>NC_059473.1:15663740-16383740 GCF_018139145.2 Gymnogyps californianus
CTGTTTTTATGGTGCTGCACATCCTAGTGCTATGTATCACCTCTTACCCAGGATTACAGTGGAAGTGAGTCTTCTATAAATATCTCAGGGCACAGTAAAAGGCTTGAATGTAGCAAGGAGAACATCTGCTAAAATTGGATGTTTATGTCATATGCTGTATTGTGTATTGTTTCTCGATGCATTGTGTTAAATTGCAGAAGTGCCACATCAGATCAGCTGTGATGTGGCATGCCTGTGTTATGTGGGTTTATTCCCTTTAATATTTAAAGATTTCTTTACCTTTTTTGTATCTTTGCATTTCTGAACAGAAATCAGGCAGCACTTGACTTGTGTTTTGACTCTGGAAGGGTGAATCACGAGTAAATAAGCCTTTTATTACATGCTTTGCAAAATACAAGCAAGAAAAGTGAACGTAAACAGTGACCATTTTACACATACCTTGTTTTTGCAGAAATTATTTACCAGGGAGATTTCATTTACCTAAAACATGCCTCCTTTCAAGAAAGCTAAAAGAAAAAAAAGAAAAAAAAAATTCATCACACTATTTACAAGCCCCGAGATATTATCACAGCATGGTGTTTCAGCCATCTCTGTTAGCCAGCTGCCTGCCTGGAATGTAAACAACCCCTGTCGCAGAGACATGCAGGTTGCAAGGAAAGGTGTCTATTTTATGTTCGGTTAATGCACATAAATTAAGTTAAAAATCCACTCCTGTTTTTCAGTTGTTGTGACATAGTGGGTGGAATTCCATTTGTTTGACACATCTTCCCTGCCTGCCCCTCCCAGCTCCTCCTCAAGTTCATGCTTACTGCTATTTTCCAGGCAAGTATATTTTAGAATAATTTTTAGATTTTTTTTCTTTCTTTTTTAATACCAATTTTGAAGCACAGATACTGCAATGGTTTTGATGTGATAGATTAGAAGTCTCTTGAGTTATAAGACCAAATAGGAAAAATTCTGCCCAGAAAAACCTCATCAAGTTCAACTGCATTAGTGTAGGTGTGCATGAGCAATTATCCACATAGCTGGATGCAGACTGGTGACAGTTATTAGAAAACTAAAATTGAGACTTCCTCTTATGAAATAAGAGATTTTTTTTTTAATTTCCCTTTTGCTCCCCTAAGTATTCTCAACTCCTTTATTTTTCAGCATTAGCAGTTGGCCTGATCCAAAGTTTGGGCGTCAGTAAGCTTAGTAAGCAATTTCTTTGAAGTGTTAGGGGTCTTAAATACAGTTCTAGATGTTATAAATTAAGAAGTATGGGATTTTTCTGAAATGATTGTTGATGAAAAGTCATTTCCCTTTACTCTTAAAAGTATATATATAAAAAAAGTCCTGAATTGGGATGAAATAATTTATTTTTTACTTTTTTTTTAATTCTTATGTAAGGAAGTTTGGAGTGGAAGGGGATTTACGTGAGAACCAAAGCGGAATGCTTTGTGTGGCTCTATAAGCAATGGCTCTGTATTTATTCCCTGGTACTTCTTATGTACTCTCCTCTGGAGCTGCCAGTGGACTCTGACTGCCTGGGGAGCAAAGCAGACAAAAGATATATATTCTTCAGAAGTCTGTGGAGCCCAGCAGCTTGCTGAGTGAGGAGCTGGCAGGGAGAGGGTTGAGAGCCAGGGAACCTCGTGCCTCCCTGGTCAGGAATCAGGGCATCCCAGCTGCTCGGTGCCACCCCAGAGGGACCCCCAGGTCTCCCCTGCCTGCTCCCTGCCAGCGGTTCTGGTAGAGATGTCACATCCCTCAGCAGTGTCTCTGCCGGAGGAGGCACATCCATCAAAAAACTTTTCACCATACCTAGTTGAAAAGCGTTTACCATCTTTTTATGACATTAACTCCAAAGCCCTGGTTACCATGGGGGCTTACATTGTGTCAGGTTTCAAGCAACTGCTCAGGAAAGGAAAGTACCGTCACGGAAAGCTTTCATACAGGAATGAGAGGAAGTTCCTGTGATATTTTAGAGTGAGCACAGATATCAGTGAAAAGAACAAAATGTCCAGCTCTGAACTTTGCCATTGATTTAGTCTGAGCCTGGAACTCCCTTGATTAATAGAGATTTATTTTTCAATGGGCTTACAGCAGTGTGAGACAGGAATATCATCTTCTGTCTCAGATTCCCCACCTATAAAATGCAAATTATACATTCACTCGGAAGAGTCTTGTCAGGAGTAATTAGTTAATGTGTGTGAAATTCTTTAAGGTTGTAGAATAAAATTGCAGTGTATTACATACTGTTACATACAAAATACAAAACCTAAGTGTGAAATGCATGTTGTTAGTGCAAGGCTCTGGATGCTATCTCAGAAGATTAGGCTGGTTACATGTTGGCATTTTGGCAAAAATAATCACAAAATTACTTCAGTTTTGTTGTTGTGTTGGGTTTGGGTTTTTTAAAATTATTTAAGTCACAGTGGTTCTTCTCTGTAGATTACTATTTGGTGCGTACTGATTGTGAAATGCTTATCAGAGGTTTTAACACAATCTTGGACCCTAGCAGCCTGCCTCTCAAATGGCAGTCAGACACTTACAGCTAGGCAGCTGAATTGAGACCTGTTTGTCTGTAACCCTTCCCTGTCACCTTTTTGGGTGGTTTAAGGTAAGTGCAGCCAACCATGAGCATACTCTTTCAGCTGAAGGAAAATGAGACAAGTGGAAATTTCAGAATCAACCAATGCATCTTCCAGTAGACCTGTACCAACATGTTGATCTCATTATGATCATAGGATCATAGGGTAATTAAAGTTGGAGATCAGTGGGAGTGGATTACACAAAGGAGAGCAGGCATTTCAGCAGTGCTCAACATTTTAGTGCAATACCTTACAATCAGCACTATCCAGTTAGTAGCACAGATGTAAGTCATTTGAGTTAACAGGGAAACCTGCAGCATGAAGTCATTCTCTCTGCAGATCTGGCACTAGAGAGGGATGAGGAATGTACTTCTGCTGCTAAATTGCCAAGCTGTTGCCTGACCGCATTTCAGTTCCTGCTTCTGGTGGAGGTTTCCGTTCCAATTGCTCCCTTGCTTGCTGGCAGTCTCCACCAGTGCCTGTTTATTATTCTCCCTTTGCTTCTTTCCATATTCATCCTTCTTCCATGCATTCTCACTTGAGCGTGGTAAGCTTTTCACTCATTCTCTTCTATACTTGCTGCGTAACCAGTATTAAGAACGTAGGGAAGACAGTTTTGCTTCCAGTGCTCCTAAGGGCCACTTTCATTTAGAAACAACAAGGAAGTAACTGTCCTCCTGATCTTCTGCAAACTCCTCTCCCAAGTTTGTGCACGTGGAGCCACTCCACAGAGATGAGGCAGTACTCAGGGCAGGCAGGATCTTTGAGAACAACAGTAACATCTTGTCACAAATCTCAACTCTGTATAATAAATGCACTCTGAAAAATAGCTTTTGTCACCGTATCTATCTGTAGAGAGTGGCATGGGTATTAATAAACTTCAAGTTAAATTTTTATTTCCTTCTAAAATTGCTTGCTATACTGCAATTCATACCAGCCTGCTTTCTGGAGATGCAGGCAGAGTACTCCCGTGTGCATATGGAGCAGTACCAAGGGTTCTCCTCTGCCCTCTGTTTAAGGTTCTGAGGACAAATTTCAGTTCTTTCTTACCACTGGAGGTCTGACTGCACCTTTGCAGCATGACTTTGTCCATTTCACTGGCAGTTTTTCTTTTTCCTATTGCTTAAGGAGGTTTCTTTATGCATAGTCTATTTATTTTGCTTTTAAAACTTGGCAAAACAAGGTTTTATCTCAGTTTATCTCACTACTAATCCATCCTGCAAGAAGTTGCTAGGTCAGATTTTCTAGTGATATGTTCACCTGTCTGTGAGCTAATTGATGCAACTTGTATCGAGAGGAAGTAGCTAAAAGAGTTGGCTCTTTTTCAACTGAACCTGCAAAATTCATTAGGGCCATTGCACATCCCTGCTGTTGGCAGTAATGCAGAGAGAATAGATGACAACTAATGCAAAAAAGAATCCTGACTCATTTCTGGTAGCCGGAAGAGGAAAGCTGAGATTTGAGATATTAGAACACTTGCTGTAGCAGAAAATGCTCCAAGGGCCAGGCAGGAGTAACCAAAGAACAGATCCGAGTGAGCTCCATGACTATGAATTCTCTCTCACCCACCAATAGGCCTTTTGTCAGCCAGAAAGCTGCTGCCTCAGTGAATTTCAAAGCCTTGTGATTTTGTGCACCTTTGAAACGGGATTACATCTGCAGCCTCTAAACTAACAAGCCTCTGAAAGCTTTTTGCAAGAAATGTGTTCTCTATCAACAGCTTGGCTGCCTTGGTTGCAAAGAACATGCTGTTTGCTGAAGCTGGAAGCTCTTCCTCTGACTTGAAAGGTTTTCTAGGCATCTGTGATAAACAGTACAGTGATTTTTTATTGTATTGTATTTTTTATATGGCAAGTGCCAAGGAAGAACATGATCCAGCCAGCCATGTCAAGAGTTTACCTTGCTCTGGGAATATAGCATCTGTCAATTGGTTTCAATAGGGCTTCACCTGCCAGGGAAGGATAGTCCTGCCATGCTGCTTGGGCAAAGGTTACTATTAAAAGCATAAATAGGCTGCTTTCTTAAGCTGTTCTTTAGGTGGGACAGTTTGCTCTTTTGTCAACAACAGAGAAATGTGTCTCAAAACATGTTTTAAAGCAAATCCCAGTAACTGTAGCTGTGGTTTTCTTGCAGACTGGAATTAGAAGGGAGCCTCCTGTGCACATTCTCTTTGATTATATTGATCTAGAAAGTTCCTCACTAAGCCGCCTGAATGAAACTGAGAGTCTGCCAAGACTTCTGGCTGAACAATTTTAAGTTGTCTGCCTCCTGAAAGCAATACTGGAATCGGAAGTCCTGCTGTGATGGTCACAGTCTACCAGGTCACTTCTGTCTGGGTTGCATGCTAATCAACTCAACCTGAAATGCTGATGGCGTTAATGTATTCTGTATCACTCAGAATGGTTGTCTGAAATGCAAACACCTGATTCATGTCACGGAAGAGATTTGCCACCCAGGAAACTCCAAAGTAAGACTGAGATATCAGTCCATCACTTTTATCTCACACCGCTAGAACATCAAGCTCTTATAGTGGAGGAGAACGAGTTCAGCTTTCCCCTTACTTTGCCGTGATACCTGTGTCCTCCTCCTAATTTGCAAATTTTCTTTCCCTAACACCTCTCATTCCACCTATGTAAAGACTTAGAGTGAATCTAGTGAACAGAGTCTAAGTGAAATGATTGCCAGCTTCAAAGAGAAAAAATATTTTACGCTGTATGTATAGACAACAATGAGAATTTAGTTTCGGTTTTCTTTTGCTTTTCTTCTTCTTACGGTTTAAAAATAGTCAAACTGTTTTCAACTTTTTTATAAAAGACTTTAATGTATTGAACTGATATGCCAATCATGTTTCATCCTGGAGTGAATTTTTAGAACAGGGTTTATAATGAAAGCGCTGATGTGACATTAGCCATCCCAATGTGAACAGCGTGACTATAATCTCCGCCTGAACTAACAATGAGATTGAACCTTTTGTCAAATGGAGGTATTTTAGCTGCCATAAAGTCCAACTAGATAAGACTTGAGTCTGCAAGTGTGAGGGAAAGATGTCTAGTACAGCTAGGCAGTGTTCCAGTTCTGGGAAAAATAAACATCCATTTACACCATCCATATAGGTATGAGCTCATGACAAAACAAGTTTCCCAGTAATCTAGAGGAATAAATTAGACTCCTGCATAGAATGATGTGTTCTGAACTTTCTTTGTGATCTCATTGGCACAGCATAGAAGTAATGAAGGCAATTTCATTGTCATGCTGTAAAACAAGTAGAAGTGAGGCTGGAATCAAGCCCTGGCATTTCAGCTGATGTTTATACAAAACGAGCAAATAATCAAGGTCAGCCTTCTACACCAGGACTTTGCTCAATGGTGATAGAGTTAGAAGTAAGTGAGCTTCCATTCCATGAAGCAAAAACAAGGCTGTTAACAGCATGAAAAATAAGGAGAGAAGATTTAGAAGACAATGGAAAAGTGAAAAACACTTTCCAATGTCAAAATGCACATTCATTTTGCAATCTTATCCTACAACCCTATCAGAAGGTTTGAGTGCAATATGAGAATAAATATGACAGAGGGTGATTGAGTTCTTTGTCATAGTGGTTTCAGCAAATTCTGTTATTTCAACGAGGAGAACAGGAGTGGGATAATTCTGAAGAAGGATGTAGCTGCCGTGGCTCAGCAGGGGGGCAGCTTCAGGAGAGCTGGGGAGTCTTTTTGCAGTTGTCTGGACTGACTGCATTTTGGGCACAAATAGCTTCCCAAAAGGAGTGGTAAAAGTGTTGGAGATCTGTGGACTGGCTGTATATCAACTCTGCCTGCTGCAATCTCACATAGCAGCCATGAAAAAATAATTTGACAAGTGGATTTCTCCATCCATTCATTGTCTCTGTGAGATGCTAGATTTACAGAAAGAGCTCCTTTGAATGTTTTGTTCCTCTGAAAGCTGTCCTTTTCAAAGAAACAAACAACAGTTCAGATGAGTTTTCCTTTTTCGAGTGAATTGTGTATGTTTCTCCTTAATCTGGAATGGAGAAAGGAGAGTATCCACTATTTGAAAATCCGTAAACTGAAGTTGATTAAGTCTCATGGCTAATGCGCACTCTTCATGCCCGGTGAAAGGGTAGACTGGGACCAGCTGGTTGCACTCCACACTCCCCTTTAACCGTCTTCGAGCTGATGCATATGCTATAGGGGTTATGCATTATTTATGTAAAAAATGTTTTAAGGTTTTTTTCAGAGGTGACAAAAATTAGGAAATTGTCTTCTTTGGTTCCTGTCATTTTTTGAACTACTGGAAGCACATGAATATTAGTTTCAATAAAGGGTTTCAGAAGATAGTTCTTGTAACAGTTTGGGAGCAGGCAGTGTCACAGAGTGAATTGAAATGTGTCAAATCTAGGTCGTGTTCCTTTTTCCCTGCTGTTGATTCTTTGAATCCTCTTTTGCAACTCATTTTTATTTCCTTTTCTCTTCATTGAAGTACCATGCTGCTGCAGTGGTCTGATACCCATTGGTGGAATGGAGGTTGGAGAGCGGGGAAGGAAATACACATTGTTCTGCAGTAGAATGCTTGGGAATTTGGCATGGTATGGAGATCTTATTCATAGGTATTTCTGCAAGTATTTTATAGCGCTACTTATGGTTTTATCACTTACGTATCGCTGTATTATAACTATCAATATATTTTATAATACTTTTTTTTTTTTACTCAAACTTTCACTGATATTGACCGCTCTGAAAACAGTCCTCACAGGACAGCTTTTCCTTCACAGAGATTGTGTTATTAGCTCTTGTTTTGGAACTACCAAATTTCCCATGGATCTGCAAAGAGACTTGTGGATTCATTTGCATTTAGACAGCCCTCTCCCATAGATTAAAGGTAATTTCAGAGAAGTTCTCCTTTTGTTTGTCTTTATGTTCAGTTGAGAATTTGGCGCTTTTTTTTTTTTTTGAAAGTAGAAAATGCTCATAGATTAATGATCCTTTCTTCCTGAATTCTAAGGGGATAGTGGGAGGGAAAAAAAGGCCAGTTGTGCTAAGGTGTGGAACTAACCAAATTAAAAAAAAAAAAGAGGGAAAACTAATGATATTTTCCTGAGGTGATTATTAAGAGACCTGTTCAACATGTTTTGCGGAGGAATGAAACTAAAGGCCAGGTCTCTGGTGCATTTTAGCAAATATTTGTATTAGCAAAGGTATCTCTTGATTTGCAAAGTCAAACCTGTGCCTCGTAGAGGAGTGGTAAACTAAAGGATAAATTCGAATCACTGTGATCAAATCCATTTAAGACTAATCTTGCCCTTAAAATTAGTACCATTTAAATCTGTAATTTTCTTTCAGAATATGGAGAAGGAAAGTTAAATACTGCCTAAAGATCTTAAGCAATATTTTAAGAAACAATTTGTGTAAACTTGGGAGTTACATTCTTGCCTCTTAAGGCTCTGTTGACCATTTTATTCCAAGTACATTAATAGTTTTAAAATGTGAGGAAATTCTACCCTTTGATAGTAATACCCTTAAAAAGGTATTAAAAAGTGGTACCTTTAAGATGGTATATTGTGAGTCTGCTTCACCTTAATTTAAGGATCTATTACCACAGTTTTATGATTCAGCATTGTTATTTATAAGTAATTCAGGATAATAAAAATAAGTTTGATGAAAGCAGCTTTGTGCAAATAAGAAGAATAAAAAATCAGCAGCAATAGTGACAAGGGCTAGCTGAGAGATTTTCCTTTATCTGAGCCCAGTAATGGATCCTTGATTTTTTTACTCAGGCTGAGGACAGAAAATACACATTAACTTTCCTATTCTAGTGAAATTGAGGTGCAGATAAAATTTCTTCAGCAAGAGTTTCAGGTAAAATTCTCTGTTCTCTATCCCTCAATTCAATATCCATACATGTTGTATCTGAACACCTCTGCTTAGCATCTATCTCAGTGGCTGATAGATTAATTTTCCAGTTACAAGCTTCAAGCAATACTACTGAATTGTACTATTCAGGAGCTGGAAACCATATATACTGTATTTCCTTCTAGGGGAAAGTTGTGCTATTTTCCCTTTTTAAAATTTTTGAATGTAATTGCTTTGTTTCTAGTCTGCTCATTTTCAAACTCTGTTTTATTAAACAGTATAGATATGGCTCCTTCAAATTCTGCATCCCTTTTCTGAACCATATGTTACCTGGTGGATGTCCTGACTATAGGTCCCATTATTTATAAGACTTGGAGAATACTCTTATGTTAACTTTCATCTTTGCAAATCCATTTGTGGTTAGACTGGTTCTTTTCTACCTGCCTTCTATTGTCTGATTTCTGTTTGACCCAAATGGCTATTAAAGCAGATTTATTGTTCTACTTTTCAATTATCTCCCCAAATATGCTGAGCTTTTTTTTTTTTTTTTTTTTTTGGCTTTTCAGGGTTGTTGACAATGATCAATGGCCTTCATTTTATTCAGATTAATTTTCAGTACTTTTCTCTGTCGTTCATAATTGAGTTCCACTATCAATATTCTCCATGTATATTGAGTAAGAGCAAGACTGCATTGCCTACGGTGCTTCTGTAACTATCGCTGTTTATAGTGGACCATGTTTCTTTCCAGTCCAGTCTTTGAAAGGCTCCGTTGGGCAAACTTTTAAACAACTTTACAGAGATGCTTTTTTTCCCTTTTTTTTTTCTTTCAGTTGGAAAAAATCTTTACTTAATGAGAAGAAGTCTGATTTTCAGGTTTGACCTAGTAAGGAGGCATTGCAGGTCAACACTGATCAGTTATATCAAGGGAGTTAGTTCTTTTTGCAAAATGCTTATTGGAAAACTTTTTTTTATGACTTTACACTCTGTATTGAAGTACAGCTTATGTAAGATTTATTCTTTACTATAGGTGGTTTTTTTGATATATTTGTCCTGATTAATTCTTTTTAATGATAGCTGCACAACAGATAACTTGCCCTGTATTTGATAATGAGTTGGTTTTTTTTTTCTTTTTTCTTGAAGAAGGTTTTTTGTATTTCTGGACAGATTCTGAGTTTTCCTAATCGCTGCAACTAACAAAGAAAGAAGTTTTTAAAGCACAACTGCAATATTAATTATCTCTGACATGGGCTCAGGCACTCCCTCATCAGTTCCTTGGGCAGTAGAAAACTGCAGTTTCTGTCCTATCATGCTGATTATGATTTGCAGCTCCACAGGCTAAGAGAAGGTGCAAGAAGGTAGTCAGTCCTATGTCGTTTTTTTCAGTCATCTCCTAGAACAGCATAATAGCTGTGTATCATGCTAATGAATCATCCTTCTGGCTGTTGGTTGCTCAGCACTTGGGCAACACATAAACCATGAGCAAAAGTAATCAGTGAATAAGCATAGGATGAAAAGAAATTATTGTGAACGTTTTGATTAAAAGGTCAAGTGCAAAGCAGATATGATGACAAATGGAAAATATTTTCTCTAAAATAAATAAACAACTAAAATCTATTCCATAACCTTTATTATAATGTTGAAATTGCTTAAGCTAATGATGATAAATGAGGCTAAACATAATGTGCCTCCTGACTGAAGATATTCATACAATTTTGTTGTGCCAACACCCAACATCAAGTTTGCCAGAGCCATTAATCATCACAAAGATGTGGTATACCCTCTTGCTGATGGGTATAGTGTTTAATATATATATGTATATATAAAAATATATATGTATAAAGTTGTGCATATATATACTTTTATATATACAACTTTAATGTCACTGCAGTGCAATCTATTTTAGATTAAATGTTTTCTACAGGGGTCAAATTGTTATGTCTTCTTTAAACTGGATATGGGATATGGATGAAGCCTAGAGACAACCTAGAAACCAAAGTAGTGACCCATCACAGAAATATGTCATGGTAACCACTTACTTAGGAAGGTGTATATGTGGTCATACAATCTGTAGGGGACCTGGGTGATCTAAGTTGGATACGTAAGTTGTTCGAATATATGTCGTACTGTTAATTTGTCATTTGCAACTCTGAGGAATTTTACTTTGTATTGTAAAGAAAGGTAGTTTAAACATAAACTTTGAAAAGTAATTCTGTCATATGTTAGGGCCTTTACAGCACATCTCCAAAGTGCTTTATATACCTAAGGAAGACAGGGAAAAAACAGTAAGGAAGGAAAAGTATTTGAGAGTTGAATAATGAACACTGGAAAGGCTTTATTGATTTGATAGCAGGTTTAAACTTTAGGTAGTTGATAGAGTGAACACTAAAGTGAAATTCATTAATCAGAAATATGGAAGAGCGTTATTTAAGCTGAAAACGTGTCAACCTGACTGCCTTGTTTTCGAGTGTGCTGAGAGAGCTAATTCCAAATGTGAATTTCTGAAAACTTAGGTACACCACAGCATAGTGCCGTTGCTGTGAATGTCAAGGTAGCACAATAATAAAGCCTCCCAGTGATACAAGAGTAATATGCATGTGTGAACATACATAATGTCTGTTTATATTTGTGACCATTTAAAGACTTCTCCCTCCATATAGCCACTTTTTAGAATATTAATAAAGAAACACAATTAAATAATTTCACAGTCAAAGCAGATGTGACTATCTATATAGAGTTCTTTACTGGATCTTTGTAGCTGTGTTGTCAAACATAATTGCATTTCACATTATGGATAGATTTATTTAAAGTATCTGTTCGGTTATGTGATAAAAGCTCTTCTGCACACACACAGAGGAGCTCAGAGAGACAATGGCGGGAGGGGGAGCCCAAATAATACCCTGAAGGCTGCTCCCAGGCCCATCACTGGGGTGTGGGACACATTATGGGACGCAGAGGAAAAGCAGTTTGGGATTGCACAGGACTTATTATGGGATGTTTAGGGGAGGAACCTTTGGGAGGGGTTTAGGTTATTTGGGGAGGAACAGGTGTGGGAAAATAAAGGGGTAAGGGGATAAAAGGTCTGACTGCATGTAAATAGTGGGCTGATCAGTACGCTGGTCAGTCTGTTTTTGTGTGAGCGCTCCGGGTGTCTGTGCTCTGTGTGGCCGCCCAGTTATATATGTATATACGTGGTGTATATGTGCCCTCTGTGTGCATCTGCCTGCAGGGAACACACCTTTAGCCTCGCCGTTGGCTGGCCCTGGGGGCATGGAACAGCAGCAGCTTCGCCCCTCTTGGGCTGTTGGATCCGGCATGATACACCTTCCTCTAACAGTATTAACCTTCAAAACTGTCATCAACTGCTATTAAAAGTCATCATTATGAAAAATATATCACAAAATGATGAAAATGGAGACCCATACCTCATGCAGACCATGTGTATGTAGTCCAGTGATGGAATGAATGTGGAATTCCAAAAGTTAGAATATCCAAAAATCCATTTTTATAATTCCACTATCACCTTGCATAATTTTACATAATAAAATATAACTGGATGAAATGCATCTTTTTTATTTCTTTATTTAGGTCCACTTAATTTCCTGGTAGAAATTTCAGAACCACTGGTATTGATCAGGGTTCTGTTTATATATGCAGAATCCTACAACTGAAATATACTACTATTTTAAACTTTGCTTTTAACCCTGACAGTCTTTGTTTCAGTTCAGGAAGGATTAAAGTTGCTAATCCATGAACATGAGAAATTGCATTTCATTTTGAAAAGAGCCTAAGAAATGTTGGCCCATGTTCTCTAAGGTATTTCAATACTTAAAACTGCAGCTGGGCTTTTAGTGAGACTTTGAAAATCACCTGCATGGCACTTAAGAATTTCAAAGGGAGATATGAAAGCACTTATTCCTGAATTTCTTTTATGTACCTATTCTGTCTACAGATACCTTTGAAAACCTGGATCTGAGGCATTTTTCAGATTTTTACTCATATTGCCTAGTGAAATATTTTATTTTTGTTCCTCCGTGAAATGATAGTGTAGATGGGAGTGCAGGCATTACAAACATAGCATTTGACCCGAAAGGACCAAATCTCCATTTCTTTTGAGCTCATTTTCTTCTTTTTCTTCTCATGGGTTTTGTTTGGCCTCCAACTCATGATATTTGCTCTTGGAGCTTCATGGAAAATGTATTTTCCAGGGTCAAGGCTCCTGTTGTAACCTCCAGGCACCTCTGCTGTAGCTTTTACTTGGCTTCTTAAACAGCTTTGCTGTGCTGTACTACAATAACAGTATGCACTTCTCATCTCTGCTGCTTTTCCACTCTCCCCCGGGGTTGCCTCAGGTTTCCCAGAGCAATATGCATCAAACAGTGCCTTTGCTCTTTCAAACATTTTTTTTTTTTTCTGGTTCAGAGATAAATCCGATATTATCAGAATATGAACGCTTTTATATTATTAAAATTACTTGGGAAACCTTGGATTTGGCTCATGAAATGACTTGAAGTGACCTGGTCCACGTTGGGTAGTGTAATTTCTGTCCGCAACCATGTTAATACAGTTTGAGGAGATTAAAGGAAACATTTAATCTTTCTCTGTTGTTTACTTGCAAGCATTTTGTTATGTTTTCTGCTGCTTCTGGGCTTATAAATCAGCTTGTGTCCTCTTGCTGTTCCTGTGGAGAGATGCCCTCCCAGTCCATGTCCTCTTGTTGCAGCTGGAGTGTTTGTGGCCTTCGACCCAACATCTTTTCAGAGAGATCTCTTAAATGAGATTTTCTGCCCTGATGGTTTCATTTTCCTCTTATTTTTGACCAGTTTTTCTCTTCTCTAAGACTCCCTCTTTCTCTGAAGTCCTAGGCAGCACAGCAGCTCCAGGAGACCGACCCAAGCCTCAGGATAAGGAATGGTCTTCCCAAGTCCCCTCTGTGTTCCCCAGTTCCATCCCTTTCATGGAGATGGGATGCAGGTACATCTAACTCCAGGTTTAAACTCTTACACTGATGAAGGCAGAAATGAACACAAGCCTATTTAGCTTCAAGGAGAAGAACTGTGGTGAGAAGTAGCTGGTGAGATATTCCCAATTCATACTCTACTCCTCTATGAATCATTTGACTGAGATGGAGGATGAGCACAAGGTGTCCAGGAAAGTGTCCGTGGATCCAGAAGCAGAAGTAGGGTAGCAGATGCAAGATCAGGGCTGGTACCAGCAAGAGCAGAGTTTGCCTGGACTGCTACAAATTATAAGAAGATGTGATAAAAGGAGAATGATAAGAAATTTAGAAAAAATTATGAGTAAACAGGGAAGTGAAGGAAAAAAATAGCCCAGAACATTCAAAACAGAGGAGTGATGGTGAGACTTGTACAAATCTGTCAATAAGGAAAGAGAAAGGTCAAGGTATACAACAATGGAAATAGCTTTTCTTAAATAGAAGAGAGTATGAACAGGAGGAGAAAATCAGAGGTGTAACCTGGATGAGAAGAAAAAAATTGCTCACTGACACTGGAGATGAGGGGGCTGTCTTTAGTCTGAGTCAAGAGGCCTGGCATAGAGGGAGAGCAAACTGGGAAGAGGGATCCCTCTGTGTAGGAAAGTCAGGACGGAGAATCAGGGGGGAAATGATGCTTGGTTCAGAAATTTAAAAAGTTTAAGATTATATTGAATGCATAAGACATCAAAGTAGACAAAATCTGAGGAAACATTTTATAATTAAAATATTTACTGTACATTACAGTATCTGGAAAGGACAGCTAGTGGTGAAATCAACAGGCCATGTTAAAGCATTTTTTTCCCCCCTTGAACAAGAATATTTTAAATAGAAAGTCAACTGTGAAATGAAATATACTTCCTATTCAGTTGAATTCCCTCTTTATCAGCCGTTTCACCTACCGTGCCATGTACCTTATATACAGAATCAAAATTACCATCTGCTAAATCAAATGCAAAAACCAGTGAATCAAGTACATTGCCTAGAAAATCAAATCAATATTAAATAATACATTCAGAACCAGTGAATTGTCTGCTTTTAAGTTGTTTTTTTTGTTCAAATATAGAGCTCTTAATATCCAAAGATAAATGTATTTGTTTACATATGCACATATGCTAAAATATTAACATTTATATTTCAGTTACCTCTAGAGATAACCTAAAGCAGCTTAGTGTGGTTCTAAGACTGTCTGATATATCTTTTTAAACACTTAATAAATTGGAAAGGTAACAATATCTTTTGAATAACTGTACCAAGGTATTTACTTGCTCAGTTTTAGCCAACATAGTACTGCAGTCTTAAAACACCAGAACATTGTAATTTTTTTTTTTTCCTCTGGTCTGTATTTGTACAATACCATGCACTAGGAGGATTCTTTATTACTTTTTATTTTATTTCAGAGAGAATATAATGCAGAGGTTTAATCTTCAGATCAAAATTTCACTTAGCTCTAGAGGGCAGTTTTAAAGTGTATGTAGCATCTCTATTTAAGGTTGCATTTTGTGAGAAGCTTTTCTTTTAAAACAAAGCACCTAAGTGGTTAAATTTGAAAAGAATGCTCACCCAGGTATCGTTCCTACTGAACTCTATAAATCCTTGTGAAATGACCTTAGGGATAAAGCCACACAGCACTGTAGTAGAAATACCTGAATTAGATGTGAAAGGCCCTGAGCCTGTTACAATATACAGTATTGTCTTACTGGGCTCTGCCATTACTAGTTAGCTCTGGTGGGGAGACCAGCACATTTGTATTGGATGTAACCCTCCCATGAGTTGTAGGGGCTGCCATTTGTTGTACCCTACTGTAAATTCATATGCAGATTTTCCTCAGCTGTTAATTTTCATCTTAAACTTGTCTAGGGAAAAGAGAAAAAGTATGAAGAACAATAATTCTGTTAATACAGAGAGAGAGAAAAAGTATTTCTAGCATTACAGAGGTTATTAAACTAAGCAGCACATGTCACAAAGGAATTCTTTTATATTCATTTACTATACATATTCAATATCTCAAGAACCTTTGTGAAATACAGTGTATCTACTATTTATCTAGCTTTTTATCCTGAGCTGTGTGCTCTACTGTCCTCGTTCGTGCACTGAAGAGTTGGGAGTTTGACAGGTGGGGTTTTTTACATCGTGTGTTCCTTTTGAGATAGTAAGTACAATACATTAATAAAATAAGGCCACTGCAGAACAATTGTATGATGTATAACAGAGCTTCTAAGTAACACTCACCTGATGATTTCATTTCCCAAAGCCAATTTAAAAGGCACAGATGAAATATTCCCAAATATTTGGTGAATGAAGTATATCCATCATCTATTTGATACCTAACTTTGATAGCAACTTTCTCTTAAGAATAAGGAATGTAATGAATCCTTTCCTGTTTATTTGATTTGTAATTTCAGTACTTCACTGAAAGAGCATTTTTAACCATGTGATTTCCTTATATAAGCTTTCATTTAAGAGAAGCATACCTTCTCTTTCCTCTGAGCTTATTAGAATATCTAATAACTCAGTCAAACAAATGTGTTTGTATGCATCCTTTGGTACAGAATATATCCTTCCCACCATTGACATAGAAGATCAGTGAATTATTTGGACAGTACATATGTAATATTGAAGTACAGTACGTATTTTTCAAAGTAGGTTGGACCATTAAGTAGTGTAGGTTAAAATAATTTTTAAAAAATAAGTCCTTTAGGTAATTTAGTGCTTTTTAGAACATTTCCTTCTTGATCCCTAATGAGCTCAGTAAAAACACAGAACAAACTTTCTTAACTTTGCATATAATTAAAACTTACATAGAAATCCTGGATGGAGATCTCACTCTCCCTCTGAAAACAGCAATGTGTTATGATTGTGGAATTTTGTTTCCCTAATGCTCGTATTCACTTGGCTGTTTGCCTTGCTACCTGAGAGCCTAATTTGGGGTTGATGTTATTATTACTGGACCTGCTCCATGAAAGCTGTGTCCTGCTGTCCTTGCTGATGAGAGGTGACTTTGACAGTCTCGTTGAGTGGACATTGCAGCTTTGATATTTCCAACAGGGGATAGGGGTTTGGAAAGATACTGCAAGACATCTGTTTGCATACAGCTCTGGAGCAGATTCTTCTGCCTATTCAGTTCTTACATAATGCTCTGAAGGCGCATTAAAGAAATTGCTAGGAGATAAATCTTAGTCAATTTAAGTGGCACAGTCAAAGTAACTTCTCCTCTAGTAAAGACTAAAATAGCACAAAAGGTTACAGGTGGAAATTAGTGCCCCAAAACGATATCAATTTGCTGTGATATCTTTGTTGCCTTCCTATAAAATCAAAAAGCTTCTTTACAGGAAGCGTTAGGAATTCCCAGATTGGGTTTTGGTATTCTGCTGCCTGTGGGGCAGAATAACAGTTGTGGAGAGAGTTTAATTCTGCTTCTCCTGAGTCAGCCTTCCTGTTAAAGAGGTTCACTCTGGTTACTAGGAACGTCTGTTTGTCGCTCTTTTTCCTGGAAGGCAAGGTGTGTGGCCTTAGAGTACTCCTAAACTGCAGTCAGGACTGGTGACGAGAGTTTGAGCTCCTTTCCTTCTGCCTCATTTCTCTCTTTCTCTCTGTGTTATTACAGTGCATGCCTGCCACTCCAGTAGCTGCCTTAACTACCTGGAAGTACAATGCTGAACATCTTCAAATGCATGAGCAAGTGATCTGACAAAGAGAGAAGTCTCGGCTCAATTCCAGAAGACAGTTCATATCTCAAGGTCTTAAAGGTAAGATCAGAAATAAAGTTCTGTGCCTAACATGCAACACAGGTACAACTGAGATATCCAAGCTGAGAAATGTGATGGTAAGAACTCTTCCTATGTATTTGTTTGCGCATGTGAGATGCTACATAAATGCTGTAAAGATGCACCCATCCTAGCTAGCAATTCATCTTAAGCAGAAGACTCAGCAAGTTGACTCCTGGCTGCCCGGAGGTTACTTGCCGTACAGTACTTAATCAAGCGCCTAGGTTCCAGTAAGAATGAGAGGCTACAGATGCCCGGTGTGTGGCGTTTCATGGGATGGCTAAAGGCAGCTTCATGCTCAATTCATGCTTCACAAATCCCTGACTCTCTCTTAGCTTTGTCTCTGTTTACCTAAATAGCGGATGTGGTCCTGGCCTATATGCTTTACTGAAGTTGTCCAGGAGTCTATAGGATGCCATAAGGCATCTGGGTTCATTAGCTGTAAGCTGTTACGACCACAATCACTGCAACTGCGTCCTGTGTTTCTGTTCCTCGGCTCCCTTGGTCCCCCCAAAAGGGGTAGTGATACTCCCTGCTCACACAGAGAGGCTTATCACTACTTGTAAAGCTCTGGGGCAATTCAGTAAAGATTACTGCAGAAACCAGAGTGTGAGAAGTTGGGCGCAGGCAGCGCACGCAGCCACACGATGAGCAGTGATGGCACAACAAACTGACCACACAGCAAGCAGTGGCTTGGGGAATGTGGCCACAACTCCTGTGCGAAAGAGGAGTTTACGTCCATGGTGTGTTCATTTTTATGTTCATGGCATAAACAGCCTTGGGGAGCTGGCTTAAGGAGATGTAAGATGTATGCAGAATTAACTCCGGGGCCCAGGTCAGTAAAGGGGATTCAGAGGTCTTGGGAATGCTGCAAACCTGTTCAACAGGCAGGATTCAATAACATAACATTTAAAAAATGAATGGCAAGTCAGGAAGATCCTTTCTTAATATGGCAGGCTGCTCCTGTAAGGCTTTTATTGTCTGCTGAGGATGCTGGAGTAAATTAAGAAAACCAGTCTTTTGGGTGGGAGTGCTGAGGCAAGGCACTTTGTTCAGCAGTAGACCAAACCCTTGGAGTCAGATATCGCTCTCCACAAAACTAATATGATAGTGCTATCCACTTTTCACCTCTAACGTTACCCTTTTTCTGAAATGATATGTAGTTTTGAAAGAAAGTCAAATACATTTCAAATAATAGGACATATTCTTGTAGCCGGGAGAATATACTTATTCTAAGAAATACTCAAATTAAAAGAAGTCCCTACTTATAGACTGTAGGAACATCATTAGTAAAGGGAAAGAAGTTCTACCAATATCCAGGATACGCAGGTTTTGATCAGTTTTAACAATCTGGGAATTTTACTGCTTCTGCCACTCATTTCAGTTGTGTTTGTGTGCCAGACATTTGGAAGCAAGTGCCGCAAAATTAAAAGGAGAAAGAAAGATAATATTGAAAAAGTCTGATCAATTCCACATTTGCATTTCCTTCTAGGCAGAAGACTGAATATGCCCATAAATTAAAATAAACTTGACTGGATACCATTGCTGCTAGTTCTAAATTAACAGATGAGAAATCTGCTACAACAGCATCCCTTCTTATACCGCCTAATTTAAATTAATTGCCTGTCTGTGAGTCCAAATAAAAAATTAAGAATCAGACTAAACCCACAGTATTAACATTGCACCTAACTATTTAATCCTGGAAATTGTTGTTCCAGAGCTCAGCTTCCAAGGACAACTGCTATGAGGTTCTGTGAGGGTTGTGTTTCCAAAGAAAGAAAACATCGCCCTCTCTCCACTTCACCATCTTCCCTTACAGAGACAGTGAGCTGCAGCATCATGTTTCTCTTCCCCACTGAAAATGACTTTCTCTTGCAGCAGAGCCATCCTTTCATTTTATCCCAATGGTCCTAGTGCTTTGATGGTGATGGTGTGTTTTTGCTCACACCTATGCACAGCCCCAGCCCGGGCAGCCCCGCTATCCAAAAGCAGTCCAGAGCTCGTAGGCGGAAACGTGCAATTTTTTAACATACAAAGAGAGTTTGTGTGTTCTGGAAATGAGTTTCATTATAGGCTATTTCCCCAAGATACAGGGAATAGGAACAAAGGGGGACTCATTCCTGGTCAATTAGCCTCAACAACAGGTAGAGTCACTGACTCGCAGAAACACTTGGTGCTTTTGGGATACTGGAGCTCCTCCTGCTCCTCCTGCCTGTATTCTGAATTAGTGTCTACACAGAAGAAACACAATGGTTAGTGAAACTCCAGGCTAAGCATTTCGTGCTATATTCTATAAGGACACATAGTGAAGTTATCCAGGGTGTGAATGCTTTTCAGGCATTTCTTTCTTAGGGAAAAATTTTGGTCGAGACCACCTTCTTTCATCACAAACCTGGTTGTATGTTTCTTTGCTCCAACACCTGCAGAATACTTGCATCTAGCCATGTTCCTCAACACAGTCCAGCAGGGGAGCTCCTTTCTTTTACTATTTCTCTTTTACTGCAATCATGCTTTCCTTCCACCTCTGAATATAGGCACCAGTGGCAGGTGCAGTGCATGTAACAGCCCCGCAAGGACTCACCAAGAAGTTAACTAATGTTTTACTTGTTCTTGTATGGTTAAGTGGCCAGAAATTCCATTATTTCTGCCTTCTTTCTGCCATCTTTGTCCTCCCACCATTCCTTTTATTCCAAGATCTACATCTACCTTTTATACATGTTCAGGTATTAATGTTCTGGGTGCTGGCAAGGCTCAGATTCATCTGATCCACAACAAACTCCCTGAACTAACTCAGGCAAAAAAATCCCATCATTCACATGAGGATCGTTGCCTGTATGTGCAAAAGGAATATTGACTCTTCTCTTCCTCACCCAGCTGGTTTAAAATCTTTCTGCATCAAACTTGGCACATGTGTGATATACAGAAGAGAGCTTAATCTGTAGAAATGCATTTTACAGTTTTCTCCAATACCTCATGATGATGTATTGTGAAATTAGGTTTCAAACCGAGGATTTCCTGGGGTTCATAATCCATATTCTCTTGTTCTGAGTAGCCATTGATGGGAGTTTCAGTTTATTTCCAGAGATTAGCCTAGGAATGGTGCATATTTATACCAAATGGTGCATATTTATGGAGCATATTTATAGGGAGAGCGTATTTACACCGAAGCAACTCATCCACCCATAAAGCATTGTGCTGTCATAGCGGTCCTGCATGACTTCAGTACAATGAAGTCTATGGCTGGGATGGCGATACTGATTAGCATCTCAGTGTGGTTGATCAGGGAATGCTTTTCACTAGTGATGTGGTTTGCTCAGTTATAGATTTGATTTAATAGGTAAGGGATCTGAATAAGTTGGTTGTGACTTTGATGCAGTGTACAGCATCTCTAATTTGATAGGTCATTAATCTGCCAGGTTTAACTAAGTAACAAATTGCAGCTTTCGTCAGCTGCAGAAATAAAACGAGTTAGAGTCCGGACGCTCTCTACCTGCCATGCCCTTTCTCAGTAATTACGTCGTTCAGGTGATCTAAGCTTCTACGTTGTGACTCATTCCTTAAAGTGCCACTGTTAAAAGCAGGTATTTAATGCTAGGCAGGACTACATGAGATTTGCTAGTCAGCAATTCTGTCTTGATAAGTATTGTTTCCGCAAGCAGCCCAGTAATTCTAGGAATATCAATAAACACGCTCTGCTGAAAAGGTGTTCCTAAATCTAGATACACCTACAGCTTTCTCAGTTTCTCTGGTCCTACTCTCCTTACTAAGGCAGAATTAGGATTTGATAGCAATGTGTTTTGATATAGGCTCACTTGATCTGAAAGGTGGTTTATTTTCTTTCAAATGTAATTTTAATATCTTTTATTAGATTACTTAGATGCATATGTGACTATTTGTTTGACAGGACCTCTGATTTCTCTGAACACTAACAGCTCATCTTTGTATGCACAGCTGAGCACGGATACTTCTAAATATCAGTCAGTAATTTTAAATCTTGTCCAAAGTCCAGTGCAGTGGAGATCTGTTCCAGTGTTGTCACCCAAATTTTCACAGTACTGGCACACTGAAAGTATAACACATTCGGAACATCTGACAGGTCCCAGAGCTTTCCACTCAAAGACCATCCAACACTCTTCAAAAATATTCCAGCCAAACTTGTTTTAGCGTGGCTTTGACAATTGAAAGTCATTACATTTTCTTGAAAAGTAAAAGATGTTGACAAATTAATTTTCTAAATATTGATGAAAATGATGAGGGAGAGATGAGTCAAAAATCATTCTTATATGATGTGTATCATCTCCTAGCAGGCAAAAATGAGAATTTTTATCTGAAGGTCATGCGTGATTTGTGAGATTATGGAACTGAACAAATTTCCTTCCTTTTTTATAAACTATCTATCTTATATTTTCATTGTAACTTAATGTGGTATTATCCATAAATGGGATTGGTATCGGAAGAATAATAGTCATGCTATATAGTGGCTAAGTCTCTTTGCATTTGAAGAGGTCTAAATGTTGTACAGTTAAACAATGCACAATGCATACAGAAATAAAAAAAATAAGCTAAAAGTGGCAAGTATGGAGAAAATAAAATTCACTGGAGAAAATTCAAAGATGAACATCTAACAAGAAATCTGAGTGGAAGACACGTATTTTCTTGATGCTCTTTTGCTGGCTAATTTGTTTCTAAACTGCATTTAAGATACAGTTTTAAGTATGCTTTAACTTAGTGAGGGAGCATCAGTGGATTTCATTATTCTAGGAGAGACTTGATCAAAACAAACAAATATTGTACTGAGATCCAAGTAGGAAGCCGGGGGGGGGGGCGGGGGGGAAGATGATTAGATTTCCAGATAAAATGGTCCAAGAAATTTAGAAATGTAAATTCAGTTAGGGGAAACACATCCCTGTGCCGACAGCTAGCACAAGCCCTAGGCACCCTTCCGGCCTGCTTAAGCCCTCTGTGAAGGCTAATTAGCTGCATAGCATGAATTTTCAATTCCAGATAAACATGCATTTTACAAACAGTCTGCAGAACAAGAATTATTTATTGGACATGTTTGTGAATAATTTGAAGTATAGGATGAACTCAGTCATTTTTTAAATCCATTTACAGACAGTTTACAAGTGGGTGGGGAATAAAGAATCAAGCTTAAGAAATATTTGTTTAAAAAAACCCCAGTTTCTCTAGCTGTTAGAAAAAGCTCAAGCCTGCTTCATGGTAGGGGAAATGAGGACTTGCACTACCTTGAGGGAGCACAATGTCTCTAAAACCTCTTGGGTGTGCCATGATAAAATTTTTACTATTTTATTTTTTGGATCGGAGCATGTTTTCCTCCTTGGGGAAAGGAGTGCTCTCAGTTTTGGGGAAGCGTGTGGACAGAGTGGGATTTTTATGGTGTGGAAGTCCAGGGGCGGGCTCTTTGTTCATCCTCTTCCACTATGGGAAGATTAATAAGAGTCTGACCCCACAGAATCTAAAATTAGTTCTATAAAAAACAGATGGCATAAGGTTATTCACTTAACTTTTTTCTTTTCACAAGCAGAATGAAGTAAACCTTTATAGCTCTCTAGTAAATGTTATGGGATACATGTCAGGATGTATATGTTATGGAATACATGTTGGATATATACATATTTGTGCATTCCCACACATGCACTTTGGTAAGAGGTGTAAGACCAGCATACTCCTTTTCAGGCTGAATACAGAGCAACTGGGAAGCTCATTTTTTTATAAATCAGCCTGAAAGAACAGGTTCCTCTACTTTCAGGTACTTACCCTAATTTCTAACCATAATTAATTCATGGCTCATTTATACTCATTTGTCCTTGTGCCAATATTTTACTGTTTGCTTAAGTAATTTTTCTCTCCCCTCATGTTTACATACCCAGATATATTTATAGGGAACAGTCATATCCCTTCTTAGCTATTGTTTTGAGAAGCTGAACAAGCCAAGCTCTTTTAATCTCTGCTTGTAAAATAAATTATCATTTATATTGCTCAAGCACACTTGTTTACTATGAGGTTATTTTTGTTCTGGTCTGCGCTTTAATTATTCTTTGACTTTCTTATTTGTTAGGAACAAACAAGGAAAAAAAATTGAAAAAAATCACAGGCAGTATTTTCTGTGCGAAAGCAGGCCTGGGACCCACAACATCATATATATAAATGACAACTGGATAAACATGTGCAAAAGCTGATACACTTATATTGCTAGAGTGCATTTGGGATGGACTCTTTTAATACACAATAGTACAGTGGCTGTTAGAAAGCAGCATTTGCAAATTCATACCAGGAAACGCCAACTCAGGAAAACAGTTCCTTTTAAAAGATAAACTGAGTAAGTTCTATCTTTTGTGTAAATTCAGCAGGGAAAATTTCTGAATTCCATAACTGTAGAGACTACTTGCTGCAGATACAAAATTATTTCCTCACTGTATGTTAAGCTTACAGTGACTTGGCACTGAATGAAAAAGAAGATTTCCCTTCTGGTGGATATTCCAAAACTTTAACGTATGTGTTTTTTCCCAGACAGGGACTTGATTGCGATAAAAAGCCTAGTGTAGAAAATATTCATAAAGAAAATATCTGATTTGGTTTGTATTTGAAATTGCTTTCTTTCTATAGGTCAGATGAAAACAAAACATTTTCTAAAATTAATGTTTTATTTTGGGAATGATGTACACAACTTTTCATCCACTGGTGGTACAAACCTTTGTGCAACCTGCAATGCCCCCTTGTCCTCTGCCAGCCATTTTTGCCAGTGCTGCCACGTCACTGGGGATACAAGGCATCCTCTCTCAGAGGGGTCCTTCTGTCTTATGAGTGATGGATTTGACTGAACCATAGCGATGCTCATGGGGGAGAATGAGTAGCTCAGAACTACAGCTCTATGAGACTCAGTGAACATCTGGTTAACAACAGATGTTAATGCTCAGGTAGAACAGACTTTTGCTCAGTTGTATTTTGTGCTATCCTAGTGTTACTAGAAGACTTAGACAATTTGATGAAGGGCCCCTTTGTGTGAACTTTGTACAGATAGAGCAAGCAGGCTTGCATACCAGAGATGAGCAAGTCTGCGTACCAAGGACAAGTAGGCCTACATACCAAAGATCAGCAAGTAACAATACGTGCTAAAAGGGCAAGATGTTCCTTAGTATCAGTATTGTACCCCCTGGCTCTGCTGACTGAATTACAAAACAAACTGCACGATGAGCCAAACCCAGAGAAGTCCTTCGTAACTAGGGGAAAGGTAAAAGCGGCAGGGGGAAGCACGACCACCGACTCAATTCAAGACCGAAGAAACTTGCTCCCCCCCACCCGTAAGGAGCATGAGTGCTAATCTACATCGCAAGCGGAGTTAATTTAAATACGACTGACCAGTAATGAATGAAATGTTTATCACTAGCCAATAAGTGTAAACTTAGGCGTGTTTTTACTAATTGTTACTAATTAGACAACTGGATATAAGCCCTGTAATTTTTGTATGCAGCATGCACGTTAGGTGGAGTGATCCCCCGTGCATCCAGTGCTGTAATAAAGAGAATGCCTGCTTCTTAATGCTACATTGGTGTTAAGAGGTTTATTCCCGATTTTGGTGACACTAGTGCAGTGCGATGTCATGCAGCTGTAGCAGCAATGGAAGAAATATGGTGACAGTTATGTGGGATGTTCTCTAGAGTTAAAAATTCCGCTTGGCAGAAATTAGTAACGCCAGTGAAGCTTCAGGCAACAGCTTTTTGTTGCCTGAACCAAAGGGCTTTTTTTGTCTTACTGGCTTACTCTTTCCAGTGCCCTCTTCCTTGGCTGCTAGCTGTGCTTCTGGCTTACTATAAATTATACTACTTTTCTTTTCAAAAGTCATAAACAGGAAGAAATAAGATTTTGGACACCACAATGTAGGACACAGAAAATAGGCCAGAACCAGAAATAGTGGAATCACTCTGCAGGTACCTGTAATGTGTCTGTACAAGCCAGCCCAGCTCAAGAAGTAACATGGCCATGTTTCCCAGCAGTACACTTGATTTAATTGCCTTTGGGTTGATTAGAAGGTTTATAACCTTCACATAAATGCACCTCCACACATGGACAGCTACACTATTTTCAAACACTTGCACAGCACCATACTCTCATGTGGATTTATCAGCTCAAAGCTGCAAAGGAGATATTTGGACTCTGCAACAAACTGACAAATTTATAGTACAAAGGAGTTTTTCACGTGACACAATGAAAGGATGCAGATAATTAGAAATAATCATGTATCTTCTTCCCCTCCTCCCGATTTCTCAAATACTCAGAGTAGCTCAAACTAGAAATTCTAATATTTCATAAGTATAGGCTATGTGTACTTATAATACCACCATATTCATTTAAATGTCGTCTATGAAATGTTTTAATAACAGGAGGGTGCAATAAGGCTGAGATGACAATAAATAATGATTCAAATGCCTCATCTTTACCTGCCAGTTTAGAGACTTTCCTTGACCTGCTTTTAGATTCATGCTTTTAGGTCATTCCCTTAGATTCTTCTTAGTTTGTGTGTCTTTAAATACTTAGATTTAAGTATGGTGGATGAAATTCAGGTCGAGGCATAGGTTAGGTGGGGATTAGACAGCAGAAAACTCAGTGTTGCCAGCTCTCTTGGGTCTTCCACGGTAACTGTAAGTCCACAGGGATGCTCTTGGAGCCGATGTTTATTCTTCTTTCCTGGGACTCAGAATAAGGAGCAGATTGCAGATATTTCTGAGGGAAAAAAATTGTGTGATCCCCAGATGTTAGAACTTCACTTGGCAGCTGTCATAATGATTTGGCGGAAAGGAAACTGGAGAAAAAGCATAAATACATTTTCTCATTATGGGGTTGCCCAGTGCTGCTGAGGGCAGCACTGGTGCACCTGAAGGGATGGGAATTAACAACACCTGCTTGCTAAATGACTGAACTCAGATCTTAGGAAATATTTATCTAAGACTCATACTTTAAGCTCAGTTATTTGGCTGACCCAAGAATATGCTGTAATCAGAGTCATCTTTTACTTTTGAATTTTAGATATCTAGCTTTTGTTTTGGTCGTTTGGAAGTGGTTTTTTGGCTAGCATGTTGCAATTTTTGTTGTCTTTTTTTTTTTCTATCTCATACTCTAATCTATGGTGAAAGCTACAACTCCTCTTAGTTTTCTATGGACAAAGAAGGACTGATGGAAGCTACAGGAATGATGGTTGTTATAAAAGCATGCTAGCAACCTGAGGAATCTGGCTCTTCTCTTTATCAAACATTTAATTGGAAGACTGTGATAAAATTGAAATACATTCTGTTTTTCTCCTTTCATTTTTGTTTGCCAGCACTTACGCTGATTTTTTAATGGATGCCACTATTTCATAATGCTGTGCTTTACACCATACTACACTCATCGTACCAAAATACCATATAATATACTTAGCAAGCAAAACAGTTACCGTACAAAGTTTTTACAAACGGGCAGCATACAATCACAGCAAGCAATCCCCAAACATCAATACATTGTATGTTGTATTAGGCTTCAGAAAGGTCATCAGTCTACAAGAAGCAGAGAAAGCCCTGCAGATTTCCATATCTTGGCTTGGCATTAGCAGCCAGCCTGTCAGACCTGGCCTTTAGAGACAGATTTGACCTACGGTAAAACAGGGGATTCAACGGGTGCCTCAACGTAGGGAGTCACTTGATAGGCAGCAGATCTGCAAGCTTCTAAAAATATTTTCTTGAGCAGCCTTTTGTGCAGGATGCTGTATTCGTTTAGTCTTAGCCATCGCTTTCGTTCAGAAATACCACTGGCTTGATTCCCTTCTCATACTCGTGTAACCCTACTGACTTTGACAGCAGTGCTGCTCTGAACACCAGTGTCAATGAATTAAAGAGCAGATACTGTATTTCTAAATAAATGTGTGAGTCACCGCCAAAAACATTTTGATATAGGATGGGCACTCGACCAATTCGCTCAGAGTGCACTGGGTTGGAGTAAATCAGCAAGCTCATGCTGATTCCTTCTCCAAGCATTTTAGCCAATGGAGCAATTCACCCGACAGAAACTCACTTGTCTGCCCATACCCTTACTCTGCAAATAGTCTCATTGATTTCATGGCGTAAGGTGCTGAGAATTAATCTTGGAGTCTGGTCTGCAGTACTTCATTTGGATAGCTATAAATTAGCCTGCTACTCAGGTTATCTGCCCACTGTGGGGAGTATGGTACAATCAGACACCTCTCTGCAGATTATTTTGCGTCTGGGTGTGCAAATACCACTGCAAACTGAGTGCTCTGTATGGGAATAAAAAAGATGACTGAGGCTGTGCTGCTCAATGTGCTACCCAGAAAGCAACGGGCAGTGACACTGCTGATATCTTCCTAACTCTTAAAATTAATGCATCTTCACTGTCCAGCCTGTGAGCGAACAAAATAGCCTCATTAGCAGTATCAGGTTTAAAATAAAATTATTCTTAATACGGACTTTCCTGGATTTTCCTTCAGAAGATAAAATATTTCTTTGCTAGGAAGAAGTATAAATAGAACTTGGAAATAGTTGAAACATCTTCTTTTGTTTTGTTTTGATTTTTGTTGATCTTAATTTCAAAAATAGACAAGCTGATTTAAACGTTTTTCCTTTTAACTGACAACAAATGCGATGTTTTTTAAGAAATGAGTGTTTTATAAAGGAAGCACTGACAAGCTGTCTCACTGCTTGGTACTGCCTGAATATGAAAACAGTTATTTTAAATGCCTGATCTACAAAAGAGTTTTGTTTCACAATCCAAAACAATAAATAATTCTTTTTAGTATGTGGTTTTATTTTTCAAGGTATTTAGCAACCTGGCATTTTAGTGATGGCTGCACAGAAAAAGATGATCATATGTCAACAGCAGGCCTGTAGTTGTCTCTCTGTCTTGCTTTTCCCTTTTTTCCCCCTCATCCCTGTATATCTCAGATGACCCGATACATCATTATTTTTGTAACATGAGATAGAACATATGTCACACTTCTGACCTTAAGAGTAAAATGTGCTCTTATTAAAAGTGAAAACAACTACCCAAATGCTTCTTTTTTTTTTAACCTACCAAAATGAGAAGCCCCAATTAATTGCCGCTTCCATAACTTAATGTGACCCCAAACTTTGAACACAGAACTAATTCAGCTTCTTTTTATATTGAATAACATGGGCTGAGCAGGAGGTGATGTCAATCCTTGATTACCATTAATAACACCATTCTAATTGCCCTGAATGTCTCTCACTGTAGCTGTCAGCGAGGTGATGCTCATATACATGACTAAATTTGGCATGCTCTGCAAACCCATTGCCACCGGGACAACCAGTCTGGCCAGCAGACTGGCAGGCATTGTCTGATGCTTGCAGGGGAAGGTGCTGCAGTGCTGTACAGTGTATAACTGTGTTGGGTTTGTGTAGCAGGCGAGGGGCTACAGGGGTGGCTCCTGTGAGAAGCTGCTAGAAGCTTCCTTGGCTCCAAACTTGGACCCACCTCTGGCCAAGGCCGAGCCAATCAGCAATGGTGGTAGGGCCTCTGTGATAGCATATTTAAGAAGGGGAAAAGACTGCTAAAAAAGAAGGGTGGAGGAAGATGGAGGAAGAAGAAGAAAAGCTACAGTAAAAAGAGAAGGAGAGGAAGAAGAAGATGGAAGAAGAAGAGGAGCTACAGTGAAGAGAGGAGTGGGATGTGAGAGAAACAGCCATGCAGACACTGAGGTCAGTGAAGAAGCAGAGGGAGGAGGTGCGCCAGAGCAGAGGTTCCCCTGCAGCCCGTGGTGAGATGGCAGGCTGTCCCCCTGCAGCCCATGGAGGTTTAACGGTGGAGCAGAGATTCCCCTGCAGCCCATGGAGGACCCCACGCCGGAGCAGGTGGCTGGGCCCAGAGAAGGCTGTGACTCCGTGGGAAAGCCCACGCTGGAGCAGTTTGCAGAGGACTGCAGTGTGTGGAAAGGACTCGAGCTGGAGAAGCTTGTGGAGGGCTGACCCCCGTGAGAGGGACCCCATGCTGGAGCAGGGGAAGAGTGTGAGGAGTCCTCCCTCTGTGGAAGGAGCGGCAGAGACAATATGGGATGAACTGACTGCAACCCCCATTCCCCATCCCCCTGCGCCGCTGGCAGGGGGAGGAGGCAGAGGAATTGGGAGCAAAGCTGAGCTCAGGAAGAAGGGAGGTGTGGGGGGAAGGTGTGTTTTTTAAGATATGGTTCTATTTCTCATGATCTTACTCTGATTTGGTTGTTAACAAATTAAATTGGTTTATTTTTCCCCAAAATCAAGTCTGTTTTGCCTGTGACCATAAGTGGTGAGTGATCCCTCGCTGTCCTTGTCTCAACCCATGAGCTTTTTGTTGTATTTTCTCCTCCCCATCCTGCCAGCGGGGAGGAGTGAGCGAGCGGCTATGTGGTGCTTTGTTGCCAGCTGGGCTTAGACCACAACAATAACATAGAGCATGTGATACAAAATCACATTATGAGTGGGGACAGTGGTATGGTTATTTGTTTTAAGCAGATAGAAGGGCCAGATGTAGTGGCACAACCAGAGTATTTCGTTAGCTAATTAGCAGCGTCAATAATACAGGACAATTGTCAACAATTATTTGCTGTTTAAAAGAGTTTTTTTGAAGAGCCAAAAATTTCACAGATTTCAGTTTAATATCATTTCCTCCTGAGTTCACCTGCACAGTTAAGCTGAAAAGGATTAAGTTGATCTTCTTTTCCCATTATTTGCTTTTTCCCTTTTCTTGCCAGAAGCATCATATGAATGAGGAAGTGTCATTCTGGATGAACTTTCATTATATCAGAAAGCCTGATTAGAAGGTAAAGAACAGCTGGGCTACATATTTTATGAGCTTCCTTTGAAAGAAAGCTTTTTGAGCATACTGCTGTCAGTCAGTATTTCTCTGGCTCCTTCAAGTTGCCTTTTCTGTCAACCAGTGTGTCTTACTAATAGGGCATAGAGAACTTACCAGAAAAAAGAATGTGTTGAAAAACAAGGACCAATTTAATACCTACTCTTCTATTTTTTGTCTAAAAGAGATGTCTGGTTTTCTGTCTTGACCCTGCTACTAATCTTGCACTGTTAGTTGGGAGTATGGGTCCCTGAAGTATTGGATCCTTCTGCAGCTCCAGAGTTTCAGATCTGGTGGTAGATGTGTTTCCATCACAGGACTGCTGAGGACATATTTATGCTCAGCTAGTAAATACTTTGCTGGCATCACAGGATTGATCTTGGAATATTGTTTTGAGCCTGGAAAATTTACTAAAATAGAGTACTAGGGCAATACTGACTTGAGGGCACACTACTAGACTGGACTCAGGAAATGGAGGTTGGATGAATTCCCATGGAAGAAGGCTCTTCCCCACTTTTTGACACTGGCAAATCACTCAGTCTCCTCCATCTCAGTTCTCCCAAAAGAGCAAGACTAAGGGCACTTGTTGACTACCTTTGTTTGCTTGTCTCAACTACATCAGCCTGCATGAGAGCAGCTCTGTCTGTTGCCTCCCCAACTCAGGCAGCTTCTTTCTCAGTTACGTTTTCATTCTCAGCTACCTTCTGGAGGCTGCTGCATTAAAAAAAAATATAAATCTGTATATAATTTGGATAAAATAATGCCTGTGAAGAAACAGGGAGATAGCCTGATTTGCTAAGTCTTCTTTTATTCTGCTCGTGTGGCACAGCCCAAGGATGGCTATGTGGCAGAGATGGTAGGAATGTCTCTACTCTTCTTAGGAGCTGAGTGAAGCTCATGGCACAGACAGGGAGACGGTTAAACAGGATATGTTCAAACAGAATGTCATTGAAATGTAGTCGAGTCAACTCTGCCAAAGCAGCAGAGATTTCATCACAGAGCACAGACAAGGTTGTCAAATTCATACACTGCTATATTCCCTTTTTAATTTTCACATGCTAATTGCATTTCTTCTATTCACAACTAGAACATCGAGAAGTTGGCTCTAGTAATAAATACAAATTTTGAATCTTTTAGTATCTTTCAGTACATAGGCAAATTGGTTTGTTTCCAGTGAATCTGGAAATCTTTCAGAAAGAAAGGTTGCATCTTAAAATCTTGCACCTTAAAATGTTAGGTGATGCTGCACATCAGACAGGGGTTAAATCTTATGCTGCAGAGTTTTCTATTAAGCAGCCCCTTTTCAATATAGAAAACACGGCCAGATATTTTTAGCACACTCTCTCCTGCCTTTCCCCCCATCTTTTTAGATACAAGCATTTTGGCTTGGAAGCTTAGCTGCAGAAAATACCTTCACTGTCAATTTTGCCTCTAATTGAGCTCTTATTTTACAGGAGTTTTAGGTAGTTTGCAGTGCTAAAATTAAACAGCACAAATTCTGAATTACTTGACTCCTTAGCCAACAGCTCCCAGATGCACAGGAAGAACGCCTGTTTTCTTTTGTTTCTACTAGAAATACAGCCGGAGACCCCAGTTTTGGAAAATCAATGTGTCACAGCTTTGTGGCAGCTCCTAGTGGTTTGTCACTGACATCTTATCAATGATGCAGTCCCAAAACAGTGAACGTCATAGTCTTCGTACATATTTTATTGATATTATTGTGTTTTCATTGATTGCCTGCCACTGCAATGGAGCTGTTGTGATGTATGGTCTTCTGCTGCTTTTGCAGAGATGGACTTCTTGACCTGAAGGACCTATCAAGCCCGGGGGGTGTATTTTGCAGCCCTGTACGCAACTTGACTCGTGAGCATTACCCCATCGACCTCATTGTCAGGTAAAAAGAGCAGGAAGAGAAAGAAGCGCAAGAGGGGACAGAGAGATAAAAAGGAGGGGTAAAGAAGGATGTGAGTAATTTTCTGAGATTCCCAGAGATGGGCGATTAGCTCATGAGACTGCTTATGTAGAGTGCATCTGGAGGAGGCATGTTGTTGTTTCACATGTATAGGGTGATAGAGTCTGAGCCTTCTTGAAGAAGGGTGTTAAATGACTTACGGAGTCTCGTTCATGAGGGGCTAAGGCACTGAGTAGATGGGAAGGAGGCAGTGGGAGGGGATTTGTGGAGAAAACAGAGCTCTTGAACTGCAGTGAAGCATACAGGCTTATATTTGCTCTGAAGCGCCCACTCAGAAACCTAACTTCAGACAGCACAAAACAAATACAAGATAAAAATATTTAAGATGTAAAATGGAGCATTAGTCACAATCTGATAATGTTTGGCACTGCACTGTTGATGTGCTCCCTTATGAGTATGCCAGTTTCTTCCAGACTTTCTTGTGATGCAGAAGAAAACATAACATTAAACTACCAACTTTGTCCTTGCTAACTATATATGTACACATAACATTTTATGTAAACAGTAAGTTAACAAGGAAGGTGTTGGCTTTATGAGTATACATAACCATCCACAAGCATATTTTAGTTATATAAAGCATACTTTTATTTGCTTTCAGGAAAATAAAGGCAAATAAATCACATTCTCTTGAATCCTTTATTTTAGTTGATCCTGTCATAGCAAGAAGTGTTCATGTTCATCTTTAACATGCTGATCTAGAATGGAGTTCAGAAACATTCAGATTTGCAGGAAACTTCTAGTTTTGAAATTTAGCTGTGACTAAATCTGTCAATATTATTTTCAAGCTGTATGTTGTTACAGCTGGGAGAGGCGGAGAGGTGGCTGAATGAGTACAGCTAACATGCTGCGAAGTAGAAATTTTGTAGTGTAATATATGTTGGTTATATCATTAACTCTCTGATCTTCTGCCATTCAGAGCAGGGCGTGAGAATGGTTTGCAGCAGCAGCTGAACAGAGATGAAGAAAAAATGCCAGGCTAAAACTGGCTGCTGCATTATTGATTATCTGGAATTTCTGACTTTTGATTTGTATAACTGAATTTTCCCACAGCTGTTTGCAAAGTTTTGCTACTATAAGAAACTATTTCTCATTACTGATTTTTGAGAAATGCCTCTTAACAAGGAATGTGGATACCCTAATTCCAATTTAAAAGCATCTCCTTTCAAATTGAGTCTATCCATTTTGAAAATGGATTAATTGAATCCAAAATAAGGCAATCTTTTTCTCCCCCCCCCCGCCCCGGATGTTCCAACAGGAATAGTCAGTCTGTTCTCATCTCAGGCTCCAACTTATCCAAATTAATGCAGTTTTGTTCAAGAATTTGGTGGCATCAGAGTTTCCATGGCTGAAAGGAAGTCAGGACAAGAGCACTATCTTTTACGCTGTAAAATGTACACAACCTCACTTTGTTTTACAACAATCAAAGTGGGACTTCAAGTGTTAAGGATTTAAGAAACACACTGCATTGGCAGAAAGATGAACTTACACTTTTGTGTGATTCTGTTAATCTAGTTTTTCCATAATTTAATACAGCAATCAGACAAAAGCCTTTCAAAACAGTGCCTGTGTATAAAGTAATGTATTAAGTTTTCTTTTGACTCACAAGATTAGAGAGCATTAGAAAGCTTGTTCACCGTTAGCTTTATTCCAGTTTCTTCCAGTAATGTTAAAAATAACAAAACCCTGAAGCCCCAAGCCTGTTCCTGTTTAAAATATGACTGGTGGTCATCAGCTAGTACTTCAGGGCTTTATTCATTAAAATATTTTAAGAGAGCCCCAAATAATTATTTTGAAGAGTGTCTGAAGGGCACTAGAGATCAGTAGCAAACAATAAATTAACTGAAAAAGAATTTAGCATAATGTCACGCAGTGCAAATAATGGTATGAGTTACACTGACTGTAATTACCATTTAAAAAAGAAAACTGGGATTTGCATAGTCTTCTAATAGGCTAAGTTCTCCTCTTAGAAACAGATCAAGCCTGAGAAACAGAAAGGTTCTTCCTTCCTTTAAAACGACTCCCTCTCCCGACCTGCCTCCAAAAAGTGCAACAAACTGGTTTATTCATAAATGTGTTGTCAAGATGCCCAGGGTCTCTGTACTGCCCTGACTGTCAAGCGGCAAAGTGACCCTGTGTTAGAAGGTCAAGGCTCCACTATGCCCTGTGGACATCTCACTCTCATGCTGAAGAAGACCCAGACATCTCCCCTCCCTTGTTGCTGGCCCCCTTCGCAGCTGAACTGGAAGAGAGGCTTCAGTTGTGGGGAGAGAGTGAGCAGCGAGGAGTTTGGTCTCTCTGCCTTCAGCATTAGCATAAAAATTACACAGAAATAAAAGTATCTACAGCATTACAAATGCATACTAATTATACAAGAATAGATCACAGATGTTTTCTCATGATGAATGGCAGCTCACGCTGCAAGGATACTAATTGGTTTTAGTGGTAGCACTTTGGAGGGTCCCAAAGTGCTCCCTGTACAGAAATACTAATGAGAGTCACGTTAAAATATATATCCAAGTTTCTTTTTGGAACCTCTTAGGATGATAAATAAGTGTATTGTTCATTGTTTCTTGAAAATATTGTATTAGTATGGAAATGTGACCGCATCAGCCCAAACTGAGTGATTATATTGCTGCTACTAGTGAATCAAGTTTTATGGTAAGGTTCAAGTCTATAAGCTGGCCTGATCACTAGTAGCAGACTTAGTTTGTAAAGGCATGGTGGTTCTGTTTGCATCTGTGACTACTAGCCAATCATGGAGGTGATTTTTGGCCAAATGCATCAGTTCATCAAATTACCTATAAATGTCTGCATAGGTATGTTAGAAAAAAGACCAAGCTTACACCTTCAGCAGGCAATCCTCTAGGCATATAGGTTGGGATTTTGCTCCAAAGTTCACACAGGAAGCATCTGATCTATTTATTTTTTTTTTTAAATAGTGCATACGTAACCTTCTTGAGAGCAAAAGTATTTTTTTCTGACATGGGTGATATTGCATATTGTGATGTATCCCAGTCATATTGCAGTTTAGTTAAACAGGAACAGTGGTGAGCTTGATATGGAAATGCTTTTGCCATATGTGAAAGGAAAGCTTCAGCGTTAGTTTATCTAGGATGAAAAAAGGAAAACGTGAAAGCTGCATGTCATTTAATTCTGAAAAATGACCTGACCAGATGTCATTATTATTAAGAAGCAGCATGACAGCCCTTGGATGCCAACCCTTGAAAGTAAGACAAGCAAGACAAGGAGATATTGAAATATGTGGACTGAAACTAAACTCTGTGTGTGTATTTTCTTAAAGGCGAAACAAAAGTCTGTCTATAAATATTGGCTTAATCATTTGCTTCCAGCAGTCAGAAATATCAGTTGAAGTTTGCCAAATTATGGGGAGCTGGAAAATTTCAACCTGTAACTTTGATGATCTGTTAGTTTGGTTTTCTCTCAGGAAGGCTGTCTTGGATATATCCCCCAAGATGATTTATAAAATGAATACACTTTTTAAAAGGGCTTTAATAGAGGAGAGCTTTGTTTGCCCATTCCTTGCTCTGTCCCTTTCTGTTCCCTAACAAAGCCCATTGGTTGCATAGCATGGACCGGAGGTGGGTAAGCACGTGCAAAGGCTTCATTGACTGTCATGTCGCTGACAGTCAAGGTCTGAATGGCTCCAAAAAAGAGCTCTTGTACTTTTTTATCCCATGTGTAGGTTATGTACAGTCACATGCAATCTCACCCATAATGTTGGCAGTGGAACTAGATAAATAATTTAATGATAATACTTACTGTTCTATTAAGAAACTATTTGGTTTTTTTTTTTGATCTGCAAAACACTTTATAACCATTTCTCAAACTCTGCCTTTTGCAGATAGGGTGCTGCAAGCAGATGTTTATCCAACACTGAGGAAAAAATAGGAATAAGCAGGTAAGTACTTATATCCTCTGTTTGGAATTGAATCTCTACTCAGAACAACAGAACAACAGACCGGTTAAACACTGAGTTGTTCTGCAGTGCTGCTGTTCATTCTATTTCTGTTCTAGCAAAACTAAAAAAAATGCTGTTTTATATCTGCTGTCCTATTTTTAATTGTTTCTTTGGTGTAATCAGATCTTCATTGATTGATAAAAACACAAATCTTGCATTTTTCTGCAAAGATAATTGATTTTCACCATTTATTTCCAAAGCAAAAAAATTACAAATTCATTTTTGTTAAAACTTTTTATAAACTATTTTATTCTGTGCTACTGAAAGTTAATTAAGAGCAACATTAATTTTTTTAAGCATCTCCTAGCTGTAGCATTTCATTTATGAATTATAATTACAGTATTTACCATCTTTCATCGCTGATGTCAGTCATCAGCTTCCAGGAACCTACAAGTTCTACATAGTCTAATGTTTGAAAGTTATACCCAGAAATTGAATATCAAAGTTTCTATAAAAAGAAAAAGGAAATAATGTATGGTAATTAACATATTTGGTGTGAGAAATCTGTCAAAGGAACAGAATTTTAAAGTAATTTTATCACTCACTTGGAGGAACCTATGAGTTTCTCTGGGCTTTCCTTTGGGCCTGGTTCTGCCAATATTACTTGATTCAAATCCTGCTAGTACTAATGTAAATCTCCATTAACTTTAGTCAAGATTAACTGCCTATCCTGACACAGACAGAAATGAAGTCAGATACCGGGCAAGAGCCTAGGCCTCTTCAGGAGAGGAGGGAGAGCAGTTATGATAAGGTACAAGATGCCACCTTGCTAATATAGGTTTTGAGTTCATGTCCAGCCAGCTGAAACCATGGAGAGAGGACCTTTTGTCTGTCAGTCTGCAGTCCTGTGACCTTATCCTTGATAGTTACCTTATACACCAATGAAAGAAGATAAAGGAGCAGATTCCCAACTTCTAGTACAGAGTTTCTTGAAGTAGTGATGTTTAAGGGACTAGAGAGGTAAAGAAGTGTGAAACAGGACAAGATTAGACAGACTTTTAAAGCATGACACTTGACCCATGAGCTTTTTCATCCTGTTTTCTCTCCCTGTCCTGCTGAGGTGGGGGAGTGAAAGAGCGGCTGGGTGGGCGTCTGGCTGCTGGCCAAGGCTAATCCACCACACATGGCAAAGCAGAATCCCAGGCAAACTGCAGGTATTCTTCATACCTTTATGTGATGACGGTACATGCTGATCTGAAGGGGGGGGTGTCAATCTACAGAACCAGAGCCAGCACTCTGTGTTAGTTGGGACTCATGATCTCTGTCCTCTCTCCCTACTCCGCTGCTGAGCACTCATGCCTGCCTCCCCTTCCTCTCATCCCATCTGTCCCATGCCACTGTCCTCCCAGCCCTTATGGTTTCTGTCAGCTGCTTGCTTGTCTCTATCCAGACCCTGCTGCTCAGATCTGTGTCTCTGTTCTCTCTCAGATGTCTGGTGCCATGGGCTTTGGGCTGGAAGGGAGGACAAAGCACAGAGCATAACTTACCCACCCAGGCAGCCTTTCCTGTTCCTTACCGCCTCTCTGAAGCTCTCCTTCTGGGTCTTACAGCATGGCTGCTGCTTTTTCACACCTTCACTTTGAGGTAGAGCCAGATCAGAGAGACAGCACCCACAGGCATGTAACCTGCCCCTCTCTCTGCCATCCTCTCGCAGCACGGTGTTTGTGCCCAGGATCAGCAGGGTTGCCTTGCAGAAAGGCCGCATTGGGAACAGGCTCCACCAGCCACAGCACTTTAAGCTCCCTTTAAGAGAGACATACCTTGCTATTGGGAACCGGGGATCTGGCTTGACCTCAAAATAACGCAGGGATTTTGTCCAGGCCCTCGTACTGAGGCCCAGGAACACATGCTTCACAGTGGCAGATCTTCCAGGAAAACATCAATCTTGAGGAAACCCAGAGCTAGAGACTCTGCCACTTTCTATAGTAATATGTTATAATGGTTATTAATCTTACTGGTAGAAGGTGTGCCTTTCATTTTAATATGTCTGGCTTTAACTCCCAATTCCTTGTCCTTATTATGATTTTTTCATATCTCACTATCTCTCATTTTCATCAGTAGACTGATACCATCCTTTAGCAGAAGTTATCATTATGAACGGTAAAATAAATGTTTGATTTTCCATAAGCAAAATAATAATTTTAAAAAAGCAGCCATTTATGTAATGTTAATACACCACTTAGGTCAAGATCCTCAAAAGTGCTGGAAAGCATTAAATGCCATCATAAAAAATTCCATAATTCCAATAAAAAGAAATAAATTTTTTTTCCAAGAGAAAAAAAAGTTAAAAAGTCCTGTACCATGTAACTAATATCAGCTTGGAAGAGGTTCAAAGGCTAAGGTTGGAAATATGGCACAAGAATTAATTTCAGGACAAAATCCACAAACCTTCATTCTTTTCATAATTCTTTTGAAAAAGAATATGTCACAAGAAAGCTGAGGTCTTGCTTCAGATGAGTAGAGATGGAGGATGAGATATGTGACCTGGGCAGGCAAGGCACCATTCAAAGTTTAGCAGTGATTATCTTTAGGAAGAAGAGCTCTTGGCATTTGGATGGAAGAGTGTATATGTAGGTAAAGGGGGCAAGTTGTTGAAAGAAGACTGGCAAGGTTGGAGGAATCTGTGTACAAGCCAGACGGTGTGCATGTGTATGCATAGGAAAAACAAGATAAAAAGAGGAACTAAGCCACACATTGCCACAATTGCCTAAAGCCAATTCCTGTCAAACCAGCTTCTCAAGTAGAAGGGAAGCGTTCAGGCAGCTTCAGTCTCCCCAAGCACCAACAGGACCCACCAAATAAAGCAACAAAGACATTTTAATTGCCAGTGGATTGTCACAGTTTTTGGTTTCAGTTTGCCCTCCAAATGTATATCAAACTATTTCAACTCCTTGTCATCCGCATGTCAGGACAGATATTTCAGAAGTCCAGAATCAAAATGCTAATTTGGACATAAATCCTGACTTCACCATGAAGAGACTAGAGGGAAAACAAGAGGCTTTATGGCTGTGCAAGTAGACCTAACTTAAACTTGGGACAGGGCGGTGATGTTGTCTCATGGCCAGCAGGTACCCAGGAGACCTAATTCACTTCTCACCTTCGTCACTTCTGCTGCTAGATGGGGGACAAATCATTTCACTCTCTGTGCCTCAGTTCCCTACCTGTTAATTGGTATTAGAAAAAATGGGGGGTGGTGGTGAAATAAAAAGGGATATAAAGAAATAGAAAAAGGCTATTTTATCATCTTTCAAAAGTATTTTGACAACCCTGATGACCTCGGTAGGATGGTGATGATAATAATTATGAATGCAATGCAATTCCCAACATTATCTCAGTGGGTGGAAGAGACTCCTCTCATTTCAGATCCACACTCCCAATATTTCTAAGGGCAAATAACCACCAGAATACTAATCTTGCCGTGGTAATGTGGCATTGTGAAGTAACAGATGCCACTATGTTTGTGTGTGTCTTTGAAATACAGTCTACAAAAATTGACATGCTTGTGGTTTCCTTTTGGAGGTTTACTTTGGAGAACAAATAGCATGGGAACTCTGTTGCCCTCTCCTAAATGGGTCAAACTTAACAAGGTCCAAACAGTAGGACTCAGCTGAGCACCGATGGACAGGAAACTTCTTTCTCATGCAAAAAATATGAGCTTTGTGCTTGTTACTTTCAGTGCTATTGATTGCTGGGGTGTTGAGTTCCAAAATCAGCGTTTGGCAGCATCCTGATTGGCAGCTGTGGTGGTGCAGTGCTGTGTCACAGGGTGGGTAAAGCTCAGTAAATCAGGTTTTAATTTGCATTGCAAAAAAAAAATCATTTCTTGTCTTCAGACAATCTCAAGGATGTTGTGTCAGAAGCAAATTGGGTTCAAAAAGCTGTCTATGACCCAAATTCAAAATCCCAATGCTGGGTCGATTCCAGAGAACTGAATTTGAAAATTTAGAGCTGTGGTTCTGTGTTGGACACATACTCAAAACCAGTGATGGCATAGGGGAATATGAACCAAACTATTACATTAGCAAAAGTGAATGGAAGAAAATAGAAATAGAAAACAATACTTAAAAGTGGCAGATCATCTGAATTATTTGTCTGATGAACAATGAATCTGTGAACATGGTGCCAGTCAGAACCATGCTTACAAAATAGCATAACCTTTTTTTTCCTCACCCTGCCTCTGGGTTCTTGAGTACATCCTGACTGTAACATTTTGATGGGCCTGATACTGCATGTCTGTGGTCATGTCTGAATTGAGCAACAGAGTTCTTGTAGAGATCCCCAGACTGCTCTGAGTGTCCTCAAGAGCAATATAGCTATGTCAGCCCAAAGCAGAGACTGTGTTAGCTAGTGCTGGCAAGTGACAGGTCTTATTAGTGTGCGTGGGGCACAGTGTTAACATGTCTATGCTGCTTTTGTCTCTGGGAGAGCATGTCCTTGTGGCATTGCTCTTGGTGATGTAGATGCAACATCTCGTATGGGTGCTAGTGCAAGAATGTCTCTGCGTGGGATTAACATGCCCAGAATATAGAGGTATGGAGAGAGTGTTTTATTTCTTCTTCCTATAGTCTTTAAAATATTCTGGACAGGTTATTGTGGAGTTATTTTCAATTGAATAAGAAGATGATGAACTTACAGATAGATATGTGGAGATATGTATGTCAATGCGATGAACCAGAACTCCAGAATCATGATGTTGAGATGCTTTGCCCAAATGTTTTTTTGTGTGCATATTCCTTAAATTACCCTTGGCTGTAAGGTCATGTTTTTGTTATAGCCATACAGCTGGAGAGGAGAAGGCATAAAGAGCCTCTGCCTCCTCTAGCCCCCATAAGAATGGTCGTGACTTAGCCCAGTGACCTACATGTAAGAAACCTACATCCGGGTAAATCTGAGGCTGACCCTCTTTAAACCTTAGCACATTGCCTCCTGAATTCAGGGAGTTTGTGAGCTCCTCCTCGTCAGAGGCAGCTGGGGTTGGTAAGGTAGCTAATAGCCTGTGTGCCCATAACACTTTTTAGATTCAGGCACCAAAAATATAAGGTAGAGCCTCCACCCCTTGAAGAGAAAGTGTTTCGTGCTTTCCATTGTGTTGTGTGCCGTTCAGGGATGCACCCTCTTGGTGATTCTCCTTTTGCACAGCCCCTAATGTAGCACTAAGCTAAATACCACAGTGTTGCCCTTGGTAATTCACTAAATAAAAAGGAAATGTATACATTACATTCCATTTTCCATATACGTTCCATATATAAGGAAATGTAAATATTACGATGGTGTGAACGCTAAGTAGTAATGCACCTAATAAAATGTTTGCTGGTGGAGCTCTCTCACTTGCTGGCAAATGCCATGACCCATATTATTCAGTATATATTAAACAAGCTGTCACCTAAGCATATTTGTGAAAAATAATACTGGACGAAAAATGCACTTCGGGTGTTTTGAATGTCTGCAGCATTTAATGTCTGCTTGCTGTATTTGCCAGAGCCAGCATAAAGTAAGTGTACTAGACTACAAGGACAGTGTCCTCCTGTCAGTTAAGGTACCCATATATTGTCAACTCACAACGCATCATGAATGCGGATTGTCCCATAATTTAAAAGTATTGTACAGCATAGCAAGCTCACAATTTCTGAGCTTTTAAGTACATCATAAAACCCACACTGATAATTGTCCATAAAATAATCAACAACTTTAAAGCATGAATTTCTGGGGTGAAAACTAAAAATCTGTGGGGAGGAAGACATGGAAACTTTCCATCCTCTCCCTTCCCCAACCCCAGTGATGTAGGGAAAAAAGGTGTGAGATTTGGAATAGGCTATAAAACTTTTTTACCTGCAGACTCCTAGTTCAAATTCAATTTAGGCTACCAGTCAGGGAAGGTAATTAGCTGACAGCTGTTCTGTGACCTGCGTAGGAGAAATGAGCTGATGATTGCGGTCCGTTTTCTTCTTAGCAGACAGGTACCTGCATCTCATCCAGAATGAGTCAGTGCCCTCCTGGGTGGTCCCGCAGCAGCCAAGGACATCCACCCACAGAAATAGAACTCACTCCACGGTGCCGACACACACACGCATACGAGGTCATTGGAAGAATGGAGGAGAAACTCCGCACCTCTTCCAGGGATGCGGGTCCTTCCCCGAGTGTGACACCTGCTTTTAAAAATGTGACAGAAGGAGGTAGGGATGGCTGATGGCGGTACGGTCCTTGTGTGTCACTCACCGCTACCCTGACCTGTCCTGTGGCTGGAGCAATGCTTGAGGGAGCTGAAGTCCGTTTCATCTTCCCTGCTGGGAAGGTCTGAACCAGGAGGAGGGTCTTCACCTCAAACTAGTACTTAGGGAGGGAAGCTGTAAGTAAGGCAATCCCTCATTGGGGGGATATAAAATCAGACTGCGGTTCCATAATGTTCTCCCTGAAAGATCTTTCACTTAATAGTCTTTAGACTCAGTTTTCTGTCTTTGCATTTCAATAGTGCTGTTTTCCTTTTCCCGTCCTCTGTCATCTCTGACTGCAGATTCCTGGCACAGAAGTCCCTGGCCCCCTCTGCGTTTACTTTTCATTGCAAATGGGTGGAGGCAATGTTGGCTTAGCTATGTTAAAGAAGTCTTTTCTGTCCCCAACTTTGTGGCATTTCATCTTTTCTGTTATTTTTGAGCTACGGTGCTTCACAAAAGTAAGTTCTTTATTTGATTTTTCTTTGCTTTAATTCATACTGTGTGCAAGTACAGATGTAATGTGGTCATGTTGACTTCATGTCAGACCGGTAGACAATTCCTGATTTTATTCCCCACTATCTCCCCCCATCAAATCTATCTCAGTTTCTATTCCACATCTTCTTGGAGCCACTCAAAGGCATCATTACTGGAGAACTGTCTTTGATCACTTGAAATAGACTTAAATACGTTTTCAGTGAATAGGCAGACATTACTTCATATCTCAATAAAGTAAGTGCTGGTCTGACATTTAAATGTCATTTTGACACACTTCTGACCTATATGTCTTTGTTCCTCTGAAAAGCTTCAAGGCTGATGTCATATTTAAAAGTATTTAAATCAATCTTAAAGGGGAAAAAAAGAACAATTGTATGACACATTCTAGGGAAAACTATTTTTTATAAGCACAGAGAAGCGGTGATTCTTGTTCAGCATTAATATTTAATACAGATTACAGAATACTTCTTAGCAGATATGAAATTCACTTGAACTTTGTGAGCCCAAAAATTTGCTTCAAGGAAAAAAAAAAAAGTCATTTCCCAAACCCAGGAGTGAACTTCTCTAGTGCTATACATATTCTTTGAGTAGAGAAAAAATTCCTTTTCTTTCCTAGTATCAGAAACTAGTGAAAGCATCATCATCACAAATATCTCTCATCCCATGAAATCACTTAAAGAAAACTTTTTGAATTCAGTAGAATTTGGCTTATCTTAGGACAAATCTGTGACTCCACTGGGAGATGAGCAAGTCTGTGAGTGATATCTAAGATCTGATCTAATCTCTGGAATGATCTGTCCAGAGATACAACTAGGGATGTTTTCAGGATTAGGGTCTGCACATTTTTACAAAGGGAAGAAGGACAACTGAAACTGTAGCAACAGGATGAGTTCCAGAGATGAAGCCCAATTACCACCTGGAAGCAAAACCAAAACAGCAGTTAAAGACTATTTTTTCTTCACTTCAGTAGAATAGCATGAAAAAAGCATTTATTTGCGTTTGTCTGTAATCCTTTAAAATAACAGGAAAGAAATGTTTAAATACACAAACAGCTGTAAAAGTAATACTGTCATTATTCCAGTCATTTCCAGATTACACAGGAGTAAATATACATGGCAGTAATCTTTACACATTTATCTCCTGCTAGGCTGTGTATTTTATCTCCTATCTTTGCAATATCATTTGCAATCTTCTTCTTCCTGCTCGTCATCCAATTGGCAAGTTTTACATTCTGTATGTGTTGGCAGGGAAGATTTGCATTTTGAGGCAGAAGCCAATTTAAGTGCAATACAACTTTCTAAAAGACTTGGCTCATTTTCCTAAGCCATGAGGGCATGAAATGAGATAAAAATAGCCGGGTTTTCCTCTTTCTCTAAAAATGCCCTTTTAGCTGTTCTTGTTTTTCTTCTGAACTCAGGAAAACAGTCTGTAGTGGAATGTTTAAAAAAATGTTCTCTTCAAAAAACTTTCTTTTCCATAGAAGTTGGAAAATATCATAACGCACTTAAGGCCAGTGGAAGGTTTATTGGAAGTTTTATATCATTGAGTGTTATTTTCCTCTACTCTAGGATACTGGGTCTGGAGAGGAGTTATTTGTAGCTGAGCTTCACAGTAAGGTCCAGTCAAACATTAAAGGCTCATACATCTGCTCTGGCTCCAGTGTTCCCTGAGATGCTGGGAAGTGGCCCTTGAGAGGCCCTGCACATGAGGCAAGTTAACTGATAGAGAAGTGAACATTATGGTGTGTCCATATGCCACAGTTTGCAGAGGAGTATGTGCAGTTTGCATGGGAGAAATGATCAAGGCATCTGTATGTCCTAGTAACCTTGTGTAACCAAAACCAGGTTGTTAGAACTCTGTGTTGTAAGCACACAGCAGCTGTGAGTATAAGCTAGTATGATTTGGGAACTACCCATAGGTCTGACCATGTGAGGAGGGAGGCATGATCTCCTGCACTCCTGTTTCAGTCTGAAAGTCGTGTACCTGCGATAACATTTTTGCAAGCCAACTATCCCACCACCCAGCTCAGGACACTGGTGACACAGCTAGTATTCGCTTGCACCCATCTGCAGCAAAACAATAGCAAAATCTAGCAAACATATTGCAATAGCAAACATGTATCTACACAAAGTCAGGTGCTGTTGGAGAGTATAGGTGGAATATTCTATGTTAATTCAAACCTATGTACCAAAGTAATATTTTCATCGCAGGGCACGTGTGGAGAGTGGTTTTAGGTTGGTTCTGTTAATGACAAAGAAAACCCCCGTGTGGGGTGTTTGCAAATAGAAACTGCTGAGCACAGTCACAAAGCACAACAGAAAGTCTTACACATGAAACAAAAGAAATCAGTGTGCAGAATGTGTATGAAGAAGTAATTTGCATGTTTATGAGAGCCTATAAACTTTTTTATTGTATCAAAATAGGTTTTCAGCTTGTCTGCCTCTGAATAAGTCTTAAATAATAAAATTTATTTTGGATGACTGATTGTAGGACTCCAACCCAGGCAGTTTAAATCACATCTCCTGTCCATTTTAAGAAACGAAATGATTTTCTAGCTTTGACATCATGTATCATGTTAAGTTTGAGCCATAATGTAGTGGGGGCCCAATTCTGTTAGCCTAGCGTGTAGCCATGATGTCTGTAATTTTAGTGTCATTAAAGCAGCCTCGAGCATAGCAGGATAAAGCTGTTCATCCAAGAATAGTAAGTTACTTTTGGTCACCCGGTAAACATATTTGGTTATGGCTTGCAAGCAGGATGGCAGATGACGTCATTGTCGCTGTATGTGCAGAGAGATCTCTTCTATTTACTATCAGGAATGTTTGCAGAAAATTCCTGTTTTCCTTGTTAAGAGCTGTGTTTCTCAAACTCTCCATAGTTTAACTGGCAGGCTGCAACCCAGGGGCAGTCTTTTCAAGGATACAGGTAACAAGAAGGGCTGTGCAGGCATATCCATATAATTGTAAAGGTAGATTACATTTTGTTATTATCTCTAGGCCTTGTCAGATTATTTGGTAAGCATGTTTTTATTAATGCATTTATAATGGATGGTGAAAGGCGGATGGAGTTTGGATAAATTTTCCTTCCTAGTGCAATATTGCAAATTAAGATGTGCTTAATTTGTTATGCACTATAAATGCAATATTTTTAATTCCAAGAATATCACAACATTTTTTGGTATTCTTTTTCTGTTTGAAACAATTAAAATGAGGTGTGATAGCTCGCTGTTTTCCCATTTAGGAGGAAATGCAAGCACCAGTACATCTCCCTAACAGATTGGCAGAAAAAAACCAAAGAGCTGATTACTGAGCAGTCCTTCTTCTCTTTCCGTGCTGGACATGTTTCCATGCTGCAGAGTCCCTCAAACTGCCATCTCTCTTCACGCTCATTGGCCTCAGACTGGAACTGAAGGGGGGGGGATGATTCCTCTCCCTGAGGACACTGACATTAGCAACAAGCAGTCAGTCATAAAGAATGGAACCAGAAGGGCAGAGGGGGAAAATGACACTGGCACTTCCTAAATATTAAAGAAGCTATTCTAAGACAGAAGCAGAAGTATGTGTTGACAATGTTAGAAGATGAACGGCTAGATGCAGTCAATTCCTTTCAGAGACAAGAGTATTTTTCACAGTTATTAATGTAGGATTTAAATTTTTTTTGTTTATTTGCTTTTTTCTTTTTTCCTCCTTCCTTTTCCCCCCTTTACTATGATACTTGAGATTGGCTACATTGGTTCTTCTATGCTTTTATTCTGCTTATTCATTTGTTGTCCAAACTTCTTAGAGTTCCCTAGGAGAAAATGCATTACCTAGGCATTGCTAGCTTTTATGTTTGCTTTATAGCACTTGCTTCTTCTGAGCGTCCATTTAATACAGGCATTTCTTGGGTAAATGCCAATTACTCGTTTCATTATATTTCAAGCTTGAATATATTTGAAACACATCATGCCTGAAGTTAACTATCTGCAATCTGATTCCATTCAGTGAAGGAAGCAGCCTACAGATTAACTCAGTTTAGAGCCAGTCACATCCGCTTGCTGCTTCATGTAGCCATGCATTGGATTTGATTGTGTATTATTATTTTGTGTCTATTTTGGTTTATGTCAGGATTACACAGTGAATAAGTTACTTTATTTCTTACATTTCCAGGTTAAATGTTATAAGTAAACTGCCATGGTTCTGTCTGTATGCAGTTAGCACATCAGCTGCAGTTCTTCGTACTGGGGATACTAATTTTTCAAAGAATTTATTACCATCACAGAATTCTGTGAGTATAAAAGTGAGATACGGCTGCAGTGAGAGTAATCTTAATGTTTTCTTGGCTAATGTAAAGACAAGTCTTAAAGGAGAGAAAATTTACTTTTGCTTTACATTTGCAATCCCCAGGCACATTCAGTCATTTTAAAATTATCCTGGGTTGCTTAAACGAAGTAGTAGCTTGTGTTCTTCAGAAATAGCTTTTGACATGTTATCTTGCTGGTGAAGCCTGTGTACTTAACGAGTCAAAGGGAACCGTTTTCCAAAAACCTCAGATATTTTGCATGGATATTCATCATTATCATTATCACCAGTCATCCTAGTGAACACCAGGAAAGCTGCATATTAGTCACTGTGAAAGGTGCTAGGTTGAACTATACATCACTGCTACCTTCTAATAGACTTTGAAACAGGATAGCACGATTTACATTTTTTTGCATTTTGGAAAACCAGATGAAGGCTCTTTTTCAAGTCTGCAAGCATTCACCCTGCCAAATTAGCACAGATTCTTTGCCAGTTCATTACAGTGGGTACGAGGGAACCTTTAGGTAGGGAACATGTTGTCCTTGCTTGCACACGGGAGTCAGCAGTTGGGGTTTGTGATTGCTACCTGCTGAAGCATTTAGCAGTCCCACCTGGAGGACCTGATGAGACTATTTAGGAGCGTTGCAATAGAGTGAAGGAGCTTGGTGGCAGTTCCCCATCCTACCCATGCTTCAACATGCTTCTCTCTAAACCCCCTAGATGCTGTAGGCCTAGTGCCTGAAACCTTCCTAGGCACGGTAGCTCTGCCAACCCATGCAGCACTGAGACTAATTTTTCTTTGCTATTTCTGCTGCTGCAGTAGTTGGCAATTGGTATGGGACAAGAGTCAGTGCAAACAGCAAAACAGAAGATAATAAAGGTCTTTGAAAGGCTGGCCGGACAGAGCCTCCCCTCAGTAAGGCGCTCCCTCCAAGTGAAGGGAGCTCATTACTAGTCTGTGCACATGCTGATCCGAATCAGTGGAGAAATTCTCAGTTATTTAGGGAGAAATAGGAGAAATCCTGAAGTCCCTGAATCAACAGGACTGTAAAAGCTTATGGGCAGGCCCAGAAACCCAGTTCCTGGGGTTTCTCACATTCTTAAATGGACAGATTTAAATGTGTCATCATCTCCAGCACATCAAATACAAGAATTTTTCTCCATTCAAATAAAGCACTTCTTTAAAGGTTTTTCTGTATCGGGTCCTAGCAGCAGAGCGGGTCTCAATTCAAACCTGTATTTCTCTCCTTCTTGATTCCTGATGCCATTATATCCAGATACTACCTGAGAGGGGTTTTGTAGTGGTCGTGGATAAGTTGTTTTGAATTAAATTTGGAAGAGTTTGATGTTCAGAAAACATATTCAAATAATCTATTATCCTCTGCTAATTTGATTGAGTTTTCTTGGCTGTAATTCGGGTAGGTAGCCACAAAAGGTACAAGTGATAGGCTCGATGGAGATAAAATAGTTTAAAAATATGCTGTCAGGTATCTGAAAAGTCGTAAGTGATGATGTCAAACAACAGTAGATATTCTGTATTCTTGACTAATTTGGGGCTTATAAAAAGATTTATACAAAATTTTTCGAATTATCATACATTACTACAACACCATTACAGATACTTGTGATTTTCATTTTCACAAGCTCCAATACCATTACACCTATCTTTACTGATTTTATAATCTGGAAAAACAACACTAAAGTCTTGCTCACCTACTGGAGAATTAGAAGAGGTGATTATCCTTTGGTCAATGTGCACAGAGGCTATATCATCATTGTGCTAAAGTTATTGTTACTGCAGTCACATATTATTGCTATAATGCAATAGGACTCTTAAATATTGTGGATGGAGCTCAGTGAATGATCAACCTCTGATTATTCCAGCCTCTTGCTAGCCACCTTCTCTGCACAGGGACTAATAGGACTAAGAGCCCTCTATCTGGTTCACCCTTTCTGCAACTGTGTAGGTCAAGTCACAGCTGTATTTCATGTAGACTTATTAGGCTTTGTTTTCTTGTTTGTGGAAAAGTTAAAAAAAAAAAAGGAATTGTTTTTTTAAAAAGTTCAAGTTTTGGTTTAACCAGACAAGTGACAAACACCCATTCTCAGAACTAATCCCTCTGAGACTATAATAATTTTTTTGTCTTAATAGTAAAAGAGAGAGGATTGGAAAATGAATATTTATAAAATCTGACCCAGAAATCTGACCAGAATGCTGACTGCTCATGCAAAACAAGTCATCTCCCTTTACTACTTACTGCTCTGGCTTCCTCCCTAACACTCAGAATGTTTCTTCCATCTGTTTTACTTCACGACTTCTTGCTATATTAACTATAGTTCTCCGCTATGCAGTGAAAAGTGAGAACTTTCCTTGGCATCCTGTCTTCATGGTACTGCCGTTCTTGCTGAATTCAATCTCAGTGATTCGTGCTGGCTAGATTCACGTGTTGTGAGTAGTCATCTAATAAAAAATGTATATGTACCTCAGTGAAATCAACATATCAGCATCAGCTTTACTTCACCTTTACTGCATGGATTAAAAAAGTTATTTCATAAGAAAACAGATTCAGAAATGATAGTGAAGCCTTCCTCTATGATGCTACAATAAGTAGTTTCTGCAGTCTGCTAGCAGAGTGGAAGAAATATGTAAATGAAGAAGAAGAGAAAGTTATCAGAAGACACCAGCGATGATGGTATTGGAGTTGGCTGCAACTCCTTATGAGGAAATTTTGTGGTCTGGGATTCTCTTAACTATTGAAACATACTGTCAGTGAGACTGACATACTGTAATCACTTAAGCCCTCTACCGTAACCACCCGATTGTACTTTTTGCCAACATTAGAGCTTTTACATATGTAAGCAGAAAGCAATCAAAAAAAAGTTTTTAATTAACTCTTCTTATATGGGTAATAACTATAAGGTGGCAGCGCAATGATTCATTGTGGGCTTGGGAGGGGGCACATCCTTTTATTACTGGGGCAACAAAGCAAAGCTAAAGGAAAGAAACAAAAAAGTAAGAGTGGATTGCCAGGGAAATAAGTACCTTTATAAACCACTGTCCTAACAAAATATTAATTAATTTAGAATGTATTAAGACCAATATTTTAACATACTTGCAAGGTTAAGCTTTGATAATGATGCATTAGGTGGCTTTATTGATGTGCTATTTAATCAGTCGAATAACTGTCCTAACCATATAATTGGACACAGCCCCATATATAATGACAAATGAATGTGTAAATTCAATGGTTTCAGGAATAATAGGCCATTTGAGGATTTTGCTTTGGTGCTGTTTTCTTGAAATTAGCTCAGTGCTATCTGTCATTCATCTTGTACTTGCTGAACCAAAGGGGTTTGTGAGTTGGATAAGAAACTGCTGAAGGTTTTGCTTTGTTAGAAGATCTATTGATTTTCTCTGTGAAGAATGTTGAACTTGCATTGTGTTTTATGTCTGCAGTGCAAGGGTGCAATATTCCCTATTGTAACTTTAATAACTGCCACATGACTGCTTAGAAGGACGGTTCCAGGAGACAAATAAAGACCCATTAAACACTTAACAGTTGACAACAGAGCGTCTAAGCAAACGTGATGGAGAAAGACAAGCTCTTTTCCCAGTTTTGAATCATGTTGGATTAATGATAGAATTAACATGAGGGGATGCCTGTGTAAAGAGCAACAACATTGTATTCCACAAAATTGGTGGCATACCAAAGGATTCCCATTATCAGAACCTTGTAGGACCACTACCATTCTTGTAGGACAAGCACACTGAACAAAAAGCACAGAAAAAACTCTTTCCCATTTTATGTGTCTTTTCCTACTCAATGGGCTATCCCTAGTAGCTTTCAGATATGTAAATGGCTGGTACCTGAACTGCAAATGTCTAAGGTGGAGAAGGAAAACTGACCATAGCTCAACCAAAGAGACCATCGCTGTGTCTGAACAGCATCAGAAATTTGACCACTATGTAACTTAATTGGAGGAAAACATGGATGCCTGTGGCTCTTCAGATACTTGCTCCACCCACCCCCCACTGCCTTCAGTCTCATTTGTTCTTAGACATTTATATTATTCCTACTGCAAACACCCATGTCCTTTTTGGGATCTGGCCCTCATGTCAGAAGTCAATGTGTGCTTTAGACCACTACACTGGCATATTACCACTGACTATATTTGATGTCCCCCTTGCCCGTGCCATGTATAATATCTTGTAAATTGCATCTCAATATCCTTGTATGAAAAAAGAAGCTTTGAGAGCTACCTTGGGGATGAAGGTAAATTAGGCAGCAATGCCCCTAAAAGTTATGCTCAGTGTTACAACAGTGCAGTCCTTTTCTGGAGCTAAGTGTTGTCAGAGTTTACCTTCAGCATAAAGCTGTTCATATCAGCTAAGGACATGGCCTTAGGACTGTCAGCCCCTTAGCTATTTCCGTGGCATTTTCCCTTTCACAGAGAGCTTTCTCATAGATCATTCTCCATTAAAAAACAGGTATTTTTTTCTTGATGCTTTAGGGGATTTATTATCCTGAAACCATTATCTAAAGAGACATTTGCACTGTCTGTTAGTGAAGTCTCTGCATGGTTATGGTTACTTATGCCATATTAGTTAGCTACGTCAAAGCAAAACACTGATGCTAAAGCCAGTTAAAGGGACTGGCTTGCATTTGTACTGTTCCAGGTTAACACTGCTGGGAGCAGAAGGTCTGCAGCCGTACTGCCTGGAGCAGTGATTCACTCCCAGTGGGAGCAGGGACTGAAGAGGCAAGTGAGAAACATGGGCAGGGGACAAGAGGAATGGACTAAAATGGCAGTGCGGGCATACACTAAATTATTCACTGAATTCAATTTTATGTTGATTCATAACATTTGATCTAGACTCACAAACTTAAATTTTGCCTCTTTCTACCAAATCATCTAATTTTCTTCTCTAGTATGGGACATATAGTGTCAAAAATTAGTTTCCTTATTGCTGCAGAATTTGTGTGGTTTTTTTTTTTAATCTGGAAACTGCAACAGTGAATTTATTTCTAACTAGTACTACTTCCTCAATATTTATAAGCTGCAGTAACAGCCAAGTGTTGCTGAAGGTCATGAAAAGGAAATGATGGAGGGGTTTATTCCAGTACCACACACTTGTACATCCAAACTCAGTAGCTGTTTATCATGTAACTGTAACCATGATTTACATAATTGCATCTGTATGGGTAACGTATTCTCACATAGGAATGAATCTTGCCTTGGTACACTGACCAACCAGTTCATTGTTCAGCTCACGTGAACACCCTTCTTTTAAATTTTTAATAAGCACAAGCTCAGCCTTTGGAAAAATCCTAAGAGACTAAAGGAGCTAAAACCCCAACAATCCCAAACCCTTGCACAAGCCTGAGTAGCCTGTTGGATGGGACACTGAACTGTGACTCTAGAGAACTGGAGCCTGCATCAGCTGTGCTGTGTGATTTGCAGTGATTCACTTAATACCTCAGTATCCTGTTGTAGCAAGTTTTCAGAACAGGAACTCCATACTATATTACAATGCTTAGCACAATAGGACTTTAGTTAGGGGTGAGATCTCTACTGGAACTGTAATCTAAATAATTGTTTTCTATTAACCAACCTGAAACCAAGAGCAAGCTTTCTTGATGCATTGGTGCAAAAATCTGGGGCATCTAAATCAGTGCAGAAAATCTTGGCTGTCGTGGTATCTTTCCTTTATCTCTCCATTGAGTGCTACAGTGCAAATTTCTAAGTTAGCTGCTACTCACTCACTGATGTTCTTCAGGACTCAGCTGCCGAAAGAGAAAAAAACAACTTAATTTTACATTCATGTTGCAAAATCTTAGTCCAAACAGAACTTTAAATATTTGTATAGCCTTCCTTAGCAACAAATATGTTTGTTCTCTTTTCAAAGGCACACCAGAGAAGGACTTGAATAAAGGAGAAATGTGAATTGCTCTTTGTGCCAAGTTGAAAAGCTGAATCCCCCAAAGACCTTGTTGTTCTAGAATTGAGTGGACTAAACACTGAGAAGCTATCTTTCTTCCATTCTTGATAGGATGTCAAGTGGATTTCTGTGTCTGTGCTAGAAAAATACATGCCATTAAAGGATTCCTAGATTATGAGTCATTTTTTTCTTTTTTGTCTGGCCCTACTTTTTTACAAGGAATTCCATCTCCAAAAAACACAGGAAGAGCAGGATAGCAAATTGATTGGCTTAGTCAGGGAGCTTAAAATGATTTTTCTTCACACATCTTCTGTCATGCAAGGTCAGACCATTTGTTTGATTAGTGCTTTTACATCAGACATGCTTTCCTTAGCTTTAAATTCCTGTTGAAGTAGAAATTTCCTCTTTTTTATATCAGTGTTCTGCTTTCTTAGCAGTGGTTCTGGTTCATGATGAACTGTAATTTTTTTGTTTAGAAAGCAGTGCAAAATATTCATGTATTTACAGAAATGTATGAGCTCCAGGAGGGGATTTAGCAGTTTTTTTCTTCCCAAACCACAGACTCATACTGCAATAGTTTGTGTTTGCTTTTCTCTGGTTGCTTTTTTCCCCCTTTTAGACTTGATAGACAAGGTGACTAACTAGGCAGGGGCAGAAAGTAAGTTTTTCCACATTCTGAGTTGTGGCAATTCAGTCTGAAGCGTCTCTTGTATAATTTTTGCTTGTTATCTGAAATTCTTCTCATGTACTTTTTTGTAGTGGCAAGGGATCTATGTGGTAAAGTGGGACTGCATTCTGTAGGTTTATTTGTACAGGAGCCAACAGACATAAGTAGGGGACGTTTGAAATCTTGCACCCATGGGCATGGATGGATGGATGGATGATAAGGCTTAAGTGTCACAATATAGTGCAAACTGATGACAACTGATCAGGAGGACAGCCTCTTTTTAAGAGGTGAATTTTTATGTGAAGCCAAGTCCTAGTACCATCCTTTGCAGGGACTTTTATTCTACCTTAAGCTCTTCGTGTGTTTGCATGTGTGCGTGCATATGTGTGTCTGTGTGTGTGCATGTCTGTGTGAGCTGGCTGATGTTGCTGGGAGTGAGTTCTCCTGCATGCGAATAATTAAGCAAATGTGCCTGTTGACTTAAATCAATACGCAAATGTTAAAAATCCCTATTTGCTGGATAATTTAGTTCTATCCTCATACCTCTGGAAATCTACCCCAAAAAGCAGAGTATTTTCTTTGCCTTAATTTGTTCATTTTTATTAAATAAAAGAAAAAAAAAGGAAATATAAAGATGTCATTTAACTCCAAGAGCATTAAGAAGAGAAAGAAGAGAAATAAAAACAACCACAGTGTTTTCCTTAACTTTTCATCTTTCTCTGTCAAAACAATCCCCAGCTTTCACAATCAGACAAAGGGCTCTCCTCCTGCTGCCATAGCTGTTGTTGGTATGTTTCTGACATTTCGTAAAATAGTTAAGTTTTGCTAACATGGCACCCTTGATACACTGCTAACAGAATTACTCTAAAAGGAAAGAACGTCTGCTAAAAATATAACTTTAAAAGCACTTGAGAAGAATGTGATTCCACTGCTGCAAATAGATAGACAAGAAATGTTGATATGCTGCTTTCTCTCACTTACGTTGGTGATGCAGAGTAGAGCAGGTAAGAAGAAGAATGCAGACTTCTGTTTTGGAGATCAAATGTCACTCAGCTTGTGCTTCTCCAGTGCTTTCCTGTCAATGAATTAATCTGGAAATCTGAAGAGTTTTTGCTTAATTTATTAGTACTTAAACTTTATCCAGCCAGCCTAGTTGCAGGCTCTCATACTACTTTGTTATTTGTATTGATTCTGGTCCCAGAAGAAGTATAGAGCTATAACAGAATGAAGCAAAAATAAACTATTTCTATAGGCTGTAAATGTGAACCCTTCGAACACAACCTAGCCCACTAATTCTGGCTGTTAGGAAAAAAAAAATCCCTCTGGGCAAGCCATTTACTTTACGCTTCCTCTGAAGCATCATGTATTGCCTCCTATAAAAGATACGACTAGTGGAATAGCTGACCCGCAGAGCGGAACAAGCACAGGATTTCCCGGAATCTTTGGATTTTAAGGCTAAAATAAGCTTTCTTTGGTCTTTCAGAAAGTGGGTTTTTTTTGTTTTAGAGGAAGACTTGAGGGAAAATCATCTCTACACTTTGTCAGTGACTCCTCTGCTATGGGTCAAAATGTAACAGACATTTGGCTCTGTTGTGGCTCCTGTCCATTCCTCATTTGTTTCCTGTTTTCTCTAAAAAATGATTTCTAATACGTGTATTTTTGAACCAAGCAATTACATTTTCTTTAGCTAGTTTATACTTTGATGCAACACTGATGTCTGAGAGCACTTGTCTTTTCCTCCGAGGATTCAATTTCAGGCAACACCAGTTTATGTTCAAGCTGAACACTTTACAGAAAAAGTTATTTTACTGGGCACCTAACTTAGTTATGTATTTTACCAATCTGGTCATCATAGGTTTTCTGTTTATTTAGTGTCTAAAGTGTGTGTTCTGCAGGAATTGATTCAGAGCAGGATTCAACCTGGATGATCTGAATCAATCTTGTCGGTACTCCATCCATTAAACACAAAGACCAGCATCCTAATTTAGGTGTCAAAGAGTAACTGTTAAAAAACCCCTCTCCTTTCCTGGAAGTGATACAGAGCCACGTGGACTTGTGGCCTGAGAAATTTGGTCTTACAAACAGATTGCATTTATGATAATGTTAGATCACAAGGCAGGAACTTTGATTTATAATGGAGACTTGTATGTACTTTTAAAACCTGAGTGACCAGAAATGGTAAGTGGCAAAAAGGACAGCATCTTTTTCTGATGCCCCAAATGCATAAGCCTTCTCTTTGTGGATCAGTTACCTCTTGCTTACTTTCCTTTCCCAATTAGTGAAAGAGTAAAAATGAAAAAAGAATAAAAACAACTCAGTCTTTTAAGTTGTAAACTTTCGGTTTGTCAACCACATATAAATCATATGTGATGTCGTTGTAGAATAACATAAAAATCAGATATATACTTCATGCTAAAATAAGACTATCTTTGTTTTGATTACAATACATTGAGGTTGGCCTATTAAATGAAAAAAAGACTGTTCCTGCTAAGCTTGAAGTTGGAACAACCAAATGAAAGACACACAGCTGAGAAGTATTCTCTTCTCCTAAACACAGCAGCCTGTAAGAAAGAAGAACAATTTTAAAAAAAATCTTTTATTTTCTTGAATTTAGGACATATTCAGCCTCATAATGATCCTAGAATGCCCCAGTGAGCAACATGAAAGACTACAGCGCCAAATATTTTTCAGACGTAACTGGAACTAAAAAACAAGCAAAGTCATTCAGGTAAAATAAGAATGATCTCGAACTTGACCTGAACACTTTAAAAAAAAAAAAGTGCAAGGATTTTCACTTTGAATTAGTGTTCATTATTTGCATTTCAGGTACCAGTTAGAGGCTCTGAATAAGATCAAGACCTTTATTTTCCTCTGGTCATACAGTCTGAGATGCATCCTAAGAATTAACACTCTAAAAAGGGTGTGTGAGACACAAGGTAGTTGAAGGAAACATTATGATCCTATTTTATAGGAGGGAAAACTGTAACATGAAGACTTAAGTGATTTGCCCAGAGTAAAACCAGTAGCCACTGGGAAAAGTACCCAGCTTTCATCAGTCATAGAACATGAGTGCAACACACTCCCTCTTTCAAACGCTACTTCTTTTTGGCATGTGAGTTTCCTGTCTTGTTTCCATTCCTGGCTCAAGGCAAAGTAGCATAGACTCAAGGAGAAGGTCTGCTTATACAAGATTTGGTTGAACTCCCAAGACTCTTTTGAGTAGTTAATAACAATATGTATATATAAAATACTGTTCAACCTGTTGGAAGGAAAGGAATGATGATACAAAACCATAAAAAGTTATTCATATGTAATGTTGTAGTCTAAAAGTTCTTCAATTTTTAAAGGAAAAGAAAGGTGCCAACAATGGTCCTTTAAATCCTAGAAATTGTTCTTCCTGGACATAGAGGGAGAAATCTTCTGTAGGGTATGGGCTCCTAATTAAACACATCAATATAATTTTAAATAATTATGCACTATCATAAACAACTATGAACGGTTTCTGAGAGTTCGCTCAATATTAATAATAGAAAAAGATCAGACATTAATTTATTATAACAGTAATTTTTTAGAAATACAAAGCCCTATCTATAATTCGTTGTCAGAATAAAAAGAACAGCTAACAGAAAAGACCATGTCTCTAAACCTAGACTTAACTATAATAAATGTAGCTGTTGGGTCAAAGTTATACCTCATTTTACTCCACTGACTTAAGGTGGATTTACTACATCAAAAATGAATATGGTCTAATAGTTCATTTTTCATAGCTTAATCTGATTGTATGAATTTATGAGATATAACAAGAAGTCCTAGCCAAACCATTAGGAGCAGTTCCATATTCCACATTAACAATCAAAACTTCGTTTTCGTTTAACAGTCAACATTAAAACATTAGCATCACTAAAATGCCTTCAAGCTTGATAGCTGATTCTCACCCTGGATGTGAACAGCCAGCCAGCCATTTCCACAGTACATTTTCAAACATCAGCTGCTTTCATTTATCAGAAATTAGACTGACACATCTTAACATTTTATGCAAAGTTAACCAAAGAAGAAAACAGCGTTTGCTCTGATCTCTTTGAAAATTGAATCACTGTACCAACTTCTTCAGGGCAAAAACTTGCCTTTAAAATCTGGATTAGCAGTAGTCAACAATTCCAAGTATGTGATACAAAAAGTGTATGGCAGGCTTTTCAAGATGAAAGAGGAGCTGCTCTGTCCTCGAGTCTTCTCACTTTAAACAGAGAACAAGAATAAAGATATTTTTCAAAGTGATATGTGTCAAGCCTTCTTAACAGTATTACAAGGCTTCATGTTATTTTCAGTTCTCAGTTGCTGGCAATACTGAGTCTGCTAACTCCAGATTCACATGATAAATGGCTTTATATATAAAAATGCAAGATACTATCCTTTTAATCAACACCAACCAAATATTCAGCTGAGGCAAATACTGTTCTTCAAGGATAGGTTAGTTGTCCTCTTGAAACAAACCATCTCAACTGTTGTTCCTGTTTGATGAAAAATACCACTGCTCAGCTGATTAAATACGAGTCCGATTTCCATATGCCTGGGTTTTAAGGAATATGATGGATTTAGAGTTAAATTTATTCTTATTCTGAGTTTTGAAAACATACGGATAACATGTTAAAACTTCCCTCTGCAGCTGCAGGGGTTTGGAATATACTTTTTTGTAATAAAATATGAGACTTTTTCTGCTGGGCCTGTACTTTAAGAAAAAAAGATGAGAGTGATCCATAGATCACTCAGTTTGATCTCTCTGGCACACAGAAGAAGGTGGAGATAGTGGTATTCTTCTTCACCTTTTTTTCTTTTTAGTGTTAAGGAGCTATTTAAAGTGATGGCCTTGTAGCTTCAATGGGAATGTGCATTGTAGGAGGTAAGGACACCAACCAGCAAAGCACAGTTTTTCTGCAAGTGCAAATTGGCAGTTTTTATTAAAAAATGTTCTTTGAAGCAGTCACATCATATAACCTGAGCAGAGTGAGGCTAATGTAATGACTTGAAGCATTTTTTTTTTTCTCACCATTACAGAAAAAGGAAGTGGTTGCTTTTACAATGTGGAGCAGCTATTAAATTAAATTAATAGATCTAATATGTCTGGATTTGTAGAAAGCTATTTGACAAAGTTTCCCTTGATAGATTATTGTAAAAGTTCTCTAAATATGGGTGAGGTAATACATTATTAAGATGGATAAAGAATTGGTTAGAAACCAGAGACATGAATTAAAGGTATCTGTTATTCATAGGAGTTGGTAAAGAGTGAAATCCCACTGGGCTCTAATTGTGTCAATACTTTTTAATACTCATTTTAATGTTTTAAACAGAGCTGTAGCATGCTCCTTCTTCATATTTGTGGGTGTTACCCAAGAGAGAAGCATAGCTCAGTGAACTGCAGCATTTATGGGCTTGAGCCAAAGGTTTCGGGGCAGTGGGTCAGGCCACACAGGATTATTTGCATCAGTGAAGTGAACGGCTGCACGGACAGAATTTAAATATTAACCAGCCAGAGCATTGCCAACCACTGACGCACATTGAAACACAGAGACAATGGTTAAAGGAGGGATAGCAAAATGTCCCAGACTGCGCTAAGGCAATACTGGAGAGGTTTTACAAATGCAAGTAGGGCCAATGTTTTCACATTTGGGCAGATCTGCCAGCCATGGGAAAGGGAGTTTTTGGAGCTGCTGCACTGATGACAGGCTGACAAACCGAAAATATCTTGTCGTGGCAGCACTGAGTATCACAGGTATTGTCCTCTGTTGGCTCGCGCAGGCGATGGTAGCCCTGCCTAACATATCCAAGTGCTCAGATCCAGCTGTGGTCCCTAAAAGTGAAGCCAACCTCTGCACTTGATTTAGACGGAGAAGACCACTAGTGCTCAGCCTCCCACACTTACCCTCCTAAATAGTCAGGTGCAGTCTAACCCACTGGCATACCTGGTCCATCACAGACGTGACTGAAATCCCAGTGAGGTCTGGAGATCACTGCTGCTGGATTTGGTGGAGTTGGATCACGTTGCTCGTGACTGCCGTATCAGTTCAGGCAGCTATGTATGTTTCCATACTGAGCTATATAGGTACGATAGATTTGAAAGGAGTGATTTTTGTAGAAGGAAGACTGTGCACCAGCTTCCCCATGAGTACAATGATTACCTGACAGCTCTCAAGAAAGCTTTCTAGGCATTTAAATTTTCTATTGTTCCCTTAATAAAAAAAAGGCCCTTTTATGTAATGAGATCAGCTATACCAGCTTTTCAGACAATTTACATTGCTGATATATATTCATATGGTACAGAGTGACAGTGCTTAGAAATCAAACCAGCAGTTGTGTTTGATCCACAGCGGTGGCTGAAAACAGCGTATACCATCTAAATTGGTATATACAACCCCCAGGGGTGAGGCGATGTCTGAACTTTAAGGACACAATTACTTTTCCAGAGATTGTGACATGAATATTTTATGTGTGAATCGAGATTTTTTTTCATTCAAAAGAAGGTGAAATGTAATTTGAATCCATGCTGTCAGATGAGTGATACCTATGGGGAAATTATAGCACAATAATCAAAGTCTGAGACAGAGAAACACTCTATTTGACCAGAGGAGAAGAGATCACACAGTCATTAATATAACAATAGACAGGACTTTTGGTACTTAGTACCAGCACCTAAATGGGAGCAAGACAGCCGCAGAGAGAAGAATGAATGTCTCTCTCTCTCTCATCGATTTTTCAAATGTTTCTAGCATTAAAAGTGACAGGTCACTTCTAGTTCAAGTATAACATGGACGTACAGAACAAAACACTGGGAGAACAAAATGAGCTGATCGAGAATTGCATTGTGCTTTTCTATGTCTATCTTTGAAAAAACCACATTTGAAAAAAACTCAGCCCTTTATGGGCTGAAAAAAGTCATGTGATGGCCAGGGGCAGGATTACCTGGGGAAGTAGCTTGAATGGGCTAGCCCTGGTAGAGACAGCAATGTAGCCATGGTAGCCCAAAGCATGACTTTTCTCTACTGAAAAAGGCTATTGGTTGTCTGCAGTGTCTTCATGCCCAAAGTTTTTGCATGACTATATTCATGAAATGTAAGTGTGCTTTTATGTTGCTATTTTTTCTCCCTTCTTCTGAGGTCAGTGATATAATTGTGACTGGAAGAAAGTAATCAACATGATAACAGGTGAAAATTAGTAACAGTTGCTTTTCCTCTCCCTTAGCCACAATGTGTACATGTGGACTCTCCCGTGACTCATGGTTCATGGTATCTCATGTCAGTAAGAGAAAAACAATGACAGAATTGGATTTGATACTGGGGGATGGTCTTCTATGTCAAGAATAAATATAGGGTGAAGGTTTAGGGGGGCAGGTGTTCATTGAATTAACAGAGGAGGAAAGGAAAGCAGCCTGCCTAGAAATAAGACCACTATTTAATGAAGAAAGGGGTTTACTGAGAATAGAGTATGGGTGTCTCCAGGAATTTCCAGGATCTTCAGTGTGAGAGTTAAATAGTTTTTTTTGGGGTAGTAGTATCAAAAGAAAGTTAAATGCCTCAATACCTCCTTTGTATATTTGTGACCTCCCTGACCTCTCTGCTGAAGCAAAGTCTGTAGGACTACGCTACGTGCTAGGGTTCCCTGTGCAGCTCTGGAAAGAGTACCTGAAAACTAGCAAAGCCATCAGAAAACCATTTAATTTGCTAATAGAAAAACAGGGAAAATGGTTTTGAATTTTAAGTTCTCAGTATAACTCAAGCAGGAGTCTAAATATTTTGCTGAATGGTATCTAGAAATAGCTCTGCAGACAGGATTCTCCTACAGGTGGATGCCTATGCACTCGTACATACTTTTGGCTTTTGAAATGTGGAAATGTGGTGCACAGTTATTGTTTTCTCCTGGGAGGAGGAATCTTTGGTCCAAGACCTAGATCTAAGGACTGTTAGTGCATTTTACAACGTACAAGCAAAATATAGACCTTGTCTTTGGAAATGAAACAGGCACCCAGGACTTCCCCCTCCAGGTGCACATCTTCAGTATTAGGCTAGAGATCCAGGCACACACTGTCTCAATTAACTATGTAGTCTGTGCTAATGAGAATAGCTTCTATGGAAGTATTGAGAATACATGTTCCTCACTGCACACAATATTCCAGCTGATTACTGAAATCAGAGGAGATGGACTTGACCCCACCAGACAGGAAGATCTGAACTCTGGTCTTCCTGGATAAAAGCTTTAAAAATGAAGCTGCTGTTTCAGCTCATGGGATGGGGGACAACACCATCTTCCTTCCCTTGGCTTTGTCTTAAAGACTGTATTTTAGACAGTATGAGCTGGTTCGTTTGCTGTTACTTGCTTGCTAGATTAGGATGGGGAAAAAAGGTGGGACACTTATTTTGTGGACTTTGCTGGAACTTGTGTGGGGAAAATATTGAGTTACCTGGTAGCGCTAAGGAGAAATTTCTGCACATGCATGGAGGTCACCTTGGAGCTCTACTGTTAAAAATTGATCTCACTAGGGACTTGAGGCACTTCAAGAGTTGGACAGCAGCTAAATAGTTTCTGTGGATGGCAATTTTGGTCATTTAAATCTAATTCCCAGCTAAGCACCAACCACAAGACATAAGGTTCAGCTCCTGTGAGGTATTTAGGTGCTTAATGCCCACTGCTTGCAGTAGGAGTCAGGTGTCAAGGTACATTTGTAGATGTCAACTTCAAAGTTCATCGTAAGTGTTTAGCTCAACCAAATAGTACAAGTTTTCTCAGTATACGTGAAACAGTATTCTAGGCTAGTTTTTATATCTGTACTTAAAGCCCACATGCTGTGCATAGTCCTGCCATCAGAAATGTTTAACCCACACACTGTTCTTTTAAAGGAAAATTAATGTTTTCTTTACATAGCAGCAGGGATTTCACAGTTGAAGGCTGAATAATGTATCTTTTAAAAATAGCACTTTATGCTTTCATCTCCAAAGCCTTTTGCTAACACTGGGCTCAGCCATGCATTCCTCCAGGTATTGAACTCCGGTGACTATAGAGCAAGATACAGATATAGGAACTGACAGGATCAGTCCCATCCGTATACCCCTCCTGTGAAGTAAATTATTATCCTCTTGTTACAGACAGGGAGACAAATATAGACTGAATTTGATTTTGTAAGATTACAACGCTGAGTAGCTGCTCACAAAATCAAGGCCATATTTCAAAACAGATTCTATTAGCTCATTGAGCTCACAATTTTGCCAGTGCAGTACACTGTGAAACAGGAACTAAGTAGTAGTTTGGCAGTGATCTGTACTTCACTAGGATTAATATACATTAATTCTGTATTTATACTGAGGTGCTATAATTATTAAACTCATTAAGAATGTAATATTACAAAGATCCCAATGGATAACACAAAGATTTTCAACGAATTTGTTTCAATGAAAGAAAGCATGTTCTTTGTCTGTTGTTATCTTTTGCTTATTATTTTTGCAAAAGGAAGAAATAAGACATTTAAGAGATTAAAGCATATTCCCAGCAAAAAATATACTGAGAAGTTGTCTCCCAACCATTTTGTTTCTGCAAAGTTAGAACTGACTGACTGTCCTGGTTTCGGCTGGGACAGAGTTAACTCTCTTCTTAGTAGCTGGTACAGTGCTGTGTTTTGGATTTAGTGTGAGAATAATGTTGATAACACTCAGATGTTTTAGCTGTTGCTAAGTAGCACTTATCTTAAGCCAAGGACTTTTCAGTTTCCCATGCTCTGCCAGCAAGCAGGTGTACAAGAAGCTGGGAGGGAGCACAGCCAGGACAGCTGACCTGAACTAGCCAAAGGGGTATTCCATACCATGGAACGTCATGCCCAGTATATAAACAGGGGGGAGTTGGCTGGGAGGTGCGGATCACTGCTCAGGGATCGGTCAGTGGGTGGTGAGCAATTGCATTGTGCATCGCTTGTCTTTTCTTGGGTGTTATTTCTTTTTTTTTTGTTATATTTCTTTTCATTACAATTATTATTATAATATTATTATTAGTTAGTAGTGTATTTTATTTTACTTTAGTTATTAAACTGTTCTTATCTCAACCCATGAGTTTTACTTTTTTTTTCCTCCTCCCCACCCCACTGGGAGGAGGGAGGAGGAAGCGGCTGTGTGGTGCTTAGTTGCTGGCTGGGGTTAGACCACAACACTGACCTTTCTGGATAGTGTAAAATTTCAGTTACGTTGATGATATTGAAATGGATATAACTTGGCTAAAAGAGCAGTTCTTAGTTTTCAAGTTTCTTGGAAAATTTCAGGTTTGGAACTCTTCAGAATCTGAATCTGCTTATTTCTAGAAGTAAGAAATAAAGCATACTCATGGCATATTTCTGCCCTGCTTACTTATATGAAGTTGTAGCTGCTCTACACACAATCCTCTTGATTTTACTGGGACTAAGACCCAGAAAGCTGGGCTTGCGACCCCATATATTGATACTCATTAGGGAGAGGAGCCTAAATAAATGCAACTTTCAAAATGCCTAACATCTGAAAATTTAAAAAATGACTCTGCTTTACTCGTTGCTATGGAAAAGCTGGCTCTTAGAAAATAAAGCTATGGCTCATCGTATGCTAGCTGACTCTCAATGAAGAATTATATCATCATTTTTAATACACAAGCCTGTGAAGTTACACTTATATCTCAAATGGTTACACTTATATCTTAAAGACACAGGCCTGACTCCAACTGGAAAAGCCTCTCTGAATGCAATTCTTGACAATGGCAATTCTCTAAGCTGTCTTTCATCAATCAATCACATTAGGACAGGGGCTCAGACTGAAGTTGTGCCCAGCCTCTAGGCTAGAAAGCAAATCAGGACTTGCACATCCAACCTACAACCTTTCCGTGGGACTTCTCTGTGGTGTCTGCACACAAGTCTGGGTTTTGAGAAAAGCTGTATGTTTCTTCAAAAGCTGTCTACGAGCAGGACTGTGCTACGGCTGTACTAAGGGTTTCCAAACATAAATGACCTTCTGTGTTTAAAAACTGTGTCTTAGTCTGAACTTTCTTGGCTTCAATATCCAGCTGCTGGGTCTTTTTGTAACTTCGCTGACTAGTATATTATCGGTGAGGCACAACATCCATTGTCACTTAACAAAAGAAGCTGTTCCAAGTGTCTCGGGGACTGAAAGCAACCAGCATGACAACTCCACTACTGAAGGGAGTAGAACATAAGACATGGCTGCACTGTGTCTAATCCTGCATCCGGTTGCCAGTTGTGGCCACTAGCAGGTGCCTGGGGATGCAAGCCTCCAGAAACACCTCCTGGTATGCACTCTGCCAAGAATGTGCAGCTTATGGACTTCTCCAGAGAGATTTATATAAATCTTTGTATTTAATAGCTCAACTGTACTTCTTCTCCATGATTTTATACAGTGTCCCCTTGAGATCATGTAAATGGCTAGCATTCATAGCATCCTATAGCAAGGGTTTTCACCAGTTTAACTACATATTGTATAAAGATTCACCCTCTTTTGCTCAGTGTGAACTTGCTTCCTGCTAGCTTCATTTGATGAACCCTAGTTCTTCCATTGGGAAGGAAAATAAACAAAAACCTTCTCGGGCTATTTACGCTTTTATGTGGCTCTGTCACATATTTGATCTTTTCCAGGCTGAAGAGTCGTGGTCTGCACAGTCACTCTTCACTGGAAGATACTCCATACCTGTGATCTTTGCTGTTCTTCTCTGAACCTTTTCCAGTTCTGTCTTTTTGAGATGAGGCAAATAAAACTACATATGCAACATCTGGGTGCAAAATACATTTAAACAATTGTTCAGTTTTGTAAGCACCTTCTGCAATTCTTGACAGTTGCTCCATCCTGAATAACTTAATATTATCTGTAAACATTGATACCTCACCTCTCATTGATACCTATTCCTAAGTTGCTTATGAAGGTGATGAACAGCCTTCTAACCACTTACTGACCTTACTCTTACCTTCTGTTCCCTAACTTTCACCCAATTATTTACCTATGCAAATGTCTTCCTTCTTATACTGTCTTAGTTTCCTTAAGAGCATTAGGTGAAGGATCTTGTCAAAAGCCTTCTGGAAAAGCAGTAGTCAAGCCCTTATCAATATGCTTGTCAAGTCCTTCTAGAAACTACAGGTTTGTGAGACAGCACTGCTCATCACAAAAGCCACGTGACTCTGGCTCAGTATCTGATAGAGTGGTCCAAATCTGCATTAGATACAAATTAAACTTCTAATGTAAAACCAAACAAACCCAAGCATTTGATGTGGGGAAGGAAGAAGACAGAAACAGGACAGAGTCAGTAATACTACTGGAGTACTTCAGCAGAGATGGTGAAAATTATGAAGTACTGAGTAACATTTCAGAGGGAAACAGAAGTAGCAGATATGAAATTTAACTTGAAGTAAACAAACATTAGCCTAAAATAATCCCATACTTCAATTACTGAGCACAATTACTGTACTCTGAGAAGGCAGAACCTCTCCATAGGAGCAAATATTAATAGCAATATCAATTTCTGCCCAGCCTCCACCAGAAGTTAACAATATAGAAAACATTTTGAAATGAGTGGGGGAAAATCAAACATATGACATCTTTATATTCTTCAATGCTATTGTTGCATTTGACATGCTTTGCTAAATGTCTTTTCATTGATTTTAAGATACAGGGACTAGCTAAAATGCTAGCAGGAAAAATAAGGTTTAGAGGTCCTTTTACTGGAGTATTTAGCAGTGTAAATGGAGAGGAAAGAAGAGGAAAGAAGAGGCATGTTTTAGAATTATTGGGAAATATATTTGACATGTATAAGAAGTAAACTGTGGGATTCATTGCTGCAGGAGGCAAAATGTGATGGCCTTGAATGATTAAATGATACATCCCAAAATAGGGTGAAGGAAATCATATGGCCAAGGACATAAATAGGAGTCAGAAAAAGATATTTCACATTAATCTGTAATATTATAGAATTGATTAGCCACAACAGGAATCATTGCTCTTTGAGGAACTGTTCACTGGATGGAGCAGAACAGGGTGGGGTGCATGATTTTCCTTTTGAAGATTACAAAGTAATAAATATGAAATGTTAAAAAAGTTTTTATTTTTCAAATCCTAACTTAAAAAAACCTAAATTATAGAAGAAGCTAAGCTATGCAATGTTTGATCAGCCAGCTAGTTGTCTGCAATATTTATGGGTTTCATGGGAATAACAGTAAATGTCAGAAATAAATGTATGCTGTCATGGCCACTAATGCAAAGTCACAGTGACTTAATTTTTCAGGTCTCCTTTTTAGTGATACAAGGCTTAAAATGTTTCTAAATGCATTTAGGGAGTTCTTTGTTAAAAACCTTATGAGTGTCCAAAAGCTGGTCTTTTCAAAAGATTTTGGAATAATGTGTTATGCTAAACTGTCTGAGAACGGCTATGCATCATTGTAAGTATCAGTCTGGCTTATTCGTCTTCCAGACACTGTGTTTGAATGCGCACAATTAAGCCAAATCCAGAATTCTGATTCCGTTGTACCTGCTCTGACTTCAGTGGAGGACCTTCCCGAGTATGATCACAGGATTAGCTGAATGGTACGAGCAAGAGCTAAAACAGATTTTCCTTCTGTTCAACAACTTTCCCATGGCTCAAAAGCAAGACATAGGATAATGGATGAACAGAATACAGGAACTTAAGAACACATTCTGTGTGATGTTGAATGTCTTTACTTGGATTGATTTCAGAGGAAATGAGCTTAGGAAAAGCTGAGAGTCCTCTAGGAATGACTTCTTTTAAAAAACAAAAAAAAATCAGAAAAAATCCCTGTCAATATGTGTGTATAAGTCCTGATTTGGTTATTTTTCAACTTTGCATAAGAGCGAGCTACCAACTCTTCCTTGAAGATTATGATACTGTGATCTTATATTCATTGATGTATGAGAGTTTGAAAGATGTATAAATAGAACAATTTCACTGCAACAATGACGAAAACAGGAGATATTTTTTAAGGACCAGATTATATAAGTAACAAAGCCACTGACTTCCCTATTGTCATATTAAAATAATGGTAACTTTCATTTCTGTGATTGGTTTGTGAGGAACAAAACTTCAGTTTTATGTTACTTGAGGTAGTTCGGATATTTACCTACCTGGATCTGAACTATCATCTGTGCTCTTATGATCCAGTTACTTGTCCTATATCTTCAGGACACTTCAAAAATTTGTCAAAAAGTATGTCAAAAAGAAGAGCTGTGTGAATGATTAATTACAAGAGACAGTCATGGAAGGCTTGTCCTATCCTTAAAACTTTTTTTTGTCAGAAGATACTTATCTAGCCAAATTGCTTTGCAACTCAGGCTGATCAGAACATGCCTGTTGTTACCTGACGCTCAGCTGTCAGGTAATATCTTATTAAGCTGCATTAGTTTGGTGGCTTAGGACCACCGACTAAATTCCTGCTCTCTGCACCCAGAAAATGCATTCAAGTAGTACTTTTGGGGCATACGAATTTATAAAGCACTCATCTTGATAAACATCAAAGTCATCAAGCCTCTTCCCTCCACAGACAATGGAGCACAGCCCTGTGCAGGGAGCCCTCATCAGCATCTTTTGGTTCCCAAATGCTGCCTTATGTGGCCCACCTGTCCTTGGACTGAGCGTGTCCTGGGCTTGCGAGGCAGGGGGGGTCTCACCCCTGGTGCCGTTGCTGCCCCTCTGCAGACTGCTCACCCATTAGACCTCAATTCACAGCACAGAAGGATGCTGCCTGCGTCCTGCTGACCCCACACCAGGGAACAGCGGGGGGTGAGATGGGACTGGTTTTACAGAGAGCGCAATTAAAGCAAGCAAAGGGCAGAAGTTTGTTATCCCCCTTTAATAGGTGGTGGGCTTAGGTAAGCCACTCTGATGACAGGACTCCTGTGCAGCTGTACAGCCACTGACTTCTTAACTTGGTGGTTGATAGGCCTTTGGTTTACAGAGCCTATACATTTTGATCACACAGGATTTTTCTTGCCACTGAAAATACACTCCAGTTATTAGTAATATTATTTAAATGTAAAAATTTTGTTAGTGGTGAACACTCTGCAACAGATTGACAGCATGATAGTCTTAACAGTTCTATCTTGTAGAAATCTTTCTCATTTCTCAGAATATGTTTTACAGTATTTCTTAGTGTAATAATATCATCTTAAACCTCAGCTTTTAAAAAGGTTTTGGGGAAAAAAATCCTGCAACGAAAATAGAAAATTCTAACATGTTTTATGGCAACAGTTTTAAATGAAACTGTTTCAGCATTAAAAATCCATTAAAAGTTAAACGAAACCTCCCAGCATAAAGACAAATATCTAGGGATTCAATTACTGAAACTGCTTGCAATCAACTTATTTAAGTGGAAGATTCTTTTTTCAAGCTTACAAGAAAAAAGAATTCTTGAAATAAAATAGAGAAGCCAACATCAAAGTTTCTGTACATCACAAAGCAATAAGGCAATTTAATACAATATTAACATATGAAACAGAAGTTAACTATGCTTTTCAAAGAGCTCTTTAAACAGAACTGGGAAAAATGGGCTGATGATATGTTCTTAGGCTTCTGTTTTAAAGTTGTAGTGTTCCATAATTTCAGAGGAATAAGTCGAGTAGGAAAGTTGGTTGTCTTGTACTATGGTTGTGCTTCTGGGCCTAATCCCATTCAAAATTAGAAATAGAGAATATTTGCCAAAATTTGTCAGATCTGAAAACAGTTTTGAATTTAGTCTTATCTGACTTATGACCAAAGTGTCTAGGTCCTTTCCTTCCTAATTAAGATGAAATGGATAGAAATATTCAGTGTTCACTTCTTATATTGATCCCGAACAAATTAAAATAGAGCACTGTGAGAATCTGTCTTAGCTGTCTGTTACAAGAAGTCTGGAGTTCAAAGATTTGTACTGCTATACATTTACTAAGAAAATAATATCTATCATTCTGTACTAGCTGATGATTTCTTTAGCTAGAAAAAAATAAATCACTTTTCTTCCAAAATATTAATTTTCTTGGGAAAGTTTTTCAACTGTTGTTTCTTATCTTCCTAACAAAACTGAAAAAAATTCCAGCAACTGTTCTCACCACTCATAAATCTAACATGCATATAATCATGGTACGAATAGTTATTTTCCTGCTTTATATTATCTATGTACATTCCTCTTATTCATTTAGAGGTGGACATTTTCAGCCCAGGAACGATGACTGTGAGTAGCGTGTCTGGCCTTCTGCAAATTACAGGCTTGATAATGTAAACTGGTCACTTCCTCAACTAACTAGTGGTTGAACAAAAACACACATTGATTTAAATTTTCCAAGAGATGAAAAATCCTCCACTTAACCTGGTAAAACCTTCCAGTGATTAAGTGCTGCTTTTACTAACAGTATTATGTCCTTGAAAGGTAGTCAGGGTCAGTACATTGCATGAAAACGCAGCTGCCCTTTCCCTGACATACAGTAGACAAGCTAATAATAACATTTTTGTTCAGCTCTAAAGAATCAGTTTGCAAAATGTGTAAGTTACATAGTTCAGTAAGTTGGGGGATTTTTTACTATATATATGTATAAGCAAGGCAAATGTAGAAAACTAGGAGGTTATTAGAGAAGTTTGAAATGGAGGATCAGTACTGACAGGAGAAGAGCATTATGAATTTCTGGCAAAGACCTACCTTCTCGTCTGTAAAATAGACACATCTCTGGTGTCACACAGCAGAGAAGGAGGAAAAAAGATAGCTGCAAAGAAAGGCACAGTTGTGAGAAAGGCAGACAAAAGAGAGTAATTGCCATGCTAAATGGCAAATAGGGGCATGCCTGCTGAAAGCAATTCGAGTTCACATGGGTGAAAAAGAAGGAAAGCACTGAGTTCATATATAACTGACACAAATTAGTAATAAGCTATTTATTCTTGCTGCTCCCATCACCTTTGAATAATAACAACCTTTCACAGTAAAGTAATGATTAAAGTCATCATGACCAAATTTAACCCACTGACCAAGAAGTCGGCAAATGAATCCACTCTTGTGACTCAAGTCAAGAATGGCCAGTGGTACAAAATTAAGCCAATCTTAATGATATTTGAGAAATGTAATTTCATGCTCCACCTCAGTTGGTTTGTCTTGCCTTGTTATATTTCTTTAGAATCACTAATACTATTTTTGAACAAGGGAGAAGGCCTTTAAAAAATGAAAATGTCATCAGTGAATTGAAGAGAAAGTTTAGTTTCATCCTCAACTCCTAAATGTGCTCCTACTCCTATGCAAGAGATGACTAAATTATGGGGACATCACGGTTAAATGACAGGATAATCAATTTCATCTTTTATAACAGCTAGTTTGTCAACGAATAGCACATTCCTCTTTCAAATTTTACCTTTGGATTCAGAGAGCTGAGGAACTGAAAGACAAGGCAAACTCCAGCCCTCTCCATCTACGGTAGAACGTGCACCAGCTTCTGAAGGTGGACCTCATATAGGAAAGCCTAATGACAATTTTTTGACAAAACATAAGGCTCAATGGGACCAGGATTTTGTACTGTATTTTGATGAATACATTATACTGTGTGCAGATGTGAATTATCCAAGGAAATTGTGCCACGTAGCAGCTCAAGGATGAGTGTGGAAGAGGTGAGCGTTAAAATAATAATTTGCCAGTTGACATGCACGGCTTGTGCCAATTCCTCAGTCTGCAGTTGCCTGCGAGGGTGTGTACACATTGCTGCACCTTTACACGCTTTGCTCCTCTACACGTTCCTACAACGTCCTGTTTTACCAAAGTGTGGTATCTTCACGTCTGCCACTCATCAGCTAATCACAGTTCTTTGCTGATGACAGCTGCTCTCTGGACATCCAGGGTACATAACGTTTATCCTCCCGTAGCGGGACGCTGTTCCGCCTTACAGGAAGAGCTCTGCTGGCTGCAACAAAGCAGGCGCTCATGACGCTTCCTATGAAAGGAACATCGACGTATTCGAAGCGAGAATCAGGTTCGCGGCGTTCATTTCTCAACGCCGCTCTCACTCCCTAGGGACGGGGCCGCACCGCGCCCGCCGCACGCCCTCCGCCGCTGCCCCGCAGCAGGGGGGGGCGTCTGGGTGTGGGTATGGGTGTGGCGGGGTGCTCGTCGCCTCCGCAGGGGGGTCCGCCCAGGGCGGGGAGAGGGGCTGCCTGCCGTGGTGCCTGTGCGCAGCCGCGGCGGGCGAGCTGCGGCGGCAGCTGGGGTGCGCCGTGCTCTGATGCAACCCTGCGGCCTCCTGCGGCCGGCACTGGCGGTGTGCGCCATGGTCTTGGCCTCCTTTCGGTCTCCTTCCGCCTCTGTTGGGGCCGTCTGGCGCCGGTGGCTGCTGCGGGGGCAGGCGGGCTCCGGGTGGGGAAGGGTCGGGCTCCCGTAGCCGCAAGCAGGCGGGCAGGGAGGGAGCGGTTACCACAGCGGGGACCCAGCCGCCGTGCCCGAGCCATGTGGGGCTGCCTGGGGGTTGCGCAGCCTCCTCGCACCACGGAGCATGTGCTCCAGTGCTGGTGCCCCTGGCCTTGATCCAGTGGAGGCCTTGATCCAGCCAGTGCCTTCGGGGGCCGGGTGACACTGCCCCGATCTGGGGCTTGAGAGAGTGCCTGGGCCTCTCCCTGGGGCTGGGGCAGCAGGGGGGAGCTCTCCTGTGGGAGGTGTGACCCAGCAGCTCGCCCAGAGCACCAGGTGGGGGGGCTGCAGGAGGATGTGAGCAGGGTGCCCACCCTCAGGGAGAATGAGGGGGGACTGACAGGACCTGTGTGCAAGATGTGCAGACACAGTAGCCTGGGCAAGAACGGTGGCTCAGCATGAGGCCATGGTCAAATGGATAGCGAGGGATGGCTGTCCGAGTAGGGAGGGCTGGAAGCTTCTGACTTCCAGCAACGGGAGGAAGGTTCCTGCTACATCTGCAGAGCTGTAACTGCAGAATAGATACAGTGCCTGGTGAGGATGAACAAGACCCATCAGGGGATGCATCAGAGGCAGCTATGCCCAACCTGAGTGTCCTCGTGTTGGGGGAAAAGGCAGGTGATAGCTATAGGAGACACCCTGCTGTGCAGGACAGAGGCCCCAGTGCTGATCTGATGTCTTGGCACATTTGGTCCTTGCCAGGGATTGGGGTTTGGGATTTTGCAAAGACGCTGCCAAGGCTTGTCCAGCCCTTGGACTATGTCCTGGTTTCGGCTGGGACAGAGTTAATTTTCTTATTGGTAGCTGGTACAGTGCTGTGTTTTGGATTTAGTGTGAGAATGATGTTGGTAACACACTGGTGTTTTAGTTGTTGCTAAGTAGCGCTTATCCTAAGATAAGGACTTTTCAGTTTCCCGTGCTCTGCCAGCAAGCAGGTGTGCAAGAAGCTGGGAGGGAGCATAGCCAGGGCAGCTGACCTGAACTAGCCAAAGGGGTATTCCATACCATAGAACATCATGCTCAGTATATAAACAGGGGGGAGTTGGCCAGGAGGGGTGGATCGCTGCATGGGCATCGGTCAGCAGGTGGTGAGCAACTGCATTGTGCATCACTGGTTTTATTTCTTTTTTTTTTCCTTTTTTTGTTTGTTATATTCCTTTTCATTACTATTATTATTATTGTATTTTATTATTATTATTGTTAGTATTTTATTTTACTTTAGTTATTAAACTGTTCTTATCTCAACCCACAAGTTTTACCTTCTTTCCCGATTCTCCTCCCCATCCCACTGGGAGTGGGGGAGGAGTGAGCGAGCAGCTGTGTGGTGCTTAGCTGCTGTCTGGGTTTAAACCACGACAGACTATTAGCACTTTCTGTTCTTCAGTGTGAGCACCAGTGGTACTGCTAGAGGTAACCTGGAGCATATCAAGAGTTACTCTAGAGAGTGAAGGACAGGGGGACCAATTTGTGGCCTCCATCCTTCCAGTGAGTAGGAAAGGCTCGAACAGAAGTGGACTCATCCAGGCGCTCTTGGCTGTAGTCACAGGCAGGGCTTTGGCATCTATGACCACGGGATCCTCTGAGGTCAGTCAGCCTCATCTCAGTCCCTGGAGAGGTTAGAGAGAGATTCTAAACATGAAAGGCAAGATTGTTACTAGGAGCAGCCAACATGGGCTTAGTTTAACCAGGGCAAATTGGGTACGTGACCCAATACCTGACCAACCTTTTGCTTTCTGTGATGAGGTGATTGATGCTGTAGAGAAGGGGAGGGCAGTGGATGTTCTATGCTAAAGCTGTAGTAAGGCCTTTGACACAGTCTCTCATACACGTATCACCAAGTTGGGGAGATGCAGGCTGAATAAATAGGCAACAGAACAGGAAAGTTGACTAGGCTGCAGTGCTTCAAAGAGTCAGTGGTGTAAAGTCCAGCCAGTGGCCAGTAACTAGTAGTATCCCCCTGTGATCAGTTCTGGGACCAGTTCCAGTCAATGTCTTAATTAATGGGACAGGGGTGCCCTCTCAGCAAGTTGTGAATGACACAAAATTGGGCAGGGGGGAGTGGTCAACAGGCTAGAGAGCAGGGCAGGCTGGAGAACAGGGCAGACAGGAACCTATGAAATTCAATAAAAGGCAATGTGAAGTCTTGCATCTGGGATGGAATAATCCCATGTAACAGTACAGGCTGGGGTCCGTCTGGCTAAGAAAAGGATCCATCTCTGCAGAAATGGATCTGGAGGTCCTAGTGGACAACAAGTGGACCATGGGCCAACAGCATGCCCTTGCAGCAAAGGTCAGCTACATCCTGGGCTGTATTAGTAAGAAAGGTAGATATTTTTTCTGTTTCCCTGAGTAAATTGCAAATGCAGTTGCCAGTGTAGATATTTTTGAGGACAGCTAACTGCATACATTCAGTCATTAGCCAGGTCCAGGAAAGTCATCCATCCCCTATATTTGGCACTGCATGTGGAATACTGTGGTTTTGGGCTCCCCTGTACAAGAAAGATAGTGACATACTGGAGGGAGTCCAGTAGGCCAACAGGAGCCTGAAACATGATGAATAAGGAGAAGTTGAGTGAGCTGGGCTTGCTCAACCTTGAGAAGAAAATGCTTCAGTGGGACCTTACTAGTTGTCTACAACTCCTATTACCCTGGGAGGTTGTGGAATCTCCATCACTGAAGATGTTCAAGACTTATCTGGCCATGACCCTGACTAACCTAATCTAATTAGACCTGCTTTGAGCAGAGGTGTGGACTAGATGACTTCTTGAGGTCCCTTCCAACCTAAATTTTTCTATGATTTGAAGTCCTCACGACTACTTTGAGAAGAATGAACAAGTCTTGACTAACTGTTTATTCAAAAGCTATCATAGACCTTGTGCAGGGAATAAAAGCAGAGAACTTAAGAAGTAAAATGCTTTGGCAGACTAGATCACAGCACATACGAATAACAGTGGGATGAATTAAGACTATAATTTTGACTTTGTAGGCTAGATGTGCTTTTAATGTGAGTGTGTGTGAACTGAAGCAACTGAAGAGCAGTTGTTTTCTTAAAGTTGTTTTTAGTTTCATATTCTCTTGCTTTTACTTTTTTAAGTGAATATAGGTAATTCTTGTTACTTTTAGATTAGTCTGATTTTACCTGGTCTGCTTGTTCATCTTCATACCTGCAGAGAGAAGAAATTTAAGAAACCTTTCATAGTCTGAAATGTACATCAGTTACTTGTAATTATCCACCCAGCATTGTGAATTAACCCACCTTTGTCATACTCTCTTTTGCCTTAATTGGTTACCAAATAATTTTCAAGCCAGCTAAATTGCTTGACCCTCTTAAATTTTCCCAGATCGTTTTTTTTTCCTTCTCTTTTGGTTCAGAACTTCCTACCTTCTGTTGAACTGGCAATTAATCATAACAACTCTGTTGGCAGGCGATTGCTTGCTCTTTATAGAACGCACCGTATGTCTCTTGCTCACAGTTCTCTATAGTTTTTGGATATGTTAAAAATAAAGGTGGTTGCAAATAGCTGAGGTTTTTTGGAGTTGCTTTTGGAGTTCTCTGTGTGATAGAGCAGAGTATTTTGCACGTCAAAAATGATTACGCTGTTACAAGGAAAGCCATGAACAATAACCTTTATAATTTCTTTATGAGTAAGAATAGACCCCATATAGTCATACAGTTTTGACTCAGATTTCCCTCAGATAGTTCAGCAATGTCTCCCATCTGAAATAGGACTGACTAACAGCCTGGATTCAGAGCAGAAGTGCTACGCAAAATGGAGTTCAGCATGTATTTTAATTGTGTATGCAACCCCAGTGGGAGGTAGCAGGGCTTCAGCCTGTGCTTAAATCCATAAACAATCAAGAGAGTGTTTATATGTATTTTAAATGGAAGACTGAATGGCTTTCTGAACTGCAAATTAAATACTTAGAACGAATTCTGATTGTCATGCTTAATATAACCTTGTGCCAGAAGTGGGATTTGGTTTTTTTGATTTTTTGTTTTGGGGGGTTTTGAGGGAGGTGTTTGACCAAATGTAGCTCAAATGATAGTTTGAGAGTTACTCAGTTTAAGCAGTAGCATCACAATCTCTGTGTTTAATTCTTTTAATGAATCCAAGTCTTCTCTTGGGTCAGACATCATCAGTGTCGTGGTTTAACCCCGGTGGGCAGCTAAACACCACACAGCCACTCACTCACTTTCCCCTGGTGGGTTGGGGGAAATAATCAGAAGGGTAAAAGTGAGAAAACTCAGGGGTTGAGATAAAGACAGTTTAATAGGTAAAGCAAAAGCTTCATGCATAAACAAAGCAAATTAAGGAATTCATTCATTATTTCCCATTGGCCGGCAGGTGTTCAGCCATCTTCAGGAATGGAGATTTGGTGTGGGATACCCCTCTGGTCAGTGGGGCTCAGCTGTCCTGGCTGTGTCCCCTCCCAGCGCCTTGGGCACCCCCAGCCTGCTCGCTGGCGGGCCACTCAGAGGAGCAGAAAAGCCCTCGACGCCGTGCAAGCACTGCTCGGCAATAGCTAGCGCATCCCTGGCTTAGCAACACTCTTCTCAGCGCAAATGCAGACCGTAGTAGCCCCATGCAAGCTACTGGGAAGAAATTGAACTCTATCCATCCCAGCCAAAACCAGTACAATCAGATACTATCATACTTGTGGTAAAATTTTTTTCCATTTTCCTGTGAGTAAATTCCAGATGTAGTTTTCGGAGTAGGTTGCTATGGGGACAGCTGACCATTTATGTTCAATCATTAGTACTTACTCCTTTTCCTTTGCCAACATAGGGGTATTTTGAAAGGGGTATTATTAATTAGCTAATATATATATATTAATATTTTTGGTCAAACAGTTAAGTAGAACACCTTTTTTTAGGTATGGAGGATAATTCTAAGTTTCTAGCATTTTTTCTTAACTGAATTCTATTGTTTGAGTGTTTTAATGAATACTCAAAAAAAAACAGGATTTTTTTTTTCACTGAAAAAAACTTCTGTATTTTGAACTGTGGGAAGGGATACACAGAAGGATAAAATCCAGACTGATGCGGCGTAAATAGCAAACCACCGAGAACAGCTCATGTGGAATTGATTTTGCTAACATGATGCTGCTGGTTGTTTTTACTTAAAAACAAAACAACCCCAAACCCAAACAAACCACGAAGTATTCGTATATGCTACATTTCATCACACTAACACGTTGGAGTACGTAGAACCTCTCCAAGTCAGACTTGCTTAAGGCCATCTTCTGAATCGTAGTTTTAGCAATATTCTGACATGCAGTACTGCAACTCCTGGTGTTTTGGGTGGTTTAATGCTGCACAGCAGTAGATTAATTTCAGCTCTGAGGAGTGCTAAGTCATAACAGAAATGATAAGAAATACAGGCACATACAATCTTCATGAGCATCACCCTTACTCAGGATTAGAGTCAGACACATCAAACAGCAAGAAGCAGGAGGGCCAAGGGCTTTCCCAGCTTTCTTCTTCCCCATCTGGGGAAATCAGCAGAAGCAGTAGTGAAACAAATTCTCAACACTCAGAGATACAGCAGCTTTTCGACCTTTGCTTGGAGATAGATACATATCAAAAGGGCAAAAAATTAAAGGTTGTATGCTGCAGGAGTCTGAAGAAGATAGTGATCTCCTGTTACAATCCTGAATTTGTGCGTGTCTCATTGGTGGCAGGAATAAAATACCATTTTTTTCTTAAGCTTTTCTTTGTTGACCTCAGGTATGCATGTTTTGTGTAGAGGATCTGATTGACTTCCAGCTTCATGCTCTTCTCCCCTTTTGGAAACCCTCTGTTTAGAAATTTCCAGTGCTTAATCTTTGTAAACTCTACTTCACTTTACCCCTTTAAGTTTTTTATGGATCTTTTAATTTTCCACAGCAAAGACTCCAATCAAAGTTACTTGTCATGGTTTAACCCCAGCCGGCAACTAAGCACCACGCAGCCACTCGCTCACTCCCCCTGTGTTGGGATGGGGGAGAGAATCGAAAGAATAAAAGTGAGAAAACTTGTGGGTTGAGATAAAGACTAACGGGTAGAGCAAAAGCTGTGCATGCAAGCAAAGCAAAACAAGGAATTCATTCACCACTTCCCATCAGCAAGCAGGTGTTCAGCCATCTCCAGGAAAGCAGGGCTCCATCACACGTAATGGTTACTTGGGAAGACAAACGCCATCACTCCGAATGTCCCCCCCTTCCTTCTTCTTCCCCCAGCTTTATATGCTGAGCGTGACATCGTATGGTATGGAATATCCCTTTGGTCAGTTGGGGTCAGCTGTCCCGGCTGTGTCCCCTCCCAACTTCTTGTGCACCCCCAGTCTGCTCGCTGGTGGGGTGGTGTGAGAAGCAGAAAAGGCCTTGACTCTGTGTAAGCACTGCTCAAAAATAATTAAAACATCCCTGTATCCCTGAGCATCCAGGCTCTGGTGCAAGGCTGTGGTGGACCCAAAGCCTGTTTCTGAAAGGCTGCACGCAGCTTGAGGATGAAGCTCTGAAATACATTGGTGCACATTGTCCTGAGCTGGTGACTTTCAAACATGCATACAAATACCAGATGACGGTCTCATGACAATATGCAGAGGATGCCACAAGTTACAATCCTTGTGTGCTTCAGGCTGCTCTAACATTATAGATGCCATCTTGAATGCCCTGGGACAGAACTGCCCAAGGCTTAGAATATTAGCAGTTACAAGGTGTTCTCAACTGAGTGAAAACACTGTTTTCAGCACAAATCCAAAACATAGCCCCGTACTAGCTACTATGAAGAAAATTAACTCTATCCCAGCCAAAACCAGCACAGTTACCCAAAGAAGCAAGGGAAAGAGCAACTGGTAGCAGTGATGGTAAATGCGATGGAGTTCCTGGGAGCATGAGGAAGTAGATATCTACTGTGGGAAGTTCTGCAAGCTACTCTGATACAAACAAATCTCTGAACCATTTATAGCAGCTACTGCATAATTTCTCTCTCTCTCTCTCTCTTCTCTCTCTCTCTCTCTCAGAAGACCAAGTTGCAAGATTTTGAGAAATATACCTCTGTTAATGGGAAGGAAAGAATAAATGAGAAACGGAAAAGCCTCCATCCGGTTTGAACATTGTGAAAAGTTTGAAGGAACAGGACTAGGAATCGGTTTTGCAGTCCTATTACTGCATTCTATATTCTCTCTTTGATATCTTTAGTGTGAAGAAATAATACTCTCTTGTAAATTAAAAATAGTCAAAATATGCCACATTTGAGTCACGAGATAGATGTTTCAGTAGCATGTTTGGTTCAGGCTTACATGATCCAGTCCTCTGTCTCCTGAGGGTGCTGAGATACTGTCAGCAGAAAAAAAAAAACCCACACTACTTTGAGATGACAAAGTCCCCATCAGTGATTTTCCTATATAGCCTACTGGTATGTAGTTATTTGGAAAGATGCAGGAATGTTAGTGGATGTACCAGGGAGAAAATATATTGAATTTCTCAGTTTTCTTGCTAATATGAATAAGCTTACATCCCTGGAAAATATGATGTCTTATATTTATTACCATCAAGTAGCGAAACAGTAGCATGTTCCCTACCTTTCTTGACTTATATCCCTTATGAATTTGTAAATACTTTGAGTAAAAAAAATCTGAAACAGGAGTATTGCCTCAGTCATGAGGGGTTTAAATTTGTGAGTTTGTTCTTAATGCAGGCAGCAAGAAGATAGACCAGAGAGAACATTTTGTACCCATTTGAGTATCGGCTTGTCTAGCTTTTTGATTTGTGGTTGACACTCTCCTTTAGTTAGAGATAGTTTCCAGGCAATTTAAAAGCCTCTTTTGCATATTTAAATATTTTGGTGATTTAAAGGGTCAAAGCCCTGGAGGGTAGAGGAGGCCAAGAAAGCTGTTTAGTATTAAAGTATCACCTCCTAAGGGCCACTAAGATGATAAAGAGACTGGAGCATCTCTCATATGAAGAAAGGCTGAGAGCTGGGACTGTTTAGCCTGGAGAAGAGCAGGCTCGAGGAGGAGCTTACAATGTGTGTAAATACCTGAAGGGAGGGTGTAAAGACAACAGAGCCAAGGTCTTTCCATCGGTGCCTAGTGACAGGGCAAGAGGCACAAACTGAAACACAGGAGGTTCCCTCTGACCATCCGGAAACACTTTTTTACAGAGTGCCCAGAGAGGTTGTGGAGTCTCCCTCCTTGCAGATATTCAGAAAACATCTGGACATGGTCCTGGGCAAGCAGCTCTAGGTGGCCCTGCTTGAACAGGGGGGCTGGACCAGGTGACCTCCAGAGGTCCCTTCCAACCTGAACCATTCTCTGTGATTCTGTGCTTTGGTTTTACTCGTAAAGCCTCTGAACTCAGCCCTGATGCCTGCTGGCAAGGATTCTGGGATGATGGATGATCCCAAACTCCTCCCCTAGGATTCATCACCAAACAACATCTGCCTGTTCTAGAATATCATATGGCAGACACAGTCATAAGAGGAAAAATTATAATTTTATTGTGGACATCAACTGCAGGATCCCAGGAGTCACAGTGGCTCAGCCAGGAAATCCAACCAGTGACGGGAAATCAGCACCTGCAACGATAGAGTCAGAAAGCACTGATAAACCCACAAAGGCAGGAATTGGCATGATTTTGCTCCCCTTTCTTTGGGAAATACAGTTTAAAAGGAATTGTTTATAGCCCAGAGGAGAGAACTATCACTGGCATTGACTATGGGATTGCTTTGGCGCTTTATCAACATGGGTAATAGCCTGTTTAGAGACCTGTAAATTTACAGAGGTTTACAGCGCCCCTTTGCTATGCAGCAGGGCTCAATAGGGAGCCCCTGGATAGCTGCGATGCAGTTATTTCCAAACTTCAAGCAGCATCATCCCTTGTCGTCCCTTGCAAGCAACCCAGGTTCACAGGCAAAACACACTCCCTCGGGCAGAGCCATATAGCTGGCTGGTATTGTGTTGCTTCCAGGACTTAAGTCACTCTTTCTGCAAAACACCATGCTGAGCTGTCTGGTTTTACCAGTTTGCACTGAGCCATCCCAGACTGCTTTGCTCTCTAGTGGGCTGTGCATGGAAAAAAAATATGAAAGCACCAGACTAGAGCTCTTCTGTATAGGGACCAGGTGTTTTTGTCTTCTCTTTTTAATTTTCTTTCCCCTCTAAATTACCTCAGGTGAAATTTGGCCTTTTTAAAAAGTGCCAATATCTTAGCGTCTAAAGTGACTTGAAACAAATCCTTGCTGCGTATTTGGGATTCAGACGATACAAGGCAGTGTGAGGATTGCCAACCGACATGGACAAAAAAGTGGGACTTACTTTGCCTCTTTATTTAGGTAGGAGGTTAAATAGCTAAGAATTGTGACTCTTGTGACCTTGCCAGGGTGTCTGCTTACCCTTGAGCAAACAGAACTTCAGTAAGTGCAAAACAAAAACTGCAGAATTGGGAACGACATTTGCCTCCTGACATATGTTTTTTCCAAAAGGCACGTGCATGCTTCCTATCTGGGGCCATCTTTGTGCATCACAGAAATAGTTCATACACTTAGTCGAGTGTTCAAAGTTTTGAAAGATGGATGGCAGAGTCTATTACACACCTGGGCTTCTTGACTTTCCTGGATTTTTTCAACCGTTGATACCCAAAAGCTCTTCTTCTTTCCTCCTCCTTTTCTCTTCTGGTATGCTTTCACTCTTCTCTCCACAGGCTTGTTTTCTCTTTCTGTTTCTTCGGTTTTCATTTTTCTGGGAAGACCCTGCAAAGCTTTATATTCCACAGTGTTATTAGATGGGTAAAGCCATGATCAGCTTGAATCAGTTCTTATTTTAACCAAAGCAAGCTCATTTTACCTTCTTTCCTCTGAAATGTTTTTCAGTTCTTCTGGACATACCAGGGAGTCTACTGTGCTCTCTGGGGTGATTGGAGGCAAAGGTACAGGTGCCTGAACCAAAAATGTTGAAGTTAACAGGTGGCAAGACACCTAGAGTAGTAAGCCACTGTCTTCCAAATTGCTACCTTAGCTCTTAAAATAAGATCCCTTTGGTTGGTGTGCATTATCCACATTTTGCACAGTCCCCTGACCCAAAATAGACTTCATGAAACTCTGATGAAGTAGGATCTTAGCAAAACTCCTCTGAAGTTGACAGCTACACCCATGACTGCTCAGCTGAGCAAATTCTAACAGGATTGTCTCACAAAGTGCAATGGCAAACCTGCATTGGCCTTAGTCTTAACTTTTGCAGAGCTGCAGCCTGATGGCCTTGCTGTCACTTTCAGAGGATTTTAGTCTGCAGCAAGAATGATGTCCTTTCTCAAAGGGCCTTACTTTTGAACACAGCTTTCACACGGGTGTATGACACAGTTAATTTGGGGGAGGCATTCAGCTGGGAGCCTGCAGTCCCGCTTGGGGCTCACAGGAGCTGCAGCAGCTACACATTTGAGCCCTGGCATGCTGATGTGCAGAAGGAGCTGATGGGCTGCCCCTTGCAGGCTGAGGCACCACAGACCAGTGGGCCTCCGAGGGTAGGGTAGAGCTCAGAGAAATGCTGGGAAAGCAGAGCAAGAAAAAGCTTGCCAACTTCTTTCTGCTGGGGTTTCTTCTGCCCTCCTGAGACATAGTTCTGCTGTTATCCCTTTGGCAGCAACACCACCTTCTCATGTGGGAGCCTTTTCTTTTGAAATCTGTCTTGTCGTATTTGACTTCTTGTGGGTATATAGTTTGATTAAGCACATGCCTAACGCATCTGAGAAACAACCTTTCTGTTTTTTCTTCTGTATCATTCCAGGGTGAAAAAACCCAAACACACAAGAGATCTAAAGCTACGAAGAGGCACAGCAGCTCATTGGACCTATCAGAAACTACTGTCATACATGAGAAATGTCACAGTGTTTGTCGACCTGACATACCTCTGCCGTTTCCAATTCCACCACCATATCTACCCCTGCTTCTTTGTGGAGGACAAGCAGAGAGGGTGGTGTGTCCAGAAAGGCTTTTGCCTGATGCTCTGTGTCTGCTTTGCGTGCCGGGCCACTTTGTTCTTCCAAACGCAGGTCTAGAAAGCAAAAGCACATACAGCAACGTGACTTCTTGGAAGTGGACTAAAGCACTACCCACCCCAAAGCCTTACACCAACTATCTTCTTGGCCCTCTGATGCCCTGTATTCTGTCATGTCTGCTGAACTGATTGGAAATGATTTGCAAAAGGACATCTCTGTCAGCAGGTTTCCGAAGCCAGAGCCCAGGCCCTCAAGCTTCAGCTCATCTTGCAGAGAAAAGTGTTCATGCCCCAAGAGGCAGTGTCCAAACAGAGGCAATGCGAGAAGCAGGGCTTAGAGGACTGCACTTGATGCCCAGCCCTGCTAGAAATGACACTGAGGTAGGAGCAGCAGTTGCAAAGCATCTTCATGATGAAAGTGCAAGTGAGGGGTAGATGCCAAACATCAGCACTGATGTTTGCTGTATGAATCCCATCACTCTGACAGTGTGGGAAGCCTACCAGTAGAAAAGCACTGCTGTCAAGTCTCGGGTGCTAAGCAACTCCCTCCATTTGCAGAGGTGCCCACTAGGAGAACAACAAGGAATAGGACCGGAAACCCAAGTCTGTGACGACCCTCGGTTCCTCCTCCTACCTGTGGATCCGGCCATGGGCACTGGCGACTCCTGGGCTGATGGACAGGAGAGGCCAGGCGTCTCCTCCCCAAAGACGTCACCGCGGTTTTCGATCATGAACTCCACCAGCACGTTCACCTGCAGAGAGCAAAGCCTTGGTCTCAAGCCAGGTGCCTGAAAATGGATCAAGCAGCCTTTTGCACTGCTGACCCTGGCCTCTGCGCAGAAGGCTGTGGGTGCGGGGCTGCTCTGCCAGGCAGCCCCCCCAGCTGAGCATTTGCTCCAGAGAGGAGGCAGGCAGGCAGGGACCTCTGAACAGCCAGGCTCTGATGGTGCGGGAAGGCTGCAGGCGGCTGCTCCCTACAGCGTACCTTCGCAGTCACCTCCAGCATGGCCTGGAGCGGGAGCTGGTCCTCGTTGGGCGGGCTCAGCAGGTTGGGCCCAAGGCAGACGGCCAGATTGCTGGAGGTCATTCTGCTGGTGGAGGCGTTGTGGCCGATCCGCTGGAGCAGTGAGAGCAGCCGCTGGAGGAGGAGGAGATTGGCCGCAGGCAACTTCTCGGCCACCCTGAGGGAAGAGGAACACCCCGCTGATAAAGCAGATGTTGCCCACAGCCGTGCGCGAAGCTTGCCCAAGGCAGGTGGGAGGCAGCGGCTGTGTTGCGCAGCTTTGCGGGTGCTCTCAGCCAGCGGTCAGCGCTCCCGCGCTTGAGGAAGGAAGCACGGCGTTGCTTCCCAGCTCCTGCTTTCAGCCGAGCCCACGCAAGGGAAGGCTCCCTGTCCACGCCCTTTCCCCCGCAATCGAAGCCCAGCCCAGCAACAGCGAGCTGCCAGAAAACAGGGCTTTTTAAGGCGACCGTCCCTTTTCAGGCAAGTCCCAGGCCTCTAGCAGCCCCTGCTCAACAGGCAGGCTGCTGGCCACACTTACGCTTTCAGTTCTTCCACCTTTGCCTGCTTGCTTGTCCTCTCCATGGCTTGCATCCAGTCCTCGTAGAGGTGGCTGACGAGGAGCTTGGCAGGGATGCTTCGGAGGAAGTCCTGCAATGGCAAGGGCTCCAGCTGAGCCTCTGAACACTCCAGGCCTTGCAGGAGCTCTTGCAGCTGCAGGTGAGAAGCGCTCACCTTCAAGATGACGGCCAGCAGGAGCGCAGGCTGGCTTCCCAGGTCGATGTGTGCGCCGCGGTCCAGGGCCTCCCGCAGCTCCCGAAACTCTGTGGCGCTGGCAGCTCTGCGGAATATCCCCTCCGTCGCCGGCCCTTCCCGCTGCAGGACAGCCAGCAGCTCCTGCGGGAGAGGCAGGAGGAGAGGTGCTTGCCTGAGGAGCTGCCTTCCAACAGCGGCGGCCAGAGCGCTGCCCCAGCTGCGGCTCCTTGCCCCGAAACGGGGCTGGGAGCAGAAGCGTGTTGTGGGGGTGAAGAGCCCAATGCCGCGTGCGCGGAGCTGCTGGGGACACCCAGCGCCTCTGCGGAGCAGGCGGAGGGAGGGCTGGGGACCGCCTGGCCAGGCTGGCTTACCTGGATGGGCTGGGGCAGCGTGCCGTCCTCCGCGCAGACGGCTGCCAGGGGCTGGCCAAAGAGTGGCCTGCTGCAGCCGGAGCCCGCCTGCCCTGGCGCCTGGGCAGCGGCCGGGGTCCGCCGCAGAGCAAAGGGCCAGGGCAGCCCCCTCCTCCTCCTCCTGCTGCTCCCTCCTGCTGCAAAGGAAAAGAGAGCAAGAGCCCGTCAATGCAGACCGCCAGGCCAGCGCTCCCGGAGCCTGCCCTGCCCTGCCCTGCCCTGCCCTGCCCTGCCCTGCCTGCAGCGCGGTGCTGAGCGGTGCAGCAGGATGGGCAGGGAGCCAGCAGCTGGAGCCACGGCTCCGGCTCGGCGGCTGGGGCTCGGAGGCTCCTGAGAGCTGGCATGCCAGCGGGACAGCCTGTGCCAGCCCTCGCCCTGCCCTCCTCCAAGCTGTGGGCAGCAGCAGAGGCTCCGTGTCCCCGCAGAACCACGTCCAGCGGCCGCTGCCCAGCGGGTGTCCTTGCTGCTCCAGGTGACGTCCTCCCTTGGCGTGCCCAACCTGCATGGCGACACTCAGGGGACAAGTGAGCACAGCTCAAGCCGTTGCAGGAGGTTGCCTTTCTTTCCAAAACTCACCTGGCGAGCGGCAAAGTCCCCCTGCGTTGCCAGATGGGGCCGGCGCAGGCCCTTGCTTGGGAGCATCCTGCAAGAAGCAGGCTGCGCTTAGAGAGCAGCCCCGCAGCGGCACGGGCCACCGGCGAGCTGCCAGGCGGCACCAGCAGCCTGAGCGCGGCAGAGCTGGGAGCCTCTGGCCTGCCGGGCTCTGTGCCCCGCGCGGCAGGTTTCCTGCCAGTGCCGCCAGCGAGGACGTGCCGTCGTTCCTGCTGGCTGCCCAACCCTCTCCGCTGCCCGAGTGGCACCGCGGGACCCTCCCTCCTCCCTGCCTCCCTGCCTCCCTGCCTCCCTGCCTCCCTGCCTCCCTGCCTCTCTCCCTCCCGCACAAGCTCACGCCACTCGCCGCACACCCCTGGCACCCCGGCACAGCCAGAGGCGGGTGAAAGGCAGGCATTCTCACCTGTGCCTGGCCCTCCATCAGCCTCTCCAGGCTCCTGGTGCTGAATGTCCTCCACTGGGCAAGAGAGAAGGAGTGCAAGAAGGTGAGCAGCGATGCCTGTGCTGCTCGGCTGGAGGAGCAGTGCTCGGGCAGAGAGCCCAGACCAGAGAGACACTCACGGCATGGCGGCGGCTCATCTCCTTCTCGAGGAGTTTGAGCGACGGGAGACGGGTGACCCGGGCTCTCTTGGCTCCTTCTGGTGTCCTGTGCAGCGGGAAGGGACAGGGAGAGAGGTGGCTGAGCCCCAAGCTGCCTCTTCTCTCTTGTCCGGCAGCTCTGCCCGAGAGCTGCCCGCAGGCGCGGGGGCACGTGTCCCCAGCTGGGGAGCTGTGTTGCCCCGTCCGGCTGCGCCTGGAGCATCCCCCCGCCTTACCCCAGCAGTGTGCCCAGCCACAGCTCCTTCAGGGCCCGGGAGCTGCAGAAAGAGAGGAGAAGCAGCGTGAGGCCCCGCTGCCCCCCAGCCCGTGGGCAGAGGCGGGCGCCTGCAGAGCCCTGCCCCGTGGGGAAGGGCACGGGGGCAGGAGGAAGCCCCGTGGGGCAGGACAGAGGCGCTGCCCAAGCCCTGGCTCCCTCTCTCCTGCCAGAGCGGCTGCTTTTGCCCTTGCCTTCTGGGGACCAAAAGGGGACCAGGGCATGCAGGACGTGCAAATGCCCCCCCCCATCCCTCCCTGCCAGCATGCTGCCTGCTCCCTGCCCGGGCTCTGCCCGGAGGGCAGAGGCCACTCCCAGCACGGCCGCCTGGCCATGCTTGGGAACCTCTCGTGCCCTGCCGTGGGACGTGGCACCACGACTCACCCGAAGGTGGCAACACAGGAGCCGGTGGGCCAGACGAGGATGATGGAGGCGCTGTCCTCATCGCTGCCTTCCTCCTCCTCCTCTTCTTTGTGCGCTGCTGCCTCCTTCCCGCCGCTCAGCACCCACAGCCGGTCCAGGGCCAGGCGGAGCTGTGGGCGCAGGCTGGTGCCCCGTCTGCAGAGAAGAGAGGCAGGCAGGGAGCTGGAGGTGGCCTCCTTGGGGTCCGCGCGGGCAGAGCCCTGTCCCGCGCCTGCCGTTGGGAGGGAGGTTGGTGCATCGAGCAGCAAGGGACGGGGCTGGTGCCAGGTGCCGGGGTGTCCCTGTGCTGGTGCCAGGGCCAGGGCTGGGGGCAAGGCAGCTGGGCTGTGAGGGTCTTACTGCAACTTGGCGACGACCAGTTCCTCCTGGAGGAGGAGAAGGCGCCTCTCGCTCCTCTTGCGGCCCCGGGTCAGCCGCACGTCCGCGCTCAGCACCGTCTCGGCGTCGGTGAGAGCCTCCCTGCAGAGCAGAGAGCGGCGGGCATGAGCAAGGGGTCTGCTGCGGGGCGCGGGCGTGCCCGCGTGTCCCCGAGCCGCGGGGGGAGCCCACCTGGAGCCGCAGCAGCAGCTGGCCTGGCCCATCCCGCCCGGGACAGGAGGACCCTCGCCGCACAGCAAGGATGCGGCGCAGCCGGCGACAGCGAGGATGAGAAGCGGGGTGCTGGTGGCGGTGGCGGGGCAGTGGTGTCGGGCAGAGCCTGCCTCCTCGCAGCGCTGCTGCGTGCCAGCAGAGCTCCGTGCTGCTGTCTCTGGTGGCTGTTGGCTCCAGCGGACCAACATTCCGAGGCCAACGGACAGTGGGGGGGGCAGTGGGGGGGGCAGTGCGGGGGGGGTTCTCTCCAGTCTGGCCGTGTCTGTCTTGCCCTGGGCAGCCCAGAGCAGGACACAGCAGAGGGGAAGGGCCACCCCCCTGCACCTGCTGCCAGTGCCCCTTGCCTTGGGCTTCAGGGCTGGTTCCTGGCCTCCAACGAGACTCGGTGCCACTGGCCACCCCCCTCCGCGCCCGCCCGCTCAGCCACTTTGCCATCCAGTGCACTGCTCCTCAGCCCAGGTGGTGTTTGCTTTCTTCCAGTGCTCAGGCACATGTCCCTTTTGGAGTGGCATCACAAGCCCATCTGCCAGCTCCCTCAGCACTTGAGGGTGCCCGCCATCGGTGCCCGCCAGGGACTTGTGCATCTGCACTTTGCTGAAGTGTTCTCTAATGTCCCCCTCTGCCAGCCGCTGATCGAAGCGGAGCCTCTTGCCCCAAGGGTACGTCTTCTTTGCTCCAGCCTTTCCCCCAGGTGTGCCGGGCCGGGGATGTCTGAAGGCTGGTCTTGCTCGGAGCGTGCTGCGCCAGGAGGATTGGCAGAACCTAGAGCAGCCTGAAGTCCTGGCGTAGGCGCGTGAAGGCCAGGAGAGTTTGCGGAGGGATCAGAATCCGTCCCAAGCTGTGACCGTACGATGAGTTCTTGTGGCAACGGGGAACTGGGCACCGCCAGCGTTTGCGTTTGCTTGTCCTGTGTGCCGTCCTGCCTTGCGGTGCTCGCCAGCGCTGGTCTTGGCTTTTCGGTCAGCGATTTGGTGGGGAAGCAGTTGCGGCCTGGGTTTCCAATCAGCAGGGATGGAGCGTTGCCATCTGCTGAGCAAGGAGGTCCCTAAGGCACTGTGCCTCGGTCAGGGGGGTGTGTGGCTTTGCGCGGGCCCGGGGCATCCAGAGTCAGTCCCTCCCTCCCTCTGTCTGCAGCTCTCCCTGGGCCACTGCCATGAGGATGACAAGTGCATCTTAGCTCTTTCCAAAATGGGAAGGCTACCTCTTGTTAGGGGACCGGGAGAAAGAGGATGAACCTTGGTGACAGAGTGCCGAGAGTCTGGAGTTTCCCCAGAACTCCATCTTTGTTCCTTAACTCCAGCTTCTTAACAGCAGCTCCGTGTTTTGTGCTTTCTGCATGGCTCAGCGTGCATCCCCTATTTCCTGCATGACGTCACACGAGAGAGCATCTCTCCTCTGCCCATCCCAGCCAGATCTCTCCCATTTGCAGGAGAAGGCACTCTGTAAAGTCAACGGGATTTGATGAGCTCCTTCGGAGAGAAACCAAACAACCACGGCAAACGAGGGCTCAGTCCCCTTTGTACAGAGCAGTCTAACGCGTGATTTCACTCATTCACCACGCGGTTCCTGAGGTTTCTAACTGGCAAGTTCTCTCCTTCCTAAGTCGCAGCTTGGAACTCCTGCCCCTGTGTCCGGGTTGTGGCTGGGCTAGAGTTCAATTTCTTCCCAGTAGCTTGCATGGGGCTACTACGGTCTGCATTTGCGCTGAGAAGAGTGTTGCTAAGCCAGGGATGCGCTAGCTATTGCCGAGCAGTGCTTGCACGGCGTCGAGGGCTTTTCTGCTCCTCTGAGTGGCCCGCCAGCGAGCAGGCTGGGGGTGCCCAAGGCGCTGGGAGGGGACACAGCCGGGACAGGTGAGCCCCACTGACCAGAGGGGTATCCCACAGCACAGGAGGCCGTGCTGAGCAATAGAACCGGGGGGTGGAGGTTGGCGGGGGCTGCCCTTGCTCGGGGACTGGCTGGGCATCGGTCGGTTGGTGGGGAGCAAGTGCTTTCTTTTGCATGCCTTGTTTTTCTTGGGCTGTAGTTTGCTCTCTGTTTCTTGGTCATTGTTTTTTTTTTTTTATAATTCCCAATTTTTTATTTAATTCTTGAACTGTCTTTATCTCAAGTCACGCGTTTTCTGACTTTTCCCCTCCCGCTTCTCCCCGCCATCCCCCTGGGGGGGAGCGAGCGAGCGGCTGTGTGGTGCTCAGCCGCCGGCCAGGGTTAAACCACGACAACCTGTGAGCAAAAGAGTTAGCTAGTCGACGGTGAGAGTGCTCATCCTTGCTCCTCCGTCAGGGTGCGGGCGTCCCCTGGATCGCAGCGGGACGCCCCAAAGCCTCAGCAGTCCGGCTGCTGTTGGAGGCGCTTGAAAAGCTTTTTGGGTGAGCCGAGGTATTTGTACCGCCCAGCATGGAAGTTTGGTTTATGGCGTTGCCGTGAGTGAGGGGGTTCTGAAGAAACTGCCCGACAATCAGTACGCAAGGCTGATGGCCGCAGGGGACAGCAAGCTGCGGGTGACTGACGGTGGCTGCATAAGGACCTTGAGCCCTTCCTGGCCACCGTGTCTGCCGACGTGTTGCCCTCGCTCTGAGCTAATGGCGCTGCTCCCAGCACGCATCAGGCCTGAGCACGAGCTGCGTGTTAGCCAAACTCCCAGCAGGAGCTGAGTGAACCGTCCCAGCTCCAGAGGTGCCGTCTGGCCTCCAGCGTCCTGTGTGACTGTGCTGCGGTTTGACTCCCAAAGCACCTGACCTCAGCCCCGATGCCCGCTGGATCTGGGATTCTGGGACAAGGGATGATCCCATACTCCTCCGCTAGGATTCATCACCAAGCAACGTCCCCCCAGTCCGGAATATCGTATGGCAGACATAGAGTCAGAAGAGAGCAAAGATCATTTTATTGCGGACCTCAAGTGCGGCGGGGGGCAGGGGGAGCCCAGGAGTCACAGGGGTTCAGCCAGTAAGAGGAAAACGGCACCTGCAACGAGAGAGCCCGAAAGCACTGCTAAACCCACCAAGGCAGGAATTGGCATGACTTGGTTCCCCTTTCTTTGGGGAAGACGGTTGACGAGGAATTGGTTATAGCCCAGCAGAGAGAGCTGTTGCTGGCGCTGACTGCGGGGCGGCTCTGGCGCCTTCTCCCCGTGGGTAATGCCCTTAGAGACCTGGGCGCGTGCAGAGATGCACAGTGCCCCTGTGCCACGCAGCAGGGCTCCATGGGGAGCCCCTGGGCAGCTGCCGTGGAGTTCTTGCCAAACCAACCCTGCGCGGCACCGTCCCTCGCCAGAGACTTGGAGTGACTTAGAGCAGTGTGGAGGGTTGGGAAAGATGGGCAGCAGAGCCCGGTACCCACCTGGGCTTCCTGACCTGCTGCACCTTCCTGCATCTTTTCATTGCTCCATCCCCCAAACGGTTTCTCTCTTCCTCCGTTTGAGGTCGGGCTGGCTTTCCCTCTCCTCTCCACAGGCCTCTTTCCTCTTTCGGTTTCCTCGGTTTTCGTTGTCCCGAGGAGAGCCTGCAAACCTGCCCATCCCACAGTGTGCTTAGATAGCTAAAGCCACCATCGACTGGAGTCAGTTCTTATTTCCACCAAAGCGAGCTCCTTTTACCTTCTTTCCTCTGGAAGGCTCGTCCGTTGTTCCGGGCGTACCAGGGCCTCTGCCGCGCTCTCGGGGGTGGTTGGAGGCAAAGCTCGAGGTGCCTAAACCAGAAGTGTTGGAGTTAACAGGTGGCAAGAGGCGGCCTGGAGCCGTAAGCGACTGACTGCCAAATTGCCACCTTAGCTCTCCAGAGAAGATGCTGGTTTGCATCATGCACATTTTGCACAGGCCACCCGCCCCAAAACAGACTCGAGGAGGCTGTGATGAAGTAGGATCGGAGCAAAAGCCCTCTCAAGTTGACAGCTGCTCCCCTCTGTGTTTTTGTAGGTCTTCTGTGGGTGTTTTGTTTGCTTAAGCAGAGGCCGAATGCATTTGAGAAACCACTTTTCCAGTTTTCGTTACAATGTTTCATTGCGGGGGGAGACGGGCTGCCAGGCGGAGGCACGGCAGGTGCTTGGCCTCAGCAGAAACTGCCCTCCTCGGCGAGACCCGTTGTCACCGTGTTTGTGGAGCTGACGTACCTCTGCCGTTTCGGACTGCAGCAGCGTGTCTCCCCCAGCTTCTTTGAGGAGGTCCAGCAGAGAGGGGGATGCATCCAGACAGGCTGTTGCCTGATGGTCCTTGTCTGCTCTGCCTGCAGGGCCACTTTGCTCTTCCAAACGCAGGTCTAGAAAGCAAAAGCCTGTGCAGCAAAGCGACTGCTGGGAAGTGAAGGACACCTAAAGCAAACCCCACCCAAAGCCCTACAGCAGCTGTCTTCTCGCCGTTGCGGTTGCTGGTATGCCAAGCCCCAGGCCGTGACGACCCTCGGTTCCTCCTCCTACCTGTGGATCCGGCCATGGGCGCTGGCGACTCCTGGGCTGATGGACAGGAGAGGCCAGGCGTCTCCTCCCCAAAGACGTCACCGCGGTTTTCGATCATGAACTCCACCAGCACGTTCACCTGCAGAGAGCAAAGCCTTGGTCTCAAGCCAGGTGCCTGAAAATGGATCAAGCAGCCTTTTGCACTGCTGACCCTGGCCTCTGCGCAGAAGGCTGTGGGTGCGGGGCTGCTCTGCCAGGCAGCCCCCCCAGCTGAGCATTTGCTCCAGAGAGGAGGCAGGCAGGCAGGGACCTCTGAACAGCCAGGCTCTGATGGTGCGGGAAGGCTGCAGGCGGCTGCTCCCTACAGCGTACCTTCGCAGTCACCTCCAGCATGGCCTGGAGCGGGAGCTGGTCCTCGTTGGGCGGGCTCAGCAGGTTGGGCCCAAGGCAGACGGCCAGATTGCTGGAGGTCATTCTGCTGGTGGAGGCGTTGTGGCCGATCCGCTGGAGCAGTGAGAGCAGCCGCTGGAGGAGGAGGAGATTGGCCGCAGGCAACTTCTCGGCCACCCTGAGGGAAGAGGAACACCCCGCTGATAAAGCAGATGTTGCCCACAGCCGTGCGCGAAGCTTGCCCAAGGCAGGTGGGAGGCAGCGGCTGTGTTGCGCAGCTTTGCGGGTGCTCTCAGCCAGCGGTCAGCGCTCCCGCGCTTGAGGAAGGAAGCACGGCGTTGCTTCCCAGCTCCTGCTTTCAGCCGAGCCCACGCAAGGGAAGGCTCCCTGTCCACGCCCTTTCCCCCGCAATCGAAGCCCAGCCCAGCAACAGCGAGCTGCCAGAAAACAGGGCTTTTTAAGGCGACCGTCCCTTTTCAGGCAAGTCCCAGGCCTCTAGCAGCCCCTGCTCAACAGGCAGGCTGCTGGCCACACTTACGCTTTCAGTTCTTCCACCTTTGCCTGCTTGCTTGTCCTCTCCATGGCTTGCATCCAGTCCTCGTAGAGGTGGCTGACGAGGAGCTTGGCAGGGATGCTTCGGAGGAAGTCCTGCAATGGCAAGGGCTCCAGCTGAGCCTCTGAACACTCCAGGCCTTGCAGGAGCTCTTGCAGCTGCAGGTGAGAAGCGCTCACCTTCAAGATGACGGCCAGCAGGAGCGCAGGCTGGCTTCCCAGGTCGATGTGTGCGCCGCGGTCCAGGGCCTCCCGCAGCTCCCGAAACTCTGTGGCGCTGGCAGCTCTGCGGAATATCCCCTCCGTCGCCGGCCCTTCCCGCTGCAGGACAGCCAGCAGCTCCTGCGGGAGAGGCAGGAGGAGAGGTGCTTGCCTGAGGAGCTGCCTTCCAACAGCGGCGGCCAGAGCGCTGCCCCAGCTGCGGCTCCTTGCCCCGAAACGGGGCTGGGAGCAGAAGCGTGTTGTGGGGGTGAAGAGCCCAATGCCGCGTGCGCGGAGCTGCTGGGGACACCCAGCGCCTCTGCGGAGCAGGCGGAGGGAGGGCTGGGGACCGCCTGGCCAGGCTGGCTTACCTGGATGGGCTGGGGCAGCGTGCCGTCCTCCGCGCAGACGGCTGCCAGGGGCTGGCCAAAGAGTGGCCTGCTGCAGCCGGAGCCCGCCTGCCCTGGCGCCTGGGCAGCGGCCGGGGTCCGCCGCAGAGCAAAGGGCCAGGGCAGCCCCCTCCTCCTCCTCCTGCTGCTCCCTCCTGCTGCAAAGGAAAAGAGAGCAAGAGCCCGTCAATGCAGACCGCCAGGCCAGCGCTCCCGGAGCCTGCCCTGCCCTGCCCTGCCCTGCCCTGCCCTGCCCTGCCTGCAGCGCGGTGCTGAGCGGTGCAGCAGGATGGGCAGGGAGCCAGCAGCTGGAGCCACGGCTCCGGCTCGGCGGCTGGGGCTCGGAGGCTCCTGAGAGCTGGCATGCCAGCGGGACAGCCTGTGCCAGCCCTCGCCCTGCCCTCCTCCAAGCTGTGGGCAGCAGCAGAGGCTCCGTGTCCCCGCAGAACCACGTCCAGCGGCCGCTGCCCAGCGGGTGTCCTTGCTGCTCCAGGTGACGTCCTCCCTTGGCGTGCCCAACCTGCATGGCGACACTCAGGGGACAAGTGAGCACAGCTCAAGCCGTTGCAGGAGGTTGCCTTTCTTTCCAAAACTCACCTGGCGAGCGGCAAAGTCCCCCTGCGTTGCCAGATGGGGCCGGCGCAGGCCCTTGCTTGGGAGCATCCTGCAAGAAGCAGGCTGCGCTTAGAGAGCAGCCCCGCAGCGGCACGGGCCACCGGCGAGCTGCCAGGCGGCACCAGCAGCCTGAGCGCGGCAGAGCTGGGAGCCTCTGGCCTGCCGGGCTCTGTGCCCCGCGCGGCAGGTTTCCTGCCAGTGCCGCCAGCGAGGACGTGCCGTCGTTCCTGCTGGCTGCCCAACCCTCTCCGCTGCCCGAGTGGCACCGCGGGACCCTCCCTCCCTGCCTCCCTGCCTCCCTGCCTCCCTGCCTCCCTGCCTCCCTGCCTCTCTCCCTCCCGCACAAGCTCACCCCACTCGCCGCACACCCCTGGCACCCCGGCACAGCCAGAGGCGGGTGAAAGGCAGGCATTCTCACCTGTGCCTGGCCCTCCATCAGCCTCTCCAGGCTCCTGGTGCTGAATGTCCTCCACTGGGCAAGAGAGAAGGAGTGCAAGAAGGTGAGCAGCGATGCCTGTGCTGCTCGGCTGGAGGAGCAGTGCTCGGGCAGAGAGCCCAGACCAGAGAGACACTCACGGCATGGCGGCGGCTCATCTCCTTCTCGAGGAGTTTGAGCGACGGGAGACGGGTGACCCGGGCTCTCTTGGCTCCTTCTGGTGTCCTGTGCAGCGGGAAGGGACAGGGAGAGAGGTGGCTGAGCCCCAAGCTGCCTCTTCTCTCTTGTCCGGCAGCTCTGCCCGAGAGCTGCCCGCAGGCGCGGGGGCACGTGTCCCCAGCTGGGGAGCTGTGTTGCCCCGTCCGGCTGCGCCTGGAGCATCCCCCCGCCTTACCCCAGCAGTGTGCCCAGCCACAGCTCCTTCAGGGCCCGGGAGCTGCAGAAAGAGAGGAGAAGCAGCGTGAGGCCCCGCTGCCCCCCAGCCCGTGGGCAGAGGCGGGCGCCTGCAGAGCCCTGCCCCGTGGGGAAGGGCACGGGGGCAGGAGGAAGCCCCGTGGGGCAGGACAGAGGCGCTGCCCAAGCCCTGGCTCCCTCTCTCCTGCCAGAGCGGCTGCTTTTGCCCTTGCCTTCTGGGGACCAAAAGGGGACCAGGGCATGCAGGACGTGCAAATGCCCCCCCCCATCCCTCCCTGCCAGCATGCTGCCTGCTCCCTGCCCGGGCTCTGCCCGGAGGGCAGAGGCCACTCCCAGCACGGCCGCCTGGCCATGCTTGGGAACCTCTCGTGCCCTGCCGTGGGACGTGGCACCACGACTCACCCGAAGGTGGCAACACAGGAGCCGGTGGGCCAGACGAGGATGATGGAGGCGCTGTCCTCATCGCTGCCTTCCTCCTCCTCCTCTTCTTTGTGCGCTGCTGCCTCCTTCCCGCCGCTCAGCACCCACAGCCGGTCCAGGGCCAGGCGGAGCTGTGGGCGCAGGCTGGTGCCCCGTCTGCAGAGAAGAGAGGCAGGCAGGGAGCTGGAGGTGGCCTCCTTGGGGTCCGCGCGGGCAGAGCCCTGTCCCGCGCCTGCCGTTGGGAGGGAGGTTGGTGCATCGAGCAGCAAGGGACGGGGCTGGTGCCAGGTGCCGGGGTGTCCCTGTGCTGGTGCCAGGGCCAGGGCTGGGGGCAAGGCAGCTGGGCTGTGAGGGTCTTACTGCAACTTGGCGACGACCAGTTCCTCCTGGAGGAGGAGAAGGCGCCTCTCGCTCCTCTTGCGGCCCCGGGTCAGCCGCACGTCCGCGCTCAGCACCGTCTCGGCGTCGGTGAGAGCCTCCCTGCAGAGCAGAGAGCGGCGGGCATGAGCAAGGGGTCTGCTGCGGGGCGCGGGCGTGCCCGCGTGTCCCCGAGCCGCGGGGGGAGCCCACCTGGAGCCGCAGCAGCAGCTGGCCTGGCCCATCCCGCCCGGGACAGGAGGACCCTCGCCGCACAGCAAGGATGCGGCGCAGCCGGCGACAGCGAGGATGAGAAGCGGGGTGCTGGTGGCGGTGGCGGGGCAGTGGTGTCGGGCAGAGCCTGCCTCCTCGCAGCGCTGCTGCGTGCCAGCAGAGCTCCGTGCTGCTGTCTCTGGTGGCTGTTGGCTCCAGCGGACCAACATTCCGAGGCCAACGGACAGTGGGGGGGGCAGTGGGGGGGGCAGTGCGGGGGGGGTTCTCTCCAGTCTGGCCGTGTCTGTCTTGCCCTGGGCAGCCCAGAGCAGGACACAGCAGAGGGGAAGGGCCACCCCCCTGCACCTGCTGCCAGTGCCCCTTGCCTTGGGCTTCAGGGCTGGTTCCTGGCCTCCAACGAGACTCGGTGCCACTGGCCACCCCCCTCCGCGCCCGCCCGCTCAGCCACTTTGCCATCCAGTGCACTGCTCCTCAGCCCAGGTGGTGTTTGCTTTCTTCCAGTGCTCAGGCACATGTCCCTTTTGGAGTGGCATCACAAGCCCATCTGCCAGCTCCCTCAGCACTTGAGGGTGCCCGCCATCGGTGCCCGCCAGGGACTTGTGCATCTGCACTTTGCTGAAGTGTTCTCTAATGTCCCCCTCTGCCAGCCGCTGATCGAAGCGGAGCCTCTTGCCCCAAGGGTACGTCTTCTTTGCTCCAGCCTTTCCCCCAGGTGTGCCGGGCCGGGGATGTCTGAAGGCTGGTCTTGCTCGGAGCGTGCTGCGCCAGGAGGATTGGCAGAACCTAGAGCAGCCTGAAGTCCTGGCGTAGGCGCGTGAAGGCCAGGAGAGTTTGCGGAGGGATCAGAATCCGTCCCAAGCTGTGACCGTACGATGAGTTCTTGTGGCAACGGGGAACTGGGCACCGCCAGCGTTTGCGTTTGCTTGTCCTGTGTGCCGTCCTGCCTTGCGGTGCTCGCCAGCGCTGGTCTTGGCTTTTCGGTCAGCGATTTGGTGGGGAAGCAGTTGCGGCCTGGGTTTCCAATCAGCAGGGATGGAGCGTTGCCATCTGCTGAGCAAGGAGGTCCCTAAGGCACTGTGCCTCGGTCAGGGGGGTGTGTGGCTTTGCGCGGGCCCGGGGCATCCAGAGTCAGTCCCTCCCTCCCTCTGTCTGCAGCTCTCCCTGGGCCACTGCCATGAGGATGACAAGTGCATCTTAGCTCTTTCCAAAATGGGAAGGCTACCTCTTGTTAGGGGACCGGGAGAAAGAGGATGAACCTTGGTGACAGAGTGCCGAGAGTCTGGAGTTTCCCCAGAACTCCATCTTTGTTCCTTAACTCCAGCTTCTTAACAGCAGCTCCGTGTTTTGTGCTTTCTGCATGGCTCAGCGTGCATCCCCTATTTCCTGCATGACGTCACACGAGAGAGCATCTCTCCTCTGCCCATCCCAGCCAGATCTCTCCCATTTGCAGGAGAAGGCACTCTGTAAAGTCAACGGGATTTGATGAGCTCCTTCGGAGAGAAACCAAACAACCACGGCAAACGAGGGCTCAGTCCCCTTTGTACAGAGCAGTCTAACGCGTGATTTCACTCATTCACCACGCGGTTCCTGAGGTTTCTAACTGGCAAGTTCTCTCCTTCCTAAGTCGCAGCTTGGAACTCCTGCCCCTGTGTCCGGGTTGTGGCTGGGCTAGAGTTCAATTTCTTCCCAGTAGCTTGCATGGGGCTACTACGGTCTGCATTTGCGCTGAGAAGAGTGTTGCTAAGCCAGGGATGCGCTAGCTATTGCCGAGCAGTGCTTGCACGGCGTCGAGGGCTTTTCTGCTCCTCTGAGTGGCCCGCCAGCGAGCAGGCTGGGGGTGCCCAAGGCGCTGGGAGGGGACACAGCCGGGACAGGTGAGCCCCACTGACCAGAGGGGTATCCCACAGCATAGGAGGCCGTGCCACCAGACTTGATTCCACTGCTCACCACCCTCTGGGCCTGGCTGTTCAGGTAGTTTTCAGTCCACCTCCCTGTCTGTTCATCCACTTCAGGCTTCTTCAGCTTCTCCATGAGGCTCTGGTGGCAGACAGTGTTTAAATTCTTTCTGAAGTTTAGGTGGATTTGCTGTCGTCAGACACCTCTCCCCATCAGGATGATCATTCAAGGAGTTTCGAGTGTGGACTCGCAAGGCCATCTGCCAGCTCTCTGGGCACTTGCAGGTGCACCCCTCACTGGCGCCCTTCAGGGTCTTGCGTGTGTCCAGTTTGTTTAAGTGTTCTCTAATCTCATCCTCTTCCACTTGATCCTACTAGATCCTCTTGCACTAAGGGTACATCTGCTCTGCTCCAGGCTTTCCCCTAGGTCTCCAGGGCCTGGGATTTCTGAAGCCAGTCTTGCTAGGACCTTCATGCCCCAGGAGGACTTTCCACGTCCATAAGCCACTGTGTGTTGGTCACGAGTGTGTGTGGCATTCCCTGGATTCCCCATGCCTGTATGTGTGGCATCCACAGTCAGACCCACCCTTTGTGCACATCTGTCTTTGCCACTGCAATGAGGATTAGAGTTGTGTGTTTTTCTCTAGGCGAAGCAGTGATCAAAATGGGAAGGCTAGCTCTTATTATGTGATAGGGAGTAAAGGATGAACGTGCTGACTGAGTCCAGATATAGAGTTTCAACTTTTTAATGACAACTTAGTGTTTTGCGCTTTCTGCATTGCTCAATGTGCCTCAACACTTCAGGCTGCAAGAGAAAGACAACATCATGATCCGGACCGAGACACAAATATGGACCTCCCTCCTCATCAGAGGGAGAGGCTGTGCAGCATCACACCTTTGCTCTGCCCTGATTAGGATGAAGAACACTTACTCCCTCAGAAAGACAGCTATCAGAGCATGAAATACTACCTGGGAGAAACACCCTCTCCTAGACAGTGGCATTAAGTGGACAGGCTGTGTGTTTTTAACCATCTGAAGTGCGTTAAAGAATGGCCTCATGAGGAAGGCAATCTCAGTGAAGCTGTCCATGGGCTTCAATGGACATTGGCTCACACACTGACAGACATAACCTTGTGCCATGTAGTCTCTTGACCAGCTGAAATATATGCTCCATTCTTGAACTGATCTTTTCCTGAATAAACCTCAAACTTCTGAAACAATGACCTAACCAGTTTGAAAAGGCCCCAGGACAGAAATCGAAGCCATAGTCTTAATGGTCACTTCACTGAAGAGAGATACTGAGTTTATAAGCTCAGTCTGGTTATAGTCACAGGATTTATCTTCTGCTTTCTTCTCTGAGGTTTTTGTTAGAGTTATTTTAGACCAGGTCCACACGATGCAATGCTGACAGTGGTCAAGACCATTCCACGCTCCTGTCTAGAGGTTGCTGCTCACTGTTGGGACGGAAGAAGGGAGCCTGAAACTTCCTATTTTATCACACGACTGCGTTTTTATTGCTAGCCTGAAATATTATTGTTTTATGATCTCCTCCAAATAGAAAAATCCTTTACATAAGTAATTTCACCTGTAGCTGGTACCACTTTCATAGCCCTCTCAATCCTCTTCTTTGTGAGTGCATTATGGGTACAAGCATGTGGCCATCCACTGGGTTAGCATGTGAGTAGCAAGAGAGGCCTGAAGTCTTTTAAGTGGCTTGTTAGGAGCAGGCAAAGCAAGCAGGAGACTTTCCAAGTGCTCATGGCACTGCAGTCAGAAACATGTGTCAAGAAAATGTGTGGAGACCAGCTACAGGGTGAGCGTGGGACTGCCTGTTCCCCTCATGCCCAGAGAAGTTACCATAATTTGTGGTTCTACTATTCTGGGCCAGTGGGATGAAGTTTGGGTATAACCTTGAGAACTTACCTGGTAAGGAACACAGAGGAAGCAGTCAAGCACAGAATCTAAGAGAAGTGCAGTCCTGAGCATGTCCTTTATCGAGGTGCTTTGAAGACATTCTCAGCCTACAGCATACAAAAAAAAAAATTGGGCAGCACATGGAAGAAGACTCAGAAGAATGCAAATAATACGGTCATTTACCATAAGAAAAGGTGTGATTTCAACATTTCTTTCTGTTCTTCATTCATTCTAGCATTGTTCAAGACAATCTGGAGTGTCCAAGTTAAGAAGTGACTGTGTCTGGTCCCACAGTTAGAGGAAATCTCCCAGCTGTAACAACAGCTGCTACTGCCTATTTATCAGGCAAATACATGATTTCTTGATGGTAAGTTTAGTTGCACGTTCCTCTTTGCTAATATCAACAGATGTTGCCATTAATGTATACAGCATCAGGAGTAACAGAAGGAGTCACAGTGGCAGCTGTATTTTTTCCTCTGCAGTCAAGGGCATTCCTGCCTTTTATTTGGACTTTGTCTTCAGAAGTAGAAGCAAGGTAATACAGTGCACAGGGTAACTTACCACATTTCAGTAGTCTTTTGGGAGTAAATATCAGTCCTGTAAGTTCCAACAACTGCATGAGAAATGTGGGATGTGAGCTAAATACAGTAAACTACTGAGCACAAATTTTTTTGCAGAGTACTTACATATCCATGAAAGAAAAAAAACAAAATGAAAACACTATGTTTGGGCATAGAATTGGCATTTGCCAGCAGGAAAAATTAACTGTGTGCAGCAGACTTCCCGCTAGTATAGCAGTAGTGCACACTGCAGTTATTCCTTGGGCAGTTCATGCTAGCTCAACCTACAGAATGGTTGTCTTGCCAGGATGATGCTGAGTAAGAAATTTTACTCCCTGCATGCTCTGTTAAGTTAGCCCATACTTGTTTTTTTTTCTTGATGTCTGCTTGCAATTGTGTTGCGTTACAGGTTACAGGAGCGTTACATTAAAGGGAAAGAAACACAAAGTTAAAGCATGAAGCCCTTTGTTACTGTAGCGAGTACGCACTGATGTGACTAATCCCATGAAGTTGCCTGCATAATCATTATGCAGCCAAGTTAGAAGTTACCTACATGAGTCAATTTACTCACAAAGGTACATCAGTTTTAGCATTGCTAAGGATTATATTGTTGTTCCAAACAAGGCACTACATTTTGCTTTTCTCTCTCAGCACCTGTTCCTCAATAAATAGAAGAAGGCTGATCTGGAGTGAGGATTGCTATACAAACATCCAACTACCTGGAGTTTTGTTCTGCAGAACTAATGTTAAAATCAGGACTTATTCGAACTGGTGTCTGCCAGACAAATAGAAATGGAAGCCTTGCTTTTTGGAGCTTTTTAGAGCTTTTTAGAGCTTTTTAGAGCTTTTAGAGCTTTTAGAGCAATTAAAGAGCTTGATTTCCAGTATATAGTTTGCTGCATCCCAGGTTACATACATCTTCTCAGTTAAAAGTCTAGAGGTGAAGTGGATGCTTTGTGTGCTTTTTTGTTTATTTATTTTTAGTTCTGTACAGAACAATCCCATGTGAAACCTTGCAGATGGCGTTGCAATAGATTGTAGCTAGTATGTACCCCCTTACTCTAGTCTCACTTGTAGATTTTGAATTAGCTGTTCTTTTCTATTAAGAAAGAGAAAGCTTCTTCAAATACCAACTGCAATGGCCAAGAAACTGGCAGGCAGGCCTGTTGCTTTCTTTTGAGGAAAAAAAATGCAGCTAATTCTTGTATTCACAGGCCAAAACGTTCATAGCTTTTTAGTAGGTGATTTTTAAACTATAAACACCTTACAACTAGGTGAACACATCTTTGTTTTAATGTGCCTCACTCAATACTTTGTATTGTTATGTGTGAGGGATACATTTTTCATAGTCAAAATAAAATTCAGATATGTTGCATGTAAATATAGCATTATTTGTAAAACCTGAGAAGCACAGAATGCTTCGAGTGTCATACAGAGATGTGATGGTAATCTACCTTAATCATAATTTTAATTAAAGTCTACATTCTTACACATCATTCCCGAAGCAAGGGAAGTGAGATAATAATTAAATAACTCAAACAATTAGATATGAAACATACATTGTGGAGTTTTCAGGTGGCTGCTTTTGCTTCATAAGTCAAAATATCAGAAATCCATATATCCAGTTAGCAATATTTGAGATAATAGTGATTTATAGTTTATAAAGGGAAAATGGAGTTTCTATGGAATATGCACTTTAAGTGAATTCAAGGGGAAAAAAGTTAAAAAAAAATTAGCAGAGGAGCTGTAGATGTGTTAGTGGTGGATAAACAGAAAGAACATACATAGGGGTTTTTCCCTCCTTTCTGAAGGAAGAAAACAACTACAGTGAAAAGAAGGACGCATCAAACTAACTTATGACCAAGGGAATGTGGAATAAAGCAGCAGGAAAAAACAGCTTTGTGAGACAGGGTTAGCAATCATCTTAAATGCATAAGTATTTTATGTGTTGCCTACATTTGCTGGGTAATCGCTCATAGTGTAATAGTGTGTGTTCAAAATTCTATTCATCTTGCACTTGCATTTCATATTTTAAAAATTCATAAGCAAGAAGTTTTTTATTGTTCTCCCACAGTAGAGATGAAATCCAGAGGCTTACAAAAGTCAGGAATCTCAGTAGGAAAGAAGAAAAAGATCATTTGCTTGTAATCTTTAAAACTAGAGTTATTCACTAAAGCCTTTTTATAAGACAAGCATCTAGAACACTTTTGTTCCATGGGAAAATAATAACATTGGTAGAGGAATGGAAGTCTTTCAAGAAAAAAAAGAAAAAAGAGGGTGTTGATGATACCCAGCAAAAATTGCGATTTTTATCTTGGATCTTGTGGTGTTTGGTAGGGTGTTTTAGTCCTGGTTTTTGTATTGCTCAACGTCTGTGAAAAAGCTATCATCTTATCTTGAGATACAGGCTGAAAATATATCAACTATTGTAAAATCTCTCTTACCTCTTTATATGTGGCATTGGGGGTATGGGTCTGATTTGCATTTCATGAATGTTTGGGATTCTTAGTGACAGGAAAATGTCTCACAAGGTCTTTCATGCTGAGTGCAGAAGGGAACCTGATTGCACTCCAGTTAAAGGATAAATCAGCTGGTTTCTTGTACAAGGGATCACACATTGTATGAAGATAGCAAATTCTTGCAATTCTGTGAGAAGCTAAGAACAGTTACCAAAATACGAAATCTGAAATGTGTTTGTGTGAGGAAGTCCTAGACAGGAATGCCTGCAAAACTTCACTGTTTCAAGTGAATTTGTGTGAGAGATGGATGCTGGTGCAGACTGAGATTGGGAGAGTGGAATTTGACTCTGAGTTGGGGGCGTTTTTTGGTATTTATTTTCCTCAGTGTAATAGGTACCTGAGTCTGGAAGTTTACTTCTCATCAAATATCTGCATTTTTATAGGCTATTTTAAAAGTATGGTATTAAAACTTATTTTCAAGTGTGCTATTCTTCTGTATTGATGTTGAATCAGTTAGAGAACAGAAGCCTGAAGAAGTGACTTGTTTTGCCAAGCCTAATTCAGATAAAAGAACAACACAACACAGATCACTGTTATTAAGTGACCTGGGTTAGTCAATTTTGTTCTATAACACAAGTCTTGGTAATTATTGGTGTTCTGACTGGTCAAGCAGCAATTTGCATTTAATCATGAGGAAAGATTATTTTTGACAGTGCCACATGTAAAGTAGCACATATTTATCAGGTTAGAATAAGTTTAAATCCCATTTCTTTTCTTCCTAGGAAATGCCTTAAATGCCTGTTTAAAACCAAGCCCATGCTTAGTATTTTTCATGAGTAGGGATGCTTTTCTGAACCTGAATATGAATTCCTTTGTTTATTTTCATTTTTCTGTCAGAAAAATAGGGCTATCTGTGTACCAACAGCATTACCAGGATCTGATCCAAAGACTATGAAAATCAGTGGAAATATTCCCACTAACTGCAAGAAGCTTTGGAGGAGGCTTCATTATACTCATAGGAAGAGCAGGGTCATAGGCTCATGAGAAATAAGATAAATAGAAATGCCCACATTTGATTAATCGTAATGATAACTTGTGCTTGTTCTTTATAGACTGAAACATTCTGCCTACTTTGTCTGCAGCTAAGACTAGTTAAACACTAGAAAGGATTATTTGATAAATATTGCCATTATTGTCTGAATAATTTATATGAGTAGGAATACTGCAAAAATATTAGTTGAATTATATTCAGTGAAAAACAACAACATTTAAGGAATAATATATTCACAGAATAGTATTGACAAGGTTTACTTGCAACACAAACTGTGGAGTCTTGTTCTACTTGAGAAGAATGTCTTGAGCGAGATGAAAGAATCTAATCTGCATTTGTTCTCTATAGTGCCAAAACTAACCAGCTTTAAGTTAGGTTTGCAGACATATACCTGGTTTTGGTAACCTGATTAGATGTTTTTAAGAATACACTTTTAAAAAACTTCACAGTATATTTTTTTTAGGAAGGAAGAATAACTGAGAAATACTTTTAACTGTCCATCCAGAAAATAATGATTTTCTGTCAGTATGTTCAGTTTTAATACTATTAATAATAATGTTAAGTTCTTATATGCTATTTTTCATCCAGGAATGAAAAATGCCTTAGGAAAATTCATCTCAGCTCTGTGTCACAATAAGACTCATGATGTGATTAAAGCAAGGACATCAGCGCAGAGAGAGAACCCTTATGTTCCAGGCCGATGCTCTAACCAAACAATCAATATTCATTTTGGGTGCACTAGGTCCTGCACAGTTCATCCAGGAATACACAGCAGATCACAGCTAGTGATCAAGCAGTATATTTCCAAGTAAGTTTCATTTAGAAACAAAACAAAGAACTCCTCAAATCTGAGTTTTGAATATTTCTAGGGAGGCCAAAAGAGCACACTGGCAATATCCACGAGCTCTCCGAAGATTTAATGTCTGTTACACGGTAAATGCTGCATAAAAAAAGTGCTCAAGACATAATAAAGAGATGTTATAGTACTGTAGCATATCTATATTTCAATTAAAATAAGGAACGTAAACCTGTTTTATGTGTTTCAAAATAGGTTCGGTTTACAAGATAGTAAATGTTACTGCTTACTAGTTGGATGAGTTCATGCATCACTAGAAGACACAGTTAAACTCAATACACAGAATATTTGTAGTACAGCAAATGAGAGAGGGTTATATTCAATAACAATGCAATTATTAACCTCAAGTATTTTGATCAAGTTAGGCATAACACTTCAATAGAACAGTCACTAGAAACATGTATGCTATAGAGTGATGGCTATTTGGGAGCTATATATCTGGGAGAATAGAAGAAATACCAGTGTATTTTGATGCTGTCTTGGCTTGAACTTAAATGGCTATACAGGTTATTTTTTCTGTATTTGTCCTAATATCTGTATTGTATGAGTGATGCTGTTTTAAGCTTTTGATATGTGCTATTCTGTCTTCATTGAATTATGAATGGTCACGAACATGGAGCTAATGTCTTATGCCAGTTCATTTAAGAAAAAAAAAAAAGAAAAAGAGGATGATCATTTGTGAGTTAAATAGAACGGGTTATACAGAATCCATTTCTATATCCCTACCATCAGCTATTTCCTCATCAACACAGCTTATCCAAGTATACTATTTAATTAGAGGCAAAATAGTACACATTACATCCATAGCCTTCTAAAGAGTGACCTACACACTAAACTTCTTGCATGTAACTCACCCTACTGAAGTCCAATTTTGCCTTAGTTTTTAGTAAAGATGATGACATAGAGGTAGTGCAGCTGGTGGAAAATAGTGTATGAATCAGCATATTGCCACATCTAGAGTTAAGGCAAAGGAAAAAAAATGTTCTTTTTCCAAATTAGAACCACATGAATAGCTATACATTTTATAATAGTAATTTTCATTTTAATAGTAATATTTTAAAATAATTTTAGAGGTCGCAGGCAGCTGTAGCCCTGTTAGTCTGACCTTAATAATATGCAAGGCTTTAGAAGAAATTTTGAAAATGTAGCAGATCTGACTACAATAATAAACACAGGGAACACACAGTATTCCTTTCTCAAAGGAAGAAAACAGCAACTGTACTAAAAGAAGACATACTAAACTAATTTATGACCAAAGGAATGCAGATTAAAGCAGACAGAAACCATTAAAATCAAAACAGCTTTTTTTTTTTTTTTTTTTTTTGGCAAGGTTAGGGATCATATAAATTATATTAGTACTTCTTTGTGTTTTTTCCACTTTTAAAGTAATTGTTCCAATTCTATATTCTTGCTAAATTATATGTGGAGCACTTATTTCCAGTGATCAGTGATCTTACTATTTTTTATTTCAGTATAGTTTTTAGCTTGGAGTGTGGAAGTAAGTAAAATGACCCCTTTTAGCTGAACTGGAAGCCTTTGCAGCTTTTTTAACACGTGTATGTGCTTATGTGTTTGCAAGGTTGACTTACATCCTGATAAATAATCATCACATTGAAAAATCCTTTGGGACTTTTACTTGTCTATAACTGATTCAATATTTCAGATTTCTGTTGTTACTGGGGAGTTGATGTGGGTGTAGGGATGAACTTTTTACCTTCACAGAGTGGTTATATCAGCAGTGCAGGAGGTTTGTTATTAGGTGATAGCTTTTAGCCATCAGCCATTATGAGTTTTCCATGCCACATCACTCAAGTTAGGACTTCTGTATTTAAAGACAAATTGTTCCCCCTGATTCTACATTAAAAAAATCTGCCTGGATGCATCAGCAGTTTGAAACAAAGTAAGGCAAAAGAAGTTACCTCTTGTGAATTCTAGTTTTCTGTAAAGAGAGTTAAAATTGTAAAGAAGTCATCAGTAAAACAGATGAAAAGCCAATTATTTGGATTTTTTTCCCAAGCTTTATTCTCTATTGGTTTTTAAGCATAGTTTGTTTTTCTGACTGCCTCTGTAAGTATAATGCTGGATGTGAGGATGTAATGTACAACCGCCTTTTGCAGTCTTTTAGAACATATTTCACATCATTTTACTTCCACAAAGCATCACAGAAGTATTCCACTGCAATTTCTGTTATGTGTTTTTGAATGTTCAGTATTTTGCTGAAGTCCTGTTTTCCTGGCTTGCTGCCACAGGTCTGGAACAAAGCTCTTGATTCTAATGAAAAGGTGAAATCACAGAAGAGAAAGTTTATGGCCATAGCCTTGTTCTTACAGACTGACAGGTTGTTTTAATCATCAACTAAAGCTTAGAAGCCTCTGCTTGTTACTGCAACCTCCTCCACCTTTGGGAGCAATGTTCAGTGACATTAAGGAACTTTATGACAAAATGATACCACCTAATGAGCTACAAGGTAGTAGGCATTTAAGATGAAGGCTAATATTGAAAGAGACTGGAGTTCTTTGTCTCTTCTTCCTCTTCAGTTTGCTAAGATGGTGCTAGGTTTTGCCTGTCTGTTCATCTCTCCAGAATGAGCAACGTGCAGCTATGCTGCAGCAGTTGTAACGCAATGCCTGTTACCCCGTTTCCCCAAGGGGAAGTAATTTGCTTGGTCTTTTTACCAGGTGTTACATACCTTCTCTTCTGTTAGGATAAGTAAGTCTTTTCCACTGCTTCCCTGGTTCCTCTACTCACTTGTTTGTGAGAATGTGTGTGCATGTGTGTGTATAGCCAAACAAACCCTAACATCTCATCACTCATCCCATCATTATCTCTTTGGGAATGTTGCAGTAATAATATTTCATTGTTGTTGCTTTAAAGTTTAGAACTAGCCAAAATCTGATCTTTAATACATAAGTAGTTCATTTCATAAAGAGATGACTGATTTAATAAATATATGATCCATTTATGAGAGGAGAGGGAACAGTAGTGACATTTTGTAGGTAAGGAGAACATAGGTTAGAGTTTAGCCTTGAAACTGTGTGCAAAAATATTTAATGTATTTTCTTTTGTATCAGTGCAATCTTCTTGACTTAGATGTGCCACTTATTTTTATGGCCAAATGAGTTTAGACTCATGGCATAAGTCTCAAATTTACATATGCATGCTGAAGAATGATTTACAAATGTAACTTGAAATGAAATAATTTACAAGTTTAAAACCAGAGCTTTCAAAACTCAGTACTTCATCTACACTCCATTAAATAGATTTCCCCTGAAGTCCTGACACACACTGTTGTAGTCATGTAGCTTTGATTACACACTTTCTAAGAGGGGAGTGGTCTGGCCCAGTCCAATTTGACTACCTTAGGTTGAGATGAGGGTTTAAGATGTCTCCATCATTTCTTCTTTGGGTGGTCTTAAAGCTACAGAAGTTTTGGTAAAAGCAAGGACGCAGTTCTTCGACTCATCTGCATCTGCCTGGCTGCCCTGATTTCAGTGAGGCCAACAAAAATTGACAATCTCACTCCAAGATTCAAGACAACAGAAAGAGAAGCGTAAAATTCAAGATTCTAAATATTACCATATTTGGACTGCAACACTGAAAAAAGCATAATCTACATAAGCTCCCTCTGACATAGGCTCGAATGTGATAAATATATCCCTTTATTTGTTCTTTCTCTGATGAGTGGCCTATCTGTCCACACCTTGCTTAAAACCAGTTCATTAATAGGTTATCTTATCATCTCCATTTCTCCAGGCCTCTCAATTTCAAAGTTATGCAACTTTGTCCCTATGTCCAAGGCCACATTTTTCTTAGTGATTAATTTCATTTCACCTTTAGTGATTGTTATGCCTGGGTGAAATGGGTTCAGGTTATAGCCACACATTGAATTTTAATTCTGGTGTGTCCTCTGTAGGTAACTAATCTGTTCTTCACAATCAATACTTATTTCTGTTAGCAATTAATAGGTTGCACCACTTGCTCCTTTCCCAAAATTGGGTATTTGCAAAAGAGTCCATTCAGGTTTTCCATGTTTTAGTTCAGATTTTAATGATTCAAAAGGCAATTTAATTTCTCTTGTGTTTAGCAAGCGAAAGTCAAGCTGTTTGAATGTTCATGTGTATGCCCATTGGTCTCGGCTCTGTGTGTTTGATCCCAGCCATCTGATTTATCTATACCTTTCTCTGTTACTGCTCCTTGGAGTACGCTTACAGCATGGAAAAGAATTTCTTTGCTGAGATGACTAGCACAAAGTGTCCATGCTGTGCATATATATCAGTTTGGGTCCCTAGGAAACATGTAAAAGGGCTTCTTGAGATGCACTAAGCCCCAGCAAGAACATGAACAACTTTCAAATCTTAGGCAACTCATGTCCAGGCACCTTGGCCTTCAGCCACCCCACCAAATTCCTGTATTTTTCTTGGGTTAGAAAAGGCAGAGCTAGCTTGGGTGAGTCTGCAGAGGAGTACTTCAGAACTAAAAACCTTTCTCTGAGTGTCCCTTTACTATTTTGCCAGAACAGTACTTTTATGTGCCATAAAATATGGATTAAAGGGTACAACATCCTTTCGTACAGGTTTTACTAGTGCCAGGTGCATAATAAGTTCCCAAAATTAGATCAGTTCCCTTGATCAACATTCAGCTAATTTAGACAAAAAGTATTCTTTCAATTCTGTCACATTTTTGAAGCATGAGGGAAGGATTTAAACAAGAAGTTCTTTGTCTTTTTAAATGGGAAATTATAAAGATACCGGGTAATTTATAGCAAGATAAGTCTATTCTCTAGAAGTCTCTTAAAGGGAACCTCCATCACCCTTCCCTGAGTGCACACAAAAAAATACCCTTTAAGTGATTGTTCCATTCAGAAAATGACTTAGTGGAATACATTGTTCTTATTTATAGGATAACTTTTGTAATGCATTTTAAAAAGAAAAGGAAGAAAATTATACTAAAGAAAAGTAATGCATTTTGCAGCCTGAGTGAAAAGTGTAGGAATGAGCTTTTGTGAGCAAAAAGCTGCACAGTGACTAGGAAATGTAAGTACGTAAACAAAAATCCCACTATTAAGCAATGAGTAAGACTGCAGACAATATCAGCTAGGCCTGCTGAAATGAGATGGGTGGAGTGGTTCAGTTGCTGCTGCCTCTGTAAGTCAGCTTCTTATGCAGGCTCAAATTTCTTCCTGTCCTCTTGCTTCATGTGTTTTCTTGCTTAGATGCTGCACTGGGAATTGGCATGATATCCTGTTAAAAATGATTGCATTCATGGCAATGTATTGGGCAATAGTTTGCATAGCCAAACTCTCCCTTGCTGAACCTGGGTGAGCCCAGGTCGCACCTCACAGAACCGTGTTTTGGCTGTCCACATGCAGATGTGGTTTATGTATGGCCAGGACCACAAGGAAGTAGCTCCTATGTCAGTGAGTCCCATCTTTCACTGTTGTTTCCTCTGGGCTTAAGTTTCAGGAATTGTGAACTGGCTTGATGTTTTACTAGGAGCTTGACTTGGGCTCCAGAGTACATGAACAAATAGAAAGGTGAAGTATGTTAGGATGATGGTGTATAATCCCTTGTATAAGCTCTGAAGATTGTGTTTATCGTATGTCAGAGTGCATATCCACTGTCAATGACTCATTTGTAGTTCCCATCATCTGCACTTCTGCTCCATTGCTCCAGCTGCAGCAAGATTACCTGCTGGTTGCTTTCGCTAGAGTGGCTTTGAATGTTGCATTCAATGCCTGTAGCAAGCAGAGTCAAGAGGTACTTGATTTTCCTTTTGTTACTGCATGTTTATTTTCATCTTCCCTTTCATTTGATTTTTTCATAAACATTCATTCCAGGTAAAAGAGGATCACTAGTAGAAACAGGGCAAGTAAATAAATAAAAAAACCTCACAATCAAGGAATATTTCTGGATAGCCTAGTAAAAGAAAAACTTTGCAAGAATCCAGTGTTTGTTACTGTGAATGCACTTTTAGCTCATTTCTTTTTTCCAAGGGATCGAGAACATTTGCTCTTATTTTTATAAGGTGAGAATAAATTGTGTTTCTTTCATCCATGGTGACAGCACAGGTGACCATATTACTAGAATGCAGTTGCCTTCCTCTGCCAAAAGAAGTAAAAGGCTTTCATTATGTATTCCTCCATTTGTACTTTATTGGTGGCTCATGACATTTATATTCAGGATATTAATTCAAAATAGAAGCTGATTGCAAGAAAACGTTTTTGAAGATATGTTTCTTTTACCATGTTTTGACTTACTTATCATAAAGATTAGCTGGCAAATTGAGTATTAAATCAACTCTTGGTATTACTGGAGGATATTTCTATTTAAGTCTGCCAATAAAAAAGCCAAAACCTAGTTTTAGGTTGTTCATTGCTTTGACATTTCTGCGCTGTCTAAAAGCGAACTATAGTGTAAATATAAAAAGAATACTCATTAAGTTTTATTAATTATATCATAGGTAAATCTATTTGACTTGCAATTAATATCACACAAGCAAAAAATACAGTTACATTTTCTAACACATCAAATCAATAACAAAAGTTATATTATGCATTTAATGCATTAATATGCATTTAAAGAGTATTTAAAAATAAAGCTGGATTAAAATGCAAGTAACAGCAAAAAATTATTATCTGGTTGAGTGACATCAATGTGAAACTGAAAGGGTTGGACAAGTCATGAGACTGCTACAGCAATAAGGAATTTTCATGGCTATTTTCCTGATGTATAAGATTTCACAATTTAATGCTGATTTTGGTTATAAATTTTCTATAGTTTTTGTCTTAATAAAGGGTAGTTTTCTTTGACCAGAGTAACCATGTGGATATACTTTATTTATGAAAGCTGAATTATAGATGCAATGCTCTCCCTTTGCTTAGCCACAGTACAGTGTGGTGGATGCAGATGCAGTTTAATATGTATTCTGCTTCAGTTCCTGTCTTATTTATTATTGTGGTAGGCTGCTAAATATCTACTGTGGTCTTCTCTAAGGCAATATTTATCTTCAGCAACAAATAATTCAGCAACTCAGAATAATTTTTTAAAAAAAGCTCTTGGCATATTGTATCAGTCGGCTGGTTCTGTCTAGAACATGAAACTATTACTGCTTTTTAAATATGTCAGTGTAACAAAACAAAAACAATAAGCTTTGATTTAAAAGCAGGTGAGCGTTATTGGAGGGGAATAGAAAGATACATTTTCGTGACGTGATCGTTTCTTTTGGCTTTCAAAGCGTCTTGGCATACCAGAAGATCAGGCTGAGAGGAATGGTGTGCAAGTTGCTGGGAATAGGATTCTTTGTCATTGACTCTGATTTGAGCATCAGAATAAAAAACTGTGTTGTTGGAATATATCTGTATTTCTGTTGTGGTACCTAGATTCCCACTATGTTCAGGCCCCTGGTCATTGTATGTACAGAATAAAAAGATAGTCTCTGCTGTGTAGTTTGATGGGAGTGTTATAGGTCACACGGGCAAAAAGCACCGTAAGCCCTGTTGTTTCTGTAGGTATAATAACAAGAGGTTCAGTGAGTGTGGACATAAACAGGCAGAATATATTTGTGTTCATAGATCCATGCATTCAAACACAGATATAACTGTGATTAAAATGCACAGTTAGCAGAAAAGGGCATATAATTTCTAGATATATAAAGACAAGAACTCAGACAAATATTCCCACAGAGAAAAGCTTAAAGAACCTGTTGTTTTCTCAGAAACAATGGGTCTGCTAAGGCATTAAAATTGAAACGAGAGTTCAAACTTTACAGGTATTCATATCTGTGAAGTAGCATAACCATCAGAGTCCCAAATTAAAAATTGTCTTCAAGGAATCTCAGTGGAATGACAACTCTGGATTTCTGTGGAGCAAAGAGAAGAAAAATAATGTTTGCTTTTTTATAGCGTCTATCTTTAAACTTCTGTCCTTTAAAATCTCTTGCTTCCTGCAACAGAGGAAACAAAAAAGGCACATAATAGACTTCCTTTTACACATGGAACAAAGCTGGATGTAACTTTTATCCTTGACTTCTTTGTTGCTCCCCAAATCTATCCCTCTTTGAACAATCTGCCACTACTCTGTGCCAGCAGGAGATTTAGAAGAAGGCCATCTGCACTGGCTGCTACGTTTGGAGACAGACTCTCTTAATTCCTAATATACTGGAATGGAGATTTCACTCTGTGTCCAGAAATCCCAGCCATCATGTTTTGGGGATGTGGCAGGGCTATAGATCTCACAGACCCTAGTACTGCTGCTGAGTGAGAAATGACCATTTACTCCTGTATTGTGGAGGTGGATACAGCACATACAGAGTCTACCCTTAAAAAGTAAATGAAAGTTCTACTGTTGTTTCATGTAAGTACTGCCAAATAAATGAGTGACTGTGAGGAGAATTTTCATAGTAATGTTTTAAGTGGGTCACTTAAGTTATGCAGTTCACTGGAGAAAATGTGAAGCTTTCAGCCACTGTAAAGAGTCATCAGATGTTTATATAGTGGCAGTACTCAAGAGGGTCCCATTATGCTATGCAAGTATGGAAAAGAGACAATGCTTGTCTCGAATGTGTTTCTACTGCAATAAATCATACTTAAATCTGAGCTATATCTCTGCAGTATGCCGAGAGAGAAAAGGTTGTTTTGATAAATTTAGAGACATCAGGCAGAGCTTTTTTCTCTTTAATTCAATCCTGCAAAATATGAACTCTCCTAAGTGCTTTCTGGACTCTTGTCTTTCATGTCTTCCTGTTTCCCTCCTGAAAGTTCACCTGTGTCTTTATTATGAGCCCTGTCTTTGGGAAGACTGTTAGGATATTGCCCCAGAAACAGAGAGGAGATCTTCTTCCCAAATCCCTTCTGTTCAAGGAGAAAACGATTACATCAGTTAAAGGGTTCTCCTGCCTCTTCCAATGAGCTCATTGACCTGTCTTTTCCCCCTACCCTCTGTGTAACAGGTGAGTTGCAGATTGGTGGAGGCCATTCCCCCAGGGAGGAAGCACGTTTACAACAATTTGGTTTTTTGACAGACTCTTGTCTGGTTCATCATACTTAGTTGGTATTTCATCTGTTTTTTCTCATCCTGAAGCATTGTTCCATAACTGCCATTTTCAAAAGACAAAAGTGATTATAGTGATTTCTTCAGACACGTCATGAAAGCTTCTCTGAAGATACGGTAGCACATTTATTAATCCAAGTGACTAGACAGGGGAAGCATCAAACGTTGAAGATCGTCTGTGTCCTCTATTGAGGTATATACAATTGTACTTCATTGTAATAGCCTAAAAGTAGTGAATCCTCCTTCTTCTCTCGTTAAGAAATGATAAAACCAGATAGTGCCCTTTTGGGACCTGTTACCAGAATAGTTTTGGCCTTTTCACAGGTTTTTCTTCAGTGCTGAGCAACAATTGCATGGGTTGCATTGTCTGTACAGCTCTCTTTATAACAGGGGGATCATACACAGTGCTAAAGTCAGATACATGAAGGAGTTTGTCATCAGAAACCCAGGACTTCAAAATTTGTAAGGAAACATGTAGGATGGGGAGTCTTTAATTAGATTTTAAGTATAGAGTTGAGTTTGACACCTTCCTTTAAGTATTATGTCCAACAAGGACAGAAATCCAGGTCACTGCCAACATAGGCTTGTTCTGCACTGGGGAACATTTACAGAACATTCCCACTATTGCAGCTCCACCAACATTAGTGATATGAGGAACTGAAATATTCACAGCTCTCCAGCACTAGCAGCTGTTTCAGCACTGTGTTAATTAGATTGGCACTGAGCTGGTTTAATAGACATGATGCTACTGACAGCTGCTGGGATGCCATCTACACTAAGGCTGCCAGCACTGATAAAGCTGTAGTAGTGTTGGTAGCTGTGGCAATTATTTGCAGAGTTCTCCACAGTAAATAAAACTGAGATATGTGGGCTGAAGTTGCAGTATGTATATGAATGCATATATGTGATTTAATTTATTCCGTTTTCCCCTAGCATCCTACTGACATGTATATGTTTTACTGGTCATTTGTGAAAAATTGAAAATCTCGTGAATCATATATCTTCTGGTTTGATATAGTCTTAGATGACGGAGAGTGGAGGGAACAGGAAAGTTTGATATTTAGGATCAAGGATGTGAAATACAATGCATCTGGGTAAGAGTAAAATAGGGATAATAATTTTCTCAATGTGCATTGTGCTATCTGTGAAGTGGTGATGAGTTGTATGTTGATTGTTAAAGTACTTTCAGTGGGCTTTCAGTGTCCAACACAAGTTGATAGCGCTGGTCTCACCCACATGTATCTGTATGTGATACCTGCTTTCCTCTTTGAAGCAGGATATGTTCGCATGAACCAAGCATATTTCTACTGAAGTATAATTTATAAAGATAAAGGAATAGAAGGGTGTCTGTACATGAGAATGTGTCAGATCATTAATTATTCATACAATATTTTGTCATTTGTCTTAAAATTTTAAACAGGTAGGAACACTTTATTGAAATTATAGGTGTAATCTTTATTTCCATTTTCCTTATTCCATTTACTAAAAGTACCATAGTTCTTGACAGTTTTTTTCCTTTATTGGAAATTAGCATTGCTTGGCTTGACCCGTATGTGAGGTTTCTTAATAAACTCTTTGAAGGATAGGTAATTAAAAGAATACTGTTGGCCAAACAAAGAACATTATTGTCTCCCTCCTGTTCCTTTCTAATGCAGTTACCTTTGAACCAACTAGGACGAGATTTTTCAGAAGTAGCCCTTGGACCTCATATTGAAATAATTTTGAGACAAGTCACTTCTACAAAAAGTTGCTTCTGTGCATGCAAAAACATGTAAATAAATGAGAACAAAATTGCAGAGAGAGTCTGTTTAAACCATCCTGTACTCCTAAGAATAGTTTAAAGGAGAGTTCAGATACTTTGCTACATTTATGGATGTCAGCAACATGCTTTTTTAAATTGTGTGAAATACAGACAAAACATAGAAAAACCTTTTTTTCCCTCTTTGTTTTAATGCATGTAGCGAAACTGGCAGGGCCCCCTTTGCTCCCACACATATACCCATACAGAGGACCAAAGTCAATGCCCATCTCCTTTTCCAGAGAAATGCACACAAATTCAAGCAAAATGAAATACTCATTTGCAGCTAAATTACCTGTGGCAAACATTCAGAAGAACTCTACTGATTGCCTGATAAATCATCTACCCAGCCGTGAGTATACTTGGTTCTAACTATTGTTTTACTCAACCCCACACTCACAGAGTTTAGCTTTAAAAATCCAATAGTCTAAATTTGGTAAATTTTCTTGAATATGAAAGAAAATGCCTGTCTTTTTAAACTGTTCTGTGTAAAATATCTGTCAATTCCTTTTTGCTTGTCTTACATAAAAATTCCCATTTTTTTGAGGAAAACTTACAGCTTTTAAAAATGTAGATTTGTTGTGTTGATTACTTTGTCGTATTTAAAGCACAAAATAAAAATAGCAGTGTGTATTAGAGAACCTGTGCTGGAGTAATTGGAAGGCAGTACATGCAAATAAAGTTTACTCCTTCATTTTTGTGTATCTTAGTAGGTATTACCTGTGGTGGAAAGTGATAAAAGCAGTTGTGAACTCCAGTCATTTGAGACCATAAGAAAATTGTAATGAAAGGTCTTCAGAAAAACAATCTATGATATCAGATGACAAGCATATTTATTAAAAATCAATGCAATTATTTTACTGGGTAAGGCCATGCTTTAACTCTGCTGTTGTTCCGTGTAGTTAATTTCTAGTTCCTAAGCCTCTGTAGAACTAGCAGCCCTCTTGTGAAGTAGACATGATAATGCTACCTATCTGTTGTGGTTTAACCCTAGCCAGCAGCTAAGCACCACGCAGCTGCTTGCTCACTCCTCCCCCCTCCCAGTGGGATGGGGAGGAGAATCGGGAAAAAAGGTAAAACTCATCGACTGAGATAAGAACAGTTTAATAACTAAAGTAAAATACAATATTAAAAATAATAATAATGAAATATAATAATAATTGTAATGAAAAGGAATATAACAAAAAAAAAGGAAAAAAAAAAGAAAAAAAAAAGAAAAAAAAATCAAGGGAAAAAGAACAGTGATGCACAATGAGATTGCTCACCACCCACTGACTGATGCCCGAGCAGCAATCCGCCCCTCCCGGCCGACTCCACCCAGTTAATATACTGAGCATGATGTTCTATGGTATGGAATGTCCCTTTGGCTAGTTTGGATCAGCTGTCCTGGCTATGCTGCCTCCCAGCTTCTTGTGCCCCTTCTTGCTGGCAGAACATGGAAACCGGAAAGTCCTTAACTTAGGATAAGCACTACTTAGCAACAACTAAAACATCAGCGTGTTATCAACAGTATTCTCACACTAAATCACAGCACTGTACCAGCTACTAAGAAGAAAACTAACTCTATCCCAGCTGAAACCAGGACACTATCATGCGCTGTTCTTTGTCTTTTTTTGTTCTTGTGAACATTATCTTTGCATAAATATAAATATTTATATTCACAAGTAACCGTGAAATATTCATGGTTACCTTATGTGTGGGGAAAAAATGGATACTTGATTTTTCACCTAAACCCTTCATAGAATTCAATAGTGAAAGTTTTCTGGAACTAGTTAATTTAGACTAAGGTTTTCCATGGTTCGATAGAGATGAAAATTTTACAAATCTGTACAGTTGCAATGTGAACCTTGGATGACCTAAATTCTGTCATCCTTCACTCATTGTGTGTGATATTTTGAATGTGAAAATAATTGAAGATTTCTATAAGCAGGGACTGTTAATGATTTCACAGTATATTCCTACCCCCTGTTAGCTTGTATTATTCTTAGTCCTTTTCTTCATCTTTAAGTCCGTATTCTTTTCCCAAGCGATTCCATCATTTTATTTCTATGAAAGGGTATAGTTTGTAGCTGTGACACTGCAAAACTTTTTTTACAGTAAGGTCAGACTCACAAGAGCAGAAGATTGATACTATTAGTAGTAACACCTTTTTCCATAGGCAAAGGAGGATTCAAGCCTGACATTGCAGAGTTTTTTGGTGATTTATAGCTCCTAGACATTATTGCTGAGAGAAGCATATGCATTAGAAGAACTGAAGTCAGCCACTTGACAATAGCTCTCAGCAAGCATTGTCTAGAAGGTGCGCCAGAGATGAGAGGGATGAAGGCATGAAGGAACCATTTCAAGGATCAGAAATATGGCCACTTTTCCTCATCTGTCTCTGTTCCCTTTTCCATTCAACGCTTCTGACTTTGTCTAGCTTTGCTCCAGAATTCATAGTAGTAGCATTGAGGAAGTGAAAGAAAGAAACCTGAAACAATTCTTCACACAATGTTTTCAAACCTCAGTGAAAACTAAGTGTGTGGGGAATTCCTGATTAGAAATGGAAGTAAAAATCACACACTAAAATGCTATATGGAATAAAAATTTTACCAACAATTCATCATGGTTTAAAAAATGCAAGGTTTTAATTCAAGTTAAAGAATAATAAACAATGTCTGATTAGTCTGACAGGCAATATTATTTTGCTTGCTTTCTTACAAGACAAAAAGAACTGTCCAAAAAAATACTGCATTAAGAACAAGATTCTTTCACCAGCTACTGAAAGTTGTCATGCAACTGTCATCTACACTAATCTACAATATTGAATGTAAACAAATTAACAATGGGCTTATGTTTAAGACCAGTGAGGAGGAATGGTAAGAGTAATATTAAGTACAATTAACTGGGTCAATGAAGTACTTTGGGTAGGAATTTAATTTAGTTACTTAAAGTGAAGCAATTTTGGTAGGATTTGAAATAAAGTGAACTCAGCACTAAAGTGAGAATGGCAAGCATGAGAAAGCAGAAATGGAAAAGTATTTTTTACGGTAATGTGGGACCAGTTGGTGTAATCTGCTCTTGCTGATACGAAGCTACAAAGTTGAGACTGTCTTTTAGCCGGAGATTGTATTTTAAAATGGTTTCCACCAGCAGTAAAGAAAAATTATGATCTCAGATACTAACACTCATACTTTTATCTTCAGCAAGCCCAGCAGGTAATCTGGGAATGGATCCAGATTCTTAAACATAGCTATCTAGCGCCACCTTACATGTCCTTGAGGAACTTGGCTGGCAGGTAAAGGGGTAGATGTCTTGTAGGATGTACTTCTGTAGGAGCTGCTGGAAGCCAGATGGAAGACCCATATAAAATGGCCTATAACATAGTAAATAACTTTTGTTCCCCCTACTAGAGGCATCCTATGCCTCTCCCCCATTGAAATGCTAGAAATACCATTACATTTAATTCATAGTTTTTTCAACAGAAGCAAGATTAAAGTCCAAGTTAAGGTTTTTCTTCAAAATCAATGTCTGAAGATACTGTTATATCATAAAGGGCTTTCACTTTTACCCAAACTTACCTCTAGCCAAACATCTCTAAGAGCATTAATTCTTACTTCTGCCTTACGATACAGAAAGTGTCTATACGTCCAGACACAAACTGAAAAATGAATTACTACATGCCTTAAGTGCGGTTGTTAATCTGCCTGTGGAGGTAGCACTACTGTCATCCTTCAGTACCATACTAGACTTAATGCTTAATCTTTCCCCCTCATATTTTATAATTCTAGCCTCCAGCTAGATAGTTCTGCAGGTGGTGCTGTGGGAAATGTTTGCAGTTTGGAGACAGGGCTGGAATGGGAGTTGAGAAGGAACAACTTCATTCCTCTTCAGCTTTTCCCAGAACAGAAATAAGAAGGCCATTTCTTTCAAAAATTATTGGTAGTATGAGTGTCTTTATTTTTGAGAGGGAAACTCTCCTAAATACATGATACTCATCTCCTTGGAGCACTCACCCAAGGATCAACAAAATATATGATGGATGCAAGGTGCCTTATTCATCTGGTGGTGTTTTTAACTCACTTTACTATACTGTGAATGACTAATATTTATTTTGCATCCAGAGTAACTACACTTCTGTTTCCAGTAATAAGAACACATGAGACAAGAAGAGTAGTGGAAAAGAATAGCCTGAAAAAAATAGAATAAAAATGTATTCACAGAGAAATTACTGGACGTTAACAATAGAGTTTTGCTACTCAAAGGCAGAAAAATGGAAGTTTTCTGCAAATGTAAAGTAATATATGAACTGACTTTAGGTTTTTGTTTGTTTTTTTTTTTTGTTTTTTACTTTTTTTAAAGTTTAAAGCTGTTTGCATCAAATTGATACAGGGTGCCAATGTTTCAGCACAATGCTTTTTCTGAACTGGCAGCTGGTTTGTTAAGTTTGATGGCCATCATATTGTATTAGCAGCAAAATTGTGGTGTAGTTCAGAAACTGGAGTGGTCAGAGGTATTTGCAGGAAACGTCAATGTTATGCAAGATTAGTTGCTTGCCCTAGTAACTGGAAAAAAACCAAAAAAATTACTAAGGGCCAGTGTTCCCCCTTCCTAACTTGCATGAAATGTTTCAAAGGCCCCAGCTGATCTTAGATTTTGAACAACAAAATATGCAAGAAATTACCTACTATTTGTGCATCCGCAGATTTGTGGGAGGTGCACTTGTGAACTCTGTATGGCCCACGGATCCTGCACAGCACTGGACTCTTTCCCCCTGTAGCTATTCTCCGACACACTCACCATCCAACACTATATAAATGCAAAAGTAAGAGAAGCTTCTATGGGCCTAAGTCTGAAAGGACTAAGCCTGAGGAGGGAAACAGAGGCAGAGGGCTTGTTTGGCGGCTTAAGTCAGAGGGAGAATCCAGTGAATTTACACTCTCCACTAAATGCTTATGTTTGCCCCTGGATTCTAGTGACCAGTTGCAGCCCTGAATACGGCAGGTTCTGAGCACTGAGGGAGGCTTTAAGGATAGCATGTGGAAGACTGCACAAGGCTTTGGAGAATACCAGCCTCCCTAAAATCCTTTGGGGGAAATCAGTATCATTCACAAAGGGAAGCAGTTGTTTTCTGCAGTTCACATCATCTCCAAAACTTCCCTGCCCTTTGGAAGGAAGGAGATTTTATTTAGCTTCTGCAACCAAGTTCTAAGCAAGATACAAGTATTTCAGTATTTTTGGTGGGTTTTCATCTTTAGGAAATTATTCAAATCAATGCCAAATTGTCATATTTTTAATCTTTTTAGAAACTGTTATGATTAGAATGGGGGAAAAAAGAGTTTAGAGGTACACATATGTGTACTATATATCTATGTGTACGTAGAAATATACTATCTCATACTATCCACTGGATGGACTCATGAATAGAGTGTTCAGAATCAAAACTCAGACTACCGGTAAGGAGAAATATCTGATGTTAAGCTGCTGCTAGAGTCTGGCTCACAGCAGCAGAGTTGGGGAAAGGAGCTTCTGCACCTGCACCTTCTGTCAGTGCAAGGACTAACTATAATTTGCTAGGAGAGAGGTTCTGGCTGGCTCCCGATGAACTCTCTAGTGATGGTGTTGAAAAGACTGGAATATATCCAGCCAAGAATCTTACAGATTTCTGAATATACAAAGCATTATGTAAGTGCTTGAGGTAATTTAAATTAGACCTCTCATATGTGCTCAGAGTGCATGTAAGGGCGCCATATGGCCATAAAAGTGGGAAAGGTATGTGCTGAAATGGGCTAATAATTAGCTTTAGCAGACAATTGAATATTCTACTTGAAATGACAGGCTTATTCACAATCATTGTCTTCAATTACTTTTTTTTTTTCCAGTCACAAGCTAAATCATTATTGCTCTTTGTGTTGGTTTGTTTCCTTACCACAACCAGCTGCTTTTCACTGTAGTTGCTGTATGTGCTAAATGATGCAATACTTTGTCAACCCATAAAATCTGAACAGCTAGCAAAGGCATCAGCAGTAACCATTTCATTAAAATAATTATTTTTAAATCACCTTGAACATACAGCTGTAGTTATGCCTACAGTAAGGGATAGAAATGACCTCCAGAGAACATGCTTACATTTCCAGCTAGCATAGGGCTGTCAGAGTAGCACTGTATTATCTCCTTAGTTCCGACATCAGAAACAAGCCAAAGAATAGTCAAAGGAGAAAATGGAAAAAGACATCAACAAAGCTTTGTGACTAATACCCACTCGTATTCCAACTTCTTTCTATTTCACGCGGTGTGGAAGCTGAAGTAGTTCTTCAGCAGCTGTAATGACACTGGGGCTTGGTGAAGGTCCTGGGATACTTGACTGTAAAACTGAGTGGAGAATATACAATGACTCTATCTGATGCTTGATAAAATAGTCAATGAAGTCAGTAGGTAAGATGTCCCAGTAGTAACAAGACAATACAACACAAAAAGCAGAAGTGCCTCAGTGCTGTGAAGGTAAAGCAAACTTAATGGAAATAAATAATGAATGCTGCAAAGGAAAATAAACATGCGCTCCTACCACAGCCATTCAATCCCCACAGCTAACTTTAGTTTATTAAAGAGCAGCACCTTAAATGCTCTGATACTTTTTGGGAAGTGGATTAAACTTAATAGAGTTTTTCTTTCAAATACCAGTATAAGGCCAAGTCGATCTTTTTTCTTCCTTTCAAATCTGTAGTTGTCTATGAATACGTCTTTCTGTAAGTATTTTGTGAGAAATACGTGACTAGATTGATAGTGTAATATGTGCTATATAAGTAAAAGTTGCCAGAATCATAAAGGCATGGGACTGCAAGGAACTTCATGGAGTCACCTAGTCCAGTATGGGATTATTTTCCCTGTATCATTCCTGATGGATTTTCCATTCTTAATGCTATGAATGGCTATCCTTTTCTTAGAAACTGCCACACATAGTGACTCGGGGACTTTCCCAGGCAATCTGTGACAGTAGTTCATTATCTCTATCATTGAAAGCTGATTTATTTTTTAATCAAAACCCCCTTCCTGTGTCCTATGTTTTTTATCTAATCAACACTCATTTCTTGTCCCTGTCTGCTGTGCACACAAAGACCAAGATTATTTTCTTCTTCATTCCAGCAGATTTTTGTGTCATTGAAAGCGTTATCTTGTTCCCGTTTTTTAACTCCTTTCCTCTATTCTAAACAACCCTGATTCAAATGATCATGACAGGTCTTGAGGAAGAAATCTTATATTTCAATCTAAGCCTAATATTAGTAGATACATCAAGTGGATTTGAGAGGCCAACTTCATTAGGTTTTGAAATGAAATTGGGATTCACTGTTCCTTCCAGCCGTGGCTGACTGATCAGTCTCCACATAAAATCAGCCTGTTGCTATGGCCTTCTGTGGGATTTTTGCTGCAGTGATGATAAAATATTGTAAACTAAAGAAACAAAGACATGCTTAAGATACCACAAGAGAAAACAAGAAGTTTGTTGAGAGACTGTATTTTCCATGTGGTCTTTTAAGTGTGAAGAATCAACAGTGAGAAGATACATCTGTGAGGCAGGGTTATTAATTGAGTAAGGAGGATCAAGGTCAAAACGTTTTAACAGGATCAGCTGAAGGTGGAGGTTTGAGAAACAAGAGTCTTTTGCAACTCAGCCAGCAAATACTGAGTAAAACTAGTCTCTTGAAAGTTTGTCCTTGGCATAGAAATATACTGGTCTTCTAAATATCCTGGACGCGAGAGTCTTTTAGCAGTTTGCATGTAGTCTCAGTTTATGTTCTGAATTATAAGCCCGATTTAAAGAAGGCACCATAGCTAGTATATGATACCTCTACAAACAGGTAAAATCAGTGTCTTGGGTAGGTGTTCAATATATTGCATGGTCTTGTGAGAGAAATCTCATGCTCCATTTCTTTAACACTCTGTCAGTACTTACCTGCTACTAAAGCAGTGTCAGAAACTGTGAGTTTTGCTAGATATGCACTAATGATATCAAGTCTTAAGTGTGTTTTGGAAGAGCTCTGAATCACATTGTTAAGTCAGTCCTACTCCATCTTTCCAAAATCTGATTTAAAGTGATGACTTAAAAAACTCATTACTTGATGCAGAATGTTAACAACTGCAGTCCCCTTGCCTAGAGTCACAGTAGTAACCTGTATAAGGGGTATCTGTCATTCCTTTTCTCAGTGTTTCTCTGTCCAAAGTGCAGTTTGTAGTGCTGTAGTGTGCTGTTCACAAAAATTAATAATCCATGGGTTATCACTTGTCTGTGGAACTATGAGACAGGCCAAATGCAACAGTAATTCTAAATACCTTCTTAGTTTCTCTCATTAGCCCTTCTCTCTTACTAGTCCTGCTCATCTGAGGTTACAACCAGGCTTATTTTTCTTAATGAAAACTGCAAATCTCAAGTAGTTGCATGAACGTATAATTATATGATACTACAAATATTTGCATCGCTGGGAAACATACAAATTATTAAAAAATGTGTGATAAAATTGCAAGAGCAGGCAACGTTCTGAATATAGCACTATTCCCAGCTCACACCCCCACTGTCTGATGCTTTCCTTGGTTGTAAGTCTGTCCTTGAATATCGAGAAAACAGTGAGCACTACGGAGTGGCAGTAGCTGTAGTTCACTGCATATCATTAAAGAATACATCAGCTGTGACAATTTAGCAGCTGTAAGAAAACATGATCACATTTGCATTTCTGGAATTCCTGCAGTTTTAAAGAAACCTGATAAGTGAATTTCTGTCCTCTGTCCTACACTCTTGCTGATGCAAAGGGACTGGGCACAGAGATATGCACATTGTGCTGAATTAATAATAAGATGCTAAACTGGCATTGCATTTTCTTAATTTTAAAACCTGTAGAAGTTGTTATTAAATATTCTTCATTGCTTTTGAAAAATCTAAAGACGTTTCTTTTGCCCACCATTCTGATACTTGCTCTCATCTGAAACTATATTTGGCTATATACATATCTAGTCATATATGCAACTATATTGTATTTACTCTTTCTGAATAGAAGAAATTCTAAAATTGATGTCCCTGAGTGAGCTGCTGTTGAATGCATGAAGCCGTTCTGTATGCTTGAATTGATGTTTCACTCATTAATCGATGTAGAGTACTGGGAAACCTTGCATATGTATCATGCCATTAGAAAAAAAAAAAACCCACACTCAATTGCTTGCTCTGCTTAGTTTGGTCCTACAAAGGCTGTAATAAATCCTTGTTATTGTGCTGAATGAGGTATTTCCTTTAGACGTTAAAATAAATCTGGACAATGCAAATAGGGTGGCTTATAAAAAATTCACCTCATATACACAGGACTCTGGAAAATAATTGTCAGGGTCTTAGAAATACCATGTGCATTCTGAAAGGTTCTGTCCTGGTTTCAGCTGGGACAGAGTGAACTTTCTTCTTAGTAGCTGGTACAGTGCTGTGTTTTGGATTTAGTGTGAGAATACTGTTGATAACACACTGATGTTTTAGTTGTTGCTAAGTAGCACTTATCGTAAGCCAAAGACTTTTCAGTTTCCCATGCTCCGCCAGCAAGCAGGTGTGCAAGAAGCTGGGAGGGAGCACAGCCGGGGCAGCTGACCTGAACTAGCCAAAGGGGTATTCCATACCATAGAATGTCATGCCCAGTATATAAACAGGGGCGAGTTGGCCAGGAGGCACAGATCGTGGCTCGGGAACTAACTGGGCATTGGTCAGCGGGTGGTGAGCAATTGCATTGTACATCACTGGTTTTTTTTCTTCCCTCCCCCCCCCCTCCTTTTTTTGTTATATTCCTTTTCATTACTATTATTATAATATTTCATTATTACTATTGTTAGTATTATATCTTACTTTAGTTATTAAACTGTTCTTATCTCAACCCACGAGTTTTACTTTTTTTTTTTTCCTTTCCTCCTCCTCACCCCACTGGGAGGGGGGAGGGGGAAGCGGCTGCATGGTGCTTAGTTGCTAACTGGGGTTAAACCATGACAGGTTCCTATGCATTACTTCTAGCCCAGGACTAGTCCAGTGAATTCCCAAAGTCTAACCACCTGTAATATATTCAGACATTTTTATTGAACGGTATTGGCTAATCAAGCCATATCTAACTAAAAGGGAATATTGCTACTTATAGGTTGTTTTGGTGAATGTGAATTGTTGGGTGAATCTTCCAATAATTGTGATTGAGCTCTGTAATGATAGGTTTTATGGTGCAGTTGGTTTTCTGAGGCCAAAACTTTATTATCTATCCAAAGGGATACTACAGATTCTTGCATCCTGAAGTCTGTTTAGAAGTTTTGCAAAATTTTCTGTGTCTGTAAAAGCCTGCAGGGTTTAGGGTAGAAAACTAGCAATACACAAAACCCCAGTGTTCTTTGATGAGTATCATGGAAAAGAACCTTATTCTTTCAGTACACTTTAATAAAACTGGGTGCTTGAGTTAGTGACCTATAGAGTTATCAGTCAGTGGAGTTTCCAGAGGATGAGTCAAAGCACTCAAGTGCCATATAGGTGTCACTGACTATATGGAAGGCAAAACCTGTATTTCAGACATGTTATTAACTGAATAAAGTTGACTGTGTGAATATCCTGTTCAGCCATTTGAAGTTAGACACAATTTATATTTACTCGTGTTCTCTTATAAGTAAAAAATTCCCTTTTATATGGTGAAGTGTATTGCTATATCTGTGTCTGAAAAGAGAAGCGAGTATGGTGTGGAGGAGCATCTAATTACTTGCAATACTAAGTGTTTAAATTGTATAGCAATGTCCATTGTCACAGTTTACTCAGGCATTTTGCTCTGGCATGCAAATTAATAAAGCTACTCATGTTTCCCCCTTAATTTAAAAGGAAATGATTTTCCGGTGAGCTGATGAAGAATTAAGAGGCTTTCCATATTCATTTTTTCTTCTGTATGCCGAATCTGTGATCTTCTCTTTACGATTACTTTAGTCTGACAATCTTATTACAGTTTGGCAGGAAACTTCTCTCAAAATGGACTAAAAGAGGTCTTTTGACAGCATGAATATAGGTAAGATTTAGAGTAGAGGAGCCAGCCAACAGGCAAGGCCCCTTTTTCTTATATGGCTAGGTAGTTTCTCGAATAAGAAGGAAGAGAAAAATCCCCATTGGGGGGTGATACAGCAGGAAGGGGAATATTTCCTCATTGGGGGACGCTTACATTTCACAGTACACTGCCCACACTAACCTCACGGTGGTGAGTATAGACCCTCCATAATGCCCTGCACATCACACACAGGTTTCAGGTTTCCACAACAGTTGGATTTAACTCGTCATTTAGCTGCAGGTCCATGGTCCATGTTTAGTCAAAGCTCTTATTTTCTCACCTTACTTTCTGAACAGTTTTCTGTAAAAAGCAGTTTCTTTCCACACTGGCTAGACCTTCATCCTATGGCCCTTTCAAGGGATGTGATGTCCTTTAAAAAAAGAATGTATATGTATGCAGGGCCTGTTGTCTCTAATTTAAACAACTTAATATCTCATGTCACTCAGACAGAGTACAGCTGCTCATTTCTGTTGCAGTCAACCAGGCAAAATAAAATCTTGTAAGCTGAAAGTAGGTACATTAGCAAATGTTTTGGGAGTTGTTTAGTACTACTCATGATGTTGATTTTCATTAGTATGTCTCTCTTAAATATTTCTTTCCTGTTCTGCAGTGATTGTTTTGGGATAGACTAGATTAAACTGAGGCAACTGAATGCTGTAAGCCTTATTTTTGAGATAGATAGGTGCATGCTGAACTAGCTGTGGATTTTTATGGTACAAGTATAAAACAGCATTTCAAATCCTTTAAATTTTCTAAGCAGTTGTGTATATCTTTGCTTTTGAATTGCATATTTTTCCTTTCTGTTTCTGTTAGCTGTAACCTCTGTTGTGATTTCCATGAAGTCCCTCCTATTGCAGAACAGTCTATTCAATGACTTAAGGGTAAGATTCAACTGTGGAGAGGTAGTCAGCACAATACCATATGCTACATGGGAACTGCTGGGAGGATATAGATCAAGCAACTATACAGAGGCGGTAACATCACTGTTAAGCACTACAGAAGCGGTATCAGTACCAACCACTCTGAATGCTCTGGAGTAAACCATGGTGGGGAAATGGAAAGAGGAAACATGAGATGATAGTGCTCACCCTCAACAAATCAGCAACTGCTGACATACAGAACCAAATTATTGTGAAACCTTGACCATTTCTTTCTTGAAACTTTTAGGAGACTTTTTGTTTATTTGTTTGTTCATTTTTAATGACAGATACCTCATGAGTATCTCTACCTTGGGTTGTGGAAAAGTGCAAAAATTTCCTTTGAGCAGTCCTACCCAACCTTAATAACTGCCTATTTTATCTGGCCATGAATTAGACTGTCAATCTTATGTAGTCTTCGCAGTAGTTCATTTCAGAACTTCAGTTTAGCATTTTTATAAACATCTGCATCACTACTTAATAAATTACTCATTGTACCTTAGAGCAAAATGGTAATGCCTGTAATAGTACTTCAGTATAGTAACTAAGTGAATGAATAATAAATTTTTGTTTCATGGTAAGTACAAGGAAATGCTGCTTCCTTTCACTTTCAGTGTATCGGATGTGCAATTATTGTATAATTAAGTTCAGCTCACATGACGGGTGAATGACATTTCCACTTTGCTGTTCCAAGTTGACTACTCAAGCACACTAAATACGTTGTACAACAAAACTTCAAGCAGAAGCAATGCAGACAGCTACTTTAGTGCATTTCATGAGCCAAAATGGCTTCTGTCTCAGTTTCTGCTACCATGGATAGGCAAGATACACTTTTGCTGACATGTGTATGAACTAAGAGACCCAGTAAGCCAGTGAAGTTCCTTAATTAGAGTAATCACAACAATGAATGAGTGTGGAGCACTGGAGTTGTGATGGTTAGAATGAGTGAAGTTCAATCTTGTCCATGGTATAATTTCTGTCTTTTCTTTCTTTGTTTAAATGTAACTACACCCATTTGTCAACTGACAAGAAGTCCCATACCACATCTGCAATTCTAAATGACTGAGCCCTATGAATCATTCTGCAAGAGATGTGTAGGAAGTCAATCTCAAGGGAAGGAAAACATTCCACTAATCAAATCGATATAGCCTATCCCTCACTGCAGCTCTAAAAAGAGCGTTGAGGAAAGTTATTTTTGTTTGAAATGATGGAACTTATAATTTAAAAAAAAATTACATAGTCCTTGTAATTGCATGGGAATTCACAAAGCTGTAATAGTTAACTCTTAAACTGCTCTTAATTTGGGAGATGATTTTTTTTCACGTGATAAGCCAATTAACATTTACTATGTGGAAGGGTGTTGTAGAACCACTCTAGTCAAGGAATAGCAGATTTTACCTGTGCTAGGTGTTTCCACTTATGAGTGTTTCAAATGCAGATTCAGACAACTTGCTGGAAAGATGGGTACTATTTCTGTTACTACAAAGCTACAAATGAAGTATGTAGAGTTGCAATAAAATCACTGTTTGTCACAATGTTAAAATAAGCAGCATTCCCCAAGTCTGCAGAAGGGTCAAACCAGAGAATGCTGTTTCAAAGTTCTTTTGTTCAATCTGTGCTCAATGGGTGTGACTTTATTTTACTCTGTCTGTTCCAGGGGTTTTCCATGGGGTTTGTCTGGGCAGCATGGAACTCAAATAAGAGTTTTTCCCTTCGTTTCAGCCCATAATGAAGAGCTCCTCCTGAGGATGGAGAGAAACACAAAATGGTGAAATGTTTTGTTTAGATGTGAACTCTGGTCCATATCTGTTAAATTTAAAATATGAAGGAATTTATTTTTACCAAGTGCCCAAAATTTTCTAGTCAGAAACTGTAAAGTGAGCTAAGGTAACTCCCTCTGCCTTCAAATCAGAAAATAGAGTAAATAAGTAATCAAATCTTTTAGCTTAATCAAGTAGAATTTGAAAGAGGTTCAGAGGATTCTTTAAAAAATCAATAAGAAAAATTCCTCACCAACTCTATTCACAACATCTGGAGATAAAACACATACATAATTTTTTGAAGGCTCCAGGATCTATATTTCTCTCCCATTTTGAAATACACAGCTGATATTGTGATACAAAAGAAGGCTGATTGTGCTGGGATGAAGATATTTTATTACTACTGTATTCACTGATTGAAAGTAAGAGGTGTGAAAAATCAAAATAAATAGTAACTATTTTTTTTTAATGGGTCAGAGTTCCTATTTCTCATTATGTTGGGTTTAAGAAAAATCAGACATAAAATGACAACTTAAGATTGACTAATATAAAAATTTTAGGTATTAGATTAGATCAGTATTTGTCCAGAAAAGGTTCACTACATTTGTCTGTTATTTCAAAGTTATTAATACAAGTTTATAGAAGAAATTTGTTACCAGTGTTTGACCAATGTGAAATTCTTGTATAGTGAAATTTCATCTCAATTCTGCTATTTCTGTTGCCAACATTGTCCCTTTTCTGTACTCATGATGCCTCCCAATAGCTGTGGAATTAACATATTCCATTAGTATACTTCTTGTGCCAGGGTCACCGATACAGATTTTGAGTGATAATGTGAAATAATAGACTTCTTTGCACTGAAGTATTCATGGGCAAGAAATCATTCTTATACTAGATGGAAGTTTATTCCATGTCTTGAAATCTATTTTCATATTTTTATATATACATGTATACATATATATGAATGTATTATATGCATAACAATTACATTTTAGCTATTCTCTTTAATTAAAAATATTATTACCATTAATGTCAAATCACTATGAAACCATTGTAGGATACTCCTGGTACTGACAAGGGGAAAAAAAAATCCTTCAAGCTTTTAATCTCTGGCTCTTCTATCTATGTTCAGTCCCCTTCATTTTCAGAATGTTTATCCATCAAATATTCCCATGAATGAAATACTTTCAGAGCCGTAATTTCATGCTAGTTACTTACACAGGTCATGTACACCTTGAATAAATTAAAAAAAAAAAAAATTTTCATGGATTCATTACTGCTTATGCCATTGAATATGTCCTTGTTTTCGGTATTGTACCAAAGGAAACTCTGAATAGTCTTCTTTGTCCCTAGCATGGTTAACTCCTTGTTCTGCTTTAAAGTATTGATTGCATTAAATAAGTATTTCTTTACAGTCCCTTTAATATCATTTGTATGGCTTAACAAAGCTAACTTTGTTCCTGAAAGTTCTCTGTCTGATGGAGGTAGAATTAAAAATGAATACTTACGTCATGGCTATTTGAAAGATTGCAGAAACTAGTAAAATAAGTAGCCTGATCTAAGGAGCATCAGTGGTCAATGAATGAAGGAGATCATAAAAAATGCAGGATTAATAATCATCTATTTCTACATTTTATCAATTAAAGTTCCTAAGCATACCTAGATACATATGCATTATTCAGAAAAACTCTTCTGAAAAAGAGTTGCCTAATGCCAACTTTGTTGCCATTAGGACGATTTTGAAGACGATGGCAAATATTTATCTTGACTTTCTCCAGAAGCAGGTAAACATTCATTACATGTTTTCACAGGAAGTCAAAGGTGCTCTGTAATATTGCTTTAAATAAGGGCACCTGAAATTCTACTTATGCTTAGATTTCAATTGTTTTGAAGTATTTCCTCAAGTAGAAAACAACGTAGTAGCCTGCAAGTAGGATGACATAATTCTGGTGTATTTTGTTTTGCTGTGAGAAGGCCACAGCATCCCACCTGACCATGGATAAGAAAAGACCTAATTAAACATCACAGCTCCATAATTTTCAAAAGCTCTTGTGGATTGCTAAGTAGTCTCTTCTGAAGGCAGTTTGAGAAGGGATGAATCTTTGATGCTAGTTGCATATTCAGTAATAATTCCAGTATTGCACTTTTCTGAGAGCATCACTGCCTTCTTTTCTGGAAGAAACTTTAGCTCTTATTTTCAAGATTTGTGTTAGACATTGAAAAGGCTCACAATTTATATCTTTGAGTGTCATTTAGCACCTTAACTGTTCTACAGATAATGGAAATTCTCAGCCATGATGTGTAAAAAAAACATATTTCAATTAAAAATATGTTGCATTTGACTAATAGTGGTTTCCTCCTTACGTATTTTTATAATGTACTATATTCTCTGCAAAGAAGTGCACAACCACTTAAACTCAAGAAAATGTTTAGTATCTTAATAAGGAAATAAAATGCATAGTTCTAAGTCTGTCTATTGTGTGTTAACCTCACGTTAGAAGTAAAATAAAAGTAAAATGCAAACAAATGACAAGATTCAAGTACATTTTGTTTTTCAGGAGAATATGGCATTAATAAACAGGTAGAGAAAAAAGACTTGGGTGTACTTTCTGTAGCTGCCGTCTGGTAGCTATATAACACAGTTGTGATGGTCAAGCAGGTGGTGATTAACCATGATTCAAAACGATGTTTCACAGCAGCCATCCACAGCAGGGAATGAATCATGGCATTCAGCAATATTCTGCTGGAATTCACATGCTGGGGAGAGTGAGGTGACATGCAAGTGCTGTGGGCGGGAGGGACTGGGAGCACATAGGAGGCTCTTCTCCTTTGGAAATTGTCAGTGTCGTTCAACCATCTGATGGTTTTGTAGGGTTGTCCAAAGAATTGTAGGAATAAGGACAAGCTGTCTTCTGTTTACTTTTCATTGGGATTAACATAGGTGGTTCTAGAACTCTGAATATATTATTAAACAAAATTATAAAGGAAGTCCTTTATTCTTCAGTGTCAAAATCATTCACTGAAAAGAAACAGGCATGCTGGATAGAAGTACAAGTCCAAGTCCTCTTCAAATTGTTCCATTTTGGAACCTGTAACAGGCCAGGTGCGATTAAGAAAATAAGGCGGAAAAGGATAATCTAGACAAACTGTAGATATATTAGTCCCATCCCAGTATTTTGTTTGATTTTGGAGCAATTGGTAAAAGAACAAAAGATGCGAAGATAAATGTAGAATGGAATACAATTTCACATTCTTAGAAAAGTAGGATTAATGAGCCTGCTCTCTATGTTTTCTTTTGCACAAGTGAACTTGCTGACCATCTAATCTGGTTGAAAGTCAGTATAACATTTGGGATGGAAAATATGGATATTACTAATATTTTGCAGTTGTAAATACACAAGTCAAGAGCCTTTTGGAAGAGGTGAAATGTTAGTACTATCCCGCACTGCACGTTCATTTGGAATTATGTGTAATTTTGGTTGTCCATGTAAAAGAACAGTTAATACATACTGGAGCAGGCAAAGAACAGCAGAATGATCAGAGAAAGGAAAGAATATCATGCAAGAGAGTAAACAAGCTTGGCTTGTTTGATTTAGCAAAACAGAAATGGAAGGAGGGATATGATTCTACTTTTAAATATGTCAAGAGACATACCAGAGAAGAGAAATAACACCAGGGAGAAGAGCTATTTAATCTGAGACTGTGTTTACACACAGAAATTTTTTATAAAACTGGCTATAAATATATTTAGGATTGAAATTATAAAATGCTTTTGAAACGTGACGTCCTCCGGTTCTTAAGGACAAGAGGCAACGGGCACAGACCAAAATACAGAAAATTCCATTTAAACAAAAGGAAAAGAAAATTACTGTGAAGGTGGGCAAACAACATTTCACTTACTCTCAGAACTGGGTAGTTACATATATATTCACCAAAGTAATTCAAGTGTACTCAGAAATAGGTCACATGCTCTGAGTATTTAAGCCTATTTATCCCACTAATGCTCTCTATTTCTTTTTCAATAGGCTGCTGTGGTTCAAGACAAGGCAAAACATTTCAAAACATATAGCTCCCATCTTGTCAAAGAGACAACTGATACTGAAACCAGTTGTCATATCTTTAGAGATCAGCCAGAACAGGTAATATCTGGTTTTGCTATTTCATGGAATTTGACTTACAAAAATCCTGTTGTTTTTTTTTTAATTTAGTAGCATAAAATAAAGGAAGAATATTTGCTGAAAGACTGTAACTTTTTCTTTATTGACTACAGCTTTGTACAACCACAGATTGTTAACGACAAACCTTCTCTGTTTTATGAAAAGGATCAGAGCAGTGAATCCTTCGGTCTTCCTCCAGTATTACCTTTCCAGAGGTAACATTGTAGACATTAAAACAAAGAAAAAAAAATTACTGCAATATTTTTCTGAAGAAGGACAAGGCCTATCTTACAAACACTGAAGCTGTTGAAATTGCACTAGTTTTGTCAATCCATTTAAATTTCACAAAACTCCCCTTCTAGTATATTAAGAAGAAAATGGTGGTGTTCATACTTTTATGCACAAGGACTGGTGAAAGGAGTATATATATATAAAGAAGTAAACTTTACATATAAGAAGTAATTTTATATATATAAAGAAGTAAATGTTGTCTTTTTTTCTTACAAGAATATTTTGTTTTCAATTATCAAAGAGAACAATAAACCCTTCCTTGTGACTTAAAGTCACACAGCATAGTGTTTTTGAAGTTCTTGAGGGCTTTCTTAGCTATTCAAATGCTACAGCTCAGATACCTTCTCCACATCATGCAGCGCACTGAGCTTGCATTTCAGAGAATTTTACCAACACTTCAGACTCTTGCAAGAACAAGAAGATCAATTAGATTATGCATTCACAGTTTTGCCCAAGACAGAAAACAATCTTGGTGCAAAAGGGGAGAAATGCATACAAGAAAGCTGGTAAAGATGCAGTACACAACATCTTTTTTTTTTTTTTTTGAACCAGCAAAATTTCTCAGGAGGCAGTTCTTTAGTATTTGCATTAATTTTGGCTGTACGGTGTGCCATGGTTACTTTCTCCAGTTGCTGCTGCTACCATAGCTTCTATCCCAAGATTACTTTCTGAGCTGTGTATTTGATTTTATTTTTCACCTTTGGTCACATAAATAAAGATTCCCTCCCATACAAAAAGTCACGGACTTATGGCCTCATTTTCTTCATACACCACCTTCTCTCTTAGAAGAGTCAGTACTGCCTTCTCCCCTTCATTGTCAAACTCTTATTTTGACTCTTTTGACTGGAGAAGGTCATCTAACTTTTCCAATACTTCACCTTAGCAAGATACAGTTTTCTTTCCAAGCTCTTGATGTTCATTCCATTCTGTACCTCATCTGAGATATGAGGACCTAAGAAGAAAGTATCAGTCTTACTGATCCTGTAATCCTTGCTTTGTATTTCCCTGCCACAAAAATCATTTGCTCATTAATCCCATACATCTCCTGCCTCATCTGGCTGGTATAGCGCCTCACAGAATTTCTTCTTCAGCTCCTTCCAGGCATTTCAGCGGATTCAAGGCAGTGAAGACCTACCACTTCTTCCCATTCTTGTCCTCTCTCCCACACATCCCAATGGAGGAAGATGTTTTGTATTGTTACGTATCATACACTGAGGCTTGTTTTCCTCCTAACATTGACATCTTCTGTTTGAGGACTACAACTCTGTGAATGTTTGCCCAAATCCTACTGACTGATCATGTCTTCCTTTAAGTGATCAGCCTCCCCAGTAGTACATACTCATAACTCAATTTCCTCTGTCCTGGCTACAAATTAGATTTCATTCTTTCCTATAAAACACTGCTTATTTTAATCCTAATTATCTAAACTAGGCTGTGCAGTGCTCCACGGAGTGAACCACTGACCTTCTACTCCCACCTCCTTTTCCCTGTACATACGTTCAGCACTAAAGTAATTTTTTAGTTCATTCAGTTGATCATTCTTGGACATAGTCATAGGATCATCATTTGCTTCCCTGTAAGCTTGGTACAAGGTAGATGATGTAAAATATGAAGGCACAGTTAGATTTTCTTCCAGAGGACCAAGACTTAAAATGAAATCTTGATTTTCATGAATGATCTTGCTGATTTCAGTATAGCAGCTTGGGAGAAAACTTCTGCAGGATCAGATCTAGTTTTTTTGTTGTTCTTTTGTTCTTCTTGAGACAGTTCACATGTGAGGATCTGACTACATTGACGATTTACAAAGTATTTTTTGTCATATTATGGTTTTTACCATGCTCACTGAATTAAGAAACCCTGTGTAGCAACTCTGCATTTTAATTTCTGATTTAGATAGGGTCTATTTATTGCTCCGTTTACTTCATTCAAGGTCAACAGCTTTAATTAGTGTATTTTTAGCAGGCCATGAAATACAAATGCACACAGACATGGAAATATATTACCTAGTACAATTCAGGCAGTTAGTGGTACAACTTTTTTCCCTCTATAAGCAGAAACAGTTACTTTCTTGTAAGCATCACTAAGCATTTGTTTTCTCTTCTTGCACTCACACTACCATTTCTCCATGTCATAGTTTTGTTTTTTATTCTATTTTTATTTCCCCTGTAAAAACATATTTCTAACCAGCAAAATTTAATGAAAAGCAGTCTTCAAAAGTCATGTGTCTGCTCAAAAATTTCTAACTATAATAGAAATTTAAACTGATCAAGTCCTTTTCTAGAATGTGACTTTCATGCCTTTACCATGGACTGGAGCTAAATTAAGGTGTTTCCTACATTTCTAAAGCAAATGTTAGGATGGGATGGGGGAATTATAATGATGACATGAATGATAGGAAAAAGTAGAACAATTGGATTTGATTTACTAACACATGCAGATTAGACTTTGCCACTCGAGAGATGTTAGAAGGCCTTATGCATAGGCTGGTTAAAAAAAAAAAAAAAAAAAAAATTCAGTTCAACAATAGGGACTCTGGTCCTTGAATAGACCCTGGCTCTAAGAACAAAGTTTTTGTTGTACTAATGCATCCATGATTATTTTTCAAGTGGAGGCATTGTCTGTTAGTCCAAGGCTCTGTTAAATCTTCAGTTCCTAAGTTAATACTGTTGCAGGCAGGACAATCTTGAACAAACCTAGGCTTTTAGTACAACACGATTTTTCTAAGGGATCAGTTAGAAGTTACCATCCACAGCTCATGTTTTTCTGATATTCAGATCTTGTTGCACCCATGTTCTGGTATCTGTAGATCCCATCAAACCATGTGGCAAAGCAGGACTGCAGTTCCGATACTGATGCTCTGGGAGCTGTTGTATAGGTAATGTTTTGTATCAGGCTGGAATCAATTTGATGGGGGCTTCGGAGAAGGTTAAGGGGAGGACAAATTACCATTGTTGTTCTACAGCAGCAGTTAACACTGATCTTTATATAGCAAAATAATATACATTCTAGCATTGCACTTAATGGATGCTGCATGACAATTGATAAAAGTTATGAATGACTTCTATCAGGCTTCATTTTTTCCTGCTTTTTAGTTAATATTATAAAGCCCGATGTAATTATCCATTTGGCAGTTCTCCTTGTCAATCATCTGCTGATTCATAAGCCAGTCAAACAATATATTACACACTGGATCATCTGTGAGGACTTTCTGGCACAGCTCCTGGCATTGAATTCAGTTTTCCAGGGTATCACAATAGAATGAGAACTATCCGCATTGTTCCTGGACCAGTCTTGTTTCGTTGCTGTACACACAGCTGTAGGCTTGTAGGCTGCACCTCTCTTGTTGCCCAATATGACTCATACGCCTTTCCTCTCCAGAAAACAGACAGACAACTGTGCTTCTTTTGGCATTAGTTTTTCATGTCAGGAAATATAAGTAAGGTATCAATTTTGTAGTTGTTTTGGGGATATCTACAGTTGCGTGAAAAGCTGCTGTTTCCACTTGAGGACATTTAGTTACCTTTGTTTCCTCTGGTTAGGTAGCCTTTACTTATTAGGGGGCCTGCTTCACTGCAGATAGCAGCAGAAAGTTGTACACTACAACTACATCAGGGCCAGGAGGAACTTTCTTCATGTTTTTACTAGTAAGAAAAAGCTAGAAAAATTTGCTGAGCACAAACTACTGGCACATTGAAGTTCCCTCCTCAACAACTTTGTCTCCTTGGTGCACTTCCCTGCTGCAGCTTTCCTCTTTGTACAGCTTTGTAAGTTTCCACCTCTGACCAGTCTTGCTGTGTGTATTAAGTATGTCATCCTAGGTTATTAAGCACTGACAAGATAAACAATGCACACTGCTGAGGTCTAGATCTAGGCTAAAAAAAGTGTTTTCACAGATTGTTGTGAGGAAATGTCAGTTGTCATGTTTTCCTTTTCCAGAAAGGAAATCCAAACAACCTTTAGTACTATAACTGTGTATGGAAATGAAAGCTTGCAGGAAAACATGGAAGGAGTGATCCCAATATTTAACCGTATGAGAAGATGATGAAGTATTACAAGGTAAGCTAATTGTGACAAATGGTATCTCTAGGCCCAGGCTAAGCCTTAGCACAAGCCTCTCATCCCTGTCCTTAATGAGGAATTTCTCAATGAAGAACTCCTCTTGGCAGCCTGTGCCTTCCATTGGCAGCCTTAGTGAAAGCCTCTATACTCAGGCCAAATGAAGAAGTTCTCAGAGAAGAGATGTGATTGCAGCTTACCCCTTTCTTTGGCAACCCCTTTTCAGCCCAACTCCAACTGGAGCTTTAGAAAATGCCTCTCAAACTAAACCCAGTTAGTATTAGGGCTGGGCTTGAGAGAGAGAAAAAGCTTAGAGGTCCACTTGGGTTGGGTTAAAAAGGGGCTGCCAAGGGAAGGGGTAGGCTGGAGAAAGAGGTGTCCCCTGAAGAATTCTTAATGAAGGGCAGGTCTTTGGTTTTAGGCTCAAGCCCTTGCCTGTTATTAGGGTTAGGTTTATGACTAGTTCTGGGAGAGAGACATTCTAGAGCTTCAGTTGGGAGTGGAGCTGGAAGAGGTAGGCTGCAAACAGATTCCTCCCGTGAGAACTTGTCCCTCTTCTTCGGCAGTCCCTTTACAGCCACACTCCAGCTGAAGCTCTAGGCTTTGTCACTCTGTCACTTAGCCCGAGCCCCTCAAACATGACCCTGAGGAAAGTGATCTAAGGGGAGAGTGCTCTATCACCTTGTGTTAGAGTTCGAATTTTTCTAGCAACAAGGGGGCTGTGTGAGGAATGTTTGACTTGCCTTTTTCCAACTGTTCATTCTCATGGTTGTCTTGTGAAATGGGAGCTCTTACAGGGCTTATATTTTAGTTGTTGCAACTCATCATAACAACAATTGTGTTCATACCAGCTGACCTTCACTGGGATGTACATCACACTAAATTACTCAAAGCCAACAAAACTATCAGGCTCAGACTAGTAATGGACCACCATCTGTTCAATGTTATGCCCTGTGAAGAAAATCAAGTAGTACATCGAATAATTTCATTTTATATTATGTAGTTACTGTAGAGGTTTTTCATGGAACTGCGTGATTTCTGAGTTAGCACAAGGTGTCATTATAGTTGCCTTTTCTGAAGGGAAGAATGTTTCCTAGGAGGTTCAATTCTCTGCTCTGATACTTTATTATTCAAAGTATAAATCCTTTTTGTACTTAGTCATTAACCTATATACACATAAGCAGCCACTTACGTGGTGACACAAATTCTGTTATAATTTGTCACTTCTGTTGGTGCGCTGGAAATTTGCCCTGCCTCTTGCATTTCCCTTTAATTAATATAGATTTTCACTTTAATACAGTTCATAGCTTTTTATCAAAGCTTTCACACAGAAACCTGAGAGTTTTAATGTTTCCTTTCACCTTTTAACAGATCTAATTTCAGTGCATGTGGGAAATGTTAACTAATGAGAATTTTTTGAATTAATTTGTAGGAGTATATTTTTACAAATGATAAATTAAATGGGAACTTATTTGCTGACCACTTATTAGTCAGGGGTAGGAACTGAGAGATGTTAAACTGTTACTCATCTTAGGTTTATGTTTAAATATATAACCTCTTTTTGCAAAATTATTTTTCAGGATTTTTTTACAGTTTATTTGTTAATAAAATAATTAAAAATCAGGTTTAGGACATTATCTAGAAATAGGAATAAAAACTAGTATGAGTTTGATTGGGAGAAGGAGAAATGCTTGGCCAGAAGTTACACACAACTTATTCTGAAATCAGGAAAATTCTAAGTATAATTTGCCATGCTTTATTAATTTTTACTCACCTCAGTTTTCCTTAGCAGTCAATGAAACTGAAGAAAGAAGTGCCAGAATCTCATGCTTTATTTCTAGACAGAATGCAGACAGAAAATGCTGAAAATTTTGGTAAGATGTCTTTTATTTCTTTTTCTCTTTTTTAATCAAAAGGTGTGAAAATGAAATAGCTAACCTCCAAAACAGCCTTTTTAAAATTTTTCCTTTTACAAGTCAAAGAGCATCTGAAACCTGAAGTTTATATATCTGTAGAAAAAGGACAGCCCTCAGACACATCATGCAAACCAGATGACAGGGATCATTTTAGCATAAAAATTAAAGTAGTAGATGTTAACCCTACACTGTAGTAGTAGGTGTTAATGCTACACTGTATCTGAAAATAAAACATCACTTGAAAACCAAGGTCATTTCTTAAGAGGATGCTGAAGCTTCCTGTATAAGACTGTACATTTTTTGATTATTCTGTTTAGCAGTAGCGGAGGTAGCAACATTAACTTTAGATTAACATTACCAAGGTTAACGCTCCATTGATATGAATGAAGAAATTCAGATTCATATTAAGTCCTCTAGGTATGACAGGACTAATGGGTTGTAGATATCAAGGTTGCAGAATGATGAAGGGCTAGACAGACTGGATTAAAATCTCAGCAGTTCTGCTTTTCTGCTACATGCCTATCAGCAAATTTTTTACAGGACATCTGGGCTGTATCACACTGCTTTTTCTAACACTGGAGAAGTGACAGACAGGGGATTAAGATTTTCTTCCCACTGGAAAATTCTCCATTACTACAGTAGGTCATAATTAAGTCAAAAAGGCATTCTTGCTCTCTCTCCAGGAAGAAATTGATATCCTGACTCCCATGTTCACTGCTTGCTCAAGTGAACTGCATCTATAAGCTGCTCCAACGTAGCCCCTTCCATCTCTGGGCATTGATGAATTCTGGTCTCTGTGGTGTTGGAGCTCTTTGTTTCCTGTGGCCTGAAATTTAGATAAACTCAGTATACAAACTGTTGGAAGAGTTTGATGGTGTGAAGTTTTGCAAAATAGTGGCAATAGTAATTGAACATGTGCTCTTATTTCAGTGCTACAACTGAGATAATGAATCAAATTGTTACGTATGTGAGCAAGAATAGAGCAGTCAGTATGATCCTGATATTATCTCTGTATGTGAAATAAGTAAGAAATATATGTCAAAGTTTGCCTTTAATTAATGTTAAAAAAACTGGGACGTACGCAGAAAATAACTAAGAACTACCTGATCTAAGATCCAAAGACAAAGTTCTTTTCATTAGAGGCCTGAGCACTGTAATCTATAATTTTTTTCCAAAGAAAGCTTAAGTGTTGAAATGTACCTCATAGCAGATGACTGTTTAAAGGTAATAAAAAAGAACAGGAAAAGACCCAAACATTAGAAATTCAGATTAGAAATAAACTGCACATGTTTAACAATGAAGGTTACTAACCTCTGGAATGGCTTATCTAGTGATGTGATAGATTACCAATTACTTCTAATCTTGAAACCAAGTTAGGTCCATCTTTTATTGAAATCCTTGAATTTTTCATGTCTTCCTGCACATGAAAATCATTGGTTTATTATTAATATATAAAAATGATCTTCTTTCCATCAAGTCAGATTGTGAACCACTCATGAAGAGCAATAGCACATCACTACTCTTACGTGTATCTCTTCTGTTTTTAAAAATAATATATCTAATTCTAAACAGAATCATGCTAAATTGTTTGCCAAATCCCAGTATGGGATAATGGCTTCTTCGAAGAAGTGAAATTTAAAATGTAAAAAGTATTTTTGTCACATGGGAAAATTGTACCTGCTTTTAAACTGACACGTATGGTCCTGTGTGGTTACGAATGCTGAAGAGGATTCCCTCTCTATGGAATGCAGTCATTCATTTTAGCATTACTATTTCAGCTTGCCTTCAGCAGTCTTTTCAGTTCAGTTATAAAATCAGTTATAAGTTAAACTCTCAGTGTTGTAGTTGAGCTTTACCTTGTGGAGTATGTTCCTGACTGCTTCCATTCTGCTTTGGCCTCTCATCTTTAACTGATGATCTCTTTTTCACTTTGCCATTTCACTGTTCTGCTAATGAGCCTTTCTTCTTACGTGAGATGGATATTATGCATCTTTTTGCTTTATTGATACTCCATTTACAGCAAAGCTCAGCTAAAAATAAGTATTTTCTTCTTTTCCAATGCCCGGTCATTTTCTTACTTTCTTACTCTGATTTTTTTTTTTTTTTTTTTTAAATATAAAGAGGTATGTGCCAGTGGCTTATTATGCCTCTTGTAAATCATTGATAAACTCCAGTCAGAAGAGTAGGGCACTTTATGATCATGAAGCTAAGTTTGTTACCGTTTGGTGGGTTTTTTTCATGTTCTCTGACAAACCAGGGCTTCTTTTTGAGATCTGTCCTTGTGAATCCTATTTCAGGATTAAGTTTGTTATGCTGTATTTGGATATTCCTGGAAAGTACTTCGAGATACATTTTAGAATCAACTGACAAAATACATATACATAATTTTTATGCATTATGCAGCATTAGATACCAAATGTCGCAGAGCCATTTCTAACAGACTTGAATTCAAGAGGCATCTGCTTTTTGCTCTTTTGGCACGAACATTACATTTAGATACAACCCAAAAGACACAGTAAGGAGCTGGTGTTAGATTCCAAATAAAGTTTAAGTAATGAGTTCTGATTAAATCTTGGGAATTTTGCTTCACATTTATGTTTGATGTCACCAAAATCCCATTAACTGTTCTCAGGCTTCAGTGTCTCAGTCTTGAGACGATACATATAATGGCTTCTTGGCATGTTGTATAACCTGACGAAGGCAAAAAGGACTCAGGTAGAAAGGGATCAGCTGCCTTCTGCTCAAGAATAAGAAAGGCCTGAGATTCCAAAATATGAGTCTTCATATTCCTTGAAGCCAGCTACGTGCAACAGGAGACTTCATGCTTTTTGAGTATGATTTGGACAATTTCAGACCTCACATTTGGAGGTATTAAGGAGCATGTGTGTCACCCACAACTTCTGTGGAAAGAATGGCCCTCAGCTCACACCCCCATCAGATTACCTGGTGGGAGATCCACTTTGACTCACCCCAGGTTATGGCGTTTCTTTATGAGGTCCTGATCTGTTTTACTTTCCAGCCTCACATATGTGAGGGAGGTACTGTGGTCATTTAAATCTGCTGTGTTGCCTGGCAAACAGTTCGAACAGATAGAACCACCTTCACAGATGCATCTAGACAGACAAATACTGAGTTTGATTTGAGCAGAAACATGCTTTGGCACTTAAATGCAGCAGAGATCTAGGACCACAGGAGAAGAAACTGAATATGTTGCAGATGATCTTCTGGAAAACTTACAATACATTTTTTTGCTTAAGCTTCTCAATGTTTCTCAAACACATTTCAATCTCAGCATCTATCTATAGATAGATAGCATCTATCTCAGAAATTTTTCATCCAGCCGTATCAGTCTTCATCTCACCATGAGCTTAACAATGAATCGCAGTGTGGCTTGAAGGAAAGTGACCTATCTTCTTGGCAATTATCGTTGATTTTCATGCACAAGCAGGAGCATTGTTGAATCAGAACCTGTTTGTGCAAGCTTCTTTATTATTTCCCCCGCCCTTGGGAGAGCATTATTAGCTATACTGCTAGTGTACCTGACCCGATGATTTCCCTCACAGGAGAAGTCACTTTTCATATACAGGACCCAAAACAATGTTCATGGACATCAATAGGAGACATCGTGTTTACTTCAATGGACTTTGGATTAGGTCCAGGTTTCCCTAAGACTGTATTCTTTCCGGTTTCGTTTGATAAACACCTCTATGAAAGAAAGAAATTTTGCAACACTACTGTTCTTGTTAAAAGAAGTGCTTCATACTTCATCTTGCTTTCCACAAGTTCTGCTATTATATTCTATTTTGTTTTCTTCTTACTCTTTGGAGTTCATTGAGTGTGCATAGTAAGGAATTTGGGACTCATGACTTGCTTGATAACAATTGTGAGTCCTTTTAGGTGAAATGGAGCAGTGCTGCCAGTTGTTGTAACACAACAGGCCAGCCTCTGTCATCTGACAATTTGGCCAGCAATGTCTAGTTTTGAAAGTAAACACACTTTTATAAGCCTGGAGAGGGAAATTCATAAACAAAATTATTCCACGGATCATACTGAATTCTACTTTTCCTGTAAAGGAAGAGCGCTTACCTTTTATTCTTGGTGTGTTCTTCTGTGCTCCACCACCAAGACAGACATTTTAAAAACAGATTTGTAAAAGGCTCCAAAACACCTTCCAGGTTCTTCACAGCTAATAGTTTTTCACTTTGTCTTCCATGCAGGACTTACTCAATTTTTGTGCAAATTTTTTTGTTCTGCTCTCTGTAAAAACATTTGAACTGTTGCTTCCCTAGACCCTTGTTCTACCACATCTCTTCAAGGCTGTTAGTTAGAGTTTGTTTCTCCTGTTCCCGGTTTGTATTTCTTTTTGGAGATCAACCAAGCGAATGCAGTACAATCTGATGAAAACAGTTCCCTAGTTCTCCTTTTTCCAGTTGTTTTTCCATTGGAAAGTGACGATGTTTAGTTTCCTTGTTCATCTTATTTCACACCATTAATTAAATAACCTAAAAAGTTTACCTATTTTTCAAAATGAAAGGTTGGTAAGTTTAAACATTTCTGGCTCTTCTGCATGTATAAGAGGCTCCAGAGATGGACAACACTTTTGCTAATTCAACCCATAGGATGGTTTTGTATGACTCCATTTTATTCCCATTGAAATCCATTAGAAGTTTGCTGTTGAGTTTCATGACTTTAGGGTCAGACATATAGAGAGGTGTTTTTTCAGTAAACACTTGAGGAGGAGAAAACGGTACTACATTGAAGCACGTTATATAGCCGGTGGTGCTGCAGCCATAGGTTACTGTGACTGCAGCTTAGGCCCTTCTCAGGCTGGTACGTGGCTCTCAGGGCTGTCCTCTGCAGAACAGTTGTATGGACTGGTAAGTGGATTTGAATTTTACAGGTATTGAGGGGAAGACTCATGTATGGAAATTATTCCACAAATCAACTCTAAGAATCCAGTTACAGACCACAGAGTTACTGACTTAGCAGTTTTATCTAAACCATTGATTCTTGAGAGCTTTAAGGATAATTTGCTTAAATCAAGGTTACCTTAATTACAGAAACTTGATTAATTGCTGCAGTGCTCTGGCTTTCTTGAAACATATTAATCCTAATAGAAGCACCTAAGTACCAAAGCCTTGACAAATACCAAGTGTTGTGTATATGGCACATAATTTATGTTATCGGTAACTGTTACGTTCAAAGATACATTGTTTCCACCAAGTGTTACTGCACCTTTTTGTGTAATTGTTCCTGACTGGCCTAGCAATGTATATGACAAATGAAATATAATACAATCAAATACCCAAGAATACGTTGTGCATTGCTTGCAGAAATGCAGCACATAAATACAAAATGAGCAAGAAAGAACTGAAGTTGACTTTGATTGGAACGTAGGGGAATAGTGTAGATCTGCTCCCCGTGTAGTTTAAACAATGTGGAAAAGCAATTTATAACTAAATAAAGTGCTGGGTGTACTTATCTGAAATTGCAAAATAGAGCTGCTGGGTTCTGAAGTTCAGATGAATTCATACAGTGTTCTTTGTCTCCTACTCATTTCATTTAATCTTTTCTCGCAAGGGACTAGGTGGCTCAGGGCCTTAGCGATGAGATCTGGCACTTTTCCTTTTTTCTGGTAACATATTGAAAGCATTCTTAAACTCTGCTTTAGTTCTGGAATGACACTTAAAAGAAGAAACAGCTAAGCAAGCAAATGCTTTATAAATATTCAATATTAATACTTTCCTTCTCTCTCAAATTTGCCACCAGAGGTAAACTGGCAGGTTAATATTCCCCTCTGCAAGTCTGTCACACTGTTCCTGTCATACATGACATCACCTTTCAGCAAGCTGGTTGCCTTCAGCATTAGATTCAGAAATGTCTATTATAACTGCCAGCTTAAACAAACAAATTTCACAGTTTTCTATTGACAAGTGTTTCTTAGCTTGTTAACTTTTTGACTGTTCGCCTGAACATAATGGGCATCGTTTAGTTTTCATAGTTGCTCACCATTTTACTTGTTTGAAAGACAGAAACGGCTTGGGTTTTCAGCAGTAGCTGAGCAGCCAACAGCATAGCTTTGGAAGAGTAGGTACATGAGTGATAATATATACATACACCCACTTACACCCTTACACATAAATAGCTTTATAGGGTAAATTTATGAAAGTGCGTAGGTTTACAGATGAAAAACAGGAGACTAATGGACTTCAGATACTTAGGCACATTTATCTGCCTCACTAAGCACCCACTTGAATCTTATAGCATCTAAATACCATTTAAAATATAGCCCTGAGCAATACTGTGCTCCTTTGATCCTTGGAATAAGTAGAAAGAGCCTGAAGGCAGTTCTATATCAAGTGGGTTATTTAAGGTCCTAGTAATTTGTAACTAGTCATGACACTGTTCCTCCTTTACACACACCCCAATAGCCCGGGTGGTGGTGGCGAGGGTGCTGCTGTGTGCTACCTTTGTGCCGTGGAGAGCCTCGTTGCAGAGTGCCAGCTCAAGTGTCCTTAGGGTTGCTTGAAGCTGCTCCTCCTACAACAGAGATTAAATTCAAGACAAAATTCTGGTCACAGATGCTGAACACTCAAAAAGGAGTATGTAAAGGCACAGTGTGTGGTTATGCAATCTTTATATGCGGAAAAACATACTGGTTTTACAAGGAATTACAGTTTTACGAAGATGTAGGCTAAGTCTTGGCATTGCCAGTATCTAGAATTCATGCTATAGAAGTATTATCCAGTTACTGAACAGCAACAATGCGATGTTTGCAGATTACATGTAAGAAAAGCTGTCTGTCTCTTCAGTTTATTAAATGACTCAGGGAATGGGTACATTAATGTGGTGGGTTGACCCTGGCTGGATGCCAGGTGCCCACCAAAGCTGCTCTATCACTCCCCCTCCTCAACTGGACAGGGGAGAGACAAAATAAAATGAAAGGCTCATGGGTTGAGATAAGGACAGGGAGATCACTCACCAATTACTGTCACAGGCAAAACAGACTCGACTTGGGGAAAAATTAGTTTAATTTATTGCTAGTCAAATCAGAGCAGGATAATGAGAAATAAAACCAAATCTTAAAACACCTTCCCCCCACCCCTCCCTTCTTCCCAGGCTTAACTTTACTCCTGATTTTCTCTACCTCCTCCCCCCGAGCGGCGCAGGGGGACGGGGAATGGGGGTTTGGGTCAGTTCATCACACGTTGTTTCTGCCGCTCCTTCCTCCTCAGGGGGAGGAGGAGTCACACTCTGCCCCTGCTCCAGCGTGGGGTCCCCCCACGGGAGACAGTCCTTCACAAACTTCTCCAATGTGTCCTTCCCACAGGCTACAGTTCTTCACGAACTGCTCCAGCATGGGTCCCTTCCACAGAATGCAGTCCTTCAGGAACAGACTGCTCCAGCGTGGGTCCCCCACGGGGTCACAAGTCCTGCCAGCAAACCTGCTTCAGCGTGGGCTCCTCTCTCCACGGGGCCACGGGTCCGCAGGTCCTGCCAGGAGCCTGCTCCAGCACGGACTTCCCACGGGGTCACAGTGTCCTTTGGGCATCCACTTGCTCCAGCGTGGGGTCCTCCATGGGCTGCAGGTGGATCTCTGCTCCACCGTGGACCTCCATGGGCTGCAGGGGGACAGCCTGCCTCACCATGGTCTTCACCATGGGCTGCAGGGGAATCTCTGTCTGCTCCGGCGCCTGGAGCACCTCCTCCCCCTCCTTCTTCACTGACCTTGGTGTCTGCAGAGTTGTTCCTCTCACATCTTCTCACTCCTCTCTCTCTGGCTGCAGCTGCTACTCCCCTGTAACTTCTTTTCCCTTTCTTAAATACGCTATCACAGAGGCGCTATCACTGTTGCTGATGGGCTCGGCCTTGGCCAGCGGTGGGTCTGTCCTGGAACCCGCTGGCATTGACTTTATCGGACATAGGGGAAGCTTCTAGCAGCTTCTCACAGAAGCCACCCCTGTAGCCCCCCCCCGCTACCAAAACCTTGCCACGCAAACCCAATACAATTAATAAAGCTAAGCTAAACTGCAATTGACACTATGAAGTGTGTTTTTATATAGTTAGGCATTTTTTAAATAATTAGGAGTGGGAAAGAGTCCTGAAATCAATGTCCTGGATCATCTGAGATGTAAGAAATAATGAGTTAATTGGAAAATAGAGGTTGTTAGGCCTTATTTGGAGTTCACTTTGCTTCCTCCTTGTTGTCCATGTTTTTGTGTGACCCTGGCAATCAGATAAAGATCCTCTGAAGAAAAAGGCATATGTTTGTCTCTTTGCTAAGAACAAAGTACCATGTCTCCTAACATGAGATTATAAGTCTCTGCTTGGATTTTACAATTTATTTGGTATGTAAGTGCCCTGCTTAGAAATCAGCAAGGTGTATACATTTAATTTAAGCAAAGATATATATTTTTACTTTACTATAGGTACAACAATGCTTACATGGAATGTGCAGAAATGCAATTTACAGATAACAAGTATTTTTGAGATAACACAGAATTTAATAAAAAATAGAAAGTAATTATTTAACCAAAGTTAAAAATATTGTTTCCAAATTTACAGCAGATGTTGGAAATTATTCTTTTTACTAAACTTTAGATACAGAGTATTAGACTTAAATAATGTTTAATCCTCTTGAAATTTGGGACTTAAGTATTGTATATACGATCCATGGTCCCAGACTGAAGTTAAATCTGTGACTTATACTTTATTTAGATATCCCAACTATAGTAAAATCGCATATAATTATCTTAATGGTGGAGTACATCGCAAATTTTGAATTCCTTATATTTAGTCAGGAATTACATTGCATATGGTAAACAACTGAACATTTCAGCTCTTCAAAGGTGATAATGTATGTTCTTTCACTATACACAAATATGTAGGCATGAATGACAGATTCCTACCATCAATAGTCTTCAAAAGAGTCTATGTATTATGCCATCTAGGAGGTATTTTTTGGTGATGATAGCAGCTCTTGCTACATAAAAAATCTTGTGAACATTGTAAGACAAAGAAAAATAGTAATTCCTTCTGTGTGCTTTGGGATATGGTTGCAAATGCTATGTTCGCCTGTACTGTTAAATATCTTCCATGTGAGGAATGATTTCTTCAAATAGACGTCTCAGCAATTACTATTCTGTACACATCTTAGCTGGAACTTCTTTTATCCCTTATGTTATTTGACTTTGTTTTTCTCCTTCATTTAGGTTTTCACACTATGGTCTTCTTCACGGACTTTCTTCTGAGTCTCTTTGACTGCCCCCAGGCTGCCTGCCATCTGTGGATGCAACTTTTTATGAGCCACCCCTTCAGTTAAAAGGGTTGTGTTTGTAAGACAAACATACCCATCTATAGGCCAATATACCTGTGGTTGAAAACTGTATGTTACATTTCTATTGTCAGTGGGCCACAGAGGTCTTGTCTACATGAGGCAGTTAGGGTGCAGAATGGTGGAGTGTGAATTTACAGCATAGAAGCTGCCCCAAACTAACCCCTGGGATGAAAATTCGTTCTACTAAAAGCAAGATATCTCATCCCATTTTCACTCAGTGTTCCCTACCACAGTAGCAGTCTCATTCACATGGTGGACTACTGTGCAGTCTCTTCCCTGCTTAGGCAAGCCTGAGCATATGATTTTTAGCCAAAGTGCTGAAGACAATTGAGTGCTGAGGGACTGATCCTTCAGGACATAAGTGCTCACAAGCCAAGGGGAGGGAACAACTTGGGAGTCCTTTTAAATGCTCTGAGATATTTTATTTATGAAGAATACTAGCCATGCATGACAGTTTAAACATTTACTAATCTGCTTACTTCAAATGCTGGGACATTTGAACAACTTGCCATGCCACACATTCCCCAATGAACCATAAAGTTATAGAAGGAAAAAAGGAAACTCCAAGTAGAAAAATATGCTTGGGACCTCAGATTTCCTAGAGCTCAGTGTAAGTCTTTTAGCCTTTCAGAAACTGAAAACAGCCACAGAAAGGATACATAATTTAAATGAATGATCTATGTAAAATATACATGGTGATATTTTTTAAAATAATACCACCAAGATTATACACCTATACTGCTGGCATTACCCAGCACAAGTTATAATCTAAATTTCAAATCAGCAGTATACACAGCAGGACATCTAAAATATTAGACTATACATTAATTAAGACTCATTTACTCCCTTCCAGACCTCAAATGTTTCACACACTGAGTCACTCGAATAGAACAAGTAAGTTCCCTTTTAGTATAGACACTTGGTCTTGCTTTTGTTTAAGCTGTTAGAATTACTCACAATTATTTTAAACAAATACAAACTTTGACAAGGCCAGTGTTCTTCTTCAGGTTCTCTTTATAGGTACCAGCCTTTATATTTTGTACTTCCAGGTTTGTTTTTTAAAGTCCATTAAATTTCTCTTTACAACTTACTGGATTTTTTTTTAACTGCTTATATATTTATTTGCTGACATGACAAATTTCTCTTCTTTCTATGTGCATTTGTCGTAATTACCCTTTTAAAGACACGAATCTATGCATGTATATGTAACACACTTAAATGAAGATATATTCACAAAGACGGAGGTAGAGTTCTACTTAAGTACCTAAGTTCTAAAGTACAGATAATCTTTCATTAATAGGAAATTGGCCACAAACTTTAGGCTGTTACTACCTCTGAACCATGAATTGTATCCTATTACATTGTTATAAATGTGTGCTGACTTATTTATTAGTACTGGAGCAACACCTATTGATGTTCCTATGAAAGACTTCTGTCTTAAGCAGGTTTAATCACTTGCTTACACTGGTCAGCTTCTTGTTAGAAAGCCTTGCCAGTGTCACATATTTTTGAGGATAACTTTTTTGAAATGTTTTGGGTGCTGTTTATTTTTCCTCTCTAATGAATTTAGATTTGGATGCAATTACGGTCAGTAGGAAGCACTTCAGGTTTCTCATCTACACACAGATAAAAAAGACATTCCTTGGCTTCATATATAAGTACCATCAGCTTCATAAATCTGTCTATGTTCTCCATGCCATTAAGAGTTAAAGAGAAATCTGTTTTAACATTTAGCTCCATCTTTGTCTCTCTTGTCTTCTAGGTAAGACTGTTGCCTTTGTAGAATCCAGTATTGCAGCCCCTATTCATAAAATAAAGATTTCCTTGGGATTTCCTTTGGGATTTCCTTGGAAAGTCAGGAATACTTGACTGGCCGCAGAGCACTCAGGTTTAAAAACAAGTAATACTGCATATGAAATGAAAGAAATGTATTCTAGCTTTTGGGTATTCATATACAACTGTAGAAAATAAAAAACCAGCTACAGCTTGATTGTTCACACACAGCCCCTCATCCAATTGAACCATGTGATCAAACCTGAGGAGACAAATGACTTTCACTTTCATCTGAAAGGACTGATAAACATCCTTCTCCCCTTACCTTTGTTTCACTTGTTCACATCCATGCCCCAGTATTCAAACGAAGGTGGGAGAGGCACTCCACAGTCTCTGCTAGATCAGCTGAGGTGCTAGCACAAAGAAACAGAAATCCCTCCAACTGAATAATATGCTTGGTAAATCATGTGTGGAGCAAAATAAGATTCATCAAGCATGAAAAGCAAATTCCTCATCCAGTTCTCTGCATGGACTCTGCAGGACTGCTTAAGCAACTCTCTTACTGGTGTATAACATCAGTGATAATCAATGTCTTTTAAGATCAACAACATTGAAAGCAGAAGGTGGATTTAATAATATCAGCATGGAAACTAGCTAAATTTAAGTGCTAGAAGGAGGTCACCATACGTGTGCGAGATCCGAATTTGTACTGAAAAAAAAAAGGGTCTTTCAGGAAGCTTAATTTTGAAATGGTAACTTAACCAAAAATGTGTTAATCTTACCCCTTAAAAAAGAAAGTTGAACTTGCCTTCAAATGAAGAATTGGCCATACTGCCAGTATATGATCCTATGGAGGAAAGTCTTAATGCTTGCCTGTAACAAAGCCATTTTGAACCTAGTGCATCCATATCCATTAGCACAGGCAGGGAAGGGCAGGAGTTCCCAGTGCCTGAGTGACTGGTGGTGGCTTAACTAAATAAGGCATCAGTTTCAGCCCACTCAGTACTCTCTACACAACATTTATACTTTAATGAAACGTGAAAGTTTTTCTCATATATTATCTAGGAAAAAAAGAATGAAATTTAGCACTCAAAGGGTAGATAGCTTACTTCTATCAATGTAATACAAGTCTGTTCATGAAGAGTTTTCTTAGTGCTGTAGCAATGACAAATAATCTATTTGCCTACTATATTGAAAGTTAACAAACTCATCAGGTTTGAAAATGTTTCTGTACCTAATGAACCGGCTTTACACTGAACCATCACAAATCAATGCTCCAGCATCTTCTTTCTGACTTATCTTTCATAGATGTTTGTCTGTAAATCAAGCTGTTCTCTGAGTAGTGAAAGTATGTTGGGGCTGGGGATAGAAAAGGAGCAGTTGATGACAGAATTGCCCAGTAAAGTATTGTACTGTAAAGTAATACACTGAGAAATGTTATTATTCATTATATGTTAGAGCACAGACTGGTGGATCAAGCCTTGCCTTTCAACTAAATTTGGTGCCATCCTAAAAACAGCCTATGAATTTGCTGTATTCAGTGTTGGGGACTATTATTGTTCTCCCTACTACCAGAGCCTAATAGTGTGTGTCTGTTGGGATTACAGCCACCAAATGCTGATCTGAGCTCTTTCAGGTAACTGAGAACTTTCAAACCATTTTTATGTACAAGATAAACTTGTCACCATCAGTAAAGATCTCCGTCACTTGTCCCATTGACTCTCTTCCCTCTCTGCTTTTTTAATACCATCAGATCCCAGGGAACTTGCAATTTAAAAAGTAACATGTAAAAAGAAAAGTAATATGCTGATTCCCTGAGTTCCCACTGCTACACTGTCAGCTAAAAATAAAGCACAGTAGAAAATGATTGTTTCAACAATTCTATGACTGTCAAGAGAAAAAAAAAAATTCTCTGATTCCCTTGCCTTAAATGGACTCTCATCTGTTTACCAGAAAGGGTAAAGACTCAGAGCTTTAGCATCACATGCTGCCATTGACTCTTAGCACCTTCCAAAAGTCAACTTCCTATTCTTAACCTGGATTTCAAAGACATCTGGGTGCTTCAGCTGGTGAAACCTGGTTGTCAGTCATTTGTCTACAGACATCTGAATAGTTTTAATGACAGTTCAATTTTTCTGGGTGGAGAAGTATTGTAAGGCTGTGCATCAATGCTAATGTTAATCGTTGCACTTAAGTGCTGCCTGAGTGATGCATCTCAGAAAGCATCATGGGTTATTCTGCCTTTAGAAATCCTTAGATTATGGCAAACCAGTAAAAACTGGATGCAATATCTAGTCTAACATCTGGAATAAAAGAGAACATTTTGCTTATTTAACCACTAGACTGTGTCAGACTAAAAGTCATTCTGAGGAAAAATATCTAGTTTTGGTCTGGAGACATCAACTGATAAAAATCAATGCTTCCCTTTGAATATTGTTCCACTAGTTCATAACCTTCATTCTTAGAAGTTCTGAAAAATCAGGACTGTTTATATTTTCATTGAGCTTTCAGAGAATCTCTGCAGATTGGGATGTCCTTTACAATTAGGTGGACTAATTTTCCTTCCTGAATGAAGCCCACAGGAAAATCCTCAGAGAATGACAGTTCCAGCTCACTAAACACCAGACAGTTCACACTGGGTTGGTATAGCAGGCTCCTTGTGACATTTGGGAGCCTTTCATCCTAGGTCTGGAAGGGTATATCCCGTTCTGCCCAAATGTACTAATATTTCCTTATCCCTTTATTGTCATAGAGCACATGACCTCTGTAGTTAAAAACTGGGAGATTCTTAACTCAGTGTAGGAAAATGTTCCGTTAGTGAGACTTTTTTTTACATTTACATTGCAAATGTGGTAATTTGATAGATGTTTTGTTTTGTTTTGCTTTGGCTTGCTTTTTCTCCAAGACAAAGTTTGAATGATTTTGGTTCTACATTTTTTTTCAGTTTACTTGTCAAGAACACCTGTGATCTTTAAAAAATATTGAGGTTATAAATACAGGAGGTGTTCCATACTGAAAGCCAGGATCACTGTCCACCAACCATATGAACAGAGGCAGAGCATCTACAGAGTAGTAAGGAGATTTTGGATAAGGCAGAATTTGACCCCATTTGCTCTTGCAATTCTATCGAAGCAGAGATGGGATTGTGATGATTATTTGTTTGCTTGCAAACTTCAGGCATGCAAAACAAAATTTTAAGAACTATATCTCACTGTAAATAACTTACTAGGACTGCATGAGTTCAAGATAATAATTACAACCATTTGGATTTATAGAGCGAATTCAGTCTATTCCTTTTCCTGAGATGGGTGGTAGCTTTATGAAGTAAAAATTGGCAGTTTTACACTAGATACTATAATACCTAATTAAGCCTGCTACTTCATTATTTCATCTTGAAAATGATACCATGCAGATGTAAAGCTTAAGAGAAGTGTGGTGTAAGTAGCTGTGGTCACTGTCAAACTATTGACCATCTGCCTGTCAGAGTGAAAGTACATGATAAAGTAAACGTGCAATAGTTACCTTTCACAGACATAACCAGTTTAGAAACTTTTTTTTTTCTTAAAGAATAAGTGGTTGTAGTGATAAAAAATCCTGGAAAATAGAGTTCCTAATTTCTAGGCATTTTTTATTCATTTAACTAATAACAGTGTGTGTTTGTTGTTAAAATCAGTCTTTGTTTTTGTGGAATATCATGGTTTAACCCCAGCCAGCAACTGAGTACCATGCAGCCGCTCGCTCACCTCCCCCCCCACTCCCACTGGGATGGGGAGGAGAATCAGGAAAAAAGGTAGAAGTCATGGGTTGAGATAAGAACAGTTTAATAACTAAAGTAAAATATAATATTAACAATAATAATTAAATATAATAATAATAATAGTAATGAAAAGGAATATAACAAAAAAAAAAGAAAAAAAAAGAAGTAAACTCAAGGAAAAAAACCAGTGATGCACAATGCAATTGCTCACCACTCACTGACTGATGCCCGAGCAGCAATCCGCTCCTCCCGGCCGACTCCCCCCCATTTATATACTGGGCATGATGTTCTATGGTATGGAATATCCCTTTGGCTAGTTTGGGTCAGCTGTCCTGGCTATGCTGCCTCCCAGCTTCTTGTGCCCCTGCTTGCTGGCAGAACACGGGAAACTGAAAAATCCTTGACTTAAGATAAGTGCTACTTAGAAACAACTAAAACATCAGTGTGTTCTCAACATTATTCTTACACTAAATCGAAAACACAGCACTGTACCAGCTACTAAGAAGAAAATTAACTCTATCCCAGCCAAAACCAGGACAATATTCACCCCTTATTCTATACCATTTATGTCATGCCCAGATCCCATACTTTCTGATACATTTCCAATTAATCACCACCACTTTTACTGTCTTTTAATATATACACACAGATATCATTCCTGCAGTCTATGGGCCATCTCTATCAAATGTCTGTTGAGTTCATTCAGTCCATGACTTTGGGCTCCATCTGTCATAACAGTCTGTTTGGGCAGGAGGAACAGTGCAAAGTCCACTCAGTCAGCAGAACAGAATAGGGATTTGGTGTGGTGCGTTGGGCGGGTGACATTGGGTACAGCAGGAGGATGGTGTGTGGTGTTGGATTGTTGCATGCTGAAGTCAGTCCTGGTTCCATCACTACTGTGCTTCGCTCAGTTTTATCAAAGTTCATTCTTCATTAATCTAAGTGATTCTTACTGTAATACCATTGATACAGCATATAACAATTACAATAATAATAACAACATATAATGGCAGGATTATATAACAATCAACATCATACATGTTAATCTACTGGCTATTCTCACGTAAAATCAAGTCTCCTTGAGGCACACATCAGTCTTCCCCATCCTGTGCATCACCCACCAAGCACACCCAAGTCCTTGAGCAAAAGCAATCCCAGAATGGGTTTGAATGCCTTTGCCTGAGGCAGGAGTAACCCAGACTGTTTTCCCTAGCATATTTTTTATGCGCATTACAGGAACTTTATCCCCATTGTAAGCACATGGCGCTTGCCTTGGTGGGTTTGCAGGTGCGTGATATAGTCAATCTGCCAGGCCTCCCCATATTTATATTTCAGCCATCATCCTCCATACCACATAGGTTTTAACCACTTGGCTTTCTTGATTGCAGCACATGTTTCACATTCATGGATAACCTGTGCAATAGTGTCCATGGTCAGGTCCACCCCTTGATCATGAGCCCATCTATACGTTGCATCTCTTCCCTGATGGCCTGAGGCGTCATGGACCCACCGAGCCATAAATAATTCACCCTTATGTTGCCAATCCAGATCTACCTGAGCCACTTCCATCTTAGCAGCCTTGTCTACCTGTTGGTTGTTTTGATATTCTTCAGTGGCATGACTCTTAGGTACGTGAACATCTACATGATGTACTTTCACAATCAGGTTCTCTAGCTGGGCAGCAATATCTTGCCACAATGCAGCAGCCCAGATGGGTTTACCTCTGTGTTGCCAGTTATTCTGCTTCCACTGCTGCAACCACCCCCACAGAGCATTTGCCACCATCCACGAGTCAGTATAGAGATAAAGTATTGGCCATTTTTCACGTTCAGCAATGTCTAAAGCCAGCTGGATGGCTTTCACCTCTGCAAACTGACTCAATTCACCTTCTCCTTCAGCAGTTTCTGCAACTTGGCGTATAGGACTCCATACAGCTGCCTTCCACCTCTGATGCTTTCCTACAATGCGACAGGACCCATCAGTAAACAGGGCATATTGCCTCTCATTTTCTGGCAGTTTATTATACAGTGGGGTCTCCAGCACGCATCACCTCCTCCTCTGGTGATATTCCAAAATCTTTGCCTTCTGGCCAGTTCGTGATCACTTCCAAAATTCCTGGGCAACTGGGATTTCCTGTTTGACTTCGTTGTGTGATCAGTGCAACCCACTTACTTCATGTAGCATCATTTGCATGATGTGTAGAAGGGACCTTCCCTTTGAACATACATCCCAGCACTGGCAGTTGGGGTGCTAATAGGAGCTGTGTTTCAGTACCAACCACTTCTGAGGCAGCTCGAACTCCTTCATATGCTGCTAACATGTCCTTTTCAGTTGGAGTATAGCGGGCCTCAGATCCTTGATATGCCCAACTCCAAACCCCTAGAGGTTGACCTCGGGTCTCCCCAGGTGCTTTCTGCCAGAGACTCCAGGTAGGGCCATTCTCACCGGCTGTGGTATAGAGCACATTTTTAACATCTGGTCCTGCCCGGACTGGCCCAAGGGCTACTGCATGAACAATCTCTTGTTTAATTTGTTCAAAGTCTTGTTGTTCAGTGCCCCATTTAAAATCATTCTTCTTCCAAGTCACTTGATAAAGAGGGCTTACAATCAGACTATAAATTGGCATATGCATTCTCCAAAAACCTACAATGCCTAAGAAAGCTTGTGTTTCCTGTTTACTAGTCGGTGGAGACATAGCTGCTATTTTGTTGATCACATCCATTGAGATGTGACGACGTCCATCTTGCCATTTTATTCCTAAAAACTGAATCTCCTGTGCAGGTCCCTTCACCTTACTTTGTTTATGGCAAAACCAGCTTTCAGAAGAATTTGGATTATTTCCTTGCCTTTCTCAAAAACTTCTTCTGCTGTGTTGCCTCATATGATGATGTCATCAATGTACTGCAGGTGTTCCGGAGCTTCACCCTGTTCCAGTGCAGTCTGGATTAGTCCATGGCAAATGGTGGGGCTGTGTTTCCACCCCGGGACAGTCGATTCCAGGTGTACTGGATGCCCCTCCAAGTGAAAGCAAACTGTGGCTGGCACTCTGCTGCCAAAGGGATTGAGAAAAATGCATTAGCGGCATCAGTTGTGGCATACCATTTGTCTGCCTTTGACTCCAGTTCGTATTGAAGTTCTAGCATGTCTGGCGCGGCAGCACTCAGTGGCAGCGTGACCTCATTCAGGCCACGATAGTCTACTGTTAGTCTCCATTCTCCATTAGATTTTCACACTGGCCATATGGGGCTGTTAAAGGGTGAGCGAGTCCTGCTGATCACTCCTTGGCTCTCCAGTCGACGAATCAGCGTATGGATGGGAATCAGGGAGTCTCAGTTGGTGCGATATTGCTGCCCGCACACTGTTGTGGTAGTGATTGGCACCTGTTGTTCTTCAAACCTCAGCAACCCCACAACAGAAGGGTCCTTGGAGAGACTGAGCAAGGTGGACAATTGTTCGGTTTCCTCCGTCTCCAAGGCAGCTATACCAAAGGCCCACTAATATCCTTTTGGGTCCTTGAAATACCCTCTCCTGAGATAATCTATGCCAAGGATGCATGGAGCCTCTGGGCCAATCACAATGGGGTGTTTTTGCCACTGATTCCCAGTTAGGCTTATTTCAGCCTCCAACAGTTAGCTGTTGAGACCCCCCTGTCACCCCGGAAATACAAATGGGTTCTACCCCTTTATAGCTTGATGGCATTAGGGTACACTGTGCACCAGTGTCTACTAGAGCCTTATACTCCTGTGAGTCTGATGTGCCAGGCCATTGGATCCACACATTCCAGTAAACCTGGTTGTCTCTCTCCTCCACCTGGCTGGAGGCAGGGCCCCTCTAGTCCTGGTCATAGGATTCTCCACTCACTTCTTGTAAAAATGGATTAGAATTCCTTCTCATAGGATCAGGAGTAAGATCAGCCCTTCCACTCTGTCTGGCACACCACTAACCCGGCCCACCGGAGACTGGAGCAGCAATTTTCCTGTAAGAACCCTCATTTGTGATTGTTTTTCCTTACAATTCATGTACCTGTGCATCTAGGACAGAGGTAGGTTTTCCATCCCACTTCATCATATCCTCTCCGTGTTCACTCAGGTAAGACCACAGGGTACCCCATGGTGTGTACCTTCTATCTCCTATCTCTTCAGCAGAGGGACAAATAGCTGAGCTATTGGTCTGTACAGGTAGGAGGCAGAACTTATCCTCAAATCTCTGGAACTCTCAGGACCATTTCTGAGTTAGTATGTCTGGCATTTCTCCACAGCCGAGATGAGGAAGGAAGAGATACTTTCTTCATATTGCTGGAGTCAGCCAGCCAATTCATCCACTGTTGGTCCCTCTTCATCTTTCCAGTCCATTACTGCCAATGAGTTGGCACAGGACGATGGTGCGCTCCGTGTAAACTTCTGCTACGTGGGTTGTGTGCAGTGGGCTTCATCTGGATCTGTGGGTAACTGTGCATCGTCCGGGTCATAATAAACCATCTCCCACACAGCTAATTCCCTCAGGTACTGGATACCTCTCTCCATGGCAGTCCACTTGCTTGGATGACATACAACGTCTTCCTTGAAGGGATACCTTGCCCTCACACCTGACAGAAGTCACCTCCAGAGGCTGAGGGCTTGTGTCTTTTTTCCAATTGCTTTGTCAATGCCCCCTTCCGTAGAAAGGGATCCCAGCTGCTTGGCTTCCCTACCATCTAATTCCAAGCTACTGGCTCTGTTATCCCAGCATCAGAGCAGCCAGGTGATAATGTGCTTGCCTGGATGACAGCTGAAGTCTTTTCGCATATCTCGCAGATCACTCAAGGATAGGGATCGGGTGATTATCTCTGGTTCTGCCTCTTCCTCCTGTTCTTGTGATGACCCTGGTTCACCTTCATCCTCCACTAAGCGAGCTGGTTTTTTTGAGTATTTCTTCTTCTGTACAGGGGCGACTGATCCCGGCATGGGTTGGTTCTCTGGTTCAGCTGCAGTGCCTGTCACAGGGGTTGGAGTGGCTGCAGTGCCTGTTGCCGGGGTTGGAGTAGCAGTGCCTATCATTCTGTTGTCAGATCCAGAGACCTTCTCTTCCCCTTGAGGGTACTGAATAGTGTTGAACAGGGCTCAGTAGGCATAGGCCAGGCCCCAGCACATTGCAGTGATTTGTGTCGCCCTGGAATTGTTGGGGTGACAGCATACTTTTTCCAAATGTTCTACTCGTTTTTCAGGATTCTGCTGTTGTTCAAAGATGAAGTTCCAAAACACTGGAGGTGCCCTCTGTCCTAGGCATTTGCCCATGCTACCTCACACACCCTGCCACTCATAACTCTCCAGCCTTGGGGCAGATCTCTGGGTGATCCTCTTAAATAATTGTTTAACCCTGAACAAGACCGGAACCACATTCAGGAACGTGTTAGTTCCTAGCAATAGGACAATGTTAGTTCCAACATTCCAAGGATATTCAAAATTTTCAAAATTCTCTAACGCTACTGTAATTAGCCTGGAGGAGAAGGGGAAGGTGAAGGAGGTGTCTTCCCCATAGATTGGCTCTCTGAGGAGAAAAGGTAAAGGGTGTACTTAGTAATAGTTTCCGCTAGATAGCTCCTGAAGTGCGGAGATAACGGCAATGCTGAGTACAAATATCGGATGAGTCCCACGACTGATAATTTTATCGTACCATAAACCAGTGTTACATAGTACAGCAAAGTGAAAACCTTAATCCACCTCACCTTATGGGTGATAAGCAGCAGCACAGGGACTATATACGGCAAGTAAGGTGATACATAACAGAAGTCTAAGAACAAGCGCCACAACTCTAAGAGCGAATAAATCGACATTGTGACCAGCAACTATTAAACTAATATAACGGACGCTTATAACAAATTCGTTTTAACATGCACTGGTCAGATCTGTTGTTATCTCAACCCTTCGGGCCCCATGTTAGGTGCCAAAAAGGACTGTCGTGATTTAACCCCAGCCAGCAACTAAGCACCACACAGCCGCTTGCTCACTCCCCCCTCACTCCCAGTGGGATGGGAAGGAGAATCAGGAAAAAAGGTAAAAGTCATGGATTGAGATAAGAATGGTTTAACAACTAAAGTAAAATATAATGCTAACAATAATAATAATGAAATATAATAATAATAATAATAATAATAGTAATGAAAGGGAATATAACCAAAAAAAGGAAAAAAAAAAGAAAGAAACAAAACTCAAGGAAAAAAAACAGTGATGCACAATGCAATTGCTCACCACTCACTGACCAACGCCTGAGCAGCAATCCGCTCCTCCCGGCCAACTCCCCCCATTTATATACTGAGTATGATGTTCTATGGTATGGAATATCCCTTTGGCTAGTTTGGGTCAGCTGTCCTGGCTATGCTGCCTCCCAGCTTCTTGTGCCCCTGCTTGCTGGCAGAACACGGGAAACTGAAAAATCCTTAGCTTAGGATAAGTGCTACTTAGAAACAACTAAAACATCAGTGTGTTATCAACAGTATTCTCACACTAAATCCAAAACACAGCACTGTACCAGCTACTAAGAAGAAAATTAACTCTATCCCAGCCAAAATGAGGACAGTTTTAATGGAATATCTCCAATTGGTAAAAAATATCAACCATTTTTTCTTTGTATTCAGATGAAAAGTGATAATTTAGAATCACATCTCCTCAGATAGTATTCAGTAAGTCCATGAAACAGTTAAGACTATACGTACATAGTATGCTGGGCAAAGAAACAAGCTTTCTGCCTTCACTTTGGGATTAGAAGAACGGGATCTGGCTTTGATCTGTGTAATATGACAGCCCTTTCTAAGATATTCTATTTCTCATCAGGATTTGTTGTCTGTAGTTTAACACAGTTGCAGGATCACTTGCCTTATGGTTGGTGTGTGGTTGTTCACGTGGGTACATGAACAACTGAGCCTAAAGTAACAAAAGATTTAGGTTTTTAGGCTGAGCTCAGCAATGAGTTTTTGTGATCAGACTTTGGGAGGAAAGTGGTGCACATGCCAGCATTTTAGGGCATACAATTCGTGAGTTCATATCTCCATGCATACTGTATGGATGTATTTTGCACATTAATTCAACCCACATGGTTAGCGAATGTTGACTGATTAAAACATAAAAGGAAAACTTGTTTTCCACCATGCTCTCTCCCACTATGAAACAGTCTTACCACCATCTTGCTTCATTACTCTCCAATGCTGCCCAGGGAAGTGGTTGAGTCACCATCCCTGGAGGTATTTAAAAGACGTGTAGATGCGGTGCTTAGGGACATGGTTTAGTGGTGGACTTGGCAGTTAGGCTTACAATTGGACTCAATGATCTTAAAGGTCTTTTCCAACCTAAATGATTCTATGATTCTATGATATCACAGGAAAAAAAATCTGAAACAACTAATCACAAGCCCATCCCCCAAACAACAATACCAGCGATAAAAAAAAGCCAAAACCTAAGCCTGTCTGTTATCCTTGCCAGCACAGAGTAGGATGTACTAACACATACTTTCCTGACCTTGAGAACTAATTAGGTGAGTTCTTTACACCTAGGAATGAAGTCTCACATGCTGAAAATAGTCTGAATAGTTTCAAGGACAGAAATCCCTTTGGTCTCAAAAAAAAAAAAAAAAAAAAAGTCACCTTATTGTTCTGCTCTGTACACTCCTCCAAATATTGAAAATACAGGCCAATTCAAGATCGCTGTCCTGATGTTCAAAATCTCCATGGAGATTTTTCCTGAAAGGAATTTTCAGCTTTAAAATTGAAACTGTCAGCCACAAGGAAAGCTCACGCAGGTGAGTAGCAAATACCTCAGAGAGGTAAACAATTACTATGAAATTCTGTACAGTGGGAGATCAGACTGGCCAAGTGCCTTTTCACTCTGAAAACAGCATGTGAAGCTATCATTTTTTGACTAGACATCATTTTTTCACACAACACATCTGCTCATACAAACAAGTCTAAGTATACAGACCAGACGAGCTATTTCCTGTGGCCAATCAAGGAAGTAAAAAATGAGAGAAAAAAGGAAGGTTCTAAGTCTTATTTCTGGGTTTGGATATGTGTAATATTTTCAGATATTATAGAAATAAGCACATAAAAAATATAAAGATTGCTTTCCACTTCTTGAGGGTGTACAGGTTTTTGAGTCATCAGTGCTATACTGCTTGTTCCACGTGCTATGAGATTTGTGCATAGATATCAAATTAAATGATGTCGATTTTATCTCAGCCTTGTTCCTTGAAGCTAGTGTAGAGACTTACATCACAATTTGCATCTTTAATGTATTAAATTCCAAAATATATGTATGAGGTAGGAAATGTCTTTATGCCCATGTCACAAACTGGACAATGTAGCACAGAAAAGTTTTTTTGTTTACAGTTAGGGTCCTGGAGGTGCAGTGATGGCTAATGTTTAGAATGTTCAATATTTAGAAATGTCTGGGCTCCTATCACCACATCCAAGCTTGGTCTACATGCTTTGGTCCAGGTCCCATTGGTAGTGAAATGAACGGATCCAATTTCTTGAATGACTTGTCCTGGCAATCTGGCAGGTGGATCATCCGTTTTCTCTCAGGCAATAGCCACAGACAGTGAAGGACAGCAAACTGACAAGTTCTGATTATACAGCGCAGCCTGTAGCAACAGCATTTGTTCTGGTTTCGGTTTTGGGGGAAGAAGTTGGTGAGAAAATACTGTATTGTAAAAGAAATGGAGGTTTGTCCACTGTTGTTTTCACATGAAAAGTTTTTTGTCTACATAGCACACTTGTGTTCTCCTTTCTTGCTATGTCATGCATAGCTATTTTACATGATACAAACTGACATGAAACTGTGACACTGCCCCCCGAACTGTGACATCTTGTCAGCTGGAAGCTGTTATGTGGGGAGAAGAACATGCAGTTCTTGTAGTACAGGGTATTTGCAATCACCTCTCCATGAGGAGGAGCAGCCTACATTTCTCCATGCCAGTTAGTGCCATGAACATGGAGAGGGTATGTGGAAGTAATTTTTTTTTTTTTTTTTTTTAAGTGGGTGATGTTGTGTCTGCTTTGCAGCTCCTAGCTGGGCTTCCATGAAGAGCTCAAGGAAGACAGAAAGTTTGTGCTCTCTGTCTCTGACACAGATGCACAAGGAAGGACAAGGACTATTGCTACAGAAACGTATTCCCCAGGCACTGGCACTTTTACTGTCTGGAGATGGTAAAACTTCTCCCCTTACACCATCAAAGCAGAGGCTTGCTCAAGTTGCTAACTGATCCAGTTCTGGAAAAACTGATCAGTCCCCTTACTCTAGTGGTTTTCTGCTGGGACTCTTTAATCCTCTAAGGACAGCTTCTGCTGCGGTAGAGAGTCTGTAGGTGACTCTGCTACATCCTCAGATCTTCTCCACACAGCTTAACCTTGCACCACACTGGGACCTTATTAAGGCCCTCCCCTTTAATCAACCAGATTTTGTGTTCAGTGGAAGAGCAAAGGCAATGCATGTGTGTATACAGCTATGGATCTACTGTTGCTTTCATTATTGAACCTGGAGAGTTTGCTGGTTGACTGTATATCCGCCAAAAATACATTTCATATTCATTATGCAGCACAGCAAGAAATGGTTACTGGATTGGGAGAGGAAGAAAAAAGCACAGAAGTGCTAGCAGCACCCTCCAGCAAAAGCATTTCAAATGTTTAAGCCACTGTGTTCCAGGAGGCAAGATTTCAGTTTCTATTATTACTCAAAATGACTAAATACAGAAGCAAATGAAAAATCTTCCACAGACAGATGCTAACACGAACAGCATCTTTTTCCCCTCACAGCTATATGACCCTGCCTGAATGGGGGTTAAAGGGATGTAAATAAAAGCAACATATGACTGATAATTCTTCAGTTTCCTTTGAGGTACAAAAGGCAAGCATGAGAGGTGTGAAGTTGGCCTGAGTGTGAAAACAAAATCATAATGAAATGTGAATAAAATGAAAATAAACGGAACACTCCCTAACCAGGGTTTACAGTGTCATCTCCAGCCCAAGAGACAGCCTGAACCATGGTCTCTGCAGGTACCTCTGCTTTAGCATCACTGGCTGCTGCTGCTGCTGCTGCTACCCACAGAGCCTCTTAACAAGTAGAAGCTGTTAGCTGAACTAATGAGCCTGGGAAGGTGCAATGAAATCCATAGTTCACTAAAGCTTCTGCTGTAATTCTGGGTCTTTTCTGTTCTTTGTGGTGAGAGAAGCAGCAAGCCCTGCCTTGAAAATACAAGCACTTCCTGAATTCATTCCCATTTTGGAAACCACTGGAAGATTTTCATAGCTTCGAATGAAGATTTTACTTGAAGCTACAGAGAAGGGTGTTTTCTTTGTTCTTTTCACACAGTTCTAAAAATCTAGACAGCCCTGAAATCTAGGGAAATTGAGCACTTTGCACACACCCCGCCCCCCACATATTTCCCAAACAATTGATACTGGTAATTAATACAGGCTTTATCCTAGAGCTGCTTGGTCCAGTTGAAGTTCCAATATAACTTATGCATTTGAAGCTATAAAAATGATATATAAATATAGATAAAAACAGCATATTGCCAACTTTGCCACGTAGTGGGTTAGCCATGCAATTAGGATGCTCAGCGTGCATTTCATTGACATAGAAATGCTTACCCATTTTCACTGTTCCATGCTTTGTCTTCCTGCACTAATATTATTGTTTTAGCTGTTTTTTAAGAAAAAAAAAGCTTCACTTAATATGTTCTTAAAATTTTCACATTAAACAAAGGGGAGCTAATAGCATCTTGTTGTCAGATACATTTTTTCACATACCTGCAAGGCTAGATATTACTATCTCAGTGATACTAAGCTTTAAAGGCATTTTGCCATGAGAAGACACTAGAAGATACCCTGCAGAGCCAAACTATTGCCACTATGTGACTTACGATACCTGGACATACACCAAAGAAGAAAAATTTTGCCAGATCTACTTGTATTTTTTAATCTAAGCAAAACATTAGCATTATATAGACACTTCTTGCAGGTATTTTATGACCTGTGTAACAAACTTACATTGTCATAATGACCTTCAGGCTATTTGATGTGTACGTTAAAGCATTAGTTCCTTGGGGCATGGGAATATGAAAGCCTTTTGATTTTTATTTTAAAATATCTGAAAATCTCCCCTTCTGGCTGCAAAAGAAACTTTGGAAAATGTGTGCAGTGCAGGTTCAAAAGCCAGAAAGAAAATATAAAAGAATGAAAATATAAATTTAAGAAGTCTAGAAAAAGACAAGTTCAAGATTGTTTTTAGTGCCTGACTTCAGATTTTTTATTGTTTAGAATTGTTGAGACAGTACTATATTAGTGAATTTTACTATAAGCAAAACATAGTAACACAGAAATGAATGTTAATGGTGCTTGAAATAGTTTTTTCCATGATCTGTATGTAATTCTGACATATACCAGTGTTAAAGTCAATATGCAATACAAACCTTTAGATTTCTTTTACCACTAAAAATCATGATTTCTAATGAAAAACCTATTCTGCTAATATTTCTTCAGAATTTCCACTCCTTTCTGGCACCAAAAATGCCCTTTGGAAATTGGAGGACAACTTAGCAGTTATTTTAAACACTTTATACTAGTTGACTCGCTAAATCAAGATAAATTATAGTCAGCCTTAGACATGTTTATGAGCTTGTCGAGATCACAACCTACAAACACATGAAAACAGAGGGTATTCCCTTCCATATGCAAGCTCCAGGAGCAGTTTTAAAGTCGTGAGGAGACATCAACTCTGAGTTCCCCTTGAGCATGAGGGCTTTAAATGGCAGAACGCTGACTGCTAATTACTAGAATGAAAATGTGTGTTTTCTAAATGTGCGATAAACTGCTCTTAAAACTTGAGAACCAGCAAATAGGATGTGGTTTTCGGCTACACCTTTTCTAGGCACTATATATACTTTTTCTAGACCAGTTTTTGCATTCATTTTGCAAACTCTGTTTTAACACAAGACCTAACTGGAAGTCACAAGAGTTGTCATTTGAATATTTCTCACATTTTCCTTTTTATCTGAGGTATCATCCATAAGACAGTGCTACTACATGCTATTCACACTTTGGTAACACAGTCCTCATGGCCACAATGTAGAGTTTGGAAGACGCAACCGTTAAGCTTAGCTTTGTGATATGAAGGTGTGATATAAGGCAGTGTTGAAATGAAGTTCATGCACTTGCAGCATTTCAAAAATGATCCCTGCAGTGCACTGGTCCAGATTTTGTTAACTGGGCCAAGACTCAGATTTTCCAAGATGCTTTGCAGCTACCTACCATTGACTGTGGAGGAAGGTACGTTCTTAAATACCTCTGGCTGCCTGGACCTGGCTGCTGGGAACTAGCATAAACATAGATGTGATGGGAGTTGCTAACTGCTGCCTGCCTTTTTTACCTAAATGCTCACTTTTGCACAATGTTTCAAAGGGGGTAAAATGCTCCAGGTTCAACCACAGGAACTTGTGAGGTTGAAGCGTGCCATGCTTTGCTAAATACTATAGACTCCCTCTCCAAATACTTAAATGACATGATACTAATGGTCTTTTGAAAACATTACAATATATATAAACATTGCACTTAAAATGTGTAATATTTTAGATATAAACATTGCACTTACTGGCATGAGTCTTCAATAAGCTCCTGTGACTTTCAGGTTCCTCCCCCCCATAGGCCAGCCAGGTGGGCTCCCACTGAAGTTCAGAGTGAGGGGACAAACTGTTCTCTCTGTCAGTCATGTCATAGCCATGTATATAAATGACACATTTTGGCCTTTGCCGTATCTTTGAATATTTTATTATTTATAGTTAGTATTTTAAAGTCACCTTCTTCCCCTCCTCCCACCACAAGAAAATGAATGCTGGTACATTTTGATCTTGTTTACATGCTACAAATCTAGAATGGCTCTGTTAACCCCATATCCACTGATTATTTCACCAAATCCCAATTCCTGTATTCCAACCAACTTTCCAACCAACTTAATGGGATATTTCTCCCCATTGTAACTTGTATTGGGTTTGCGTGGCAAGGTCTTGGTAGCGGGGGGGGGGGGGAGGGGCGCTACAGGGGTGGCTTCTGTGAGAAGCTGCTAGAAGCTTCCCCTATGTCTGATAAAGTTAATGCCAGCGGGTTCCAGGACAGACCCACCGCTGGCCAAGGCCGAGCCCATCAGCGACAGTGGTAGCGCCTCTGTGATAGCGTATTTAAGAAAGGGAAAAGAAGTTACAGGGGAGTAGCAGTTGCAGCCAGAGAGAGAGGAGTGAGAAGATGTGAGAGGAACAACTCTGCAGACACCAAGGTCAGTGAAGAAGGAGGGGGAGGAGGTGCTCCAGGCGCCGGAGCAGAGAGATTCCCCTGCAGCCCATGGTGAAGACCATGGTGAGGCAGGCTGTCCCCCTGCAGCCCATGGAGGTCCACGGTGGAGCAGAGATCCACCTGCGGCCCGTGGAGGACCCCACGCCGGAGCAAGTGGATGCCCAAAGGACACTGTGACCCTGTGGGAAGTCCGTGCTGGAGCAGGCTCCTGGCAGGACCTGCGGACCCGTGGCCCCATGGAGAGAGGAGCCCACGCTGAAGCAGGTTTGCTGGCAGGACTTGTGACCCCGTGGGGGACCCACGCTGGAGCAGTCTGTTCCTGAAGGACTGCATTCTGTGGAAGGGACCCATGCTGGAGCAGTTCGTGAAGAACTGTAGCCTGTGGGAAGGACTCACTTTGGAGAAGTTTGTGAAGGACTGTCTCCCGTGGGGGGGACCCCACGCTGGAGCAGGGGCAGTGTGAGGAGTCCTCCCCCTGAGGAGGAAGGAGCGGCAGAAACAACGTGTGATGAACTGACCCAAACCCCCATTCCCCGTCCCCCTGCGCTGCTCGGGGGGGGGGAGGAGGTATAGAGAATCAGGAGTAAAGTTAAGCCTGGGAAGAAGGGAGGGGTGGGGGGAAGGTGTTTTAAGATTTGGTTTTATTTCTCATTATCCTGCTCTGATTTGACTAGCAATAAATTAAACTAATTTTTCCCCAAGTCGAGTCTGTTTTGCCGTGAAGGTAATTGGTGAGTGATCTCCCTGTCCTTATCTCAACCCATGAGCCTTTCATTTTATTTTGTCTCTCCCCTGTCCAGTTGAGGAGGGGGAGTGATAGAGCGGCTTTGGTGGGCACCTGGCATCCAGCCAGGGTCAACCCACCACATAACTACAGCACTAACCTGAGTCATGATAATATTTTACATGCAGTCTCTGTTTTTTGGACCATGCGTTGAACTTATTTCAGAGATCTGCCTGCAGAATAAACTGAGCAATACATACAATGATTTGTTTCTGTTATGTGTGTAAATATTGGCTTAATCATATTTTTATTTTTTTTCAGTGGCAGTTTGCAGTATGCAGATGGACACTGACCAGCCTGCATTTGGTAGTCATATTGAAGATAAAGGTGGAGTCATGCTGGGAGGGCTGTACAGTTACAAAATCAGCAGTTCACATGTTGAATGCTCTTCTGCTTCAGGTCAGGGGTAACTCTTCTTGTAGTGTTTTGCATATGTTATATTGGACAATTTGTCTTCCACAACATTCTGCTGCATGGCTGGGATATTCACAATTCAGTGTCATGGGCTTTATTCTCTCTGCAACAAAAAAGAATCAGAAATGCTGTGGTAAGCATTTCTGTGAATACTGCAGTAAACTGGTGGGTTAGCAGTTGGTTTATACTGCATTTGGATGCCCTTTTCACTGCTTTTCTGTGAGCAGGTCATAGTGGCTGATGTAGCTGCTTGTGTCAAGTTCACTGCCACCAGCTGCAGGGGCATTTGTTTCTTTTGTTCCTTTTCCCTTTTTTGTAAGTAGATGATTTGGGGTCAGAACTGGAAAACAGTAAATTATTTATAAGGCTTTTATCAGTATAATGCTCTAATTAACTGGTCTCTGGGTCCTTCTTTTTCATTATTGCAGTGTGACAAACCAAATTGAAAAAAAAAAAATAAAAAACTTACTTACAATATCTTTTATAGTTCTTGAAACAGAAGCTCCAGATTGATATGCATGAAAGTATTCAGACCAGTGTATGCAAAATTTCCTTCCTTTGAGATGAGTTTTGCACATCAGTAGCACAGGTAGTTAAGTGCTTGCCAGTGGAGAATGAGCCCTGCAATTGCAGTACTCATTCTGGACCTTTTCAGAAACAGATCTTGTCACCAAATCAGTATGTTTTAATATGGGTTTGGACTGTCCCAAAGAAGCAGAAGAATTTCAGTATAGCGATGTGACAGGACATGCATAGAGTTTATTCAGTCTGTACCAGGGAAACAACCTTTCATCTTAAAACAGGTAACTTTGTGATGTTGACTTCAACGTAAAGTATAATATGAATTAAAGGAAAAACTCATATGTTTTGTTGTAATATCATAAAGTGTTGTCCTGCAAGGTACTGAGTGCCTTTAACTTTCATTGTCTCCATCTGAGATATAAACTTGTATTTAATGGTGACATTGTCTTCAACGTAAAGCAAGAGCCGATGCTTCCAGAAAAATTTACATATTTTTGTCTATTTTGGAATACTGTTTTATTTATTTTTAACAGATTATATATAATCTGTTATAAATAAATCTATATAAACAGAATATATATAATACTGTTTTATTTATTATTAACAGAGGAGCTATTAGTGAGTTATGCGGATATTCCAGTGTAGGTGTCAGTAAAACTGTTTCCCATGTCAGTGCTGGAATAAGCATTTAACATAGAGAAATGCTAGCAAAACCCCAGAAACTGTATCTTGCTTCCCCTGTAACTGTTTTCCCTACTAATGATTATTGCAAATCATTTATGTTTTGAAATATTTGATTTTATGGTGTTTGTTTTCAGGCTGGGTTGTAAAGCCACCATATTACGGTGAGAACTTCAAGCAGTGCTGGGAATGAGAGATGTGTGCAAATGGCTGGGAGAGGGAGCAGGCTGCCAGAGCCTCGTAAAAAACCATCAGCCAGACTCCCATGTGTGTGCCTGGCTTAGTTTCCACAAAGCATAGTGGTTGTTGTAGTGATGAGTTTTATGTCCCCATCCAGAGAAAGAAGGAAAAAATAAAAATAAAGTAAATTAATTATATGGGTATGCATGCTGTGGTGGAAGGGATTATTCTGTGTGTCCTCTTTGTGTCAAACCTTTTTCAGTTTCTCACAGTATCATGTGTAGAAGAGATGAATTTTTAAATCACATCCTGTTGTCTCAAAAACTGGGACATATGCTGTTGTCCTACTTCAATGTAATAATCTATTTCATCATTCAAGAAGTTTCTTTTCCTATAATTGCTGATGATTTCTTCAAGGTCTAGTTTAAGTCAAATAGATTTTGCTGAAGGGTTTGCCAAAATACACTAAAAATTATTATTCAGCTTATTGTATAGGGTTTAAATGGAAAAGTAAATCAACAATAAAATAGATATTATTTCAAAAATATACTTTACCTTTGAGGTTTTTTAACAATCCTTGTTTGATACTATCATAAAAGTAGTATTGACCACATTACTTAACCCCTCCAACAATTTTGAGAATATAAACATCATATCCTTCAGTAAAAATCTGATTTTGAGGAACTAATTTAAAAATAAGTACTTACTAAATAATTTCTAACATTACATTACCAAAAATTCTATACTTTAAATAATATTCGTATTAGCCCAGGATTTTTTTTCTTTTGAGCAAAGACATTGTTTTTTGGTAGATAATTCATGACAAAGGTAAGGACCTCAAAGTTCAGAGTACTAATTCAGATTTGCCTTTTGGCTATGCTTTTGTCACTCTTATTTTTTTCTACTGAGAAGAAAGTGGTTTTTTCTTGCTGACTTATGGGCAATATATTCTCTTATTTATTTAAAATTTTATACTAAGATCCCAAGTTACTGCGCTTTGAGGTTGTTTTCCTTTTTTTAAAATGAAACTGCCTATCATTTTCACTCAAAAAGGAAAGATGGTACTAAAAAAGGAATTTCAAAGCTATTAAGATATTAAGGAAATAAGTGAGTCCAGACCTCACTGATTTCCTGGCACTGACTCTAGTTTTGAGAGGCATATATTACACAAACGAGCCATAACATTTCCAAAAAGTGTTTTTATTAATTCTACAGAGATATTACAGTTGTTTTATATTCTTTTCTAAATTTCTGTGGTTTAGGTCATAAATTAAAAGTGCCAAAAGTAAAAATACAAGTTACACCATTTTTTCTTAAAAGCTTGGTCTAATGTTTTGTAAAAGAATGACCCTGCTCAGGGTCTCCTTTCTGCTCAGGGTCTCCTTTCCCTCTTCTCACCCCTTGCAACTTCTCTTCAAAATGGTCTTCTGCCAACCATTTTTGTGCAGCTGCCCATAGATGGGTGCTGAGCTGTCAAACAGACATTCCTGTAGTTGCACAGTAGACTGGCAAAAGACTGGTTATTACAGAATCAAGGAGAATAGTTTAAAGCTACTTTGAACTTTTCTTCCCTAAAACATCAGTTTCTATACTGGAAGAGGGAAGCAGGACTTTTTCTCCCCTGTGAAAATCATGACCACTTCTTTTTCCCATGTTCATCATCAGCAACAACAAATTTCAAAACTTTTGAAAAAAAGTGACTGAGATATTTGAATTTTGGACAAGTTATAATATGGTTGTGGTGGTCTGGAGAAGCTATTTTAAGTTCTCTTCAAGACTGTGTGTTTTCTATACATGACCATTTTTTATTTCCACCTCAGGTTAGTATTAAAAGGAACATTTGTTCCAGATTGCCTTTCCATCCAGGAGTTCTTTGGAACAGCAAATGTTGGATCGTAAAGACCTTCTGTACTCACTGAGCTTAGGGTTACATTAATAATAATTATGATATAAGTGGGTTTTAGGATTTTCCCCTGTATCCTTTTCTTGAGAAGATTTTCTATGAGAAAACCTGCTGCTAGCAGGTTGTGTGTATGTCCACAGAAAAAGCAAGTAGAATACCCAATGAACTGTAAACTTCATTTTGTCTATAAGTTTTTTCCTGCTTTCCTGCTTCATTAACCAAATACCATACTGTGTGTAAGCGCTAACCTGTGACAGTGGCTGCTCTAATGCCTTTTAGCTGGCAGGGCTCTTCCTCCCAGAGTGCTGTTGTGCAGGCAGGAGGTACTTTTGGTTCTGACATGCACTTCACGTTCTGCTGTGGCAGGGTTGGTGCTGGCATATGTGCTGCTGCCATCCCTGCTTAGTGCAAAAGGGAAATAACTCAGGTAAGATTTTACCAAGGTAATCCTCAGTCAAGTTTTGGTGGAGATAGACCTCACTGTCCCCAGTGTTAGAGCTGCCCCGGACCTGTAAACCCAGACCTTCCTTAGACATGATGAGTCTACGCACATTGCTGGAGATGCAGAAGAAATAGATGATGTACTGGAGTTACAAGGGTCAGGGTCTCTGTGTAATAGGGTAATGGGCAAGAAGGTGTGCGGAGGAAATGTGCAAGGAAGGCTAAAAGAAGCCCCAGTCTTATAATCCGCAAAAGCAAAGGGGAACGTAAAAGGAAGAGGTCAAATGGACGGGGGTCCAATACAGTTGCATGGGGAGTGTCTAGCCAAAGGAGAGCTCTGGCAAGATTGTGAGAATAAGGTTAATATTGGCATTTTTCTATGAATAGAAAAGGAAGCATATGCTTCCAATTGTTTCACACAATGCATTTGAAACATATGCTTGATAACCATGGAGAACATTTGATGGAGTGTTTACAGCATAATAAGCAGAACAATTAGAATAACAGATCATTGTGTGTCCCTGGAACTGCTCCTATTTCCCCCATACCACCTTTCTGCTGCTTTTTTCCCAGTCTTAATGTCTTTTTAGATTGTTGTTCTTCTGGCAGTTTGGGCTGATTTTAAATTTCTCATCAAACTATTTTATTCCCATTGACAATATATTTTGTATACTCCTCTGTCTGATCCACAGATAACAAAGCCCTGCTGAATTTCTGGGTTTGAGCTTGAGCTCAATCAAACCAAACCATTTCCCTCTCTACCACCCATCATTATGCTGTCTTTGAATAACTACAAGGCAGAAGCCTCTAAAACAGTCAGTCTGATAGCAGCAATCGCACACTTCCTGGCTTCTCGACTTTTTTACCTGACTGCTCTAACCTGCATTTTAGCAAGTGCAGAGGCAGAAGGTCAGATTGTCCCCAGCCAGTGTGGAGGAGCTTGGAGTATACCTGAATGCTGAACACACAAAATAAGGACTTCAGCAGAGTTCAATGTTGATGCCAACTGGATGGCAAGAATTTAGACATTGGATGTCACTGTGGATGTGTTCTAATTACTTCTGTCTTGATTATAGATTTCCATTTGTTTGGCATAAGTCATGTTCCATGACAACAGATATTTAATTGGACTTTGGCTCTGGGTTCATTCACCAGAAGTTTATGAAGTTAAATTAATTAATAAAAAGACTATGCTGATTTTTGGTGATGCTTTTGGCCAATGCTTTCTTCCAGGAACTGATAAGAGTAGCTTCACATGAATTCACATATTCAATTGATTAACTGAACTGGACAATTTTGAATATTTTTTTCACACCTCCCCCCCCTAGAATTCAGTAAAGTTTGGAATAAAAACAAGTAAAAAAATTGGTAAAAAAATATGGAGAATCTATTCAGTTTTGTTATACCTGTGGGTGACATGAAAACTCTGAAGTTCAAGTCCTAACTAGATTTGTCTGTGACATTTCCCTTGATCTGAAAGATAGCAAAATGCTAGATACATATGCATTAAGTGTAGCTGCTTACCTTATACCATATGCAGAAGCAGTTATGCATGTGGATAGCTGTGCTTATGCGTGTGTGTGGGTAAGGTGAAACAAATCCAGCTAACATTACCATATCCCTAGCTCAGATCTGATGAAGCCCTAGTATAAAAGAAGATGTAAAAAATTGGAGAAAGAGGTTGTCGTGGTTTAACCCCAGCCAGCAACTAAACACCACACAGACGCTTGCTCACTCCTCCCCCCTCCCAGTGGGATGGGGAGGAGAATTGGAAAAAAAGTAAAATTCGTGGGTTGAGATAAGAACAGTTTAATAACTAAAGTAAAATATAATACTAAACAATAATAATAATAAAATATAATAATACTACTACTAGTAATGAAAAGGAATATAACAACAACAACAAAAAAGAAATAAAACTCAAGGAAAAAAATAACAGTGATGCACAATGCAATTGCTCACCACCCGCTGACCGATGCCAGAGCAGTGATCTGCCCCTCCCGGCCAACTCCCTTCAGTTTATATACTGAGCATGACATTCCATGGTATGGAATGTCCCTTTGGCTAGTTCAGGTCAGCTGTCCTGGCTATGCTCCCTCCCAGCTTCTTGCACACCTGCTTGCTGGCAGAGCATGGGAAACTGAAAAGTCCTTAGCTTAGGATAAGCACTACTTAGCAACAACTAAAACATCAGTGTGTTATCAACATTATTCTCACACTAAATCTAAAACATAGCACTGTACCAGTTACTAGGAAGAAAATTAACTCTATCCCAGCTGAAACCAGGATGGAGGTGTAGGACTTGCTGTGCATTAGTGTGGAGAATGAAACTGATGTAGGGTTCATGATTCATCTGTGACTGATGCTGTGGTATAAAAATGATTCCATGGCATTATCATAGGAGATCCCTCACATCATCTCAAGGGGTTTTTTTTTTTTTTGGTTTTTGACTGGCTTGTACTTTAGAAATAACAGTTCAGATACCTGGCGATTCAGGACAATCAGCAGCCTTCTATAAAGAGAGTTTCTCAAAAGGGAAAAAACATCCTGATGTGCCTAAATGACTTTACTTCATACCACACATCTGATGGCAGGTGTTCCCTTTGTTTCTGTCTACCAAATGGTGTGATGAAGAAGGCAGGGAATGGGAGGAGGGTTGGACAAGCAGCTCAAGACAGATGTTTTATAAGTTTTAAAATATTTAACTACTGAATAGAATTTAAAATATCCTGTTTATTTTTAGATTTTGTGCATTGTGTGTATTTTGGGAATATTTCCACATGATAGCATTAACAAGAACACTGTCTCATTAAAGTTGCCTCAAAGGGACCTTTTGAACGAAAAGAAATTCTGTCATGAATATTGTTTTTTGCGTAGTATGTGAAGATATTAAATATTATGCTTGAAGTAAAATATTGCATCTATTAGAAACATTAAAAGCCTGTATATTATTCACAGTTAAATACATAAATGCCCTGTTACTTCTTTTTCACTTTCTTGGTACATCAAAAAAAAAAATTGTTACATTGGTATATTAAAAGCATGTTGTATTATATCACTTGGTTTTAGCTGGATGGAGCATGTTAACTTTCTTTTAGTCCCTCAATTGACAAACACAGGCTTGGCTTTGCCGTAGCAAAACTCTAACTGTAATTCACTTTATTTCACAGTTCTAAAGAGTATTCAAGTAGGCTGGAAGATCAGAATTAATTACAAATGACCTGGTTTTGTTTGTCTATACCAGTCTAGGAGATCCATGAGGAGGAAGCTGCAGTAAGAAACCAAACTGCAGCAGTTCTAGAAGAGCTTAAGTTACAGTCCATGCATGACTGCTACAGTGAAACTTTAAAAAGTTTTACTTTTTTCACCTTCCCAAAAGATGAAATATGCTTGAAATTCAGCTCTACACTAGATTTGGGTAAGCTGTGTGTGCAGGGTTGCTAAAGAGGAACATGGCTGAGAAGGGCAATCTAATCTTACATTTATATAGAGGTTTGTACACTGTGTTTTGCCCAAATCTGAATTTGGGCAAACCAAAGTTCAGCTATCAGAACTTTCAGAAGTTGGAAAATGAAATTTGCACAGATTAGGTTAAAAGGATAACTCAGGTAATGCGAGTATTTTAATACAGGCAAACATGAAATACAACTGACACTTGTCTCTAGTGCAGTGCTGTTATGATAAGGTAAATAAATTATGGGAATCTTTCATTATTCTCAAACCAAACATTACAAAAAGCTAGGAAAATATGTTGTAACCTGATGGGAATGCATTTTTGAAGCACTTAAATTTATCCTTGCCTTTGACTTTACGTAATATGAATGCAATACTTTTTAGAGCAATAAACATTTTGTTTGCAAGATCAGATTATAACGGTAAGGACAATTTTTTCTTACTTAGATATTTTAGTATTACTTACCCTGGGTAAAGCTAAGGTTCTTTGAGTGACTTAATTTTTATATTGCCGTACCTTAGTCCAGTAAGACACTATATTATTTCTGAATTTTCCAAGAACATAATTTTTACTGAAGTCATTGAAATATTACTTCAGTGGTTTCACAGTTGAGAAACTAGCAGCCACATTCCCAGACTTAACTTGTGGTGAATGTACATTACGTCTGGGAGTCTTCTCTTTTTTAATTAGTAAAATTTTCATACAGGAGGAGTAAACAAGAAACCTAGAGAGAATGCTAACAGCTTATATTTCCAATAGCATGAAGCTATGTGTAAATATGACATGATGCATCCACTTCCCCTATGGAGCAAATATTTGTAATTGTCAAGATGGTTGATGTTGAAATAATAATCAGTTTTTCTTTGGTGCAATTTCAGGGAGAAGCTATAATTATGTATGACAAATATGCTGGAATTGACCCTACTGTCTATAAAAACTTCCATAAGTAATCTCAGCAGGAGATGCACATGTTAAGAGATTTTTTCAGTTTGAAAAGGAAGATATTTTTCTTTCAATGTTCATTATACATTTGACAATAAGTGATGTGACATTTATTGTGGCATTTTTAGATATTTACATAATGATTTGAAATGTGGTTGTGCAAAAAGAAAGGTAGCCACACTAATCTACTTGCTAAACAGTTCCGTCAGGCTTTTAATTGAGGGGGGTTTTTTGTGAGACTTACTAAGTGACAGTTACATCTCAAGATTTTGCATCAGAGTAACTATGCTTGTATGAAACTTCTTTATCTATCTTGCATGTTTTTGCTCTTTCATTCCATAAAATCTTATATACTCTAAGTGCCTCTTTATTTGAAATTTCCAGCAGACTGTTCATTTTCAACTCAAAACATAAACAAGTGCTGGCTGTTCATGGCCCAGTACCATCTTCACGTAAAATATTTCATTCACAAATGAAACCCTGACTTGGCAGATCAGATAAAAAAAGCAGAATACCTCCTGCACCCAGATCTGTTCTGTGGCTGGAAACAGGTGGGTGGAAGACTTAGAATTCTGCTTTATTTGGAATGTTACGGTTATTTCGCAGTCCATTTCTGATGGATTTTGCTCTGGCTTGTTCTCCTGCATCACTAACCTCAGCTAGTGAAGAGAACCACATGGCTCAGGGTTTATGCATCCTGTTAGTTCTCCAGCCCTTCTGTTTCTTTCTCAAGTGCATGCAAAAAGCATGAGGAATTCAACTGTGCATGAAGCAGCCCTCCAAGCCAAGTGCACATGATGCACCACATTTGGTTGCAGACAGGAGGGAATGCAGGGCTAACAGAAGAAAGTGTCAGTCAGACTGGAACCACAGAAAGGAACAGGTGCATTTTCATGCTGCAAATTAGTCCTTCTGCAAAAGGTGATGCCTCTTGCTGGATTGTTCTGTGCAGGAAAGCAGCAATGGCATTTAGCCAGAGCCATAGGAGTTACAATTTACCCAGTAAGGATAGGTACTGGTGAGCAGCCAGTTGGAATCTGGCTTTGCTAAGTCAAAACAGGACTTGAAAGTAGCTACCATGTCAGCGTTGGGCTCCTCTGACTTCTGTTCCTGCTCAATTTATCTGATAGTTATAGTAACTACCAGTTAGTTCTCCATCTATACATGCCCTCCTTTTCCTGTTATAGTGTCACAGAATCACAGAATCACACAGAGTGGTTGAGGTTGGAAAGGACCTCTGGAGATCATGTTGTCCAAACCCCTTCTGAAGCAAGGCCACCCAGAGCAGGTTGCCCAGTACCAGGTCCAGATGGCTTTTGAATATCTCCAAGGAGGGAGACTCCACAACCTCTTAGGGCAATCTGTGCCAGTACTCAGTCACTCTCACAGTGAAAAAAGTGTTTCCTTATGATCAGACAGACCCTCCTGTGTTGCGGGTGGTGCCCATTGCCTCTTGATGTCAGGTGCTAAACATATTGCTGTAGCAAGCAGAAGCAGAAATATAACCTCTGTTACACTTATGATCTATAGAAAAAGGACAAACAGGCCATCTGCTAACTGAAAACTTTGTAGTCTAAGAAAATGTCTCTGTGTTTTTGTTGTCAGCTGAAGGGCTCTTTACACGCGTTTGTCCAGGGGAAGTACTAGTGGTATGGTCTTATATTTCAAGAAACTTTTCCATTAAGCTTACTTTCTGACTGTCCAGTAGAAAAAGAGAGCAAAATAGGCTTGTTTTCCTATATATGGGAGAGGATAATACCTCTGCGCATGCCACAACCTGTGCCTTTTTACTTTCTAGACGTTACATCTTCGGTTTATGCAAATGGTCATTGTTACACTGACTTATGTAGCACTGTACTGGTTCTCACCAGCCTGTCCCTAGGAGTTACAGACTGATGTCAAATAGTTATCTGATATGTATGTGCCCATGTCATACACTTATAACATAGTGTTCCTTGCTTTCTGCCTCCACCTCTTTGTCTTAAGATTTCCAATAAAAAACCCTCTTACTTTCCGGTCCCCATCAGCGATCTCCAATATACAAAACTGGGTTGTGGATTAGATGCAGCCTTGAGTAGAATTGGCTTAATGTCAATTCCAAATTTACTTCTCCTTGGCTTCGTCTCCAAGGATGGTATCTGCAGAGGACAGGGGGATTTTTAAAGCTGTATTTCAGGACCTTGGTTCTGCTTTGTTAACTCTAAAGATGTGTGATATATATGACAAAGACTGAAAGCCATTAGAGCCCCATGTTCAGTTGACAGTACCATTTTACACAGTAGTTTATTGCCTGCATGTTATCTTTCAGGAGAGTAGGAAGCATCATTGATTTTAACTTGACTTTTCTTTTGTTCGCTTAGCAAATAGGCATTGTGAAAAAACTCTTACCTTTACCCAAAAGTCTTTTCTTTAAATACCACAGATGATTGAGTTATGCCCAAAATATAGTCCTTTGTGAAAAATGGATATAGAACCATAGTGTATGACTGTTGAAGGAGTTTTCCTAGACTTTACTAAAAACATTTAAGTTAAAAAATAAGCTGTTTTCTGACACTATTGAAATCTCTGAGACAGCAGTATTTTACTGCTTCATAAGGACTGGTGAATGTAACTCACAAGCATCATTTTCATTTGTCCCAAATCTGCCATCCTTCTTTCTGCTAAGTCTTTATGTCATTAAAACTCCCATAGCTATCACAGCTGCAATCAGTGGAGCAATGCGGGGAACGAAGTAACTCATAGCTAAGCCATAGATGGAACAACAGAATTCTAAAATAACAGGGTAAAAAAGCTTTCCTAATTTGAACTAGAATTGATAATTTTTAAGCTTTCTTTTTATTTTGGAAATGTGTATTAGCCACAAGCAAGAAGATGTTCAGTGACAGTGATCTTACAAACAGCTCACAGCACTGAGAGGAGTATGACTAGTGCTTTCATTTTTGTGGGGTCCTGACTGTACCATGATATGGCTCTACCAAAAACACAGACACATCAAAAATGCAGGAGGGGTTTCCATTATCCTTGGCTGTTATCTTCTCTCTTGGTCATAAATCTGTGTTAGAAAAATGATGAGAGACTCAAAATAGAATTCAGCCTCGACTCTTAGTGGTGGGTCTAAGCTGTGCCTGCTGATGTAAAGGTGAATGTTGTCAAAACACTTCCTATTTCCTCTCTGACATGGGTTTTAATTGTGCATATTTTCAGTATTTGTTAATTAGAAACAACACAAAAAAACATAGTGTGAGGACTGGCAAAGGTTTATCCCTTCACTTTAAAAGAAATCAGGAATAAAAAAACATAAAATGGGGTCTTTAAAATATTTAGCTGGACACCAGTATTGTGCCCAGTGACAGACACTGAATAAGCCTCTATAAGTAGCATTGCCAGTAATATTCGGTCTAATGTGCAGCACCTCAGCTCTCCTAGCACTGGGTCTCTTTTGAGACGGCCTCCCCTGTTGTTCTACACCATGCCAAACTGGGTGGTAGCCTCCACTTTGGGCAGCTGCTCACTTGGGCTGAGACCACAGTGACATTTTGAAAACTGAGCAGGTAATTTAGTCAGAATGGATAACATGTACTGAAAACAAATCAGGAGAAACAAGTATAATGAAGATTGATTGATTAATACAATTAAGTGGGGCTATTTTGTCCATTTGTTTGGTGTCCTTAGGCTGTGATAATTCTACAGTTTGTGTAGCTGCTTTACCATTTAATGCTAGATCATTTTAAAGAATGGATCAATCTATTGACATTTATAGCAAGGTAAGCATTAAAATATTCTGCTTGACTAGCTAAGAATTTTCTGTCTCACTGGAATTCTCTGAATACATTGATAAGTAAAATGAAACTGATGAAAATTTCCCTTTTAGGTCTTCTCTAACCACTGGGTTCCATCCTGCCTTTTTCACTTGCTTTGTGAGTCTAGTCCTTTTCTCATTTGCTTTTCTTCCAAGTATCAGACTAAAATGTTCCAGAAAATCGTAGCTTTAAAAGTACTCTGCATTAGCTGAATGCAGCAGGCATGTAAGCAGTCACTTATGCCAGTGACATTAACCCCATCTTCTTTAACAAAGAGAAATGGGAACTAAGCATATAATCTATGAAATCAGGATGTCTTGTCTCCTTCTTGTAGCATAGCATAGATTTTCGTTCAGTTATTCCTGTATTGAACACAGATCCCAGTGTTTATGTGGTGTCTAGGCTTCGGACAAGACATCTTGTCCCTATTAAGAGTTTAGAGGTGGAGGATACTCTTTTCCTTCAGTATTTTCTTCCATTGGTTAACTGCCTTCATTGCCAGCATGTGTAATTTCTCTTTTGAAATTGTCTAACTGAGATTTCAAGTTGTTGGTTCTTTTGTAACTGGCAGACTCTCTCAGAGTGACAACTGTGAGTAAGACCTGTCATCTCTGAATTTGCTTTTGAGCCAAACAGAATTAAATTCATTAAAGCCCTCTTTACACAGCCTCTTTCCTCAGCCCAGAAGTCTTTTGACCCCCAATGCTTCTTCTTTAATAGCCTTTCTAAAGTATGTTTAAAATGAAAATGTATTTAAAAAGGAAGTTCAAGTATCATTCTTGCCAATGTTATGTGCTGTTATGAAAGAAACACCCTCTCCAGCTTGCTGTTCTCTCATGAACCATGCAAGGTTCATGATAATCCTCTCAACCTGGGCATCACCTGCAAACTGTTTTTCATTTTTTTTTGTCTTCTGTGATTCCTGAATCTTTTATAGTGTAGGGCATCTGTATAACAACATGTAAAGGAGCATTTGCTAACCTCTCGGGAGGAGGTGCTTGGACGAAGTTATTGATGAGAAAGGGAAGAAAAAGAAGAAATGAAGTGCTGTAATCATGTGCCTCTGTCACACAGGCAGGTTATTGGATACTTGCGAAATAGTGGTATGCTGGGAGAAAGGTAACTCCATGAAATGACCTAAGAGTTTGAATTTATTAGTTCTTTGAAAGGCACATGTGTTCCTCGATGAATTCTAATGAAGATGTATTTAGTGAGTCTTTGGAAGAGCTATTCAGCCACTCAGGAAAAAAAAAGCAAAACAGTAGATCTTTGAGATGGAAGAAGCCACTTTAAGTGATCAGCTCTGTCAACATTTTACTTCCTAGCACTGTAGAACTGATCCCTGCAGTGCATTTTCTGGGTTTTCGGGGGGGGGGGGGGGGGGGGGGGGGGGGGGGGGGGGGGGCGGGGGGGTGTTCAGGGGATTTGTCCAAGCATTGAGTGTTGGTATGAATTAGCCTTACTTTGTTCTTTATATTTTATATGAAAACACCTAGAGGGCCATGCATTCAGGAAGTTTTAAATTGTGGCACTGTTATAAAGTTTTGCGTTCAAGGAATATGTTAGAAAGGATCAAGGCATTTTGATAAGGGACTAAGAGTGAGAAAAGTCGTTTGTTCTGTAGACAGAATGCATGAGTAAAAGTCATCTGCACCAATGAGCCAAATTTTCTGAGCATTAGGAGTGAAACTTGCAGAGATTCACCAGATTAATTTGCCCCTTCCTTTACTTCATAGAGGTGGAGCCCAGTTTTCCTGTAAAAGTTCCATCTGGAGGGTAGGCTCAGGTCTTTTATAGCTACCAAGAAACCAGAATGCCTCAGCAGCCCTGGTTAGTTCTTTCTGCTCACAGAACATGGTGGTTGTTTTCAACAGGAAAGCACCTGAGGATCTCATCCATGTGGTATCACTGCATGGGTGTCACTGTGAATGATACTGTTGCAATACCAATTTTTTATGGGTAAAGATCACCATTTTCTGTGTTTTGCCTATTTCTATTCTGTTTAAAACCCAGAAACTCAAATTCAGAATATGCAGCTTTCATGACATTGTATTTTTTCATCCATTTTATTGCTAAACTTCTTCCTGTTTAAACTTTCTTACTGTTCAAAGAACTGACCAATCTCAAACTGTTTTGTAAGCTTGAATATGAGTGGATGGACTGCTGTAGATAAGGAATTCTTAGTGCTATTTTACTGGGATGTTGATACCGTGGGATGGTTTTGCTCTCCCTATCAAAACAGCACGGATTTTTTCTCACACTGTTGCTGCTTTTTTTTACTTTTTCTTCACGTTCTTTAATTCGCTGACAGTTTAATTGACCAGTGTGACAAAAATTCACTTTTAGTTTAGCCACTGACTCTTATAAATGCTATAGGCTGAAGAAAAGCATCTTTTCAATGGCTCTTTGAAAACTGAGATTAAAAGCAATCAAAGAATACAGATATTTCTTGACTTGAGGGTGTGTTTGAATGCATGGAGTAGAAAAGGCCCATACAAATCTAGTTAGGCAAACAGTTTAGTTCCCACAAACCCCCCAAAAGCACTATAAATGAAACTGATATATCTGAATTTTGGAAGTTTCTTTGAAATTTGTTTAAGAAAATTGATATGTTTTTCAACCTCACAAGTCTCCACAACGGGGTATTTTTAGCTGTCAATATTCTTGCACATTCTTATTTCCTGTCAGCACCATGATATCACTGTCATGAGTCAAGGGCGTGCACTGGTGATGATCAGAACAGCTCAGTCAGAAAAGCCCCTGTGTTAGAGGGGCTGGGCAGCTATCACTTGAGAACACGAGGATTAATGGTGGAAGGCTTATTGCTTCAATGACTGGTGGAAGAAAAATGAATTGGTAATTAAAAAAACAAAAAGGTGTCTTGTCCTTTGGTGAATGCACTTATTCCTTTTTGAGCTGTAGAATGGCAGAAGAGTTAAAAGTAGACAGAAAGATTAAAAATAGATATGCAGGTGACTTTATATACTCTCTTTTCAAGTCCTCTTGCATGATAACAGTAGTAAGCTGGTGTAGGTTTATTGGCACTAATAACACAATAACTACAACCAGGTTAAGAAAGTGCATTCCTTTTTTTTGAGAAATATAGTTTATTTAGATTCCTCCTACCAAAAGAATTACATATATATTTAATAAAAATCAAAACATTTTTCATTGCCCTGAACGCAGAGCACTTTACTGCAAATCAGCTCAAATTAATCTGGTATGTCCACTGTATCTCTGCCTCTGCCTACCTCTTTTCTTTAGACAGTATCTTAGGTTGGTCCCAGTGTCTTGTGCTGGAAGGACATTCCCCTGGCAATGTGGTACATGAAACCACACAGGTAAGCAAGGTTATCATGAAGGGTGCATCGGACCAGTTACCCATCAAGGAAAGCATGTGGAAGTTGCCCGAATTCCTGAGACATCCTGGACACAGTGTCAAGCTGACTCAAAACAGCATCTTTTGATGCAGAAGTGTAACAACTTCTTAACCTGAATTAAAGGGTTGTCATATGAAATGCAGTTAATATTTCCAGTTTGGCTCTCTTATTGGAGCTGTCAGTTCTGCAAGTTGATATTTTGACCTCACCTTTGTCCCTGTTTCAGGGAAAACTCCCAAGGCAAAGTTCATCTCCTTTGAACTTTCTGCATTCTTCCCTGCCTTTCCTCTCATACAGGATATTATAATACATAGGTAAGGCTGAGTCTGCCCCCACCAGAAAAATCTGCTTTTTATGTATTCTTCTCTTCACTGGCCAGACATTGTTGCTGCAGTACAGAACCAATTTCATCCTTGTCAGGTAAAAGGATTTACTGCTCGATTAAAAAGTAGCCCAATGTAGAGCTTCCAAATAACACATGTAAATTACAATGCCATCTTTACCCTTAGGCTTCAGGCCAATGCTTCTGTCCACCTTGGAAAATAGAATTCCTTCCTCATGGTTGTCCTGGTTTTTCAGTGTCCTAAAATGATTACAAGATGCTACTGTGCTCTCAACAAAGCTGCTTTTCTTTAATGTCAATGCTAGCCAGCTTGGCTTTGGGAGCTTCAAAAAGATTTTTAGTCTCAGTCTCCCTGTTTAGAGGGACAGAGATTGTAGGCACACAGCAATTAAAGCCTTTTACCTCTCATTACTGGTCATCTTTCTTTCTATGTAATTGTAGCAAAAGTCTGAATCGCAGAAATCAATATTTTTGCTGTTAATACTGTCTGAAAAGAAGCAGAATTCTGTGAAGAGGTTGTTGAGGTCCCAAGTTGCTCATGAACCATATGGAAATGAATATAATGGAAATTCAGCTTTGTAAAAACTAAAGAAATTAAACATAAAAAAGCTGTTAAAAGCATATTGTAATACTATACAATAGTCTTAATAGAGTGTGTTACTCTCTTTTCCTCCTCACTTCACCTATATTATTCAGTAGAGAGGATTGTCTTTATCTGGGGTTGAATCAAAGCAGTTTATTACTTCCAAGAACTTTTTACATTGTTGTAGTCCCATGTAGTAAATACACCAGACTTTCACACAGGGTCATTAACGTAATACGATGTTAGCCCAAGATTGTTGGCTATACCCTTTGTACAATGTTCCTGTATGATCCTGAGCAAGTCACTCAACATATTTTGTATGGGATCACTAATTAGCAGGATTTAGTTGCCTAAAGAGAAACAGTACCTAATCCAGATACTTCCAGAGGAGACCTGGAACATATCAGAAGTGACTATGCAGCTCTGAGGGTGAGAGTGCAAGCCATGGGCAGTTTCTCCTTGATCCTTCTGGTGAAGGGACAAGGCTTAGGGAGGAGCAGACAGATCCTGTGGGTCATCAAGTGGCTTCACTACTGATGTTGTTGACAGGGATTTGACTTTCAGGATCAAAGGACCCTTTTTAAATATCAAGGACTGACGAGGAGAGGCAGGATCCACCTAACAAAGCAGGGCTAAAGCATCTTTGCCAAGAGGCTAGCCAACCTGCTGAGGGGAGCTTGTAACTAGGAATGATGAGGGGGGGAGCTTACTAGAGTGAAAGAAGTGATTATTGCCCTCTACTCAGCGCTCATTAGACTGTATTTAGAATAAGTGGTCCAGCGTGCTTCCCCCACACCTCCTTCCCCAATACAAGAAACAAGTATTTTGGTTCATGACTTGGACTGGAAAGAGTGCAGGGGAAGCCACCAAGGTAGCCAGGCCCTGGGAGGAGAGGCTCCAGGACCGGGACTTTTCAGGCTAGGGAAGGGGTGTCTTGGGGCCTCAGCAGCAGCCTCTAGCACCTATGGGGAGGGGACTCAAGAGGTGAAGCTCTCTTGTCTTTGTAGCATTGAGAGATGACAAGAAACAATGTGCATAAATTGAAACAGGAGAGGTTCAGACTGGATCTAAGGAAAAACTTTTTCACCCTGAAGACAATGAGGGTTGCCCAGAAAGGTGCCATTTCCATCCATGGTGGTTTTCAATCCACAACTGGACAAAGCCCTGAGCAACCCGGTCTGATGACAGAGCTGACCCTGCTCCGAGCTGGAGGATAGATCAGAGAGGTCCTTCCAACCTGAATTATCCCATGATTGTATGGTCCTATCTTGAGGCAACTCAATTTTGCCATGCCAAAGCTGTCTGGCTCATTTTATGTGAGGCTAGATGGACACACAGTCCTGAACTGCAGATGTGATAAGGACTCACGACAGAAAATAAAGTCAGTTTTACCCGTGCCAATAAAATATAAAAACTGTATTTTACACTTTACTATAAAATTTTAATTTCTTTCCAAATCCAGGCCTTATCAATGTTGGGTTCGTTCCGTTTTCCAAACTAATGTAGTATCTTTGTGCTTCACTGTTTCTATAAAGTGGTTAGTGCGCAGCTTTCATGCAGGTGTTGTAAAATAAATGTGTATTTATGAACTGGTCACAGCGACTAATGTAGAAGAAAGACCTTGAAGAAATTAATAATTCTGTAAAAGGATTTTAATCACGTAAAGTGAAGAAGGCATAGGATTACATATTTAATAAGGGAGATAAAACCTAGAGGTGGGGATCTGCTCATTAAGTGAGCATACTCTGTCCCATGAGTTGATTTGAGTCCTGTGAAAGAAATAGGTGAGCATGTAATTAAAACTGAATGTCCACGTGTACTGCACATATGTAATGGATACACACAAAGTAGAGGGGATTTAAAATTGAATTGGCAAATTCTGCTATAGTATTTCTTACCTTTTGTATGATTCACTACCAACCTTAATGCTTCCTGGTGTAAAAGATTTCTTTTTTCCCCAATGTTGTATCTTTTAATGAAGTCTTCGGTCAACAAATGTATCATGCCAGCTGCTCAAAAGAGAAACAAAATAAAACTCTCAGATAAATTTCACATATGAGTTAAAACTGTTTGGACGGAATTAAAGCTTGGGCAAAATTACTGATCTGACATATATATTTGTATATGCTCCAGGCTGAGTCCAGTATTCATGAACACAGTCACTTCATGAGAACAACCAGGTTGCAAAATGCTGTCACAGATGTTGTCAGCTTTTCTTATACTGAAACTTCTGTCCTTGGTGGCCCCTTTCAGGTTGCAGTGTGGTACAGTGCAGTCTAACTACAACGCAGCTGTAGCCACTGGCACTGTGAGGTTTCAATGTACTGAAGGACTTTATTTTTCACATAGTGTGAAATTTGATAGAAGAGTATATACATTTCTCTGGGAGAAAAAAAAAGGTTTTATATATGAAATTGTAAATCACCAGTATTTACTTTAAATTTTAATGAAATCCAATATGGTACAGACTGCATAAAGCACTTTAAACCACTTCTTTGTACATGTGAAAAAGTATAAATAAATAGGTCTTTACTCTGTCTCTGTATTTTAGTTATTTAATAAAGTTTTCATAAGTAAAAATTTATATAGGAAAATAAACTTATTTTGGAATATGATGGCAAAGCCTCTAAACATAGCTTTACAAGTCAGACCAGAGGGGGATTGTTTATGTATAAGCTGAGTAGAAAGAACATACAAATGAATTATTGCTGATAGGCAAATGGCTCAGCTTGTAAAAAGGTAAAAGCAGAATTGGTCTCATTGCAAAGTACTATAGGAATATTTGCAGGCAAACAACATGTGCTTTATGCCTTTGCTAGAGTAGATAATGACCCTGTAGTGGCAATGAATCTCCTGATAAGACAGGCTTAAACAGTTGAGCATGTCCTAGTTTATGTTAGAAATGGGTTCAGGGCACTATTGCTTTGAACCTGTGACTCATTTCCAATGAAAATGTTTCAAACAGTTGTACATAGTCCTTGCCACTGGTCTCCTGTGCTTTCAGTACTGATCAAAATAGCATTGCCCTTTAGATATTGTCCAGGTTGAGCTGGTCAGAATCAGAAAGAATTCGGAAGGAAAATAAATATATGAAGCAGTTTACATTTCACAGGCTTTGGAACTGATCAGTCCTTTCCCCAGGCTTCATGAAATTTGATATTTATACCATTTAAAGTAATGGTATTTTTAAATTAAAGTAGTAATATTTTTTAGGCAAAGGAGAAGTGTCATACAGGGTGATATCTAGCAAGTGAATTTTTTGAAAATTAGATTTCAATATTGATAAAAAACAGTTCCAAAATGCTGCGAAAGACTAAATATGTTCTACTTTTTCAAGTTTCTATATAATAGAAAACCGTATTACGGTATTAATAGTAATGAAAAGGAATATAACAAAAAAAAAGAAAAAAAAAAAGAAGTAAACTCAAGGAAAAAAAACAGTGATGCACAATGGAATTGCTCACCACCCGCTGATCGATGCCTGAGCAGCAATCCGTCCCTCCCGGCTGACTCCCCCCCATTTATATACTAGGCATGATGTTCCATGGTATGGAATATCCCTTTGGCTAGTTTGGGTCAGCTGTCCTGGCTATGCTCCCTCCCAGCTTCTTGTGCCCGTGCTTGCTGGCAGAGCACGGGAAACTGAAAAGTCCTTGGCTTAAGATAAGCGCTACTTAGCAACAGCTAAAACATCAGAGTGTTATCAACATCATTCTCACACTAAATCCAAAACACAGCACTGTACCAGCTACTAAAAAGAAAATTAACTCTGTCCCAGCTGAAACCAGGACAACCATTTACGTGCAGAGGGTCTATTCCTATGTAACCTGTAATGATGAAATGACTGGCCTACTAGATGAGGGGAGAACAATGGATATTGCCTACCTGGAATTTAGGAAGGCTTTCGACACTGTCTCCTGTGAGATTCTCACAGAGAAGCTGATGAAGTATGGGCTGGATGTGCAGACAGGGAGGTGAACTGAGAACTGGCTGATTGACTGGGACCAGAGGGTGGTGATCAGTGCACAAAGTCTAACTGGAGGCCAGTAACTAGCAGTGTACCCCAGGGGTCAAGACTGGGTCTATTTCTGTTCAACGCCTTCCTTAAAGATCTGGATGATGGGGCAGAGTGTACTCTCAGTAAGCTTGCAGAGACACAAAACTGGGATGATTGGCTCTTACACCAGAGGGTCATGCTGCCATCCAGAGGGTCTTTAACAGGCTGGAGAAATGGGCTGACAGGAACCTCATGAAGTTCAACAAGAAGTGCAAAGTTTTGCACCTAGGAAGGAGCAACCCCATGCACCAATTTATGCTGGGGCCCACCCAGCTGGAAAGCAGCTTGGCAGACAGAGACCTGGGGGTCCTGGTGGACACTAAGTTTAAGATGAGCCAACAAGGTGCCCTTGCTGCAAAGAAGACTAACTCTATCCTGGACTGCATTATGAGTGTTGCCAGCAGGTGAAGCGAAGTGATACTTCCCCTCTACTCAGCACTAGTGAGACCACACCTGGAGTACTGTGTTCATTTCTGGGCTCCTCAGTGTGAGAGAAACATGGACATACTGGAGAGAGTCCAATGAAGGACCACTAAAATGACGAAGGGACTGGAGCATCTTTCCTATGAGGAAAGCTCGAGAGAACTGGGACCATTTAGCCTGGAGAACAGAAGTCTCAGGGAGGTTCTTATTAATGTATATAAATACCAGAAGGGAGTGTGCATAGAGGATGGACCTAGGCTCTTTTCAGTGGTATCCAGTGAGAGGACCAGAGGCAATGGGCACAAACAGAAATACAGGAGGTGCTGTCTGAACATCAGGAAACACTTTTTTACTGTAAGGGTGACTGACCACCTGCATAGGTTGCCCAGAGAGGTTGTGGAGTCTCCATCCTTTGAGATACTCAAAAGCTGTCTTGACATGGTCCTGGGCAACTGGCTCTATAGGAAGCTGGACCAGAAGTCCCTACCAACCTCAACCATTCTGTGTTTTTCTGTGATTCAGGAGTGAAAAAAATCCACTAGAACTTGAGTACAGCCACGTACACAAGTGTTTCCTGCTCCACGTAACAGGAAAAGAATAAAAATAACAACCCTCCGAAATTGTATAAGCTTCAAATCTTTCAAAAGTAGAAATTTTTTTTTTTTTTTTTTTTTTTTTTTTTTGCATGCAGAAACAATCTCCATGGAGCTACAGTGCAAATTAAGACTAAGGTGCATGGTACATGTGAACTGATAAGCATAACAGGGGAGCAATGGAGCCCTTCTGGGCTATGAACTTCACCCTAAATAAAGAGTTGTTCAGTCTACCCTTAAAAGCATCCATGTTTGCAAAGTCTGATAGCCACACCACAGGAGTTACTTTCAGGGTCAAACAGTGTCAGCTCTTCTTATCGAAAAGCATAGTGTAATGTACCTTGGGCTGCAGTTCTCTTCAGTGCCACCTTACAAATTCAACAGTCCAAGGCTTTGTCTAAGTATTGGGTCAAAGTGCCTGTGTTCCTGGTGGAGGCATGGGCTGCTGTGCCCAGTACTGCTCCCAGCACTTCAGCTGATGTCAGGTGGACTCAGATCCAGGCAGTCACGGGAGGAGGCTGGCATGGGACAAGTTATATCTGTATTTTCATATTGCTGTCTCTTTAAAAAGCATAACATTCTCTTTGAATTTCATGCAAGGTTTTGCTCATCCTTTGGAGGAGACTACGTTTTTCATTAACATGCTGATAATTACCATCATAACTCCCATGGTTCCTTAGCAGAATATTGCACCATTTATGCCAATCAAATGCTTCCCTTATGGCAGAGAACTCCAGAAGGGTGATATAAAAAAATAGCCAAGAGACACTTCACTATGAAAAATAGTTCCCAAATTCATTGCCAGACTCAGGAAATGAAAAAGAAGAGATTTGTTTCTCTGTTTCTTTAGGAAGCAATAGTAAAAGGACAATGCATCTATATCCCAACAAAGAAAAGGTTTATCCCATTCTGAATTTTTAACATCAAGTGAAGTATGAAGGAAATTCAGCTATGTCTGTAATAATAATAATAATAAAAAAATCTAGCTTTGTTTGTTTTTAGTGTGGTAAGGAGAAACATATTTAGAAACCAGCCACAAGGCACTAAAATTGATTTCTGGTTTATCTGGTATAGCTCTGAGTCTCTCACTGAGCTGGGAAATAATTGATTGCTTGAAGCCTTGTAGCAGTAGTTAAAAATTGATAAATGCTAAAGCCAGCACAGTGTTTTATGGGTTCTCAAGAATTGTGGAGCCTCCATATTTCTTTCTCATCACCAGCTCTAGATCATGAGGTGAAATTTAAAAGAAGCTTCATCTTAGTCTTAGTAAATTATATTCAGCAACTCTGAGACCTTTTGCTGTGGGAGACAAAGCAAAATCTTTCGTTACATAGTACTGATCAGTAATGTACAAAGCCAAGTGAGCTTTTTGCAGGTCCACATATTGTTTTAGATCAGCTGATCAGATTACATTAAAAACCAACAAAACATTTATGTCTGTAATCATAGTTTGTTAAATCAATGTCTAGAAAAAGTATTGGTACTGATAGCTAAGATGTCATCCCATGAAATGAACTGCTGTAAAAAATTGCAGAATTGGGTCCTATCTAGCAAAGAAATGCTGAAAGATTTCATTAACACGAGTTTTCCTTTATTAGTGCAGGAAGTTGGCTTTTTATATCAGCTGACTGCTGACTTTTATACTGGGGTAAAATTTAACATCTTTATTAAAATATAGGGAGAGAGATCTTCTCTCACCCACTTCCAGATGCTCTACATTCTGTCAGCAAGAGAAGGAGGTCCAAAAGTTGCTCAGGTGGTCATTTTGGATGAATATCTAGACTTTCATAATAATATATAGAGTTGTCACGCTGTGAAGAGAGAGATGAAATTCTTTTATTTTAGATAATTATGGGTCTCCTGCACTGAATACAACTTAAAACAGATACTCACATTAAACTAGTACTTATGGGGTCCTTGACACAGCCTCAAGCTGTAACAGTAAGATGGTTTATACAGAGAATCTAGTTACTAAATGACTTATTTATAGTAATTCTTATCATCTTGAGTAGTCCACATAAGAAATCAAGCACACAACCTAACTGTGTACAATGTAGTTTAGAACCATGAGCCGAAAACTAAATTTTATGTGAACAGTGGCTGAGACTGAACTGCAAAACTTTAAGGTAGTTTACCAACATAAACCCCTGAAATTAATTTTAAAATTCACTTTTACTTCATGTGTACAGAATTAGACTCAAACTACCTGAGAAATAAATCACAATTAACTTTTTGCTTTCAAATTGCTAGCTATATGCACCTTAGGACAAATTATCACAGCATAATGATGCTTTTTCCATATCAGATTAGTAAATACTATTCTTAGTATCATAGCTATGCTTCACTGAAATAGAAAAGCAATAAGTGAAAGAGACCAATATTGAGGCAAATTTCACTACTAGTTCCTTAACTGAATAGAAAATACAGCAGGCAATAGAGCTCAGACTCTGCCTTTTACATCTTCTTATATTTAGAGGTAGGGCTCAAATTATTTATTTGCTGACTACATTGCTTAGCAAACAAAAACATTTTAAATTGTTTCTGTAAACTCAGCAACTCAGTACTTATCTTGAACATTGCTGGCAACACCTCTGATCAAATTGCAGTTTCCATTTGCAGATCAGTGAGACAGGTGATTAGCATCAAAATAGCTTGTTTATTCATAAAAATCCTGCTTTTTAAGGCCGTGGGCTTAGACTGATCTTCAAGTTGGAGCACCTCCTGCATGACACAGACCATAACATTTCACATTGCAATGCTTGTAGCAAACCCAATTGCCTTAGGAACACTGTAGTATATTAGTATTTTTCTTGTCAGTATTATTAATGTTTTAGAACACGTCCAGAATATCAGTTAATGTGATGAAGACTTAAAATATTATTACAATAATGATGAAAGTAAATCCTTCTCCTCCATTTGCTCCCTTTGCTTTTCTACTTTAGGACTGGTTTATCTACTGCCCCAAGAGCGAGGACAGAGAGGAAAAGAAATGCAGGCAAACACAACCGCATTCTGAAGGAGTTTCTTTCTCACTGAATCACAAGGCACTGAATAAACACTAATTAAAATGTCCCTGGGGGGACTGATTCTTTTTTTTCTTTTTTTATCAGGTTCTCATTCCCCCATTTCACCTCCAAACCATACTGTGGAGTCATCTGGAGCTCCATCAGAGCTGAGGAGCCTCTGAGGTTTCAGCTTTCTTCTTAGCCTGTGTACACGCAAACTTTTCTAATCCAATTAACTTCAGTACTCCAGTTCTAGTGGTGCTGGCAAAATAGGTATTAAACATACAGCTTTGTAGCTAAAAGTGCTACATTCTCCCCATGCAAGTAAGTGCATGTGTGTGCTTTTTGTCAGCTTGAGCTAAGAGAGGTATGTTAGTATGATCAACATTACCTAGACTTGAAGGTATGGTGATGACTTGCCACCAGGAATTTCTTCTTGAGGAATGTTAATGTTGCCTTTAAAAATACATAATTTTACACGTATTAATTAAATTAAATTAAATTAAATTAAATACACTAGTAGAATTCGCTCCAAAAGGCCAGAGACTTCTGCTTGGCCCAAACAGCTAGAGTTTGGATGCTATGAGATAAAATGTAAGTAAACTCTTTGATCTTTGCTTGTCCTAATAAAATGTTTCTTTGAACAGTTTTTAAAGAAAAACCTCTTTAAAAAAGAGAAGCTTGAATTATCAGAAATCTAATGTCTTTTACCCAAATCATTAATTTTGTATGGACAGTGAATTTACCCTAGTAAAGAGTGGCTCAAATTGAGCTATAAGGTTCCAGTGGATCCCAGATGGTGCTTTGAGTTAGATTTGAAGCATATATTTAACACTGGCCTCATTCTGTGCCTTTTGCACCTAGTAAGATTAGAACTTTTCCTAAACTCTCAGAGTTCAGGACTTGTTATCAATCTTCTGATTTCCTGCTCTCATCTTTCTGCAGCTTTTTGGGCTTCAGTGGGTACACAGATTCATAGGTGGGACACACTCAGATGCAAATGTTGTGCTCAAAAATATATACCCCCACAAATGCAACAGTGTGCTGAGATACTGTGCAGACAACGTATGTAAATCATCTTATAATGATATACACCATTAAAAGTAGACAAGTAATAGTGTAGGATGCAAAAAAACCAAGCAAACAAAAAATATTTCTTACTGCAGCAATCTCTTGCAGATTAATAAGCAGTTTGTAGGAAAAATCCTATGTTTTTTTTAAAGAGACTAGATTTTAAAATTGTTAAATTTGTAATTAGCTTATCAAAAAAACCTACTGAAAGACGAGCAGAGAACCATCAGTTCCTACTCAAAGCTCTGAGGTATGTCTTTATCTAAAAAGAAACATGATGAATCATCACATTTGCACAGTTCTTTTCTTTAAATATTTTCCATTTCTACACAATTCAGATCACTCTGTTGCAATAAGAATATATTGTCATTATATGACTTAAAGTATTGTCATATAATATGACAGCATCTTTCATTATGGAATCTAATTTCATTCTTTTGAATTTAAATTACTTTTCCTTACTCATCACATCTTTTCTGTAACTTTCATTACAGGCATTTTTCTTTTGATAATTCACAAACATCCATAACTTCTGATAACTTTGTCTCCAAGGACAGAAAGATAAATAGAGTATCCTTGAATAGTTCTAATCTTCTTGATCTTGAAAATGCAACTACATATTATGTTGGGTGTTTAGCAGCATACAAATAGAAAAAAACTGATTAATTGCTCTTTAAACAAATCTAGCATTAGAAATGCAGATAACCTCTAACAGTGAGCTAAAATCTTCAAGTAGCTGTCAAACATGTTTCCAGACAATATTTAAAACTTGAACTCGGTTTATCATGCTATGTTGTAAGACTCCATAAACTGGAATCTTATAAAAGTCTTAAAAAAATTCTTTATGTTTTATCTGAAAAAGGGTAAAAAGGGTAAAAAAAAAAAAAGGATTCAAGCATATGCAGATGTCTATATCAGCCTGTGAAGCCCACAGAACAACACGAATAAAATCATGGGATCATCCACCTAGTTAACATGGTGTGGTACCTGCTCTGCATCATGCCCTGATAGTCCATGTTGCACATGTGACAGTTCAATCCCAGATGCACCAAGAACAGAGGAGTACATGATTGGACATCCCAGGGAAGACAGCTCACTCCTTGCAGCACTTTGGTCCAGGTAGTCCACGAAATGAGATTTTTGCCTTTATTACTGAAAGGCCGTTGGCCTATTGACCTGACAGAGCAGGGTCTCAGGACTGGGCTTGCCTTGGGCTGAATTGGTTTTAGCTTGCTTTTACAATTGCCTAGTGGTCAAGCAACTCCTCTCCAACCCATTTGAGCTCCAGCCCTGAAAATACTATGTATGGTAAGTTTCTGACAGCCCGATGTAGCCACTGTGCAATGGGCAATAGCGCTTTATGGCAGTTGGGGATGGGTGAAGCCGTTGCACAGTGCCAAGGTGTCTTAGCCTTTTACATAGCTCAGGAGCTTTCATTGCAACTCTATATCTTACCTTTCACTGCAGCCCTGCACCATTTCACCCACACTGCTCTGGCAACATTTTCCAGGGCCCCTTTGGGAGTATTTATCCCTGATTGTCCTCATGCTGCTGTTTTTGCACTGTTTTTCTCACAGCCTTGCACCTGCAAACATCAATACTGTTGTCATGGAGGGTTCTTGTGGGAAGTGACTGCCACCAGTGTGAGAATCACCCCTACTTCCTCCCTTTTTTGTACCCCTTGGCTGTACTTTTGGTTTACATTGGGAGATCCAGTAAAAGGGATGTGCAAAGCTTAACAACAACCAGCCCCTGATCAAAGTATGCTCCAACAACCGCTACTTGCTGTGCAAGCAGGATCACAGCCCTGGACTTCAGGTGAGAAGATTTTGGCCTCCTCAGGGATCTGCTTGGAAGAATCCCAGGGGATACAGCCCTGGAGAGAAAGGGTCAAGGAGAGCTGGTTAATTTTCAAGGATCAACTCCTTCAAGCTCAAGGATGGTCCACCCCAACATGCTGGAAGTCAAGCAAAGGCAGTAAGAGACCTGTATAGATGAACAAGGAGCTCCTGACAAAACTCAGTTATAAAAAGGATGCATACAAGATGTGGAAGTAGGATCAGATGACACAGGAGGAATATAGGGACACTGTCGGAGCGTGCAGGGATTGGATTGGGAAAGGCAAAGCCCACTTGGAGTTGAATCTGGTGAGGGATGTGGAGGACAACAAGAAAGGCTCCTACAGGTAAATCAGCAGTAAAAAAGAGCAGGGAAATGTGGGTCCTCTACTGAATGAGGCAGAGAACCTGGTAGCATAGGACATGGAAATGGCCAAGGTACTCAATGTCTTCTTCACTTCAGCCTTTACTGTTAAGGTTTACCTTCAGGAATCCTAGGCCTCTGAGAACAGTGGGAAAGTGTGGAGCAACAAAGACTCCTTTGGTGGAGGAGAATCAGGTGAACCATTTCCAAACATATGAAGGACGAGAAGGTGATTGGGAGTAGTCAGCATGGATTCATAAAGGGGAAGCCATGCCTCACCAACATGATAGTCATTATGATGAGACGACTGGCGCAGTGGATGAGGGAAGAGCAGTGGATATTGGTTATCTTGACTGTAGCAAGGCTTTCAACACTGTCTTCCATGACATCCTGTGACTGTTCACTCAACTCCTGCTCAGGTTTTGGCCTAACACACAGCTCATGCTAAGGCCTGATATATGCTGGGAACAGTGCAACTAGGTCAAAGCAAGAGCAACATGAAGGCAGGACACAATGGACAGGAAGGGAAAAAGGTCATTATGCAGCTGTTATCACCTGCAGCTTACTGTCTCCTGCAGCCACCATCATTGCATATTAATTGTCTAGTGGTTTCTTTATAGTATGATGACTTATGGAAATGGTATAGACCAAATCTCCAAGCTGGAAGGTATAAATATGTCAGCTTACCAAAAAAGATTTTGAAGTGAAGCTAACAGCAGCTGGACTGCTGAGGTTTTCGTGCTTGCCTGTGTGATACAGGTGATGCCTACACTGTGATAGAGGAGGAAGGACGACCACTCTTACCGTTGGCTAGGTAACTATTTTGCTCATAGGCACACGAGTTATGAATTATGGGTTACGAGTTACAAGTTATGAATTAGAGAACTTGTAAGTTAGAAACTTCATGAATTAACGAAGTGATGAATTAGTGAATTCACACATTAGACTAGTCTGTACAAAGGGGATTCAACCCTTGTTTGACATGTTTGCTTTCTTTCCTAAGGAGCTGTCCTCGTTTCGGCTGGGACAGAGTGAACTCTCTTCTTAGTAGCTGGTACAGTGCTGGGTTTTGGATTTAGTGTGAGAATGATGTTGATAACACTCTGATGTTTTAGTTGTTGCTAAGTAGCGCTTATCTTAAGTCAAGGACTTTTCAGTTTCCCATGCTCTGCCAGCAAGCAGGTGTGCAAGAAGCTGGGAGGGAGCATAGCCGGGGCAGCTGACCTGAACTAGCCAAAGGGGTATTCCATACCATGGAACATCATGCCCAGTATATAAACAGGGGTGAGTTGGCCAGGAGGCGCGGCTCGCGGCTCGGGAACTAACTGGGCATTGGTCAGCGGGTGGTGAGCAATTGCATTGTACATCACTGGTTTTTTTTCTCCCCCCCCTTCCTTTTTTTGCTGTATTCCTTTTCATTACTATTATTATTATATTTCATTATTACTATTGTTAGTATTATATTTTACTTTAGTTATTAAACCATTCTTATCCCAACCCACAAGTTTTACTTTTTTTTTTTTTTCCTTTCCTCCTCCTCACCCCACTGGGAGTGGGAGGGGAAACTACTGTGTGGTGCTTAGTTGCTGACTGGGGTTAAACCACAACAGGAGCTCATAAAATAAAGTTTAATTTACAGAGTACATTGTCCTGTAAACTTGAGACATCCAAACAGATTGTGACACATCCTAATAGACTAACTGAAGTACAGACTACGTAAGCGGTCAGTGAGGTAGACTGAAAACTGGCTGAACTACCGGGCTCACAGGATTGTGATCAGTGGCATGAAGTCCAGCTGGATGCCAGTAACCAGTGGTGTACCCCAGGGATTATATTGAGGCCAGTACTGTTTAACATCTTCATAAATGCCTTGATAATAGGACAGAGCACACTCTCAAGAAGTTTGCGGATAATATAAAATTAGGAGGAGTGGTTGATACACGAGATGGTTGCACTGCCATTCACAGGGACCTCAACAAGCTGGAGAAATGGGCTGACAGGAACCTCATGAAGTTCATCAAAGGGAAATAAAAAGTCCTGCACCTGGGGATGAATAATCCCATGCACCTGGACAGGCTGATGATCAACTGGCTGGAAAGTAGCTTTGCAGAAAAAGACATAGGTGTCCTCGTGGACACCAGGTTGAACAGAAGCCAGAAATATGCCCTTGGGGCAAAGGCGGCCAACAGCCTGCTGGGCTGCATTAGGCAGAGCACTGTCAGCAGATCAAGCGAGGTGTTCTTTCCCTTCTACTCAGTGTTTGAGTGTAACACTACAGTTGGCAATGAGGAGATATTCTGTACAAAGTATGCCTATGGGGGTAAAGTTTCTGGGGACCTTACTTTGCCTCTGCTCTGAGCTGGGCAAGTACGTGCCAGGAACCTTAGATGTATAATTAGTTTGGTGTGGTAATGGGCCTGTGCTGATAACCCTGACTGCAAGGTCAGGTGTATCAGGACTGCCACAGCAACATGGTCATATGATTATACAGCTTCTGTAGCTGATGCTTATCTAGCAGCTCAGGTGTGTTGGGTTTGTGTAGCAGGCGAGGGGCTACAGGGGTGGCTCCTGTGAGAAGCTGCTAGAACTTCCCCGGCTCCAATTCGGACCCGCCTCTGGCCAAGGCCGAGCCAATCAGGAATGGTGGTAGCGCCTCTGTGACAGCATATTTAAGAAGGGGAAAGACTGTTAGAAAGAGTACTGTAGCAAAGAGAGGAGTGGGATGTGAGAGAAACAGCTGTGCAGATACCAAGATCAGTGACGAAGGAGAGGGAGGAGGTGCGCCAGAGCGGAGGTTCCCCTGCAGCCCGTGGTGAGATGGCAGGCTGTCCCCCTGCAGCCCATGGAGGTTAATGGTGGAGCAGAGATTCCCCTGCAGCCCGTGGAGGACCCCACGCCAGAGCAGGTGGCTGGGTCCAGAGAAGGCTGTGACTCTGTGGGAAAGCCCACGCTGGAGCAGTTTGCAGAGGACTTGGTATTGGAGAAGCTCGTGGAGGGCTGACCCCCATGAGAGGGACCCCACGCTGGAGCAGGGGAAGAGCGTGAGGAGTCCTCCCCCCGAGGAGGAAGGAGTGTGTTGTGGTTTAACCCCAGTCAGAAGCCAAGCACCACACAGATGCTCCCTCGCTCCCCGTCCCCCTCCCCCTGCTCCCGCTGGCATGGGAAGGAGAATTGGGAAAGAAGGCAGAACTCATGGGTTGAGATAAGAACAGTTTAATAACTAAATTAAAATATAAAATTAACAATAATAATAATGAAATATAATAATACTAATAATAATAGTAATGAAAAGGAATATAACAAAAAAAAAGGGAGGGGGAAAGGAAAAAAAAAAAAACAGTAATGCACAATGCAATTGCTCACCACCCGCTGACCAATGCCAGAGCCGCGATCCACGCCTCCCAGCCAAGTCCCCCCTATTTATATACTGGGCATGACATTCCATGGTATGGAACACCCCTTTGGCTATTTCAGGTCAGCTGCCCCGGCTATGCTCCCTCCCAGCTCCTTGCACACCTGCTTGCTGGCAGAGCATGGGAAACTGAAAAGTCCTTGGCTTAAGATAAGCGCTACTTAGCAACAACTAAAACATCAGAGTGTTATCAACATCATTCTCACACTAAATCCAAAACCCAGCACTGTACCAGCTACTAAGAAGAGAGTTCACTCTGTCCCAGCTGAAACGAGCACAGAGCGGCAGAAACAACGTGTGATGAACTGACCGCAACCCCCATTCCCCGTCCCCCTGTGCTGCTGGGAGGGGAGGAGGTAGAGGAATCAGGAGCAAAGCTGAGCCCGGGAAGAAGGGAGGGGTGGGGGGAAGGTGTGTTTTTAAGATGATGTTCTATTTCTCATTATCTTACTCTGATTTGATTGGTAACAAATTAAATTGATTTCTTTTTTTTCCCAAGTCGAGTCTGTTCTTTCCCTGTGACCGTAATTGGTGAGTGATCCCCCCTGTCCTTGCCTCAACTCACGAGCCTTTGGTTATATTTTTCTCCTCCCCATCCCACCAGGGAGGGGAGGAGTGAGCAAGCAGCTGTGTGGTGCTTTGTTGCCAGCTGGGCCTAAACCATAACATGAGGATATAGCAGGACCCTCCCCAGTATACTGGCACCAATTTCTAGAAATGTTCTCTTCAAGGCTCAGGGCCATTTGCAAAAGTGGCTTAAGCGTTGTGTCTTGAACTCACCCCATGTAGCTGATCTGCTTTAGGTGGTAGTACAGTCACATTTGAGAGGTTCTTGGTTCTCCCCATTGCCAATGTAAGGTGCCTAGAACAACCACAAATACTGATTTCATTGCCTTGGTTAGGGACCACGGGCAGGGGGATTGGATCTGCCAATGTTCAATAGAACTCCTAAAGGCCTGAGTGGCTTTCAGAAATAGTTTGAAGGACTTTAAATGAGTTAGGCTCTTAAGTCACTTCAACAGTTTAAAACTGGACCAAAGAGGTTGGAAAAGTGAGACTACTTTCACAAAATTGCACGAAATAGTTGACAAATCTGAATAAAGAAAGCTTTCTCCTGAAGGCACTATCTGCTTTTGAAAATTAAGAACTTGAGTCCAGGACAATGACGTAGAGGCGTCTCATTTTTTTTTGTAGGGTTGTAGTATAAGTTAGGTTTCTAACTAGGATTTATGACTTACTTTCTATATTTGGACCGCAATTCACAGTCCTGTGAGAAGGTCCCTGGAGGTTATAGAGCTTGCAGACTGGGCCCATCTCTATGATGTTTAGTAACGAAAAACGCAGATTTAGAAATGAGAAATTGTAAGTAAATATGACTGCTTCACAAAAAAATAAAGATAATGTCAATTTCTTTTTATGGGCTGTTAGATTTTTCTTTGGATTCAACATTTTTATTGCTGCTGAAAGGTTTTTAGTGCTGAAAAATGAAATATAGAAGTAATCCTAAAACATTGGAGTTTGGGAGAATGGTCATATTGATAATTACCCATAAGCCTTCACAACACAGCAAGGAATGTTTCTATGATTTATTTCTATTGCTTAGAAAAATCTAGAAAGCCTGTACAATATAGCATGCCCTGATATTAGCTTTACCTCAGCAACTTTACTGAAGCTTAACTTAATGAAGTAATAAATTCAGAAATGTGTTTCTCCATGCATTTGTTTCATGGATTTATTATAGATAAATCCACTTATAAAATGCATTGGGATGAAAAGTCGACACTGCAGAAACTTCCTAAATATTGATGCATGTATTACAGTCTCCATTACCAATAATATATAGAAAGCAGAACATTTACTTTAATGATGATGAACAGAGGCTAGATGCAGACTGACTGCTGTACAATACGTCAGTATGGTTAAGTATAATTCTCAATAGCTATTAAAAAGAAAAGGATATTGCCTCTATATAACAGGTAAATAATTTCATATTTGTGTAATACATTTGCTCTTGTTCCTATTTAACCTATATGGAGACTATAGACTTCAAAGTAGTTAGACAAATCTACTTATATGCATATATGAATAGTCTAGATCCTTATGAGTCTGCTCCAGCCCTCACCAGATTGAGTAGAAATACTTTCGTTTACATTGCATCAGCCCCTTCTGGGTGAAGAGTTTAGGGTAAAATTGTGACTTGCTTAAAAAGAATAGCAAGTTTCCACTAACATTTCTGGAACCTCACAGTGGCAAAAGTTTTGGGAGACTGGGCACACAATATATCAAAACATGTTTCATTTTGTAAAGCATGAGTATGCTTATAACAAAAAAATAACACTTTCAAAGGTTTTAATCTTCAACCTTGAAGTTAACAACATTAGTAAAAGTTTAACAATTATCATATCTGTGAGAAACCCTGCCAGTAAAATCACCACAACACCTAGCAAAATTTTACTTATCACCATAAGGAGCTCATCACTGTAAGAGGAAAGAGAACGTGAGGTCTGTCAAATTAATTTTAACTCAGTATCACCTGGACTTACATTAAGAGTTAAAGGTAATTCAGAAATGGCTTTTGCAATGTTTGGGAACCTCCTCTTCCCTTCTCCTGCCCTTTTTTTTTTTTTAAGAAGCTGTTTCAGATGTGCTGGAATGCCCCTCTATGCATGGTGGTTGTCATTTGAAAGACTTCACTCATGGATGACAATGAGAAGTAAAGTATTTAATATTAATTCAGGTAAACCATAATATTTAGCTATCTGAGCCGCTGAGATACCTCTTAAAACTTTATTCATAAAGTCCCTACAGTATTCCTTCTTAAGCCAGCCTTCCAGAAAAATATATTTCCTGTGATGTACGGTGGGCTTCAGAGCATTTGGGGAGACTGGTTACTGTAGTAGGGTGTGCCTCTCCTGAAAAGAGCCCGGTCTGAATAGGAACCCAAACTGTAAGAAGACTGTCTTCTCTTGAGACATTAAGGTTACACAGGTGGATGTAGGAATCCATGTTAACTCACTTGAAAAGTTTTATATCTATCTGAGGTAAAAATGAAATATTTTCAACCCAATTCAAATTAAGTTTTGACAATTTTATTGGATTGCACTGAAAGCAATATGTTTCTGCAAAACACAATTTAGTCAAATCTGTATTTTCAGAAGAAAAGTGTTTTATCAAGAAAACTTTCCACTAGTTCTCTCCTTTATAAACATACTGCCTGCACTTCATGGTTGCCCATTGCTTATAATGCTAAGCACATAAAGAAAGTATAGGCATTTTCAACTGAATTTGTTCAATAGCCCAGTGGATCTCATTTCTGATTTTCTTTCCAAGTAACACCAGAAATCAAGATGAGATATTAATCTGTGAATTCATGTAAGTTGAAGAAACTCATAGCCATCTACTTGTCTTATATATGCATTCTTTTTGAAATCTCCTGTAACAGCAGGTATTTGTGTGCGCATGTTTGAGTGGGTACATACTTATGACTTTAAAATGCCCATGGACCTTTGAGCTGCACTTTCCACACACCTGTGTATATGCATACAAATCTTAAAAGGTATAACTGTACATGAATAGTAACCTCTATCAAGGCCTGTTGTGGAGGTGCACAAGATACCTTGAAAACATGACTGCAAAAGACAGCTTCAAAATGGTTTGTCTCTATCAGCCCCATTTCTCCATCATGTCTCTATGTAGAGATGAGGTTATGCATGGCCTCTGATGTCCTAGATATGGAATTGCATACACATTCATACTGAAGAAGAACATTTGACAACAGATTCATTTTCATCTGTGTGTTGCAGATTTCAGTGCATTGCATTGAATCTGGTAGAGAAGGCTGCAAGAATATATCATTGTACTATTGTATTTAAACAGACTAGCAAAATTAAGAGGAAGTTAGGATTATGCAACTGGAATTATTTGTATGGTGACTACCATAACGTTGTGATTACATCCTGGAACTGCTTAGTAAATAAATTGTTTTAAAAAAAAAGACAAGGTGTTTCCATAGGGTGACTTCTTCCTTCAGCTCACAGGCAATATGCAGCCTTCAAAGAAGCTACTGAATATTTTATCCATTTGAAAACAAAGTGATGTACAAATTCACTTGTGAAAATACTGACCTGTTGTTCTTCGCAAGTCCACATATGCATGTAAATGAGAACAGAGTTTGGCCTGGAAGTTACAGACACAGTCTACGCTGTTACCCAGCATTTTCTAAGAACATCTGCAGCGTATCCTGAGACTCTTTTCTGTGACTGAAAGCAAACTCTATGCTTTTGGGATCTGGATGTAGTAATTCAAAGCCTCTTCAGTACAGAGAACAACTGTGTGTTGTTTAGTCTATGAGATTCCACTAAATGACAAAACTCAAAGTGCTTTTCACTGACGAAGGAAGCGGCTTGCATTAGTACAAGTCCCAAGGAACTAGCTATAGATTTACACAGTTAGCATATGGATGTTTATACAATTGCATCTAACTGCAGATGATATTTTTGAACCATGTTTAACAGTTATTGAATTAAGTTCCATTCACATACGTATCCCTTATAAAGAATATGTGATGATAGTAATAATCTAAGGAAAAGGAGGCAAACCTATTTTAATACATGTACGTTACACACAGATCATACTATGCATGCATATATATGTGTTCAATCCAACTGTGGTACACTTAAATACTCTCAGAACATGTGATCTAATCTTGTCCTCTTTATAGCTTATTCTATTCAGCAAATTTAGATCCAGATGTGTAAATAGTTATGTTGTCTGGCACTGCATGTTTTGGTGAAATTTTGTTTATGTTGAAATGAAAAAATAACTTATTGCACAGCTTTCATATTTGGGGCTTCGGATTTCATCTTTCTGAGAATGAATCCCTGCTCACAACCTGCAACTACCATAGCTATCATTTTTGTCTTATTCTTTTTTAAGTTCCCTTGTCAGAGTGGTTTCCGCTTGTGTTTGCTACTATTCCCACCTTGGAGTTGTTTTGTAAATATTAGAACAGCAGGACACACCTGTTTGTACTCGATAAAGAAATGGGCTTGCTGTTTTTGGTATAATTGCTCAAAAATTCTCGTAACTAACAAGAAGCTTTACTGTTCAAGGTCTGATGGACCAGAAAAGCTGCCTGGACCATAGTGGGAGAACCACTGGATTTTTAATAAGTTCAATAATTACTAGAAATTATAACACAGTATGTTGTGCATTGTATAAGGAGAGGGCTTTTGTATTATCATCTGATGATTACAAAGATGATTACAGGTGCCTGACAAAGTCCAACAGTAATTCTTTATGAGAAATTCAATTAATACCGCCCCTCAGTCCAGGGCACAGCCTTGTAAAGTGGCTCAGCCCCAACCTCTGCTCCTTTGACCTCCTGCTTCTGCCAGCAAGCCTGCTCTCATCTCATTCATCCCTACAGAGCTCTTCACACTGCTGATTCAAAAGTCTTTATTTTACTTAATTTTACTTTTCTGAATTGTGGTCCTGATACAAAACTCACAGTAGTGAATTTTTGCTCCCATAGGGATGCTTTGCACGCACAGAAGTGCTTGTTTTGTGGTCACATTATCCATACGGTTGCTTATTTCCTAACAAGTTATTATCATTTCTTATTATAACCCCTATCACAAGTTATGTACTTGCCCCCAGGTATCCCTATTCTTGAACTAGCAAGCAGAATAGCTAATCTTAGCTATCTCAAAATTGAGAATCCGAGGCCCCTTGGATTTTTCAGTGTCATTTAAACTAGTGTCACAATCACCACAATAGGCTAGCATATTTTCATTGGTTTAAATGTTTGACACAATATATAGTGATTGGCTCAGATATAGAAAACTGAGGTGTTAAGTAACATACTCTCAAGTTAAGTCTATTGTAGCATACTAAATTTATTCAGGACCATTTTCTGGCAGATTCCTGACATTATGGAATGGCCTGAGTCTATGCTATTAAACTTGTAGCCTCTAGAGCAGGATAACTACCTCAAATTACCAATGTGGGATCATCCTTGGCCTGTGCTAACTCTTGTACTATGTCTGCTTATTGTCTGGGAAAACACTAGATGTCCTGACCAAAACTGTGGCAGGGACCACCCAAGTACCATGAGAGTAGAGGTAATCACGTCCATTGCCCATGTGCGCTTCCTGGCATCAGTAATTTCCTCATGTTGATGAACTGTCTTGTACATGATCTGTTCCAAATTCCCATTCATTCAGAAAATATCAAACCCTGTATAAAATTCTTTTAAAAATGAAGGGTTGAAATTAGTATGTGTAGTGAGTTCTGAAATACTTGAATATGGCTTCAACATATAAAGCACAGTATATTAGCTCTATGTACTAGAAACAGCATCTCATTTTCATAACAGCAGCATAATTTCATGAACTTAAGCTCAAGTTTTTTCTTCCACATCCCCTCCCTCATTAAGTTTGAACTGTTGTTTTGGGGAAAATACAGTATTTGCTTGAGGGAATAATATATTCAGTCATCGCAGAGGTTATTTCTGTACATCAGCCTTGTTCTAGAGAACTTAAAGCTTTGCAATGAACATCTCTGTAGACACTCTTTTCTTTCCTTAACCCTCCATATATAATTTTATATGAGAATTTCTCGTGCATATTTACTATAATAATGATGATGCACAAGGTGAGATAACTCACTCAGAGGCGTGAAATGCATGCAGGAAGACTTCAGATCCAATATTTAACACTGTTCTTGTTTAAAGCTCAGCTACAGAGACAGTAACATTTTGACTCAAACATGCAGTGCAGCTGGCGTATACAAGTGTCGAAGCAATCTTGAGACTAAAGACTATTAAAATATAGAACCATAGCTGGCTGTAGAATACCAGGAATGTAACTTAACTTTGGTGTTTCTTGATATTTTAGACTCTTTATGGTGAAATATTATTAATATCTTTCCATGTTTTTTCTAAGGACAAATTGACACACACCTCAGACACATATTCAGCTTCAGTATTTCATTCTCGTTATAATGTGTGCAGGACGTAAGGGGACATTTCCATCTGTGTGATTACTTTCTCTGACATGGCTGCAGAAGGGCGCCTGAGAATGCTTCTTATACCATTTACATCAACTATTTCATTTTATCACACTAAATCATCTGCAACCATTTGTGTTCCCTGTGTGCTAGAAATGCAGCCGCTGCCAAGGCTGGAGGAGCCTGAAGTACAATGGGGAAAGTGATCGATTGGCATTTGCAGGAGGGGCCAGTCATCAGAGCAGTTACATGAGCACCTCTTGTTCTCTAACACACTAACGACGGCTGTGACACTGCCTTCCCCAGGCCACGAGAAACCAGCTACAGTACGCCAGTGACGCATTGCTTGTGGTTTTTGATGGAAAGAAAACTACTTGCGTGCCAATTCCAGTACTAACAGTTACCATCAACAGATGAGGGTCTCTGCACTGCGCTGGGGGTAAGAAATCACAATGTGATCAGAAGTCAGCTGAAGAGTTGTAAGTGCGAAGACTAATGGGAATGGCTGCCCTTCCAAACATCAGCATTTACTGCCTGTAATTGCATAATGAGATATAACAAAGCGTATCTTATGTGTAGCGTCTAGCAGATGCTTTGAGTGCCTTCTAGTTGGGTTAAAAGGTGGCCTTTCAGCCATCTGCAGTGCCAGAGCTGATTTTACACATCATGCAATGTCCAGCAATGATTTTCAGCGTCTTTTGTTTTATAGAGGAAAAACATTGTAAGGAAAGATAGATACCTCAATTCAAAGGAGCAAGCCCTATTGCTGGGGAGGGCATAGTGTGAAAATCTCTGATGGCCATACAAGGTGCAATCCAGGCAGGTCTGTAGTGTCAGAAGAGTCACAGAAACGGCAGGTCTGTGTCTACAGCCTGCACATGACAGACCCTCTGATGTGAAGGACAGCCCAGAGAAAAGGAGCAAGCCAAACAGCTTGACACCTAGGAAATTTGGTACCTTGGCTATCTCCAGGTGCCAGAACTGTGGAGTGGGACCAGTTTGGGTCACTGAGAAACTGGAAGAGCTAGATGTGAAGCTGTGGACATTGAGAGAGACACAAAGTAGTCCCTAGATGCTTGCAGTACTGCATATCTTCAATAGCGTGTGATTTCTGCTTTAAGCAAGACTCCGATGGGGAAATCCAAAGGGCAAAGAGGGTCAGGAAGAGAGATATGGAAGAGAGTAAGATGAGGAGTAGGAAACAGGGTTTTGTGGCTATCATCCTGCTGGGCGCTAACAAGTAGCACAGTTTGCAGAGGATGGCTCTGCCAGCTGTGATCCAAAGGAGGCCGTATCTCTGAAACCACCGTGTCAGTCCCTGGCAAGCTTCAGTAAACTTTTAAAATGCATTTCACTGCTGCTGTTAGCAATGAAATGGACAAACGCTCCATGTCACCAACTGAAAGAAAGGGTCATTTACTGGGGAGCTTAGAAAAAAGTAAATTTCCAATGAACTGGAAATCCTGCTGTTTAACCAGCTTTAATGGTAAGCAGAGTGCTGTATCAATTGCTTTCAACACAGCAACTGTCACTTCTTTTGGAAATTTGCATCTTTTAAATATATATTTTCAATCAACACTTTAGTCTTCAGAGCTGTCACTACCTTCACATGCCACTGCCGTTACTGCAATCACAAGTCATTGCTTATCAGACTGATTGCCAGCAGTGCACTTCTGCCAAAACTGTCAACGCAGGTGGTTATAAGCTTTAATAAAATAGTTTAAATTGTGTGTGTGTGCATGTGTGATGGGGGGAGATAGAGAGGGTGAGAGAGAAAAAGAGACTAAATTGCATTTTTCAATGCTCAGGTGGTAGAGCTGTTAGAGGATTACACAACGAGGACAAAACAGAATGAAGTTATCAACTGTTCTAATTTAAAAAAAAAAAAAACAAACCACAAACCCAAAACTCTCAGGTAATAATTGAGTTTGGAGATGTGCATCTCTAACACCCTTTTGGCATGAAATAGGCAGCAGAAGTCAGGAAACCTCAAGGCATGCACAACAACTCATATTTGTGACATCCTAAAATAAGGATTTGAATTACAGTGTGTTTTCTGCAGAGAATCCTGTTCATGTATATCTGAGTACCACCAGCAGATAAAATGTTTGGCTTAAAAGTTGTCAAACGGTAACTAACACCACAAGTTGTACAAAATTATCTGATGTCTCTAACACCATCTGTCAACATTACTTTTTATTGTAATCTCATATCCCTAAAGATGGTGGGAAACGCGTGACCTTCTGATTTAAAATAGCAAGTGTGAAAAAGTTTTGAAGCTCCATTACAGATCCCACATGTATAAGACTGTCATAATCCTTTCATGTTAAATCATCCTGTTACAAAGGTCTAGTTTAGGAGTACTTAGCCAAGGTGGACTACTGGTACTGAGCAAGGTTGACAGTATAACTAGAGCTGGTTCAAAATTTTCTGAGATTCATTTGCTGTTGAAAACATTCATTCATTCCACTAAGCATACATTGCTGGAAGAAATTTCATTAAAATTTTTGTGACAAGCATTGCATCATTATTATTAATCTGTTACAAAGCATTTTAGATATTTATAAGTATTGTATCATAAAACTGAAAGACAATTTGCAAAATAATGTTTCAGTATTATTTAGTGAACTTCTTTGATCTTTGCAAGATAAATTCTGAAATAATAAGTGTTTTTTCCTAAAATTCATATCTGTGATGAGATTTTTGGTTAAGTTCCAATAAATGGATTTTCTCTCACCATGACTTGATTTATACTCATTTTACTTGTCTCTTTCCTGAAAAAAAATGTGGGCATACACGCTAAAAACAAACATTATAACTGCATTCTGGCAGAATAATACCCCATCAAGTTGATGGTACTTCATGTAATCCTGGAAAACCAAAACACTAAATATTTTTCGTATAACTAACACTAAAAATATCTCAGTTATGAGACTGATGACTGGGTTACTCTTAGACACTTGATAAGACTGAAATAAAATAGGCAAAAAATAGTGACTTGCATTCCCACTCGTTGTGCATATCTTGTATAAATATGTTAAAGGAAAGCCTACTTTGAGTAAAGTCTAATCCTTCCAGGTGGTAGTCCTCAATATCTGTGTCACTGGTACGCTACTGTGCATGAAAGAGGTTCAGACAAAGTGATGGTCCATGGCTATTCACCTAGTGGTGTTTGAACCTTCTCAGTGAAAAGTGGACCTAAATATAGGGAATACTTAGATAAGATTTTGCATTAGTATTTTTCCAGCAAAAAAGAGTGTACAGCTTAAACAGGCCTCTCTTCAATGCGGCACACACCTAGCATAGCCTGATGTCAAAGTAGGCATGCTACTTTGCTACAGGCATGCCATAATACCTCTGCTGGTATTACAGAGGAATAGAGTAATGAAAAAAGGGATTTAATATGAGTTAATAAATCTAGGGTAACTAAAATTTGTGATTAACTGACAAATGAATGCAGCCCATGGCTTTGTTTTTTTAATTCTGTACAATAGAACGAGAGAACTAAAAGTAGTTCCAACTTCCCTTCATTAAACAAAGGAAGAATCTCCCTATCTGGAACTCTCTATTTGCTGAGGTGTTCAAGGCATCTTTCTGAGCCTTCACTGCGTACCCAGCTGGCTCCTCCTCCATTTTTTTAATACCTGCTCTGGATGTCATTATACTGTGGAAGTTATCATTTGGTTCTAGAGACGTACAAGTAGCCTTTTTTGTTTTGTAGTTACTAATGTTAAATGTGCTTTAATTTTATTTTCCTTCATGATTTAAATACTTTGACTTTCCTCCTGTCTTTCCCCATACATACAAAGTTAGAAGTATTTTAAAAAATCACATTCCAGTGGGGGATTGTCATGACATACCAATCTCTTTCTAAATGTGAAGTCATAGGTTTATAGCACAGCAATAGTTCCCTTGGATCATGTGCTTTAAGTGATTTAAATTCCTCAGACAGGATGATGGCATGATTTACAGAAGCATTGCAGGGTCACTGTTTATTGCAAGCCTATGTGAGAATGCATGTAAGTCCAGCAGCTTCTGTAATGAAGCTTAAGAAGGCTACACTGGTGTATGAAATTCTGGAGTTTAGCTGGGGTTTTTTATATATCTCCTTGTCTTTTTATAAATCTCTGCAACATCAACTGCCATTGCAATCAATGTGGTTTTAGCAGATTTCAGTTAAAGCTGGATGAGAAACAAATAGGTAGACAGATCAACGAAGTAATCACGCAGATCTTTGTTTATGTGAGTAGGTCATACTACAGTAGCCTAAATGAAATAATGGATTTAATGCCAATCCAGCTGTTAATAAGAATTCTGCTGATAATGCCCCAGCTGTGACTGGGGTGATGGCTTTTACAGAACAAGGAAAAGTCCTGTAATGCACTTGTCTGTCTCACTACTCCGAGTCCAGCCTTCCATCCAGTACATCTTTTTGACCATTGCATTTGAAGTAAGATAGCAAAACATGGTCCTGCTTATTTTGTTCAGCTACTTTGCTGTGTAAGTTTTAAGTATACCAACTGAAGATCTCACATTTTCTGTTTTAAAGTCTCTGTTTTCTTCCGTTCCAAGTAACACTATCTGGAAACAAAACTTCTGTTGGGCACCATTGATTTGACTGTAATACACAAGACACAACATTCAGTAGAAAATCCATTACAACTATGTATGATCCCTTTTAATTCTTATCCCACAATGAGTAAGATGCAAGATAAGAATCTTCTCAGCCTCAATGGAAATACATTTTTTAAAGAACAGTATTTGTTATACACATGTAATGTAAAATGGAATAGAGATGGTTACATCCTAAACTCTCATTGACAAGGCTGTAATTCCCATTAAGTGTTCTGCGTGGTTAATATTTTCCTGCACTGAGTCTATATTTTACTTGGGAGTCCAGAATGTGCAATGGATCATCCTGAAATCCGCTCAGTAGCCAATGAAATGATCTCCCACTGCTCTTTTCTTATTGCTTGGAAGTGTGCTAGGTTCCAGCAGGGAAGTCCTGTGGCTGATGGAAGAAGAGCAGAGGAAATCTGGTCACTGGCAGGGCATCCAAGCCTCTGACAGAAGCAGGCTGCTGCAGGCGATTTTAAGTGGTGCACTGGGACCCACCAGGTGTTCAAACTCATAGCACTCAGAAGATAAAGTATCTGCGTCAGCTACCTAAAGCTCTATCAGCAGAAAGTTTGCACACTGGGAACACAGAGAAGACCTCTGAAATACTGTGTAACCAGAATAAGTACTCAAACCTTTTCCTAGTTTGTTAGGACTGAATTAACTCCAACTTCAGCAGTGCTATATCAAGTATTTTGTTGAGTAGAACCAGGGATGTGAAACATTGTAGTGGGTAAGCTGACCAAGATGAGAAGGGATGAGATCAGAGAAAAAAAAAAAAGATGTCAACAAAAATAGCCACTTGATGAACACTAAACATCTGTAGGATTGCTTCAGCTTATAAGAATTTAATTTGAATTTGAATTTAATTTGGCCTGTGTGATCTGCCTCAGAAATTTTTGGATTGTCTGTTTTATGAAACCTCTATGTTATGCTTCTCTTGCTTATGGTACTACTACCTTACATTCAAAAGCCATTACTTGAAGCCACTAAAAATAACAGCTGCAAAAGAAAAAAAGTCCCTTTAATTTCTTGTTCTGATATATTACTTTGTCAAATTTTCAATTCTTTCCGTCAAAGCCACAAAACACAAAACTTACTGCTTTATGAAAGCCATGCTTTCTTATAATGGTTTCAGCAGCTGGAGCATTAAGAAAACCTGCAAATGCAAAAGATTAATAATAAAATTATGAAAACTTCAAACAATTTTTTGGCTGGGTAAGAATATGAACAGAACAGCTCATCTACATTGAGCACCACTGCAAGACCTTGAGACTGTGCTGCGGCTTCCATCTTCAAAAATGATTCCCTGAATTATCTGGAAAAGAATTGTAAGACTGTCCAGAATAATGCCAAATTATGACTTTTAATAATTGAGCACCTTAAAATTCACCCCTCCTTCCCCTGAAATCAGTACAGCTTTTTTTTCTCCTTTATATAATTTTAGTTGTTACAGCTATATATATGGCCTTAATTTTCTGAATAAGTGTGTACTTAAATAGTATGACTAAGGAAAAGTTCTCTACTGCTACCTTGTGCTGCCTTCAGATGGGCATATTTTCATATTACATGTATGTGTGTGTGTGTGTGTGATAATATATGGGACATACGTGTGTTCCTTCATAAATACCAGCTTCCACATACTATTTAATTTTTTTGTCTTGAGCAGGATGTCCTATCTTGCAGTTTGGATACTCCTGAATGCTTTGTTAGGTTAAATTCACTAAATCCAACATTTAGGTACCACGTTGGGTCTTCAGACTCTCATGAGCCTGAAGACAGATAAAGTTCACTAGTGGGGAAGCCAGCTTCCTTTCTCACCTTGCCTAATGACTGATGACTTAAACACCAGGTCTCATACTTCCTAAATGAATGCTCAAAGAATTGCCCAATTGCAATGAATACCCAAAGACAATTAGTATTCTGGGGTTCATCCCTCTGTTATTCTCACTCAAGTTGTTCAAATATTTAGAGAGTCAGACAGAAAATAAAAATGATTCTGTAGTCTGAGCATCCACCAGGGACACCCAGAGCCTCTTCTCAGCTCTCATACAAAGCAGAACAGCTTCATCTGCTTAAGACCTATTCCTGAATACAAATCAGACAAAATGTGAATTAAATTTTAGGAGCCCCACATCCCTAATGGCAAAGAGGATAGGGTGCTTTGCTTGTCTCTTCCTGGGATACTTTGAAAGGCCAGCTTCAGTATTCTGTAACTACAGAATATTCCTCTTTTTTTTTTCTCCTTACTACAGTGGTTGATATAAGCAAAGTTATACTCATTTCCTAATGCTATCTGACAAAACTTAATTAATGAATTTTCATGTTGCCTTGATTTTTCTATTGTCTGTTCCTTATTTTCATTCACATTAGCTATACAAGTCAATACCATTATATTCTCTTGATTTTTGCAGTTCTTCCTATTGCTGTAAGTTCTTTACCTCTCTCTAGAATAATATCTGCTTTTTTTTTTTCCCAAATAAATTTTCCTTTCATAGGAAAAAGTCAATGTATTTGAAGCTATTGTAAGGAAAGGGTACGTTTTGAAGAAGTTTTTAGTATGAAAAATAGAAAAAAAAATCTAAAGTCATCAAATAATTGTGTTATATAGCTTTCAAAATGAAGATTGTTTTTGTTAAACAATTTTTTCTTTTTTAAATTCCATTCATTTTTTTGCCAGCAATTCTGCTACGTTACAGAATATTGCAAGCTTTTTTCTCTGCTGATTAATTCCAATCAGCTCCAAGTTGTACATAAGTGAGAAAATATTTTTACTAGTTTTGTTGGGGTCCCTTTCAAAAATTAAGATCTTTGACAAGCCTGAAAGAATTCAAGTGCTTCCTCTGTTTTCTCCAATCCATGACTCCACAATCTCCATGACACTGAGCTACCAGTACCATACATTTTATTTCTATACAGCAGCCTTTGTATATGATTTCACAAAAAGCATTGTGGAGGCAGTTATCACAACCTACATGGAAAATGATGGTTTTGCAGCAGAATTTAATGAGCAAAACTGGCAATACCTGTGAGGGAAGAAGTGAGGGTGTCAGATAGCATAGCGTGGCTAAAAGCCAGCCTGCCCAGAGGCAAGAGAGGCTGAGGGTGCACAGTAAGGATTGAAGAGCTCTTCACAGGCTGAAGGCAATAAGAGAATGGAGGGAGCAACTGGAGATGTAGGAGAAAGTGACTGTAGACAGCAAACTAACTGAGTATGCCCAGTATTTCTCATTGTTTGTATAGTGACTGGTCCTTGTGTTGTTCAGAGATGAGTTTCATTCCTTCCTCCCACCCACTCTCCCTCTCTCTGTTTCTCCCTCTCTTCCTCTCTTTCTCTTTTCCTTTCTCTCTTCCTCTCTTTTGTAAAGGTAAGGAGTAGGAAGATGAGGAATTTGATATTTAGACTCTCCAACTTCTATTTACAGTTCTGTCCATTGTATGACATGGATAGAAGTTTCAAAATATTATTTAGCATAGCCCCTGTATCCCTTCACAGGGATGTTGCCCTGCCCTCCGATTTCTAAAAGTTTTTCTGTAGCAACAGGTCTCAGGAGCTCATGTACTGAGGTTTTTATTCCAGTGCTGTGAACATTCACCTACCCCAGCACATGCATCCTTGCTATCACCTTTGAGTTGCATCATTACTGACACTTTCTGAATTATTGCCACCAATTTTTTTTCTATGGCAGACAAGGAGAGATGCAACTGAAATGTATTATTAACTCAGAGCCTGATGAGGAGCTGTCTTTTATTGCAAAGTTCTGGGTTACAGGCCATCAAGATCAGGAGCTTCTCTGTTTTGTAACTTCTGTACATCTCATTATCAGTTTTAGCGTGACCCACCATATCATACAACTTCCCCACAAGACAGAAGCCTGCTTTATCCTGCTTTCCTCAGTGAATATTTGATGTCATTTATTTGGCAATATTTTCTGTTGAATACAGGACACAGGTCCTGCTGAGCTCTGGACTCTTTCTCACTTATCCATGTAACATCTTTTGTTATCTGGCTTCATTTTTTGGAGTCTGTACTGTGTACTCTCCTTTATTAATCAAGTAAATGGATGAAGCTCTCCCACATCACCCACTTCCACATGAAGGGAATGGAGGACATAAGGAGACATTTTCCTGGGCGCAGGCAGTTCAGCATGATCCCCCTGCAGCACAGAGATGCCTGCTAAGAGAAACACCTGTCACCACTGAAATAAATGGGAATTTTGGCATTTACTTCAGTGGATGTGGTGTTGACTTCATCGGGGTTTGGTCCAAAAGTTAATTGGCATCCCTAGCCATTGAGCTGATTAATTTGTGTGGCTCACATAAATGCCCATGCCAGTAGGGAACAGAATCCCATTCGTAACTGATCCAATGAGCAAACTATAAATGTTACTCATAAACACACTCACAGGTCCTCACAGAGACGCTATCCCTCCTCTTGTACTGGATGGGAAGCCAGCACCCGTGTACTATGTGTGTCTAGAGATAAGGCCAGAATTTAGCCCTAAGCTGCCTTTGCTGGCCATATTGCTGGCTTCCTTATGCCACTTCACTCTGCTGTTCTAATTTCCATGCAGGCTTTCAGATATTCAGTGCTCACTGATACACAAACTGCTTAATCTTCTTCCAATTTAGTTTTTAGTATCATCAGTCTCTCACCTCTGTGCAGATCACTCGTTTCAATTTCCCAGTGTGCTTTTAGTAATCAGGTGTACATTCATTTCATCTACTGCTTACCAAAACATTAATGCATGTGTCTCTCAATCTCTACAAGAGACCTCTCAGGGGATATTTCAACTTATTTATTTATTTGATGAGTGTAAGGCTTGTTTAAAGGTACGGAAATGGGAGAACCAGGAACACAAGACTTCTGGTATTACGTTTGGCAAGTGCCAGACATGTTCCAGTCCATACTGCCAATATATCTCAGTTTTAAACTGAGTCTATCAGAGCTGGCTGAGATGTTACGCACAGGCTCCTGCTAGAAATTGTTGGGAAGAGCCTTCTTTAAATTCCTTCTCTCTGAGTGTGACTCTCTGCAAGGGACATGGCCATCATCCGCCTGTACTAGCATGAAATTTGTACTGTTTGTTACCTACGCCAGAACTGTGGCAGGTGGGACCAGAATCGTAACCTGCTGAAGGAGGGCATTTTATTTGCTCCTCTTTTAAAGGTCTTGCATTGAATTTCCAGGCCAACCTGCAGCTGGAAGCAAAGCAGAATTCCTCACGAGGAGAAGTGTGGGAAGGATGGTGCTAACCAACGAGGCAGATCATGCTTCTACTACAGCTCCTTATGACTGAAGTGTAGCAGAGCTTGTGTTGGCTTAACTGCCCCCCTGGGAATCAGCACAGAAGCCACAGACAACACAGAATTTGTTTAACACTGATGTGAGAAATAATACAATAGGTAACAGTTTTGAGTGTGTGCTGATCAGAAAGTGTGGGACACGTATTAGTATTTAGAAAGAAAGGTCAGAAAACAACAAAAAACAGCTTGCAAATTGAAACAATTTGAGACATGATTTTGGTGTTAATTTTGCCATTTCTAACATACACTCACTCCTGCCCAACTGAAAATTAACAGACCTCTCCTTTATCTGCATTTAAGAGTTCTGTTACTTCTCATGGGTGTTCTCCATTCTTCGTATATGCTAATGATTCTCAGTGCACCCTACTGATCTTTGTAATGTAACATGCCCTTCTACATGTCTTTATAAATGCCTGAAAATATCTTGGCGTGTATTTGCTGCAAAGTCTTGGCAGATGGGGATTTTGGGGAACTTTGAGATTCATGCAATTTTTTTAGCACAGCCATGAGTCTAAATAGTCAGTCTTTCCACAGACATTATTTTCAGGTGTATGGGCATGGTTAGCAAAGGGAGCAAAACTTACACACATGCCTATTTGCAAATAACATCTGTACAAACCCTAGTAATATAAAATTGATGGGGCTAAATACAGAGGGAAACTGTTGTTACTGTGAAAGCATATTTATATCAGGTAATAATGAAAATACAGTTCTGCTAACATTGGTTTCCATACCACTTTCTTTATTACAGATATTACTTTTCTCAGAAGATAAACTGAAGCAATTTGTAAAGTAGTGAGTTTTTAATGACATTCTGAGTGCAGCTCTCAACACGCTCTTCAGTGTGGCTTGACACTTGTTTGGGTACTGTATGACTGTATTTATCTTTTGAGTTACAAGGAGCAGAAGCAAAATGAAACAATCAAAGTTTAAATTGAACTGAGTACTTGAAAGACACTATTTATGAAGAAAGAACATATTTGCACTGTGTTAATCTTCTCATGTAAGACAGAGGCATCTAAGAAAAGTGTAAACTTGCTTGTTTTAGGAGATTCTTTAGACTGTAATGGACTTTCTCCTTTTCGAAGTTATGGAAGACGGCAGGCTGGCATCCTTCTCCAGCAGCCCCAGTGAGACAGAAGGCAATGCCCTTCTACTTCCCTTCAGGAATGAGCTGTTCTTTCTCTGATGTCTCTTTAAATAAGAAACTTGCTTATAGAAGACATAATGCTAGCAGAAACTCCTTGACAGCACTAAATCAACAATCCTCATGCCAGTTGCCTGTTAGCGATATGGATATACTTTTGTCTTTTGCTGATAAGCACACTGAAATCTGTCAGGATATATTCTATTACCTCCTTTTAATTAAAGATAAAAATCCAGCATTTGATGTTACTGAAACTGAGCCTGATTACCTATCTTGAGAAGCTGAGCTATTGCCGCACTGAAGACTAGGAAATGTTGTTTATCAAACTGAGCAGAACTGAAATTGGAACAAAATTTCTGGGCATTGTTTGAACAATAGCTTATTTCCCTTCAAATCTCAGGACAAAGTAAATATCATAGATTGCTGATAAAAAAATTTTCCCTACCAATTTTATTCATGCCTTAAAGGTCTTCTGTTAGCTTGTGTCTTGCAGAATGCATGCCTGAAGCTGTGAGAAACTTTCAGGGTAAATAGTTTCCCACAACAATAACCCTTCATGGATCACAGTTACAACTATGGGCTTTTATGCTCTTGTTTCCAAAACTCATCATGAGAAAATTACTGGCTGGCTGCTATTTCCCATCTCCCTTCACAGAACCTTTAGTTGCCTTCACAGAAAATGTTTATGAATATCTGAGTAAGAAAAAAAGGAAATTGCTTATGCAATTAAAAGTTACTAAGAATATTTTGTAGAGAAGTGTCTTCACAAGTTTATATTTTAGACCCAATTCATAAGTTTTTAATTACTCAGTTTTTCAGAATGAACATTTTAACTATTAAAAGCTCCAAATATATGACATCAGGCTCTAAAATAGAGCTATGTCTTCCAAAAATATGGTGCAAAATGTTTCTATTCAGATTTTTTTTAATTTAAAGAAAATAAAACAAATCATGATTCATAAAGTTATACTAATCCAGACAAAACTACATTCAACATAAAAGTACTAAAAGTCTTGTCATGTGACATACAATCTCATCATAGAACAAGCTTTTCAAAACATAGCTTCTTCGTTCTTATTTACCTATGAAATGTTAGAGACATGCAGAAGAAACCCACAGACAGATGTTTTCTATAGCCTTAATAATTCTCACTTGAAAGAATAATATTTCATATTATTTGAAAAGGTAAAAATCAAAATTAAAGCAAAAGATTACTTCTACGCTGCAAGCAAATATTTTGCAAAGTTCAGTTGCCAAGTTCATTTGCTAAGTTCTGTTTCCAATTCTTGCGCATGCAAATGTGCGTCAAGTAAGCCCTTCTATTTCCATAGTCCCGAATCTAGTATAGTTTAAGTACTTGTTGAAAATTTAAAAAAGCCCTGCAATTTTGTAGACAACAATATTTTGCATTGGCAAGTGTTTTATGTTCACAAGAAGAAAGCATTTCAATGGATTCATAGCCGCTCAGAATCTAGGGATTACTCTAAGAGTTTCTGCAGAAAAGGACCTGAGTTTGGAATGCTATGACCTACTATAGTATTGTTTTCAATATAAAATAATAGTAACTTTTTTATAAAAAAAGCCCACAGCATCTTACTGAGATAAGTAAACTTCCAAATGAAGGAAAATTTGAAACAGAAATAATCATAGAATTTGATCACTTACCTAAACACTATGTAAATTATTTTGTGTTTCCAAGTATATCAACCACAGCAGAGAGACTTGCCTTTTTTGGAAATATTTCTAGTACTTCCTTATTCTTCTCTTGATTAACTATACTGTGAGTTTAGTGTGCTCTCTGGGGTCTCCACCATTGTAAATTGTTCTTACTGCCTGAGTTTCCTGATTTGTGACCCGATCTGATTTCTGTGCATGCCTTTTTTGGGTACCATTTGGATAAGCGCTGCAGATTGTGCTAATGCTTTTATAATTTGAGCTTGCTTTTTTCCAGTTGTGATTTCACAGACTTCCATTTATCTGTAATGCCACACTGTATGAATATCAAGTCCTACTTTTTCAAGAACATGCAATACACAAGAATCCTTACACAGAGGTGCCACAGGATTTCTCAGTGGATAGACAGGAAGTCATAGTGAGGAGCACAATCGTTAGATGTTACAAAGCATATAGAAGTATCTGCAATCCATTAAATAAATGTCACAATGGAGCTGAGAATGTCTAAAGAAAATTGTGTGACTGATTTTAATGAAATCTGGGGAGAAAATTCTGGCAACAAAGGCATGCAGAAGTTGCTGCTTTTGGAATAAGGGGTTAGGAGCTATTCCAGAGCCAGACCCCTAGAAACCAGAAAAGAAAATCTGTAATAAAAGTTTACATAGAAACACAGAGGTTAAAATTAGTTACATTTTGATTTAAAATTAGTTACATTTTGATTTGAGGCTCAGTGAAGAAGGCAATATCTCTACATCGTCTCGGGTTCCATTTTTTTCAGTTCAGTCAGTATAAAATAAGTATAACTCCACTAAAGCTAATGCACTGGCAGTCATGTAAGGTTGGTTGAAAGCTCAGACTTAGAAATACAGTTTTAACAGGAGCAAATTAGCACGGCAAACTGACATCAGTGGATCTCTATATATTTATTCCATATGAAGCTTTGGCAAAATTTAACACTAGATTACATGATGATGTAATATACCTATATGAGCTTTCATTTAGATGCAGCTTATATGTATTTTGCATAACTCCACTACACCAGACTGACTGTACAATGCCAGCCTAAAGGCTGCTTTTCATCTCCAGAGCAGCATAAAACAGCAAGGGTGTATAAGTCAAGTTGGCCCTCGAAAGCAGTGCAACTTGCTTTATTTTGTCATTCAGGAAGTTCTCCAAACAGGAACATAAACTAGTAGAAGAATATCCAAAAGAAAAACAAAATATGTAACATATCTTGTGACTGTAATATGGCCTAACATGTAATGTATTATACTAGTAAAACTATGCAGCCCTACCAGGAATGTTTAGGATCACAGTGCAGTATGCACTGCACTGCACTTGTCATTTTTAATAGACTTTTGCCTGGAATTTATAGGTTGTGAGGACAACAGAGATTTCAATCTTATTTACTACTTGCTTTGATCTCCTGTTGTGTCTTCAGGCTCCCAGATATATACAACACAGACCTCTTGGACTGTCCTTCTGAAAATCCTCCACAAGAAATAACATTGTTTGGTCCCATAAGTGTAAGTTTAGTGCTAAGTTTAAAGACATTAAACAGGGGACCTTTGCATGGAGAGTTTGGTTGTTGTTTTTTTTTTTTTTTGTATAGTCTAAATTATTTCAAAACTTCTTACAAAAACAAACCGATAACAAAATTAGACCCAGCATATTTCAGCTGTGTTAACAGAAAATTACAGTGGATAAGATGTCTTATATGTACCTTATTGCTAAAAATATATATATATATATATATTCAACTATACTGAAGTCTAATCCTGAGAATGTGGGTTTTTATGCAATTGCTATGCATTTTTTCATCCATGTTAACTTTCAATATCTTTCTAAAGAAAAGCAAGTAGCTTTATTACATCCATTGCAGAAGCTTCCAAGGACTGCTGGGCTCCAGAACAGTGCTCAGTTGCAGGGGCTTTATATGGGTGAGCAAGTGTCCAGCGGGATGGGGAGGAGAATCGGGAAAGAAGGTAAAACTCATGGGTTGAGATAAGAACAGTTTAATAACTGAAGTAAAAGAATGTACTGCTACTAATAATAATGAAATATAATAATAATAATAATTGTAATGAAAAGGAATATAACAAAAAAAAGAAGAGGGGAAAAAAAAAGAGAAAAAAACCCCAGTGATGCACAATGCAATTGCTCACCACCCACTGACTGATGCCTGAGCAGCGATCCACCCTTCCTGGCCAACTCTCCCTGGTTTATATAATGGGCATGATGTTCTATGGTATGGAATACCCCTTTGGCTAGTTCAGGTCAGCTGTCCCGGCTATGCTGCCTCCCAGCTTCTTGCACACCTGCTTGCTGGCAGAGCATGGGAAACTGAAAAATCCTTGACTTAAGATAAGCGCTACTTAGCAACAACTAAAACATCAGAGTGTTATCAACATTGTTCTCACACTAAATCCAAAACACAGCACTGTACCAGCTACTAAGAAGAGAGTTCACTCTGTCCCAGCCAAAACTAGGACAGCAAGACAAAGGCTTTTCTGAGACTGTGCAGTCTATTATATGTCAATGCACGGCTCAACAGATGAATAAAAAAATAATTGTCTACAGAGAGAGAAGGAGGACAAGGTAATAACGGAAGAAGGTATACTTCCAAGCTTTGGTCTATGTGAAGCAGAAGACATCACATAGTGGTGAGAAAATCCCTGAGGAAATAGCCTATATTCCAGAACTATCCAGTGGTTGCAACCACTGCCAGTTTAGACTTTGACTCATGTATAAGAAATGACACTTCTCTGCACCGTAGAAGTACTCTATACAGTGCAGAAGACAAATTAATTAAGTAAATGAATCTGTCATATAGAGCAGAGGTGGCTGCCTCTGAAAGTCAAGGCATGGCACCACATTATCCATGAAGTGTTGTCAGTGAAGCTGTGGTAGATTAGTCAACTAAACTAGACTTCTTCCATCACCAAAGCTAGTTCAGCTATGGCAACACCACACCACAATCAGCCATGTCGAGGTACTAGCTCTTATGTTTTCTAAACTGACTGGGGATTAAAAGGTGTTTTGGGGAAATTGTCTTTTGACATATAACTGTTGATCACATTGGCTCACACTGTCTAGTTCTTCATGATCTTCATCAAATTCTCTTTTCTCCAGACCTTAAATTATGACTAAGTTGATGCTAGCTGTTCCCTTAATAAAGCTTAGGCTCATTTTAAAACAGAATCAACCAGAAGTTGTTAGACAAATCATAAATTTAAGACTTTCCTCAGCTATATGTCTGACATGGCACACATATTCTATAGCTATGTCCACCTTATCTAACATCACATATGCTGTCAAAGAATGACAGCCGGGTTTCTGCACTTGAATTTACTTATGTACATATGAATAAATCACTGATTTAAACAAAGTTTTAATGTTATTCCAATGTTACCAAAACCAGAATTTTGCCTGGAGTCTTTTTTTTTTTAAACATCTGGAATCCAGGGAATAATTATCTTAATTAAGATGTATGAAGAGTTGGTGTCTATTAGGTATTTGTATATTTAGCAATTTCAAAAATGTCCATTTCATTAGCAGATGCATGCCTCCGTTACAGTTTTTTTTAAGCTTTTTCCATTGTGATACAGAACTTTTTTTTTCTCTGAGTGTCTTTTAAAATGCAAAGAGAATGGTCTAAGACTGAATAAAGATGAAAGTTATGTCTTGTCAACTTCTATGGTGAAAAACAGGGATAAAAAGAGAGGCTCAGGGAGAAGGAAAAAAAATAGAATGCACCTTGGTGAAGAATCTCATTGATGACTGTTGTCAGCTTCAGGATAGTGTCATGACTTTTCCTCCAGGAAAGCAGAACTTCATCTATTATGGGTCATGCTGGAAGGCTCGATCAAAGATTTTCTCTGTTTCTCATGAACAGAAACTAACAAATGGGTATTGTGCAGGGTTTCCTGTAAAATCAAATTCCACCTCTGTGTCTAGTATATTTGCCACCATTGCCAGCAGTGTGAGAGGGAAAATGCTGAAAATTGCAGGTGCAGATATAAAACCAGCCCTCTTTTCTAAAAGCTACTCAGGTGTTTTTACTTTCAAAGCCTATGAGGAGCTTTTCACAGAAGTTCATAGTGAATTTTTCAAATAACTTTTTAAAACAAAAAATTTAATTCAACAAAATCCACATAACCATGAGCAGTCTCAAAATACATTAACATCATTTCAATAGCTTGATTTGAAGCTGTCACAGCATTCTAAGACAACACTGCGACGTATGGAATAGTAAAACGAATGACAGTGTTTCTTGGAGGTGGCTGACTCTGGTTACGAGAAGTTAACTTTTACTTTGTCTAGTATGATATGACTATGCAGAAAACCAAAGAAGTCCTAATGTGTTATATTGTCTTCCTTCTAGAGACAATGCTGTTAAGCTAAATCTTTCCAAAATCAATAAAGAAAAAAGGTTTCATTTTGCTTTAATTAGACTAATCAAATACACTTCATCAGGAGTTTTAAGGGACGAATCCAGACACATTTTAGAGCCTAAGAAAGAAAAGTTTGGACTGGTCAGAGAAATGATAGCATGGGTTAACTTCCCTGGGAAGTTTTTTTCCACCTTTCCATGCTAAGTTTAACAACCCAAGTCAAATGCTGACCGGCTTTACTTCAAGTATGCAGTGAAAGCAGAAAACTCTATAGCTGGCTACTCCCAGAGTTTGCTTTCCCAAACAGTGGCTCTGCTGAGCCCAAGAATTACACTTTCTGGTGTTAATGAGGTATAAATTCATACAGTAGCTAGTAATTTTGGGTACAGTAACTTGTACATTTCATGATGCTTGGAGGAACAGCAGTGAAACAATGTACGGGATTACCCCCCCATCCTTTCTCTTTTGTTCTTGGAAGTCACTTCCTGAAGGCTACATCTCCATGGTTTTTTATCAGATTGTATTTTATACTTGCATGAAACAAAGCTACCAGCCAGTAAGATGTGTTGCATTGACCAGAAAAGACAGCTATATTTGTCTTCATCAAGCTTTCTTAAAATAAACACTGAAAACGTTAATCTTACCAATGGTGTTTGGCCATGAGGCCTTTTTTTCCAAGCAATCTGTGAAACAAAACATTTGTTTAGTTTCACTCATAATTGCTAATTATGTTTATTACTAATTAACTTTTCCTTTACAGATGGCTTGTGAGGAAGACCTTCAGGTCAAAATACATCTCCAAGTCTTATTTTTCACTGACATGTCTTTAACTAACTCTTTCTCCCAACTCAAATAAGCATGTTTGCTTTGTCATTTGATTAGGAATATTCACTTTTAATCTCAAGTATATCTCAATATAACATGTATCACCATAGGCACTGAGCATGTCATAATCTCTAGCGTAACTTCACGTCAAGCCTGAAAAGTAAAGGAAATTTCTACATTTACTATCAGGAGCTGACACACAGAGAGCCTCAGGATTTACTTTAACAAAAGATTTGGGATCAGACATTTAGAGTTCCTTGCTGCTGAAGGAAAACCAGAACCCAAAGGCAGCAGTTCCCAGCCTTCCTATATCAAAGATAAGGACTTCTATGGGGTTTAGGTACTTCTAGGGCTAGATGGTTCACTGTAGACAGAAGAAATAAAGGTAGAGAAAGGTAATCGGTTTCAGACTTAGGAAACTAAAGTCCATCTAAGTTCTAACTCAGCAGCAAAATCCTTTATATCATCTAGCTGTAAGCTAACATCTTGTCTACTTTCTGTGTCAGAGCAGCGGTTGAATCCTTGTTTGTAACAGTCCACATCATCACACTAACCATTAGCTGTCAAAACTATCTGATTGGGCCCTTGCAAGGCTATTAACTGCAGCTCAAGATATAATCCACATAACCTAGCATACAGTCATTATTTTGGTGTGTTAGCTGCTATGCAGTTACTAGAACAACATTGTATTTTGTAAAATAGCTTTCTGAAAATCCGTATAAACCTTGAGTTAGTCTTCAGGGGAATACAAATGAAAAAATAAAGCAAAATAAAATGAGGCACAATGCTTTGAAATAAGTTAAATTCTATGATAACAAAACATAACTTCTCTCTTGAATAGCAAGCAGTGAATTTATGTGGTACATCAGTGTTAAATTGCATGATAGATAGAATTTTTTAATATTTCAAAGTAAAAAGCATTCTGGATTGGCTATCTTTCTGTTATCCTTGAAAATATGTTTCAGTTTCTGATGACAAAGAAAGGCTATCCAATTATCAGAAGCCTTCAGCCAAGACAAGATGGTTGAAAAAAGGCTTTCTGGATATGGTAAAAACTTCCCTGAAGTGTGGACAGTCCCCCATGGTCTTCAATCAGTCAAACTGCATATGGAAGGCCCCTCCACCTACCTCCTTGGGAATTGTGCAGACGGAGCTCCAGCACTCCCACAAACATTGGGTTTTTGAAGGCAGTTCTTAGACTGCTATAAAAAAGGGTTCCTCATCCTTGAGAAATGTTTCACTGGGGCTGAAGATTCTGTAAGCGAAATAAAACAAAGCAGAAATATTCAGACTGGGGTGATTTTTTACTCTTTTGCTCTGTAGTTGATAACACCACCATCTGCTCGAGGATTTTCTGCAAGCAGGCTAAATTCATTGAATAAACTGTTCACTCCAGATTGCTTGCTCCGCTCTATATAGCAATCTACAATTGTTGATTAATTAAAGTGCACAGTTCCCCAGTGAGAAAGGTATGTACTGTTATTCCAGATGGGGAAACCAAGGCACAGAGAGTTTATCTGACCTGTGAAAAGTAGCTGGAGAATTCAGTTTTAAACAGTAGATCATTGGAGCAACCTGTCCCCATCATTACATAGCAGCCTGAAATATTCTGTCATATGCTTTCTTTTTACTATTTTTTTAAGCAGTGAGAGTTTGGGGAAGGAACGCTACTAAAAGGTCCTTTCATGTACCCTCAGAAGCAGCTGCAACTGCTAGTGATAAATAATGAAAAGTATACATTGCCATTTGATGTCAGACTGCTTTGCCTAGTTTATACCCTGAAATTTCATAAGTCAGGGGTTTCTTCGACTGGATGAGTTCCAAGGTAGAAAATCATAGCTGGATCTTGCAAACACATACCAGATGATCTCAACTATTGCATTGATCGTTCTGCCTGGAAATTAATTAAATATATATGCATTTGATGTTAAAACTGCACATTCCTCACTCCTCAAAATAAAAGGCATGGCTAAAACAAAGGATTAAAAGGGTTAAATTATTAACCTGGTGCCTGGCCAACAGGAATGCAATCCGGGAGTGAAAATTGTTACATAAGCAGAAAAACTAAATAGGCTAACAAATGAAGTTTGAAGACAATCCAGGAGACTCACAAAATGAAGACAAATATACCTTCTTGCCACAAAAGTGCTAGAAAATAATTGCAGACTTCTTATTTACAGATTATTTGTATAGAAATATTTGTTTTCATGCTCTGTGTGCAGTTTGTGTATGTACAGCTCTGTAAATTGCATTTAGATTAGTATGGATGATTTAGCATTTATAGGATTTAAAAAACAGTAAAGGTTGTAATCACTGCACCCCTAAGCTTACATTGTAGTTTGAACAAGGATAGTTGTATGCCAATATTTCAGGAAGGAAGAGATATTATTGAGAAGCTTTGAGCCTTGGAAGAGTTAGGGAGAAAAGAGCAGATTCTTGGCAGTGAAAAGGCAAGTCCCTCAGCATGGCTGAGTTTTGCAGAGTGCCTGCAATCAGAAGATGCAGACAGCGTAGAGCACTTGCTGACTTCTGTTGTGTTTGGTGGGGATCTTGCTGTCACTCCGTGACCATGAGTTGTCATTAATGGGAAAGGAGCTCAGCAGGGCCAGAAATACCAGTGTAGGAAATAGAAACTCAAATGATCTCTCTCATGCATTAGCAACAAAATTAAATTAAGAGGACACACTGTGTAGGGTTAGAGATGAATGGTTTAAAGTGAGAAATGAAATATGTGTAAAGCAGAGCTCTGGTGCCAAGGCAAGACAAGACGATGGTTAGATGAGATGGGAGCATAACAACATCTCCTTGAAGAAACTATCATTTAGTCCTGATTACTTCAGCTTTGGATAGACAAACTTAGAGATAAACCAACAAACAACTTAGGCAATGGGTGTGTTTGAATTGTGACTTCCAAATTCAGGATAAGCACTACCAAATTAAGAAGAAAACTGCAAAACATACCTGGGCAAAGATACCAGAAGGGAAAAGGATTATTTTGGAAGTTTGCCACAGGCCTTTGCAGCAATGTTATTTTCTCCATTGCTTCAGCTACTCATGACATGTGATATTGATTGATATTAATTGATTATATTCCCGTTTCATGATTCATAGGCAGTTACAGCTCTGACAAGTTAATTCTGCTTTAACTGTTTTTTTATTTTAGCATTTTCTTCTATAACAGAGACTAAATTATTCGCTACTTTAGTACTAAATTTAAAATGTCCTATTCATCTCACATCAAGAAAATTATCACTTCTTGCATCAGCAATTTCAACCGGCCTCTGCTGCATGAAAATTGATGCTAACAACTGGTAAAACGCCAAGTAAACCAAATGCTACTTGCTGTGTTGTTTTTGCATTGTAATAGCCTGTCCCCAAACGTACAATACCCTTGACAACTAAGTATGTCAGGCTAAATTCTGATCACACTAATTCTGGTGTAGATCCAAACTGAATTACTTTAATGAGCTGAAAAGCAAATTTTCCTTTTACCAAACATGTAGGTTACTGGCTTCATTTCGTGTAAGTTGCTAATGCTGGTTGGTGAGGCTATCAGATGTGGGAAAAAATGTGAAGAGCCAAGTTAAAATAGTTCATGGTTGGTCTGAGATGCTGGAAAGAAAATAATACTGAGAATACATTTTATATTAAAGCAGAGGGCCTGGTGGAGACATGAATTACCTAAAATGTAGAAAGACCTTAGTGGTAACAGTATGTTTTGTGCCGCTGTAACATTTTCAGAGTCCAGAATCTTGCTGAGTTTGGCGGCAGTCTAATAAAGAAACTCAAGTTCCTGTCCCAAAGATCTTGCAGTCCAAGTAGTTGAGAAAGAGGTGAATACACTGAGGAAAGAGATGAACAGAAATAATAACAAATGCTTCATTTCTAAGTAATAACATCAATAATGTATTCTGATAAACAGATGTTAAGAACTCCTTCATGTTAGGTTTCCATTCATCATGGAGGAAAGGATTTTTTTTTTTTTTTAAAGAGGAAGGACACCCTGCATAGCATTTTCCCCTGTACTAAGAGCATTAAGCCCAGAAATTCACAATGAGGTAAAATATATTTAGTTTATTCTGCAAGACAGAGATAGACCATTTAAAAATTCTGTCACTCAGAAATGGGTGCACACACACACACAAACACACACACTTTCTTCAGAGACTACAACTTAATTTTTCACACCATGTGCTCCCTCCATAGCATTTTATTCTTCCCTTTGTGTTGCCTCATCAGTCCAGGATTTGAGTCTTTTTCTTGTAAGTATTCCCATTATTTTTTGCTTATAAAGTGTTACAATTTCCATGCAGCAAAATATTTTGTACAGCTCTGTGTTGTTACCATGCTGCTTCACTGTAAGCTGTTTGACTTATCATTGTTGACAAAAACCCCCAGCTTCTTGTACATATATAATGAAAGCTTTAAATGTTTTCCAAATATCTATCTGCAATATATTACTTCTAATTAAAAAATATCCTGCAGATTTACTGTTGAGACTAACGATGTAAAAAATAAAGACATCTTTCTTAGTGCTTCAGTAGTGTAGGCAGTGGGCCTACTGAAGGCAGTAGGCAGTCTGTCTGATGTGTATGATATATCCACTCTGACTTTTTTTTCAAGTGTGGGGCAGTTTTTAGAATGACAGTAAAGACAATAAGTTTTCCCTCAAGCGGTTTATTGATAGTGGCATCACCTTGTACTGTACTTATCTTCTAGCTGCTCACCATGTTTCTGTGCCTGTAACTTCAGTCTAGTGCTGGACTAAAATACCCTGAATCATTATATGCAATGGGGTGTGGTTCTTCATTGGGTCTTTCAGGACTGCAGTGACTTAATGATGGTATCGTACAGCAGAACAACCATTTTCTTTGTATTCCTATTGTCTGTTGGGGACTGCAATGTAAATCCAGACAAAGAGGGCTTAATTGCCCACATTGTGCCATTTAAATAAAAAGTAGTGACATCAACATACTAAAAAAAAAGGGAGGGGGGGAGGATTTTAGTTACTAAATGCTAGCAAACATGCAGAGAAAGAAGGAACTGGCTGGGAGGATTAGACCTGTTCCCTGCTCTTGCTTTGTGATAGAAACGCTAAAGAGCAAAGTCCGATTTTCAGCTCCACTGGTTGGGTAATGAACAGAGTCTCTGATTTCCAGTCTTGCTGTATTCATGGGTGCTTTGTACACTTCTGGTTTCATGCCAACATTGTATGGTGGTTCAGGTTTTGTGGTTTTTTTTTTCCTCTCTGTTGCTTTCCCTCCTTATGTACCCTTGGAGAGCTGACTTATCTCCTCTGCCAGTGATGTGCTCAGCTGCCCAAGCCTGGCTCTCTTGGGCTCCTCTTACAAAATAGTCTCCATTCCTCAAACCTTTCTTGTAGTTCACCTCTGCACATGATCCTCTCTGAACTTACTTCCTAGCCTGTAAAATCCTGATTCATTAGCAATATCACTGTTTTTTAACAGCTATTTCAGCCATTAGGCTGTTTGGCAGTCATTCTCAGTGTCTTCCACACACTGATACTGTACTGCAAGGAAACAAATGTTCAATGCCTCCAATGCATTATCAGAAACCATATAAGTCTTTTTTCCTCATTCCTGTCTGAAAGAAAACCTTCTTTGACTTTTTAACGAATTGTGTTAAGTTTCTCTTTCTCTGCAATGTTATATTCCTCAGTGATTGGGAACTGGAAGTGAAAATAGTCAGAGAAGTGCTAGGATTGATTAGGGTCATCTGCGTCAAGCCTTGAAATCTTGGGTAAAATACAGTGTACCTATACTTGGCCCTGATGTAATTTCAAATTACCACACATTTGCAGTGTTAGGAATACAGATAACTTGGATCAGTATTTGGACTTTTGAATACTATGGAGTCTGCTCTGAAGCCTTCAGAAAAGTATCCATTGCTCATCACAGATACATATAATATCTCTCCTGTCCCAACAGGTGAACTCTGTTACTGCAGTGATTTCTAGAAAAAGTTAATTTCTTGACTATTTGGTTCTACATTTCATTCTTCTAAATAGTTGCCATTAATGTCGTTGTACGTGCATCTCAAAAAGAAATGCAAATGTTTGTATGTGCTTAGAGCACGCATGAACTCCTTTTCCTCAGTCTGTCTTCCTTTTTCACGTCTTTCACTAACTCTTTGTCTTTCATTAGAGTTCTGCCAGGTTACCAATTATAGAAACAGGAATGATTGACTGGGACTGTTACCAATGTATTCAAGCTAGTTCAGTAATAAGATTCATCCAGTAGCGTTGTCCTCCAAAGCTGGGTATGTTTTATTCATCCAGACCACCATAAGAGGGCTGAACATGGCAAACTGAGCACAGTGCTGGAGAGGTGCCATGAAAACAGGGTAATTGCTTGCTAAGCATTATGCTCTCCTGTCTCAATGTGAGAATCCAGTTTTTCAAAAAAGGTATGATATATACTTATACAATATATGAAAAACTTTATAGGATGTATATTTTATATATATACTTCAAATGATATATAAAAAAAGATATGTACAGAGAGGTGAAGCCACAAATCCATTTCTCAGCGGATATGAACTGCTCTTTTCATTAATACTGCACTAATATCAAGGCAACACCATCCTTGATTTTAGGCTATCAACCACGTGTTTACTTCTTGTAGCTGCCAAAGACCCTGGAGGAAATAGTTATGTATCCCTTTTCACATAATGCTGCAACCTGTTCCTAAAAACTGAGTACAGCTGGGCTGAAGGTGGTTTGAGTGGGACATGGAGCAGATGATGATGCTGTCCAGCAAATGGTCACCTGACAAAACCAATGTCAGCTTCAGTGTTCCTTGCTCTATTTTTCTCTGCTTCTTTGAAGCTGAAGGCATATCAAACTTCATAAATTTGAGAAACAAAAGAGACTTCAGTTGAGAATATTTAAGTTGTGCTGTTGATTTCTTTCTTTCACAGTGGCCAGCTCAGTTGGATGAAACTCTTCTGTATAATGCGTAGGATTTTCCTCCTGCTACTTGACGTTCACATTAAGCTCAGGCTATTTAAACAAAATAACTTGTCCTCACTGGCCCCTGCCTTTCCTAGATTTCCTTTTTCCTTATACTTAAAGCAACTGTGAAGTATTACTAGTAAAGTCCTTGCAAGTCCTATATATAATACTTCAGTAGCTGTCAAAAACAGGCTGAAGCATCACCATCCAGGTGAGCACATTCAAGCTGGATGGGGAATGTCAGACTGTAAGAAAAACAAACAAAATGTGTTGTTTGATTTTATATGCCATACGCTCAAATCTATGAAAGCAAATGACCTGTTGACAGTAACATATAACCAGTTTTATAATCATTTAAAAGATCATAACAAAATTAAAACAAAATCTACCTTATAAAGTGTTCATTATGACTGAAAACTTTCATTGTAATAAGTCATCCTGGGAAGGAGGAAAAGCCATGACACAGATTATTGCTGTTTTAAAGACTATCATAATGTCTCAAATGTGAGACAAAGTTAAGCAACAAAATACACGAAGGGTTGGAATCTGCCTTCTAACAAGAAGCAAATCAAAGTTATACATAAAGGTAGATGCAACAGCTGAGTTAGCGTTATGCATAAAAAGTTCAGCAAAAGGCTCCCCAGAGCTGAATACTGATATGTAAGCCAATGTGGAAGCAGTATGAGAGTTTATAAAATGTATAGTAAAAAAATTTAAAAGTTTGTGATGAGAGAAAGCAGCTGACAGGCTGAAAAAGTCCTGTCTGAGGAAAATCTTATGCAACATGTTCATCCGTGCATTTACTTTGGCATTCAATCACTGGAAAGTTTCTAGTATACACGTACAAAAGAGTGGATATGAAACAAGGTAAAAAGTGTGGGAACTAAATAATTTGAGAAAATCATGAGACTGTAGATGGAGTGGGGAACCTGGGTAAGGGCTGAGCAATAGGCTCAGGGATAGCTACACTTGCAGTGGAGCTGATGATGGGCTGCCGGGCCCTAGCACTTACCCTGGATGTGGACAGAGCCTTAGCCCAGGCCCCCCAGCCCTGTCCCAACTGAAGATGTTTTCAAAGGACAAATCTTTTTGCAGTGTACCCCTTCCTTTATGACACTGCAGGTGCCTACTCCCAGTGGGGCTCTTACCTTTGTCTCTCTCCCAACCCTAGCAGTTATAACCTTTACCCCCCAAAATGGAGGCACTTTATCCTTGGTCTGGCCTTGTGCCACACAGTCCTCCTAAATACCAAGCACAGTGCTCAAAACTCAGCATATGAATGTGAAGCCAGGTTTATCTTTGGGTTGCCATGAAATTCAGATGCCACTGTGCTTTACCTTCTCATTACTGAGGCTCTACTGCTTGTAATCTGCTGAAGCTGTTTTTCTAAACTTGCTCCTGGGTACTGAAAACATTAATTAAAGCAGCAGGCCCATGGCTATTGAAAAGAAGGCATTTCTTGATTCAGGTTGCTATTTTTCCTAGGTCTGATGGATGTTCATAAGCATCAAAGACTGAAGGAGGCCAAGAAACTGTGAAGATTCCACTCTTTGTGTTTTCCCCAAATATTTAGGTAAAGAAAAACAAATTCTTCCTGTGTACAGAAATGATAGACAATAGTGGCACTACTCTCAGACACCTTAACACAAAATGGAACAGAGACACAGCTAATATCTGTTAATGAACAGCTTGTAATTATTTGCATCCATAGTGCAGTGCAATCACTAACATTAATAGTGTGGATGAAACGAATGGTGGGAAAATGGAGGTTATTCACTTCTAATTTTAGCATTATAATGAATACCTAACTCCTCAAATGCACTGAACAAATGAACTTACCCACTCTGTATTTATCATTACACCACTCATTAACATGGTGATAATTAACTCTATGTAAAGTTTCACAGTCTGAGGCACTATAATAATTAATATATTAACAGGTTTTATATGGTCATTATTCATGCTAGTGCATTTGACTTAGGACTGTTGCCTGATTGTTTTATAAAACTGAACTGATCAGCAGTCAAGACTCAAGTTTCTCAGTCATATAACTTGCAGAATAGCTGGAAAATGTCTGTTATGAATGTAAGTACTTCAAAATGTGCTGTAGATTTTGTTTTTTCATTCTTTTCCCTTGGTGTCTGTATGTTTCTCCTTCCTTTGGCCTCTTTATTTTCTTCTGTTCCAAAGCAGCCTCAACTTTGGCCTCTTTATTTTCTTCTGTTCCAAAGCAACCTCAACTTTCCTATTCTTGTCGTATTTATTCATTCTGTTGGAGAGAAGAATTTTCCACACCTTTTCTTAAAAAATGTTTTGATTAAAAAAAAAAGTATGTTAATTACTTCTAATGTTTTCTATTCTCTTTTGTCAGAAACTGTTGGGTTATAATTTTTCTTCAGAACTTTAAAACGACATGCTGAGAAAACAGTCATATGTGGATTCATGACTGTCTCTTCTGTCTAAGGTCCACTGAATTTTGACATTCCTCAAGGGATATCAGAGCTTTGCAGGAGTGACAAACAGCAATGGAGAGATATCAAGAAGATTCAGAAGTTCAGCTGATTCAAATCTCACCCTGTCAGACCTCAAGTAAGTTACCCTGCTGACAACTAGCAAAGGTCTGAGACAGATGTAATTCTGATTCGTGTAAATCAAATGTACATTTTGGTGCCTGGACTTTTGTTTCAGACTCTCAAAAGAAAGCAGCTGCAAGGTCTGGTTTTATACTGGAACTTCCTTGTTGTTTGGGGATATGTAGATGAGGAATACATTTGCATAGCTTCTAGAGATGCCTAACTGCTAATGAGATAGCAGGTACTTTCGCTTTGGATGAAAAATGATGCCACTCCTTCTAGAGCAGGAAAATATTCCCTTCAGGCTTGTTGGAAATCTTCAGCTTTTCAGAAAAAAAAACAAACCAGACCTCCAAAAGTTCAGTCCTAAACTGTGTGACTTTCAACTGCATTAAGAAGCAGTTTAACTATGCCTCACAGGGGCATCCATTCAGGTAACTAATGTCATAACTCTCTTTAGAGGCAAAAAAATACCAAGTCCCCTCCTGACAGAGCCATGTGGGACTCCCATTCTACACTGCATCATGGTACAAGTTATTAAGCTTAGGCCCATAAAAGACAATAAGGCACAAGGCATCTACTTACACTTTGAATAATGCATCCCTGTGACATTTCCTAAAGTTTTATTTTTCTGAATCTTTGTGGTGGCTTGGATAAAACAGTAATTTTTGGTATTTACCTTTTGACAAATTTTCAACAAAATTTAACTGTAAAATTTAGATAAGGTCATAAGAGATTACTGGGATGGGACAACCCTCCCTCTTCCTATATTTCCATGTTCTGCAGAAAAGCTGGCATTTCCAACATGTGCAACAGGACACAACCACCTCTTTCCTCTCCATTGTCTTCTCCCTGTATCTGACAGTTCCCAAAGCATCTACAGAGTTTAAAGAGTTTATTATGTGAATAGAAAGGCACATATGGTTGGAAAGAAATGTAAAAGAAGATGCCTAGTTTTTTATCAGTCTCAGAACAGGGTTAATTCCATTCGCAATTTTTCTCAGCCCCTCACTGAATACAAATGTGGAAAGTGAAGAAAGGTTTAAAATAAGCCTTGGGGTACATAAGGTTAAATACTGCAACCACAGGTGAGATAGTGATGATACTCAGTTATCTCCTCAGAAAATGTATTCTATGTTTGGGATAATTAAATCAAAGATAATTTTTTAACTAAGTGGGATTTCAAAAGCTTTCTCCATTCTCCCAGAAGAAACAAGAAAACTACTCATATTTGACGTGGCCACTATCCCTGACTCCTGTTCTTATAAAGCTTGATAAAATAGTTTTATCTTGGTCCCTCACTCAGTGAAAATATCACAGAGCCACCTCTAGCATTATTTTCAATGCATAATTCCAGTGACAGGGGCCTATTAAAAAAAAAACCAACCAAACAGCTTCTTATTCATCAAATGGCACCTTTGTAATGTTTTTTTATCGTGCCCCAGCTGACTTGACTGAAGATATTAAACGTTATTTCTGTTAGCACTGAATAGACAATGCATCTCCGGGAGAAAGTTATTTTGGTTCCCAAACCATTAATATAATTATTAGAGCCTGAGCATTTCTAAATAGGCTAAATGAATTAGACATACAAGTCTAACAGAAATTCAGAGAGGTGGATATCAAAGTACTGAGATGCTGTTTTAAGCTCCCATGGCAAAATCTCTTTGGTTCCTGAGCCTGGAAGGCTGAATGATGGCTTTCAGATTCCAGGTCAATTTCCAGGCATCATCTTTACAAATAGTAATTGAAACTTACTTCTCTGTAAATGGGGTAGATTTGCCTAGAAGTTGTTAAAAGGTTAAACAGGGTATTTCTAATTCCATATTTCAATGTCACTTTTCAGGATAGAATACGTATGAAATATAATTATTTTGGGGATCAGTACTTTTCTTTTTAAACTATCTAACATCATCACAAAAGGAAAGTGAAAACCATGTTTACTAAGTTCCAGTCTGTTAGTGCCACAAAATTAGACACCTGAAAAAACCTTCGTCAATCAAGAACGTCATCAAGGTCAACAGATTGAGAGTCATAAATTAACAGATAAATTGGTCCCAGTGTTACTGTAAATCAAACCACACAAGGGGAAAAAAAATTCATATCTTTTACAGTGATTGTGTTCAATCATAAAGTGCATTACATTCATTTAAACAAAGAAAAGGAGAAACTAGAGGGGAAAACCTCACCAGGACATGCAACAGATAGGACTTGTACAATACAGGTTGTTTCCCTGTGTGTCCATTGCAATCTGTAATCACAGACTCTTTTTTTTAACAAAGGTAGATTATTATCAAGTTCATGTTTGTGTGCTAACAAGAAGGGAAATGTGAAAAAAGGGATCTTGGCATTTTGATAATATATTTGAAGATGCATTTTTATTCTTATGCATATCCTGTAGATTCAAAGTAATGAGCATTATCCAGTAAATAAAAATAAATAGTAAGTATTTTATAAATATTTTGGATTAATATGATTTCCGTTTTTCAGAAACACTAGAAGTTGACAGGAATCAATTTCAGACCTGCTTTCTAGCTCTGAGCATAATGCTGAAGGAAGCAGGTGGAAGCAAAAATAGCAAGCATGCACTGTAAATGTTTGTGGTGTGAATATATGAGGACTGGAATTATGCCAATGCAGCTATGATTTCACCATATTTTTATAACATTTTTGTCTGTATCTCATTAAGTTAATCCCACTGCTGTGGGATGAGAAGTGGCGGTCTGCAGAGCAAGTGACTTTAATGAGCCTTTATGGCCGTATTCCCAGCCCCTCAGCCACATGCACAGCACAAGCTCAGTTAAATTCTGAGTCATCATTTATGCTATGAGGGTTTTAGAGCACAAACAGTTAATTCAATAACATAAAAAATATAAAAAGACAGATAGTGGTGTCTATTATCAGAGATGAGACCTGGCAAATGCACCTGGCAAACAGAAAGGAGAGGCAATTAATCAGTATCAAGTACCACATTCAAAGGTAATGGAAAGAAAACAATAACAGTATGTGGTGCAGTTCTTAATGAGAATCCTAAACAAGTATGAATTTATTTTGTCACAAATTGAGCCCAAAAGAAATCCAGACAAGGTCATTGGTAAATTCCCTCAAAGTCCATTTAAGCACAGATGATATGATAAAGGTTAGTCCACTCTCCAGTAGGCTGCAATTTTACTGGATGTTCTCATTGGAGGCATAGAGGAAAATTCAAGGCTAATGTAAAGAACATTCCTGTCAGGGTGATAGGATATAGCTGAATAACTGGGAGCCATTTGTCAGGCCTACCAATAAGTTCCATATAAGCTTCCCGCTTTTTTTTTTTCTCCAAAATACTGTTATCAGCTTTTTTTAGACCAAACTGATAGCAGCTTATTCATAAAGTCAATTAGCTAAACAGTATAATAAGGATACTATGTGATTTATAACCAGCTGTAGTCTTTGAACATAATTTGGTTTCCCCATGCTCTTACAACAATGCGTTTAAGAGCTAAAAGCAGGCCTATGGGATATATATGCCTTTGTGTACATTAACATCGCATTGCAAAAATCCCATTCTAGAAGACACAGAAAAAATTCCTCGCCACACATGCATTTTCATTAATAGAAAAGATTTTTCAAAGCTTTTTCATCCTACAGAAAGACCTCCACTTAGAGGAAGCATTACTTTTATATTAGATACTTAGCATCCTTATTAACGCTCTACTACTCCTGGCTGAGTTCATCAGTCACTACTATCATAAATATTGTTTATTAGAGCTTGGTTCATTTGTATAAAATTTTTCAAGTTTGACTTATCCATTAATGCCCTTACCAAAAACCATATTATATGATGGTAGTATTGGTATTACTATTTAAGATGCAGACTAAGTGAGCACGTTTAACTAAAATAATGTAATAGCTTTAGAAAGGTTCAACCTATCCTTCTTTTACATAGCCTTCCTATAACGCTACTCACAAGGCTGTGCCATGGTTGGTCTTAGTCCCCCAGCTTGGCAATGGACATCAGGTGTCTACCATCAGATGTGATTACAGAAATGTTAATGCTGGCGTACTTTGTGTAGTACACAGTTCTTAGGTCAGCTTTTGACCTTTAATGGTTAGTAAGTTCTCCCTTGCTGAAAACCAACCCCATATCACTGGCAGTGCCATACTCAGTGGGCACATCGTAGGGTTTAGGTATGTTCAGCAGCAGCTTACTCTGGTTCTAAGCTTTGTGGCCATTCAGTCTTGTACAGAGACACACCTAAATACTAATTCCCTGTAAGAAGCACAGTAAAATCGTTTTTTCCTCAAACCATGACTAACAAAATGGAGAAGGTTTCTCACCTTTTTCACAATAGCCTAATGGAAAAGTCTTCAGTACCCAAAACTTGAATGGCTTTGGATCCAAACTTCTCTTATCATAGAGGAGTGCCACAATGTCCAAGCTATAGGGGAAGGACATTTAAAATGATATTGCAACTGGATAAAAATACATAGAGACAAATGGAGCCAGAAGAAAAGTCCGTCTTCTTTCCTGTTCAAAACCCTGCCCAAAAGCTAAGAGATATACATCTTCTTGTCTGGCTCCTTCCAGCCTTTTGACTCTCGTATTCTTGCTTGTTTGTGCCCTGTCACAGCCTGATAGTTATGCTACCTACTTGGGATATAGGAGCTGGGATGAAGACTCACACTTTCCTAATTGGAGGCCAGTTCAGAACCAGTGTCTCCCATTACATGCCACTATACTCGGGCCATTGCTTGACTATTGAAACAAGAGGTACCAATTGCTTCCTCCTCCTTTGCTAAGCACCTGGTGGCAGATCTCATCACCCGTAAGGGTGCATAAGGGTATTTAATTTTGAGCTTGGTGCTTCATGGACTCACTGTGTATGAACAGTAGACCTAGGCAGTTTCTGTTTCAGACCTTAAGCTTCCTCTGTTACCCTGTAGAAGTGTCTCATTTTTGCCACAGACATTGGCATCTAATTCAGCTGGTCCGTGGCACCCTGCTGCTGCAATAGTTGTCTTATTTTTAAATATTGAAGTCTACCACAGGTGTCTGTCTTCACCAGTTGGAAACTGACCCAGAGATGTTTAATTTAAGGCATTGAGTGCTGGCAGGAAAACAGAGCCCTTCAGCTTTGGAAACAGGAACTCTTAATTCAGAGTAGCTGGGGAGAGCCTCCATGAAAATAAACCACGTTCCAAATTAAACTGCTACCATCAGCCAGAGGCATGACAGCCCAAATAAATAAAAGCAGAACTATTTCTGCATAAACTCCGTTAGTAGGCTGAGTCTGAGTCGAAGACCACAAAGACCTACAGATGAGAAATTTCTCAGGGGATGATTCTTTTTCCAGCCCACACTGTCCTCATACAGCCCCTTTCTAGCCCCACTCCCACTGCAGCTGAAGTGCTTGTCTCTGTCCCAACCCCAACCCTAGTACTGGGCTGGGCCTGAGTGCAAACCCAGAAATTTTGAAACAAAAGGGTTGTGATTTTGACAATCATTCAGCTAATTTTCATTCACATAAATGTTTTAGTGGAAGAGAGATCTAATCAAGTCAGATTACATGCAAAAACTGAATTAAATCCTCCAAAAAGAACCCATGAATTCTTTTATGTGTTTATTGCTATGTAAACAATTTGTATTTTCCAATGTATATTTCCTTAATAATTTCCCCTAGTCCTACAATAAACAAAGTATATCTAGAATATCTAGAAATTGGAAGAAGAGAAGATTTCAAAATAGTCAATCTTGCAGCACCTCTGCTGACTTCAGTGAAGTTCTACCAAGAGATGTATTTTGATTCTTCTTCTGTAAACATGGAGACTACTTTTCTATAACAAAACCATGAAAAACATAAAACAAAGGTAGAACTATTACAATTATATAATAGAAACAATGTTGAAATTAACTCAATTTGTTAAAGTTTTTTTCAGTCATTGCAATATCTTAGTTTTCTAGTCGTCACTGAAATTTTTATCTGGAGAAGTATCATCGTACTAGTAGACAAATAATTCCATGCAATATCTGCTATTCAAGAAGATTATCTGTATTGCAACATAATTATCTCAGATGACATACTGACTGACTTCTAATTACAACAGATATAGCTAATTACTTTGGTTCATCCTGTAAATAGCTCAGTATGTAGCTTTATGAGAATTCAGTAATGACACATTGCTCAGTGGGACTGTATATGTAAATTGATTCTCAAGTTTTTTATGCATAAAGTTCTTATTTTTCAATATCTGTATAAGATTTCCTTCAAACTTAACTTCTTAGAAACTTAATGATGGTGAATAGAAGAATATTCAAGGGAACTCAAGTGGTATAAATTGGTACGGTTGGGTTTTTTGGACACTGTTCTCAATACCTAAACAGGAACTGCACCCCAGAGTCAGATTTGCCACCATACCCCCTTAAAAAGCTTTCTTTCTCTGACAGGGACAAGAAAAATGGTGATTCACCAGTCCACTGCAAATGGATCTGTTCTATAAAAACTGCTCTATTCTTTTCCTCCTTGAGTTTACACCATGGAAAAACAATGGTAGGCGAAAGCTGTATAGTACTTCTGCTACCTGCCTGCAGAAGTGAGGCATGAGTAGGAAACTGCCATGATAGATACAGAGTAAGTACCCAAATGCAATCAAAATTCAGTGGAAAATGTATGGAAGCCTAAGTCTACCTAAAAACAAATCCTACCCGCGTTTTTTAGATCCTACATCAAGTTGTAGTCTGATAGTAGAAAGTTATGCAGTAGGAGACATCAAATGTGCAGATTTCTATTCTTTCAAAAATGCTGATTTTTTTTGATTTTGTCCTAATTTGGCCTCAAAAGGTAGAAATGTAAAAAATGTAAGAAGCTAGTATCAAAATATTTTTATTCAAGTGCATTTAAATGGTTTAATCAGAATATTTAATGTTGGTAATATGAAGCAGTCCAACATATGTAGTGGACAAATTAAGAGACTACAGTGACTTTGGAATAACTTTTTTATTCTGAGTCATTACAGAACTTTTAAAATAACTATTAATTGAACTTCACACATTCGTGCTATAGATAAAAGCTCTAAAAATATTCCTTGACCAGTTTCAAGTGTATAGCGTTACATTTTCTTCCCTCCTACTATGTTTTTGACCAAGTAGGCCACCAGTCTGGTTTACGTTCCACATTTTTTACTAGAATCAAGAATTCTCAAAGATTTTCACCAACTCCTGATGTCAACCAAAAATGAGAATAATAAAAATGTGTTTCACACATATACAAACTTGCCTTTATCAATTCTAGGTTGCATACTTCATTATAAAGTATAGTATTATTTAAAAAAAAAAAAAAAAAAAAAAAAATCAAACATCATCTCATGTTAGAATTTTACTCAAGCCAGCAAAGGTGATCCAAGCATGACTTTAGTATCTTCTTTTGCACTAAAAATTGAGTAACAAGAAAGCATGTTTGTCTTTTCTACTGCAATATATCTGGAAAGTACTTGTAAACAAGTGCTACTACGCACCTGGTCCCAGAAAAATTCAAAGCATTTTTCTTATTAGTAGTACGTTACTCCAAATGCCCTGGCCAAATTTACATCCTAGTGTGTATTCTGCTTTTCTTATTGTAGACTGAACACAGTCCTTACTTTTTGTCCAAGTTCTGCTGCCTACTGCCAAAAAAACTCTTTTATACCTCCAGAGACAACTGTATTTCAGTTGCAAAGAAAGTGATATCATTTGTAAAATGCTTTATATTCCATTAGGGCAAATAGCAATATATAAGTTGAAGACGTTTTGAAACAATTCCTCAGGTGGTACACACGATGAAGTTTCTTCAGAGAAATTATGGAGACAGGTGGTATAAAACTGCAAGCACCTGCCTCAGTATAATCTCTTGGGTTGAGGATTGATTCTGTTTCACTGAAAAAGGGGAAAATAACAACCTTGATAGAGAACCTGGCAAAAAGACTGTGACTCTATCTAACTTAGACTTCTATTTTTGTAATTGCCCCACTCCTCTCTATCATTAATTAGACCATTAAAGAAGATGTCTCATATTTAGATTCACAGAGCTGTGGCTTCAAAGCATTTATAAAAACAGAAATGGTGCAAGCTTTTAAATCCCACTTTATACTTTCTTATGTGTCTTCATATTCATATAGAACTATGTAAAATCTTTGTTACTTAACCATTAAATAAAAAATATCACTTCTTGCTCAGGAAGTTCTTCATCATAGGTTGCTTGATGTTGGAGAATGTTCTGAGAAACAGCAATAAAAGAATATATGTACACACATTCTTACCCTGCTTTTCTCGTCAGAGACATCATTGCAATCCAGCAATTGCAATGTTCTTTGCATGTGGATGAACATTTTTTGACACAGGCATTCAAATTGCCACAGGTGGTGTCTGCTGTGGCAGCTTTAAGCAGTGCTTCCCAAATTTTTTGATCATTGACCACCTTCAAAAATTTATCAAAATCCATTCTGCAGAATTCAATTAAAAGTAATGTGGGCTTGCAGTTGTCTTGGAGATTGTTTACCATGCTTTCGGTTCAGATTTCTACAGAATGCTTGCAATTTAATATTTAATTTGCAAACAGCAAATTGCCGAGGATCGAGTCTCAACATGACAAGAACATAAAAAGGAATCAGTACTCATGGAAGACTCTGAACTACAAAATCCCAGAAGTGATAGATCATACTGAATTTAGAATATTGAGTTCCCAGTGACACTTTAGATCATTGGGAGGTTAAAATCAACAGTCTATAGTTTCTTTGGAATGTCACCTCACCTTTTTACTACTCCACTTAGCAAACGACAACTCATTAAGATGACTATCTCTGAGTCTTATCTTACCTTACAAGGTATTTTTCATGTCTTGAGGTAGCATTAAAAAGAATGCTTTTATGGTTTGATTTATTCATGTAAAATTAATGAAGCTAAACAGTCACACTGAAAAATTATGTTTACAGAAAGACTGTGATGCTAACACATAAGAAATACATTTTTAAAGGCATAGATAAGGGTTAGAATTTATTAAAATGCAGCACCAGCATTCAAGCATAGAAGCAAATACAAATGGAAATTAATATTGGACAGCCAGGGATGAGTAAGAATTAAGATTAGGATATTTCCGGATTTCTGGTGGGATTTTGTTATTAAAGAAATATTTTTTCCATTCAAGTTGATGACATGATATTGTTGATCTTTGAAACGGTTTTGATTTAATATTTATGATAACATTTTGTTTTAATATATAATTTCTAATTATTTGAGAATGGCACAGAAAAATGAAAAAATATAGCAACTACAACAGGTTTTTTTTAGGAAGTAATCAATTGCTGACTGATAGAAATTGACAGGCAGATTGCTAGTAAATTATTTTAATTATCAATAATTATAACTGTTTTAGAGACTTACATCACCAGAGGGTTGCCTGTGATTTTTGTAACAGCAGAAACTATTAGGGTTTTCTATCTTCTGGCAAAATTTTCTCAACGTGGAAAAAAAAAAGTCATGGAAATTATGTATGACAAGGATCATCAGAATTTCTCATTATGCTATTTTTGATATATTGTGCATGTCAACCAGTTGTTAGACTTCTTGCATGTTCTGGCAGCTACAATGACCATCTTAATGCTTATTTATTTCTATTACCAATACCTCTATATGAGCTCTTGTCAAGTATTAAGACCTCGTACAAAATAAGGAAGAAAAACAGGGAAGAAACAAAACAACCTGGACAGCTTATTCAGATTTGTAAAGATTTTTCTTATATTGTTGTAAGTTTAAAAAGTGCTCATGACAGCTGGCATACTTTTTAGAGCTTCCATGGAGACCCAGTCTCTGACTATAGTGCTCTAGACAGAGTTCAGCAACTATTACTGATGCCAGTAAATCAATCAAGGATATGATGTGCTGTATGAAATGCTGGGAGAGTTTTGTTTTACAATAATGATCTTAAAGACAGCTAGATAAAGAGGGGGTATAAGCAATAATTTAATTTACATTAAAAAATGGTCTAGATCTCAAAAGTGTGGTATCCTACTGGTATGGTGCTCCCGAGGGAAGGCAGAAAGAGGTATTAGGAAGAGGCAGCCAAGTGATTTTCCAGTGTAGCATTATGAAGTTTCCTTGCTTATCACATAGTATTTACGTGTGGTTTCCACATTTTTCTTACAAGATTTTCCAGTAAGCAAATTTAATCCTGCTGTTTCTGCTTCTCTGTGCCATGTTGTTGTTTCGAGGGGGTCACCATCAGGTAGGAAACAGTTATCAGGTCTGTAAGACCACACAGTCTAGCTTGTATGGTGAGGCTGCCATCAAGTGAAGTGCAGATATCCATGTTGCAGACACTTACAGCTAGGAAGCAGATTGAGAACCTTAGTTCCTTCCCTCTGACGCAGACTATACCATTAGTCAATATTAGAGTAAGGTCCATAACTGAACAAATTGCTACCTTTCTCTCTGATTGCAGAAAGTCCCTGAAGGAGACCACACTTTCTCTACTATATTTATCACTTGAAATTATTTCAGTCATTAATATCAGCAGGTGACTCTGCAAATCACCCACAAAAAACTAACCTGAGCCTGAAAAGAAATGCAGTGTGTATAGTACACAAAATTCCTTTTTTTTTCTTGTGTCAGTATAAATTCTAATTCACATTAATATCTACAGTCATGAATTTGCATTTTACTTAGGGCTGTTCTCTGGTATTGAAGTATTTGAAAAGTGGTGGAATAATCCTCTCTCACGTCAGTGTCTCATATCATCTGTCTTGGCCTTCCTCCTAGATGCTTGACATTACAATAACAAGGTATTCTCATTAATATCTATTTCTGGTGAGCACAAGGTTTTATTTTGCAGTTGGTTTCAAGAAAAAAAAAAAGGGGGGGAGGGAATGGAGAAATGGAGAGTAACTATTAATTGCTGATCACAATTAACCTGCAAAAAAGCTGTTTCATTCAAGATGTAATTGGGATTAGTGATAAAGTACAAAATGTAATGGAGTCCTTTGAAATGTAATATGGGAGATTTATTTAAAGTAACTTAGCAGGAAAGCCTGACAAATATATATTGCTTTATGATTGCTTGTGCCTTTGTTCTTCATTTGTCCTTCTCTGCTACTTTTTATCCTCTGTTGAGATATTTTTCTAATATTTTGGTACACACTAAGACCAGAAAGGTTCATAAACATCTGTCGTGGTTTAACCCCAATCAGCAGCTCAGCACCACGCAGCCATTTCCCCCTCCCCCTCCCAGTGGGGTGAGGAGGAGGAAAGCAAAGGAAAAAAAAAGTAAAACTCATGGGTTGAGATAAGAACAGTTTAATAACTAAAGTAAAATATAATACTAACAATAATAATAATGAAATATAATCATAACAGTAATGAAAAGGAATGCAACAAAAAAAGGAAGGGGGGGGGGGGGAACCAGTGATGCGCAATGCAATTGCTCACCACCCGCTAACCGATGCCCAGTTAGTTCCCGAGCCACGATCCACGCCTCCTGGCCAACTCCCCCCTGTTTATATACTGGGCATGACATTCCATGGTATGGAATACCCCTTTGGCTAGTTCAGGTCAGCTGCCCTGGCTGTGCTCCCTCCCAGCTTCTTGCACACCTGCTTGCTGGCAGAGCATGGGAAACTGAAAAGTCCTTGGCTTAAGATAAGCGCTACTTAGCAACAACTAAAACATCAGAGTGTTATCAACATCATTCTCACACTAAATCCAAAACACAGCACTGTACCAGCTACTAAAAAGAAAATTAACTCTGTCCCAGCTGAAACCAGGACAACATCTAAGATTAACCTCAGCCATGCTTCTGCTATCTTCTTTAGAAAAGCAAATCCAGAGAAAGCCTTCAGCTGAAGTGGTAGTAGTCTGGTAAAGAGTCAGCCCTTAGGAAAACAAGATCAACAGTGAGTAATGGATCTGTAGTCGTCAACCAGCTCACCCATCAGAGGTAGCCAGAAAAGCACGGAAGATGGAGATGAAACATCTGAAAAGATAGCCTCTATCTTTAAGAAATGGCTGAATTAAAAGCACATTGGATTGTTAACCCACCGAGAAATCCTAAGCATGTACACTCAAGTCTTTTTGCATCAATCCTTCAAGTCGTAATTTAAACCTCTATCTTTCTCTTCAAACATGTTTTGCTTTTGTACTTTCCTTTGAACTATAGACCAAAGGTACTTCCATATTTACTTTCCCATTAATCTTGGTATAGAAAACTCATGTATGTTTTCTTCTTTAACCACCAATCTATTGAGCACTGGCCCTGGGACAGAACAGAGATTCTGCTATAAAGTGTCATGAAAGACTGGCAGATCAGGTGTCATTGGCTCACACTGACTACCCTTGGCCAGCCAAAGTAACTTCTGTTTAAGGTGTCAAGGGAATAGAAATGGGGAAAGTATGGAGCTACTGAAAACTGTATTTACATGCTTTACTGAAATGTAATTATATGTATTGAATTGTTTGTCCAATAAGTCTGGATCTTCGTAAAATATTTATTTTTCATCTGTGCTCAAGAAGTGACATCATCTAAGTGCCAAGTGTTTATAGAATTAGTAGGCTTTTGCAAGAGACCTCTTTGTAAGACCAACCTTGCTGTAAATGCTTAGTAACATTCTCCCCCCTAGTAATTTTGCTTCACATTGAAGGAAATCCACTATGTTGCTGACTTTTCCCTTCCTTTGGCCTCTAGTGACAGAAGTCTACAGGCTACTCAGGTTCATGAGGAGACCAAAGGCCTACAGAGACAAGGAGGCAGAAAGCCTGGTGGAGGCACCAATTCCCACATGTGAACACATTACATGATGCCAGGACTGGGTGGGACATACTGGCTAGGACTCTTCAGCAGCCACGTTGAGTCTTCTCACTGGCCTCATCAGCACATTAAAGCCCTCAAAAGATTTGACAGCATTAAGAAACAGTCTGGCTTTTTTTGTACCACCATGAGCATGCCTCCAGACCTTCATTACCACTGCCATTCACAGATGAGCTCAAACACTACAGCAGAAGTAAAGCTTACGCGTGCATTCTCCAGCTCCTATCCTCACTGCCAGATGTGAGGGAGACTGAAGGCATACTCCAGACTATTATTTAAGAAAAGTATGTCTTTCCACAAGCTATAATGTAATGTCCCACCCTCCACCATGCCTCATGAGGCAAACCATGAAAAGTAAGAACACATTTAAGCTGCACTGGACATTTTTCTTTGACATTTCGGTGGGAAAAATGCATTTTAAAAGGAAAATGATAAATAATCTTTTTTTACAGGGAAAGCTTCCCAATGTGATGTAACTATAATTTTCATAATTTTTCTTATATAGTTTTTGAAGAAACCCAAACTGTTTAATAAAAGGAGATGGAGAGTGAGGGAACACAGTCCAGTTTCACTTCAAGTCTTTATATTTTGTAAAACAAAGTATTCCTTTTGATTTTTCTTCAAAAATCTTTGTAAAAAGTCTAAATAATAGTACTGCAGTGCAGAAATAGCCTCATTTCTAAGCTTCCTGGAGAATTTGCCTCTTTCAGGGACAAAAAATCTAATAGGATTTGGAAAAAAAATCAATTGTCAGCTTTAATCATCAGTAAGGTTAGTAGGAATTGCTCTTGAGCAACAAAATTCTGTTATACCACACCTCAGCATTTTGATAGTAAAATAATTTGTTTTTCTCTTTAGTTATTTGAAACCAGTCTTTCACTAGACATACAACTGATAACACGATTTACTTTAGAAAACGCTAGTGGGTAGAAATAATATTTTGATTCGGGTTCTCATACATTTAAGTGCCTGCAAGGCAGATAGAAACATCTTCATTATTTCCAACAGAAATGTATCATACAAGGTAATTTAGGCTTCTCTCATTTCTGTTTCTGGATATGTTTAGGCCAGCTTTGAACAAGTTCTAACCATTAAAGTATAGCATTTTCAGAACACTTGAAAACAATCATAAATATAATATTTCTGATTAAAGCACCATGTAAGCTTCTTATATCAGTTGATGTGAAGCCTAGGACTATAAAAAGAAGAAAGTTACTGCAGCCATTGTTTTGCAATTTTTTGTTTTTACATTGCTCCAGATTCCTTCAATACACCTTATTAATGGTTAAATGTTTAATAAGCACAACATATTTCATGAACAGCAGTAAAAGGACATTAAACAGCTTTATTTTCAATGAGCTATCCCTCCCAAATGATAAGTATAATTCCACTACATTGTGAAACCAAAGCACCTAATTTGAAATCAGTGGAACCACGCTGCCAGAGAGAAAACTGCTGTTCATGGGAGAAACATGCGTTTTTTTCTGGGATACATGAATGCACTTGGAGACCTTGGGAGAACGGAATAATGATATGACTCTCTACGGCTGCCCAGAACAGGTTATTCACAGACTTTCAACTTACTGAAATATCCTACTGCAAACAAGAGGTTTTAGGTCCAAGTGGGGCATGCCAGTTGGCATCTACTACATTCTTAGAAATATTTCTTGTCTAATACACATATAAATATGAAATTACCTGATATTAGAAACTCAGTAAATAAAAATATACACAATTCTAAAACAATGAAAAGTCTTACCAAGATTCATGAAGCAAATAAACAAGTACCAACTGAAAACACAAACCATTCTCGATCCAAATTGCAGTGCAACCTGTTGTACTGGGCAACCAACCTGATTTCTCATCCCGGTTCTGCCCTTTACTTACTGTTTTCTTTCAGTAAAATTATTTCATTTCTCTGACTCAAGTTCTTACAACCATTACCCATTTTTCTTTCTATATTAGACCTACAGATTGACTGCTTTGTAGATGAGAGTCATAAAAGCTCATCTGAGATGAAAATTTGAATGCACAAAAGTTGAGCTATCTAAAATTGTTATTTTCTTTGGAGGTCTCAGAGCAGGTCTCATGGATCACCTCCACAGATTTTAAAAATGTATTTTTGTTTTTCAGACTGGAGTGTCATTTTGGATTCTCTTAACGTCAAGATAAACAGACCAAAGGGAAAAATGATAGAAGTGTTTTTGATAGTTTTCCCTTGAAACTCAACATTTTAATATGTCTGAAACTTTTTAAAAGAGCATTCAGATGTTAGTTTAAAATGCAGAATTGTAGGCTGAAGTAAGTCCTGATCCTGCAAAGATACATTACCTGCTTAGCTCTCCATGTTTTGGGATATTTCATTGAAATCAATAGGATTATTCACAGCGCCAAAGTTGAATTTACAGGCAAGCCTTTGTAAATTTACGTCTCTAAATAAAGGGAATATAGTTTCTTTGTGACTTTAGTAATCTCTTATCCTTTTTCCAGTTTTGTTCTTTTCAATAATTCCTAAATAGTCCATTTCAGACCTGACCGGGTAGATTAGAGTTCTATGGGACATTGTTCAATAAGTTTGGCAGATTTCTTTTCTCAATTAATCAAAACCAAACAAGTATATTTAGTTATTGAAACTGTTTTTGCAAGACTGTATATTTATTACTGAAGTCTTGTATCTCCAATGCAATCCCACTAGCCACTGGACAGGAACAAAACACAAGTAAAATCAACCACAAAGGAGAGAGATTCAATGTTTCTATATTCCTGTTGTAGTTCTGTTCCTTATGCTCTGTAGAGTGATGAACTACAACTTAGTCAAAAACATGTATTAGTGTAGTTGCTGGATAACATTCTGGAATAGCTTATAGCCAGATTCTGCCCCAGACATATGCAGACAGGGGTCTCCCACTGAGGTGCATCACATACAAAAAGAGAATTCAATTTTCTTGTGCTCATGTCATGCTAATATTCCTGTTACAAGCTACAAATGTATATCCACAGCCTAAATCAGCTGGTCACAAATTTTAAAAGCATTATATTTTTAATTAAACAAAGACTTTGTATCAGGTCCCATTCACAGAATTTATTCTATTACTGTGACCCAGGCTAGATGATGAGATAAAAATGGTGGTAACTGAAATAATCTAAATATTTCTGTCTCTTAAGTTGTCAACATGGCTTTAAAAGATGCAACTTGTCAGTAAACTGCTAAAAACAGTCTTTTGGGTTGTATCCATAGAACCTATTCCTCTTGCAATTAAGAAACCCAGAAGATTTACTGGGGCACAGACCAGTTCAATGAACTTATTTGATAAGTTCCTTCTCTCCAAAGCTCTTCTCATCTTTTCTCTGAATAAAAATGTGATAACTTTTCCTTCAGCACCAGTTAGATAACTGCTGTCTCTCAGGGAGCAGCAAGGACAGGCTGCCTCTGAGGGGCAGATGACTCCAGCTAAGGCAGTGCCCTACACATAGAGCGCAGACCCCAGTACCTGAGCCAGGTGGGCAGAGTCAGGCACTGGCAGCAAGTTCCATTGACAGCCCCAGGCACTGCAAGAGGATGAACTATGGCCAAGGTCCAGCCAAGAACAAAAGGAGACTAGGCCAGAGATGAGGCTGGAGACAAGGGTACTACAGACATCTAAAGCGTCTATCCAGGAAAGAAGCTATTTAGGGCATGGGTCTGAGGTCCATCCAGAGGCAAGACCAGAAACCAGCACTCCTTTAACATAGCTTAGGAAAGGAACAAGTCCCAGGCCTGGGCTAAAATGGAGCCCTGGGGCAGTAGGTGTGGATGGGAGTCCCAGGTGAAGATGGTCAGGGCCATTAAGGCCAATTAGTGCCCTGACAGTATCATTCTTTTCTGGATTCAACTGCGGAAGAATATACGGGCTCAAACAAAGTTATCATATTACAAGGATGTATCTGGTTAAAGTCATCCTCGCTGTTTCAGTATCATCTAAAAATGTGATTATACTACAAACTATGGTGGACATAAATGCTTGCTGGTGATATGTTTGCTCCAACCTGTTTATATTCATTTTGTATGCTTGCTTCTTGCAAATATTAGAAGGGTGAAATTTTATTTCTAGGAAAATTTCCAGTAAGCATATTTCATTGTAGCACACAAAAAGCTGAAAAAAATGTTTTAGAGAAGATGAAATAGAGCAAGAAAGCATTGCTGCTTAAGCTGCTAACTAGAGCTATAAAAAGCCCCCAAATTTAACTGCTTTCTTTGCCGAAAGGTCTGAGTTGGTCCACAACCAATTAGAGACGTTAGTAAGAATGTTTCTTAAATATATTACTAACATTTAACTGATTAATACTCCTACTTCATTTGATCTGTGGGCATACCTGTGGCACATATAGAAGTGACGGAAAATGCTTACTTAGTTCTTTACTAATGTAAGGACTTCTTACATTATTGATTAAAGGCCCAGGTCACTTCTTCCAATAAAGTTAATAGAAAACTTACATGAGTGATGGAAAATATTAATCTTCCAAAACTGTAGGCAGAAAGCAGGGCTGCAAAGATATTCCTCTTCCCAGATGTTATTCAAGCTCAAAATCTGAAATAATGCTGATGGTTTTTTTGTGCATATCCTAAGAAAGTTGGGTAAGAACACTCCCTACTATCTGTGAGTTATATCCTTTTCAAAATGTTCCAGCAATGTTAGTAGTTTGGCAACATCTCTAGCTATTATACCAAGCATTAGATTCCTAATCAATGCAAGGTAGTTATTGATAGAGCTTCTTACTGGGGAGAGAGTAGAAAGACTCACAAAAACTAGGTTGTGATTAGAGCTGATTATTACATTAATAGGGAAAAAAAATATTAAAAACAGGTTAGATTGAGTTTTTCTATTGAGCTAGGTTCCTAAATCCCACTAAAATGGAGTAGAAGTTTGGTCTATAACTAGCTTATGTTCATTTGAAAATTGTATGGTTGCTGGTCTAAGTAGAAGTAATAACAGTCTTAGCTTCCAAAAATGTAAAAGCCCTATGGCATTAATATGGAAATAGCCAAGAAGAACTATAGGAAAACAGCAAATCAAAATTAATCTTTATGCTACTGTAAGCTCAAAAGAGTTCTTTCCAATAGCTGTACTGATTTTTCCATTTTTCCTTAAGGGTGTTGTCAAACTTTTGGAGCCATCACTATAGTATTTCAAAAACGACCAGCGCAGATTACATGTGAAAAAGTTTTTCACTGTATTATGTTCAAATCCTCTTATTATTTGCTTGCCAAAGCTTCTGGTAAAATTTCTTTACCTCTTTAGGATATATGGAAATCCTTGTCAACTTTTTGGTCCATCTGTTTAATATGAAGAATAATTTTGCCCATTAAGTTCAAATTTCCTTGGAAGCATGTCTGCTGGCAAGAAAAACCCCAACTACTTTTTTATTTTTCTGATTTTTTTTTTGGTTGTTATTTTACTTCAAAGAGGCTGCAAACCAGAATAACTCTTATTGCTAGCCTAGCCTTTTTTTCCTCCTATCTGCCTAACCTGTTTACACGCTAGCAGCCCAACTAGCTGTCACTTCAGTTTAACAACAAAGACACCTGAACAAAGTGTATTTTAACTAGGCTGTGCTTCCCTCCTTCCTCCAGCTGCTCTTGAGTCCCACAGCACGTTCTTTCACTCAAGTCTTCTACCTCACAAGTCAGACTTTAATTGGCAAGTTGGAGATTCAGACACAGAAAGGAAAAAATTAGCTGCCAAGACAATATCCGGTGTTTTTTCTGTTTCATACTGCACGGTAGAGTCAGTCTAATGTATTTAGCATAGTCTTAACAATAAGAAAATCTTAAAGAAATCAAAATAAATAATTTGTGGAAGACACGGATGACAAAGCAAAGTGTGCTTTGCTTAACAATTGACTTGTGTAGCTTTAGTAAGAGACTTTATTGGTAAGCACTGTTATAAAGAGGGGAAGGCACTGAGGCTTTATTAAGAGGGACCAGCAAAGTCCCCCAGTCATTGTGGGGTAGAGGAGAAATCTGTATTGAAGAAAGTGTCAAAATGCCACAAACTCCTCCCAAAAACTAACAGAGCACCAACACAAATTGTCTATACCAGGTCTGATAAGACATTATGGCCTGACCTGGTCTTCCTCATGATCTGGACAAGGAAGGAGGCCCTCATGATGTAGTTCACAGAGTAGACCCGCTGGCATTACTGCCTCTCCTTGTAGCAACTGCAGCTCTTTCCACTGGCAGCAAAGCTCCAGCAGAGACCAGGGAGGAAATAATAGCTGTGCTCCCCTCCTGGCAGCTCAGCAGCTGTAATGAATAGGCTCTCTGGGAAGGAAGGTTGCTTGAAGATGTTCTCACTGTCAGTGAGATTACTCTCCAGATATGCTAATTAAGCATTGGAAACATGCATGGAGATTAGCCTCTAACCCCCACACGATTGCTTTACTCCTGGGTTGTCTGAAAGAGGCCAAGAAGGGGACATAGAGGACTGCCCTCCTTTTCACCTACCATGGAAAATGTGGGCTTGGGTCCTTACTGAACACAAAGAGCCAGTGCTTTCTAGACCCACCACTCTCTAAAAGTCTTGTCATATAAAGCAGGGGCTTCATAAAAAAGGATGCAGAACCAGAATGGCCAGCTGAAGCAATTCTTGGATGAAGCTTGTGAGAAGCAAGAACCTCTGAGTACACACCTTGCACTGCCTGAAACAATGCTGGGGAGGAACTACAGACAGTAACATACAGAAGAGTGATTGCTGCTTACAATGGAGACATCCTGGGTTCCTGGTGCCCTTCCAGTCCCAGCTACCCATGAAGTCCACAATCCAGCACCATAGGGGCTTGGGGAATGGGGAACTAGACAAGACAGACTTTACCATCACAGTGCAACCATAATGGTCTTCCTCCAGGTCTTTGAGCTGGAAATGAGCAGCATATGGTCTATAGACAAAGGAGGCACAATATTTATTAGACCGTATTGTTCCTCCAGCTATATCCAGCTATTCAGCTAATTCTTTTTAGCTGATCTGACACTGACAGAAGATTACACATACCATGTTGTCTCCTCAGGAAATTTTAGTAATTACGTGAAACAGCCTTTGGAAGTATGTAAAGATCAGGGATTAGTTAAGCTACTTCATGGAAAAGTGCAACCAATCAAAATATCAGTCCAAGTGAAACATCATTAATGACTGAAGATGCATTGGGCTATTGAGTTTTGAATCGGGCCTTGAAAATCCTAGTTAGGGATTCTTGGGATTCAAATAAAGGCTTAGACTGGAGAATTGAAAGGAGGCAGTAAGCTAATCAAATTTATGAATTATTTAAAGGTTGGGAAATGAAACATTAAGTATATTTCAGGAAAGGAATAATAATAAGAGCTTGATAAATTGAAAAAATTAGACTGGCATCAATTATGTAGTTGAATAAAGATATATACAGGCACTTAAATAGAGACAAATAACGAGATGTGAAGAAACAGTAGAAAATAGAGGATAACTATCTCAACTCCAATATCTTGGATAACAGATTATACTTCAAAACAGGTAACAAGAAAACAAATGCAGACTTGAATGGCATTATTAGGAGCATTATGTATAAAATGAGCAATTAGTATATCTCCCTTTATTTTACACTGTTAAGGGCCCAGCTTCAATATTTTCATCACGCTTCAAAGAGAGAAGGAACAAAGTAGAGAGTTTACAACCTTGAATGACAGAGAGTGATTAAAAGTTAGGAAAGTGAAGCTGATGATAAAAGAGCATGCTTAAACTCAAGAAAAGATAACTCAGGGAAGACAAAATTGTCAGGAAATAACAATAAGGGTGTTATAAAAAGATAGGCATTAATTATTCTGACTTCTCAGTGAGGACAAGAACAAAATAGAATGTATTTAACTTAAACTGCAACACAAATATTCTGTTTAAACATTAGGAAAAACAGTTGTCAAATGCCAAAAAGTTAGCATAGTGCTAGATATTATGGTAAAAAAGGTCATGTATCTACCCAGAGTCTTAGAAAGAAATCTAAGTATCAAAAAAATGCTGTGTGAGCATTCTCACATGGGATTGCTTTATAACCTTACTTGTCCCTTACTATAAGATTCTAAATGAAAGAGGAAGGTACATCTTTTTGCTAAAAGGAAGACTAATTCATCATTTAATAAGCTAACTTTTAAAGTAAAAAGTAAGAACAGAGGCACATACTCTCTCAGTAAATATTTATGATTCATTCAGAAACTATTTTAGAATTAGTCTGGATGAATGTTATATAGATTTTGATTTGATCAACCATACATGAGTTTTGTACAGTCTGTTCTAGTTATCTTGGAGAGCTGGTAAGGCAAATCTCATGAAGTTCATGAACTTGGTAAAAAAATCTAACTAAACAATTTTATAACATGTGAGACAAGTCTGAATTCAAGTGTAACTTGCAAATATTTTTCAATTGTAAAAAAAGAAATACGATGAACTGTATTTATTTTAAGGGTGACCACATGATCATTGGTAACTGCACGTATAATTTCTGTAGGAAATGTATTTACTATTTTGACATAAACTATGACAATCTTTGCTCCCAATGCACCCTTTTATTGAACAGTTTGAACACAAGCAGTCCACAGATCCCTGACCATAATTAAAAAATAAGCCTGCATGATTTCTTGAGAATTTAAAACTGATTCTTTTAAACATCAGTTATATCTAGTATCTTAGCTTAAAGGAATTTTGTTAAGCATCCACAAATAATTTTATTTCCATTCTCAATTCTGTCTTTAGTGTTAAGGTATTCCATCCTAATTCAGAAACTATATTAAACACATTTTTGTCAATAACATGCCTACATGTGAAGCTACTTCTGCCCAGACACTTATAGCACTGCAATGCTGCAACTTTGAATGTTGACCTGTCTGTAGTTTCACTAATGGCATCATGACCACATTATGGCTGCTAGAATAACTGGATTGTTCTTGCTTGTTTGTTTCATCTGGTCCAGGAATGCTGGAATGTACAGTACACATCTCTTGTACACATCCTTAGAATTCTATGATTCTGTGATTCTATAACGACAAAAGCAATCTGTTGTGACCATCGTGATTTTGCAGTGATTGCAGCTAAGAGCTTTTCTTTATAATTTTTTTTGGCAAATATTCAACTAATACATGTTTTTAGTTGGTAACACGTTTTACAAAAAAATACTACTTGCTTTTGACTAAAACAAATAGCAATGCTCATATTTTCTGACATTTAGACGACTGTCTTCATAGCACCTTGCTTTTTTTCCCACAAAACCATGCAACTGGGAGTGGTTTAAACTTAAATTCTATTTAGTGTTTGAAATCCGGGATACAATTCCTGAGTGCATTTGTACAGTAAAAAATGCATAAAGTAGTAGGTGGACCAGAGGGTATATGAAAGCAGGTGAACCAGACAGGGTTGACGTCACTTTGTAGTATATGTATCCCTATAGTAAGGGACTGTTCTCTAAATTGAAATGGACTAGTAATTTCAATCTAAGCAGTACTCAGCTGTGCCTTATAATTTTAAACGAAAGCCCTAACAAATTCTCAGAATTCCAGGTTAATCCCATTCTGAAATGGAGTTTAGAAGTCCTAAATACAACTAGTTCAAATATCCCAAAATGTATGTGGGAAAAAACAAATCGTATCCATAAAATCACTCTCAGTAAAAATCACTGCAAGCAGAGATTCCTAATTGAAGACCCATCTTTCACCCACAATTGTCTAGAAATAGTTTTTACTGTAAGACTAAAAAAGAATAATCTCACAAATAATTTTAACAGTAATTTACAATTAAGCAGATGCACTATGTAGCTCAGGCACCACGACTACACACAAAGCTATAAAACCCCAAAAGCTTGATGACCAGTTTATGCATAGGTTCTGCAATAAGGAATGAAGAATTCTATGTGGTAAAGGTGTATAGTTTCAGTACCTACCAAGTTGTCCATGCATTGTACAAAGCTTAGAAATTTATCAGGCACAAAAGCAGAACAGAAAATAAGGACGTATGTCACACGTCAGCTGTCTAATATTGTACTTTATCCCACTAAGTATATATTCTAAAAATAATGACATCCCAGCAATACATGAATCATTCTCTCAGCACTTTTTCCTAATCTTAAATCTTTGCTCAGTGGAAGTAAAAACACTGCCAATTTTTTTGTGCAGATTCATAAAGAATGAGGATTAGCAAAGCATCAGTTAAGAAGGTTATACTGTACTTTGTGAGACACTGTGAAATCAGAAAGGACCATCTGCCATGCTCTGCATAGCTACAAAACGGGTTTGGCCACAATCACCCAGATGACTGTTAAAAGTCCAATTATAATCCTAGCCATTATTTCATTTCATCTCAAAAGTATGACTTCCACATAATAATATGTCTCTTCGCTGTTTTTTCACAACTGCAAAAATGTTTCACTGAAATTCTGGTTTAAGCATTCATATTAATAATAACAATCACAACAAAAATATAGGGAAATATTCAAAAGTGGTAGAATGTCACCCTAGAGATTAAAGTTCAGTTTACCTATCATTATCTATTCAAATTTAGGAGAGCCGAGTAACTATTTATTATTGAACAGAATATTGACACCTTATGTTCTGCTACTGAGACCAAGGGGATTTTTGCAATTAATCAGAAATTGTTATTTTTATGAACATTTAACAAGGTTTTACTAGATTTGCTGTAAACTACTGCATGGTGAACAGCAGATAAAATTCATCCAGTCATTTGAGTTCCATGTAGAAGTCCTATGCAACATATAGGTGCCAGCAAAAATACACACTGTGAGGATCAAACAAGGCAAAATACTTACAACAACTTAGGCAGTTGAAGAAATGACCTGCAGAAGGTTATTAACAATATTCTTTTACTTGCTGGTAAAATCAAAGATTTAATCCATCTTGTGTAAATTTGAATTGGTTTAGTCATCAAATAGGCATATTTCTCTTTAGCATCTCACACTAGCATGTCATAATTTACTACAGAAAATAAAGAACTTCGGATGAACACATCTGTTGTACCTGCCAGGCTAATTTAGGCAACATTTCATACCACGGAACTTGCAGACTTAGCCAAGATTTGTTGAAATGTAACAGAGAATCTGTAAAGATGACAACTTGCCAAGAGCAAGATTTCTGCTTTGTCTAGAAGCTGACAAATTTCAGAAGCCTCACTTCTGTTGTCACCATGCAATGACATTGTCTCAGGTCGGAAGGGGAGGGAGAGGAGTCTTTGTTTCTGCATGAGCTCAAGCATGGACATAAATGTACATGTAGCAGTTCTAGTAAGAACAGTGACAAAAACAGTATACTGAAAATTATGTGCATGTGTGCGTGCATTTGCAGAACCAGGATCTGAGGAAGAGCAACATATTTCATGAATCTGAGTCATTAGAGCAAACACATTTTCCCTTCAAAATTCTTCACCCAAACAGTAAGAAAAAAAAATTTTAAGACATCTGGGAAATAAACATTCAGAAGGTAAAAATGCAAGTTAAGACATTATTAAACAGCAGAGTGTAGGAATAACATAAAACTAAGATATCATTTTGTTATTTCTTCTTGTTTTCTGACCACCTCAGAAGGGAAGTTGACAGCAGTGAAGCAGGAGAGTGAGAAATCAAGGACATCTGAAGTGGCTTAATGTATATTACTGAAGAAAAGGAAATATTCTTGGTAGAGATATAAAGCAAACACAAGCTAAGAGGTCAATGTGAAAAGAAGCACATCAGTCAACTCATTGACACGGAAAGGTCTGGACATGGAGCTAAGACATTGTCTCTTATCTAGTAGTACTAGTACTTCAGCTGAGTGTTCTGTGACTAGGCATTTGCAGGGATTATGAACAAAATCAAAGTACCTGGTTGAATTTTTTTCTTAGGGAATATCATTCTCAAACAATCCTGGTGGACTTTACCCAAAATCTGACTTTATTCAGATCAGCTAGCAGCTTCATACAAAGCAGGCCAGTGATGCAACCCACCCGACTCTAACAACAGATGGCTCTTCTTAGGAAAATACGATACAGCCAAATGTTCCATTTATTATTCAGTTCTAGTTATATAGTTATATAGTTTTAGGGGTGGAGTGGGGGGAGGGGGAGGTGTATTTATTCTTTCTGTTTCTGCATCACCAAAATTTCATGTGCCTTAAGAGTGAATAATGTGGTCCTGAAATATTCTCATATCTTTCTTTAAAGAATTTACTTTTAAAGACCACATTTCCCACAATGCAACAAATAAGTATGAAAAATACTAGAAACTTCTCCTCTAAAAGCATAGAGAATTATTTGCTTGTGGACCTACCATAGATGACTTTTTAGTAATATTTAAAAAATCTGAAAAAAAGTAGACTCTGACTGAAATTGTCCAAATATTGTCCTTTCTGATTTTTGAATGTGCACAAAAGTTCCACAGTGTGATCTTATTTGGAAAGGTTAAAACAATTTGTAAGGCAGCTTACTGATTCTGTAATTTATGCTTTATATATTATAGTCCATATATGAACTGTGTGTATTGGTTCACCTACATGACCTGTCCATCTTCTTTTTCTGAATGATCCAATGAATTCAGTCAGGCAAAAAAGGCTGAATTAACAGTGAAACTGCAGATGCGTGACAGCACATATATTATTCTGATGAAAAAAAGAAAGTTCACTGACAGGGCTTCACAGCTAAATTCGCTTTCCTTGCTTGCCTCTGTTTAGTCCTATCACCACTAACTGACAGGCTGGGAATATGAAAAACAAACACAAACAAACAGATGAAGAATCAATTTTTTTTCAATTTTATGACTGGTGATGGGTGCTTATTTTTGCCAGAATTAGGTGTTACTTTCATAAAATGTATTCCCTGGGTGAAATAAAGATGCTGTCAGTGACTACAGCTTTTTCATTCTGTCAAATGAGTGAAAAAGGAAGAAGACCTTTGATCGTGCTAGAATCCTATTCCGTCCAAATACTAAATAAAACAGTGGCAGACAGACAAATTACTGAGAGGATTTTTTATTTTAGAAGTAAAAATTAATAAATCCTGGAGCATTGATTAACATCATACAGCAAACATACAAAGTCAGCCACTTTCATCTTGTGATTCACATTCTTTCCTCAGTGTGGAACTGACCTTTCAAAAATGCTGTCTTTTATTCAGGATTTCAGAGACCACACAAATTGGCAGCTGCAACAACAGCTATTTTGATTCATGGTAGAAATCACTATTATGTCTGCTTGAGACACAATTGTTACAAGCACTGTCAAAGCTAAGAAAGCTGAAAAAAATATAAAAGTCATTGCTGGCAGCTAGGCATGTTGTCCTGGTGGCTGCTGAGTCAGGTGCAGTGCTGCTGTCCCCAGGCCACCTCCCCAACCATCTCTGTGCTCTGGGTGAAACCACCATCTCAAATGGCCAGAGCCTGCAATGCAGTCACTGCCTTATCTGCTCCTGTCAAAACACTCTGGGTTAGCATAAATGCTGTTAATAGTAGCCTTTTTGTTGGCTTTTGTTAAAACTGAGACTGTTTTTGTAGAGCAGAGCTACAGAGGGACTATAACACGTGTAACTCTGCCAGTAGGCCAGCCATGTGGGCTGGGGAGAGGATGGGCAGCCTGAGGAACATAATCCCTTAGCCTGACTCAGCTGCAACCATACATCTGACCACATCCTCTCCCAAGTCTGTGAATATTTCAGCCCCATAAATCTTGCTTTTACAAAAGCCAACATAGGTGGGGTGACTGAAGAACTAGGAGCTTGAAAACAATGTTTACATAGAAATAAGTACATAAAACCTTAAATTACCATTAAATATACATATACACTCGTGTCCTTTGCTGCTGATTTCCATATTTCTTTCCCCCCCGCCCTTTTTTCTCTCCCTCTTTTTTTTTGGTCCAATGGCAGAAAAGTGAAAAAAGCTTCATCATTCCTGAAATGGGGCACCAGTTAGAAGTATTTTTCCGTTTCAGCGTCTCTTTCTCAAAAAGCAGATAAAAGAAATTTCCCTTCTAGTGTAGCCCATCAAACCTAGGATTGGGCAGACACAGAGAGGAGATGTAGATTTGGACCACTTAAGGCTAATGGCGATATAAAACTAGAGTTTCCTTTGCGTGAGTGACAGGGCTCTAAAAACACACTCTCAGATATTTTTCAAGAGAAAGTTGAGAAAGGCAACCAAATCCACAGGGTCATCTACACAACTGCAGCTGTTACAATCTGCCAATTCAAATCTCATGCACACTCAGATTTGTGAAAGAGGTGGAATTTCAGATCTGTTCCTTCTAGCATGTCTTAGAAATCCCTCCTTTTGGTGTACCATTCTCATGACACCTATTCGTAACTGTCTGCTTTTTCCACATGTATGTATTACAGGAAATTGGATGCTGTAATCTTGTGAATTCCACTGCAGAAGATCAGTATGGCTGCATTAAAATAACCCCTACAGAAATTATCTGACAAATATGTAATTACCAAAGTGTGCAAAATCTACAAAACTTAGTACTTTCAAATGAAAACAGAACCATGGCCTTGATTAAAGAGTTCTTTCCCTACCATAAAATTCCGCTGGGAATTTTAAAATTCCATCTAAAGGTCATAATTCTGCAACCAGTTTCATAACTTTCTGTGCCTACCTTATAAACATGCCTTATTGCCTTTAAACTTGAAATATAATTCCACAAAAGACCCTACGTAAAGCTGGTACTGAGTAATAAAGGAATTTTTGTTGTTTTCCAAGATCTTATTCTTCTTTTTCATCTTTCTTTTATATACTATGTGAATCCTTAATACCAACGTTATGAATTCAAGTTTCCCTTAAATGTGTAGCCTGATTAAGAATAAATACACTGTTGTTTTCTTCAGGTTGTTCTGAATGAATCCAAATGTGCTATCAGCTAAATCTGATGAGAAACACAGATGTTCTGAACTTTCAATGAATATCTCAGGTGGCTGCTGAACTGCAAACAAATTCATTTGATGCACCATAACCCCAATGGAATAAAATCTTCCCTGATAAATATATTCTTCAAAGTCAAAATATAACTTTGTAATTTCAGCTGAGGACACTAGAAAATGTCTATGACAATGAGCTGAAAATTAATTATATATCTGTTGCAGAGATTTACTTCTGTTTTCTGAATTTGGAACTTGCTAGGTGATGAAAAATAAGTTGATTGAATCAATAGAAAATGCTTATGGGGAACTATGAAATGGATTGCAGGGTACAATTCTTTGAACATGAATCAGCATATTGTTATGAAAAAGAAGGCATTTTATAGAATTACGGGGCTGAAGATTTGATAAGAAATTACTAGCAGAAGACATGAGCATGAAAATTATTCTGGAGGCACTTAATGATTAGTAATGAAAAGTAATAAATAACCGAGAATAAGAGAAAAGGAGAATAATGGAGAAGATGTAAGAAATCAAACAGCCTGGCTGCTTTTTACATCTAGAAAAAGTGTAACTGAAACCTGTTTTGACGTGATTAAGGTAAAATGCTGTTGAGAATATGTACTGTATGCGAATATAGTACTATGTACTATACAGGTATAGTCAAAGGCAAAAGAACGTGCCTACATTTCTTTGTTTAAAAAGTTTAATCAGCTTCCCTAGCTAATTAGAGGATCCTTACAATACTTCACTTCTTGAGAATAAGAATACAGTCTCAACGACAGAGACCAATATAATACACCAAGCCATCATTAACAGAAGCAGAGCACTCTGTATATTTCCTATGCAACATAACATGAAAATCCTAAAAGAACCACTATGCTTTGTTTAATTTTATGTATATAAAAATCTAAATAGCTCAGTGCAATGATCAAGCTGTACTTCTACATCCTGAAGGAGTTAGCAGCATATTTATTGCCACCTTTCTAAAGTAATACTGCCTTGGATATATTGGTTTTGTCTTAAAGGTTACATTTCCTTCAAGCAAAGAATTGTCATGCAAAGGGATTGAGTGATTAAGGAAAATCAAGCTACATGGGAGAGCGCTGAAGAAAGAGGAACAACATAGACGTAGGAATAAGTGAAAATGAAATGCAAAACCATTTGTAGCAATTTATCTTTAACCATGGGTACCGTTATAGACACCTCTTTGGGAACCAGAGGAGAGCAAGAAAATGCAAGACTGAAAACAATGGACAAATCTGAATTCTACTTTAGCAAAATCTGCCAGAAGATGCAGTATGTATGTGGAAAACTTCTAATGAGATGCCAGCTATTAAATAACAAGCATTAATGAGACAGACAATATTGAAACTCAGATACTGTGACGTGCAGGATGCATAAGCAGGATTATCATTCTCCATTTACTGGAGCACTGCAATATTGGCAAAGACCATGAACGTGGGTTACCTCTAAAGTTTCTAACAATGAGACAGATCTTGTCTATCTCTTCAGCACAGCTCAAGGCTTCTTGGCAGTAGTGTCTTGAAGGAAAATCTAGCCCAACTGCTCATTCTGTGCCTTTGCCCTGATAAGCTCTAGTTGGAGCCTTGACTTTCTCTGGAGTTTCTTTATGCCACAGCTTAACTTCAGAACAGCACTGGGACACCTCCCAGGAATGTGCTTTTGCCTTTGTTAGCTCTCGCAGCCTTTGGCAGGTTTTTGGGCATCCCACTGGCTACTAGTAAGATCAGACTGAAACAGCTCCTGCATTTCAGATGTCTTTTTGCCTACCTTCTTTCAGATTATTTGTGTGCACTGTCAAAGTAGTTTATGCCAATAGACTTAAAATACTTGCCCATGCAGTCACGGACTAAGTATTTGTTAACCCCGGGGAAATTTCACGCCAACACTTAAGTGCAGTTCCACTCCACTGGCATTAGCAACATTGAGAATTTAGCACAGTTAGGCTCTTTTTAAGAGCGTGGGTCACAGCGTAAAGCAAACAGGAAGCTATGTGAATGCAGTTTGCATGTTAACAAACCCAGACAAGCAGTCCCAGGGCTGAGATGTTATGTTCTGCCTCTCTGCAGGACCTATTAGCCTGGGGCAAGCCCAGTGCTAAACTGCATCTACCTGGTTTCCAGAGAGCTTGTAAGGAAGAGCCTGCAGCTTGCTGAAAAACATCAGCTTTCTGAAAAACACCAGGCAAATACTCTTTTGAATAAAGTCTATGTTATAAGACATGGCTAGGTTAGCTCAGAGTTCCCAACATTGATCCTGCTTCTGGACATATGGCAATCATGGGGATTTCCTTGTGTACTGGTTTCAGCTGGGATAGAGTTAACTCTCTTCTTAGTAGCTGGTACAGTGCTGTGTTTTGGATTTAGTGTGAGAACAATGTTGATAACACTCTGATGTTTTAGCTGTTGCTAAGTAGCGCTTATCTTAAGCCAAGGACTTTTCAGTTTCCCATGCTCTGCCAGCAAGCAGGTGTGCAAGAAACTGGGAGGGAGCATAGCCAGGGCAGCTGACCCGAACTAGCCAAAGGGGTATTCCATACCATGGAACGTCATGCCCAGTATATAAACAGGGGGGAGTTGGCCGGGAGGGGCGGATCGCTGCTCAGGCATTGGTCAGCAGGTGGTGAGCAACTGCATTGTGCATCACTTCTCTTTTCTTGGGTTGTTTTGTTGTTGTTGTTGTCGTATTCCTTTTCATTATAATTACTATTATTATATTATTATTATTATTCTTAGTTAGTAGTGTATTTTATTTTACTTTAGTTATTAAACTGTTCTTATCTCAACCCATGAGTTTTACTTTTTTTTTTTTTCTTCTCCTCCCTACCCCACTGGGAGGGGGAGGGGGAAGCGGCTGCGCGGTGCTTAGTTGCTGGCTGGGGTTAAACCACGACACCTTGAAAAATTATTATAGTCTGAACATGGCTTAGGGCAGGTGGCTAAATCAACTTTCCCACAATGACTAAAACCTGTTGTGGAGAGAAATAGTAAAGATGAGAAGGGGAAGGACTACCCAGTCCTCAGAGCCTACAGAGGCTTTGCTAGTTGGATTAAGATAGTAAGTAATTTGTAGTAAGGCAGGACCACAAAGCAAAACAGATCTGGTGTCCAATAAGCCAATTTATCTATAAGCAGCTTTGCCACTTTTAAAATCTTTATATAAAATCAAAAAGGAATCATATTTGTGCACAATATTTGTATACAATGAATATTTATATACAGTGGCACTCCTGGCCAGCTGATTATCACCCTCAAAAAAGGCCAGATCTCCCCTGATAAATGAATCTCAGTTCCCAATCAAAAACTGATGATACCATCTCTGGGCCATTCTTTTCTGACATAATCCTCCCACTATAACCAATTAAAGGACTCTCAAAGACATAGGCTCAGGAAAAAAGTTTGCAATTAAAGATTCTCACTGGAAGAGCAAGGGCCTTGGCATTAGCCAGTGGTCCTGTCTCTAGAAGGTAGAAACCATATCAGATTATTAACATGTCATGGGAACAAGAAGACCAAATTTTGGACCATCTGAGTTACTACAAATACTGTTTTAATATCTACTTCAGAGAATAATCAGCTCAACATTGTTCTACCCTTATGAAGATCTTGGCTTTTTAATATAATTTCATTCTGAAGGAAAGAATTAAATTTCAGTTTAGAAATATGCAGAATCACAGAGTGGTTGAGCCTGGAAGACACCTCTGGAGATTGTCTAGTCCAAAACTCCAGCTCAGAGCAGGGTGACCTGCAGGAGGTTGCTCAGGACTGCATGCAGTTGTGTTTTAAATATCTCCACAGACAGAGACTGTACAGCCTCTCTGGGCATAGGAAGAAAATTAACTCTGTCCTAACTGAAACCAGGACACTTTTCCAGCTGGACTCTCATGGTAATTTTTTTTTCCTTAGTCTTGAATGGAATTTCAACTGTATTTTTATTTGTACTCATTGCCTCTTGCCCTTTCACTGGACACCACAGAGAAGAGTCTGGCTCCATCTTCTTCACTCCCCCCATCAGGCATTTATACACACTGGTAAGATTCCCCCCTGAGCCTTCTCTTCTTCAGGCTGAATAGTCCCAGCTCTCTCAGCCTCTCCTCATATGAGAGATCCTTCAGTCCCTTAATTGTCTTTATGGCCCTTAGCCAGCTTGCTCCAGCATGTCCATCTCTCTTTTGTACTGGGGAGCCCAGAACTGGACTCAGCACTCCAGACATGTCTCAGTAGTGCTGAGTAGAAGAGAAGGATCACCTCCCTTGACCTGCTAGCAGTGCTCTGCCTAATGCTGTCCAGAAGGCCGTTGGACCTCTTTGCTCCAAGGGCACATTGCTTGCTTGTGGTCAGCTCGTTGTCCACCAGGACCCCAAAGTCCTTATCTGCCAAACTGGTTTCCAGCTGGTGAGCCTCCAGCCTGGCCTTGTGCATAGATTTATTTCTCCCCAGGCACAGGACTTTGCATTTCCCTTTGTTGAACTTCATGATGTTCCTGTCAGCCCATTTCTCCAGCCTGTCAAGGACCCTCTGAATGGCAGCACAACCATGTGGTGTATTATTCACTCCACTCAGTTCTACATCCTCTGGAAACTTGCTGAGGCTGCACTATGCCATATCATCCAAGTCATTGATGAAGACATTAAACAGTAGTGGCCCCAGTGTCTTCCTTGGGGTACACTGCTAGTGACTGTCCTCCAGCTGAAATTTGTGCCACTGATCACAACCATTTGAACCTGGCAGTTCAGCCAGTTTCAATTCGCCTAACCGGATTCACCTCACTTACCTAGCCTGTACTTCATCAGCTAGCCTATGAGGATGTAATGGGAGACAGCATCAAAAACCTTGCTACAGTCAAGATAAGCAGTATTCAATGCTCTCCCTCATCCACTGAGCCAGTCATCTCATTGTAGAAGACTATTAGTTTGGCCAGGCACGACTGACCTAAAATAGTTGTATTTCATGAGAGATATCAGAATAACAGATATAATTAGCATTACTATCCTGGACTGCCATTAGTCTGACTGCTTTAGGCTGAGATATGTTTTAGCCTCACAATTTAGCCTCCTGCTCTATCCAGTACTGCTCAGTATAAGGGTAGCAAATTCTGGACAAAAAGACAGCTGAATAGTGACATCAAAATTCAGCTGAAATTAAGTTCTATGCTCATTTATCATAAAGCTTCAGATTATCACCTGTTTCAAGAGAGCTGCTTTCCTAGCCACTTCTCTACTAGATTTTATTTGAACTACAATCACAAAAGTGAATAATTGTTCACATCAGATACCATGTAAATATAATTAAGGAAACACGATATGTGATCATACGGGAGTTGAAATTGTAGCCACAGACTCATTTCTTCTTAATAATTCATTAGAATTAGGCAAAATTAAATTCCAGACATCACTATAAAACAGTGATATTACTGTCCCGTAACAGGTTATGTCTGTCGTTGTTTCTGTAATTTTATTTATACTTTAGCGGTCTTACTGTTCCATGAAATTCACTGTTTTGAGTAAGAAGTTTTGTGTGACATTTTCAGAAGGACTTTGGCTGGCCTTTGCCATTCAGGAAAGCTAGCACCACTTTAATAGCACCATGTCCTTTCTCAGGCTACTGTTCTGAAGGGTGGTAGTAATATCTACTTCTGCCTGCTTTATAGTTCTGTCAAATAATTTCATGTCTTCCAAATGGGATAATAAAATCAATTGATAGCACTAAACCATTTTATTTTTTCTCACACAGATGCTTATTTAGTGACAGTTTAAAAAAAAAAAGTCTTCAACCACCTATAATACATACAGCTGAGATCACCATGGCACTCTGAAAACACCTTTGTAAAGGATCTGTAGCAGAAAGTTGACTGAGTCAGAGAGATACTCCAGTCTAACAAATGTGCCCTCACCTGTGCAGATTTGTACTTCTTTATATATGTAAAATACCACTTCAAATATTAGAACCCTGGGTATGGTAAATATTTTTAAGATCAGCTCAATGCTGAAGACAGGGAGTGCACTCGTTTTAATAAAGCCACATCCCATCCAAAATATTATCAGGTAACCTAAGATGACCTTTAACTTACAATGCTGTGTTATTGTAGTAGCATAATATTCATGCATTGTGATATGATATTTGGTTAATGCATACAATCAAATAAAAAATATTTTTTTTAGTTTTGAAGATATAAACATAACATCATAATGACATAATCACCAAAAGGAGCAGTATACAAACACTATGGGACTCAAAAGTACATAAAATAGTTCAGAAGTTAGAAGAATTTATTGCTAAACTTTTTTTGAAACTTAGAAAACTGATATTTTGCATAGGAAGTAAAAAAATTCAAGCATTTCAGTAATAACAAAAATGTCAAAGGTTTAGTTTTTTTAATATGTAAAGGCTGAAGCTGAATAATAGTAGTTTCAAAAGTTTGCAGTAATGTTTAAAATTCTACTTTGGGGCAATATTTTTCAATATGTTTTTACAGTTCTTCAGTAGGAAGTCTTGCTTGTTCTTTTTTCCTTGAGTACATACTTTTCATGGAACTATAGTGCTTAAGTACCAGACTGTGAACCTATAATTCCAAGTTCACATCATGTTGAATCTATTTTGTATGTAATTATACAATTTAACGTATATTATATTGAATTTAACAAATAATGACATTTTGAAAAGAGAAGAAGTTATCCTCTAATGTAAATGAGTTAGCAAACATATAAAAAATAGTTTTCTGGAAATACACACATATCACACCCAACCAACTTATTCTAATCATCACATATGAAGGTGCCTGGACAACTAAAATTGTCAAATTGCAAAGTTATAATTTTTATGAGTAAGTCACGTCACTGTTTTTTTAACTTGTTTGCATCACAGTTAAACTTGGACATTCAAACCAATGTATAACTATAAAACCACTGTAGGTGGTACACATTCTTACTTCAGGAAACCTGTGAGAGTTTTGCTGTTGAGCTCAATAACTGCAAAATCATACCTCTAGTAAAAGTTTAAAATTAAAAATCTGAAAGCAAATCCTGGAATCCCATTTTATAGTTGGAAGTTTTGTACGAAAAGGAAATAACTTATGTCCTTCCAGACTTACACAGTAAGCCTATAGCAAATCCAGAAAAATATCTCTATCACATGAAATGTATCTAATCATATGAAAATGTAATCCAGTGTCCTTAATCACAAAACATCTTTCTTCACTTTTCTATATTTATCCCTAAGAAAATGTTATGTATGTTATTTTAGTTAATAGTTTTGATACCAGATGGTCTAGATTTTCAATTCAAGGTAACAGTATGCTTAAACAAAAGCATTACTTTTCTAACTTAAAGCACCAGACTTAATTTGCTATTAATAGTTATGCACTCAGGAATCAGATTCACAATTTGTAAATATTTTGACAGTAACTGGACATTCATGGCAGCAACTAAAATTTTGGCAGGAATTATCCAGAATTCATTAGCAGTCCTCTTGCTTAACACATCTGTTACCTGCTTGCAAAACTAATACCAACTCTAATTCGGTGATCATAGACACAAGCACAACAAACAGCAATCACTCAGTGAACGGTTTACAGGCAACCAACAGGCTGAATATATTCTACAAAAATATTGCACAAATAACTATAAATAATAAATATACCTGAAGAAGCCAAAAAGAGGGTCATACAAAGATTGTTAATGGCATGATGCAATATATTTATAATTTGATTTCTTAACTGAACTTTAAAATATTGGCATTGAAATCAAAATGAAGAAAAGAGAGTGATCTATAAAAAAATACTTTTAGCCCTGTTGTCACTGCAGTAACATTGATTCTGTCAGTAGTGAGGGTACATTTGACATAGATCACTACAGTTAGGTCCCCTCACTTGTCACAGGCTTATCGCAAGTTGTCTGTGTCAATGAGCAGGGGTCATAGGTATCCACTTTCCCAGCTCACTTCTGGGGTTGACTGAAGGAAGAAAAACTGCCAAATGAGACTTTGAAAGTTGTTCTTTCTTCAGAACTGCAGGACTAAAAAGGCCAAGGCAATGACATGAGTTTGAACATCAGTACGAGCAATCTTACAGCTAGTATAGACTTTATACCGTCTCCACACGTAGGTTTTTAGTCATGCATAATTCACTACTGCAGTGCATGCATCAGTATTTAAACTTATCAAGGTACTGAAGTTTCTGATCAAGCTAGTAAGTAAATTGTGAGAATTTCTTAGTTCTCAATTTGCTTATTGTTAACTATAAGGAATAATACAGTGGAAATCAGAAGCTGTAGGTGCAAACTTAGAGATTCTCACCTAGAGAATCAGAGCATAGCTTTTAATCAAAATCAAAGTGAACTAAACCCATGAAATTTATACGATTCTTTGCAAAACAAGAATTTTTAGCACATAAAGTTGTGAGATTCAAATTTTCAGCCAATGCAAAACCAAGGAAACCTTTAGGTACCACCATAAACAACTATTTGAGGCCTAGTTTTCATCAGGTGAATGGCACTGGAAGTCTCACATACAAGTCATTAAAAGCAAAACTGAAAATTACCGGAGAATAACTTAATAGGATCTATATGATAAAGTAAATATGTATAAACTTGAGGCCTCAAATATTACTGTTTACATGACTATGATGAAATGATTCAGTGGAGTACCAGATATAGATTAAGCCTTTAAATTTGCTAGAATTAACCATTTTAAAAATCAAAGGAATAACACAGCCTCCTGCCCTGCCCCTCATTAGTGCTAGGTGAACTGTAGGCAGCTGAGGGTCTTAAAATATTCTTCAATGCTTCCTTCTTTGTTTGTTAGCATTGGTGGATATGTAGACAGCAGAAAACACATAGCCTTTACAAACATTTCATAATCTCTCCTAAGTGGATGATGGAGTTCAACTTGAACTTTTCAGTCAATATCCAAGTAAGTTCAACATTAGACAAAATGAATTCACTCATCTCTTCCTTCATACTTTCTGGCAAATAGAGATTCCAGCACTGCAGCAAATTGTAGATTTATACCTGTGTGTTCACATGTGAAGGCCCTATTCAGGATTAAATAATACATAACTTGACAATATATTATTTACTTCAGGAAACACAATGTGATTGATGCAATCAGACACAATATGCTGCAGCACATAACAGAGCAGCTGAAAATTCAGGAGAAAGAAAAAAAAAAACACAAAACCCCAAATCAAACCACTTCTATAACTGAAACAGGAAGAAAAAGAAAAGAATCAGACTTTCATGAAAGAAATCCAGGCACCAAGAAACCAAGAGGTGAAGAAAATACTCATTCTGTTTTTAGTTTGCTATAATCAGTAAACACAGCCGTGTTCCAATGTTTTTTTCCAGTTTACCTAGGCTCAGTTTCAAATTATTAATTTTTCTTAACTTTTTTTTCTGTAGCATATCCTACATTTTCTTCCTATGAAAGTATTAACACACTGTAATCACAAGTTTTTGATCTATTTATTTAAAAGAGTGTCATTTTGTGCATTTCTCTGAGTACTTCTTGAAAGTTAATTATAGGTCTTATCTTTCTGAAATTTAATTTTTCTCCATAGTCATGAAAAGCTGAGCCCCAAAACCAGATGTAGTATTCCAATATTGTTAAAATCACTACCCCACACAAGGGAAGAAAAGGGAGACCCTTCTTCTGTTTTCTCAGCACTTCCTTGATTCTACAACCATAGATCACATTACAGCCTCATTTGCCACAACATCCCACATAGAAATCATGCTGAATTATTTATCCGCTCTGATCACAATCTTTTTCATATTGTCTCCTTGAAGTAGCCTCTTCTTTCTGCTCCTACCCCTTCATGTAGGCATTACCTGGATTATTTGTTACTATGTATATAATTTTGCATTAAAATAATTGTTTCTTTCAATAGGCTTAATTTACCTCTCAGTCTGAACGGTTCCTTGACCTTGATAGTTTAGCTGTCCACCAAGCTTTATAAGTGACTTTTAGGTGATTTTATATTTATTTTGGACTACTGAAGGAACACTAAATAATGTTAGACCTATTATTTATCTCTTCAAGATTCTGCTAGAAAACACCCCCAGTGACAACTGCTTTTGAGATCTGTCAGCTAGCTAGCTCTTAATTCATTTCACATGGGCTTTATAGATATGAATAGTGCTATTTTCCGATCATAATGTTGAAAGCAACTATATTACATATACACAGTTACCTTTATCCATCAAAATTGCAATCTCAAATACTAAAACTAAGTTTATATCACAAGACAGATTTTGCATATAATGTATTGAGTATTTTTTATATTCTTTGCTGCTTTATCAGTTTGGAATGTTTTTTTGTGGTTTTTTTCCATCTTGTTCATTTCTGGTGGTTTACTAGAAGCCTGTCAGATTAACCAGTTTACAGGAGGTTGTCTTGCTTGCCTTTTCTGAAAAAAGGCACAACAACTTTGTGGGGCTACCTCAGTATATCTATTTCAGCAGATATATTAAAAACTGAAAATTTTAAATATCTTTTCAGCCAGTTCTTTTTGGGAAAGTGTGTGGTGTTCAGGGTTTACTTAGTATTTAAGCTTATTTTAACAGATGTCATTTACTTTCTGTCCTACCCCAAACAGAGAAATAGAACAGGAGTTCCATTGCAGTTTAAGAAATGTCATCCCTGAAAGCACAATTCACAAGACCCCACAGTTATTTAGCCCTACTGATTTAAAAAGTTGAAACCCTAGTAGATGCTATCTACTGTCTGCTATTACTAATAGACTAGAAAGTGCTTCATTGTTGTCAAACATTACCAGACACACCTACATAATTTCACATCTTTCCAAATACAAAACAAATTTTCTTATTAGGGAATACCTATGCCTTTTCTACGTTGTTATTCAAAGGTTCATCATCTCCATCTGGCGTCTGGCTTATGACCCAGTAGGATTCATTATGTTCCAAATATAGTTCAAAAACCCCTCACCCAACCCACTACTTTATTGATTTGCATTAAGAGCCAGGGATTTCTTTCCTGCTATCTCCAGCTTCTCCTGTCAATTTTCCACAGTTTCAAAATTCTAATTTTTACTGACTGTTATTTTGTTATGTCCTCTTTCCTTTGACTATATGATACTTTTTAATAGCTATTTGTTGCTTTCGTTTCACCACTTGTGTTATTCAGTGCATTGAGCTATACAGAGAAGAAATAGGCAGGCTTAGCCAAGGCCACAGAAAAGAGGAATGCCCATATAAGTGGGAAAAGAATACAGGTCTTGAATCTGAAATAGGTACTTCAGAGGAAAGACTTCACCTCTGTACGAAGATATTTGACAACCACTGGTGCTAAGTATGATGCAAGAATGAAGTATTCTTACTCTTGTTTATCTAAAGCATTCATCTTGGACTGTGGAGTTGTGACTACCAAGCATTCTCAATATTCATTCACATTCTCATATAATTTTTCCATCTCTCTCAATTTTTCTCACAGAAGTTTTCTTAGCTTTGAAATATTGCAATTCTTGAAACCCAGTCCTCTTATAATAGTTATTATAGGCATTTTCTAGCGTACATCTGTAAATAGAAGTCCCTATCAATAATAAATTGATGCTTTAAAAGGGTAGCTTATCCTGTTCTCTAGTTTGATTTGACCAGTATAGAACAGACTCCTTCCTGTATTTCTTGTTGAACTGTGCTGGTTAACACATTGATTTGCAGACATTCAAGATCTAGCACTTCTGAGTTTTCAGCAGCCTTAAATCAGGTAATGATTTCTTTAATATAGAAGGTCTCTTTCTCACACGCACAAACATGTATTCTAAATTCCTGAATGAGGTAAAACAGTTTACAGTATTCTGGTCATGTGAATCACCCCAATCATCATCTTCAATAATACCACCTATATAAAAAGTTTCATACCACCGAGAATTTCTAGGTTGTGTTTTTTTTTTTTTTATCATTTAGCCTTGATAACAAAGCAAATTAAAAACTGCCTTTCTTCACAATTTTGTGAGCTTGAGTTTATACAGGATTTGTTTATTTAATGTTCTCTAGTATGCTTCTGCTTACCTGTCACTGAGAAGATCAGTGCTCTCCTATGAGAATAGGCTGACCTGCTCACTCAGCCTTTTTTCTTGTGAAAACACAGTATCCCCAAAACACACACACATCATACATACAACAGTTCACCTCTTGTATTTTCTGCCATCTGTCTCTTTTATGAAACCATAAGGACATCTAAAAGACACTTCATATTTTTCTCCTATGCAGTTGCCTTCCGACCTCACACTGGAAGAGTTTTTTTAAGTATGTGGTTTGAAGTGATTCCATATTTTAATTGTAATAGATATCCTATATAAAGTTCTGTAAAATGACTTTATACTTCTGACGAACCTTGCTGTTATGATTTCCATTACATGAATGTAGAACACCTTGCATTTTAAAAAAAAAAAAAAGACTTTTTTTCACTATTTGTAATATAGAATTCTTGATGAGTTATTGCTTCTATAACATGCTTGAATAACTTCCCTTAGTACCTGCTTCTTCATGCCAAATAACGTTCACTAAATATGTTCCCTGTAACTCTGTGTTTTGTCCTTCCAAAACAGCTATCTCACTATGACTCATCAAATCTATGATAAAAATGTAAAATTCCTAGCTAGATAGAAGGCCTCCTACCTCTCCTTAACAGTTGGTTATCAAATCACCAATCTGTTTCATTTTCTTTGTAGTGTTTCTGGCAGGGATCTCAAACTATGTCATCTCGAGAAAAGCTTTGTTTTCTCAAATACTGTGTTGATATTTTCATTCCAGATTACTAATCCTCTCCTTCACAATTATCAGATTATACTTACCGCTGCTGCAATCTCTTTTTTCACTTTGAAGTAATTTAAGGATGAGGGCTTCATCAATATGTAGGTTAGTGGTTGAATCCTTACAAACAGGGAGATGGAGAGATGAAGTGAGAAGCAGAACAGAAAACACAACCTGTCCCAGGCAGCTTAGTCATTGCACTTGATTACTCATTACCTTCTTCTGTTACCTGCTGCAAAGCCATCTGTTAGTGGAAGGAACTCTACTCTGTTTCTTCAAATTTGCTCAAAAACACTTGTTTACCATTCTGTTCAAGCAGTTTCTTGGGACTATTTGTACACATAAAGTTAATAGTGTTCTTACATGTTTGCATGAACAAGGTCAAATGTTTGCCAAGAAGATTAAGAAGTTACTGGTGTTTTCATTCTTGAATGAATAAAAACATTATCAAACTCCCACAAACAAAACATCGTTAAAAAAATCACCTTCTTCCTCCATTTTTCCCCAGATGTTGAGGTATTTTTCATTGAACATATTTGATGAAATAAAAGAGCTACAACTATTAGTCACTTCAGCAAATAATTCAGGACGTGGGTTTTTTTAGATACCCACCTCACCTGGGCCACATAAAACAGATGGTGTTCATGTTCAAGCTTTACAGTATTGCACATTTTAACTTTGCAGTACATTGAACCAAACCTCTCCTAATGCCGAAGTAATGCATTAACTCCTAATCCATTATTTTCATTTTCTTGAATAATACTGTTCGGTATTTATAAGCCTGTTGGTCAGAAAACAAATAATGCATAATAATTTTCCCCATAAAACTCAGCACAGTAAAGCATTATTACAACGGCTATAACACTACATAATTTTACTGACTTGTAGAATTCATATTTCATTAGACAAAAGCTTTACCACTCAGCTATTCTAAATTTTTCATTGTTTTTACCCTTGAAACTAACATCTTTAATATTCAGACTTTAATATCTTCTAGTATAAACTAACTTGATTTATAGTTAAATACTTAATTTGCTGTATCTGACCACCTGCAAATAATGGGCTTATAAACAGAAATACAATATCTGTTTGGGTTATTTTTTTTAATGACATAGGAGGAACAGTATTATTTTCTTATTGAGAGCTTTCGCTCTATAAATATTGTTAATAAATAGGTAGATAAATAGAAAAAAGTAGTCAAATTTAATCTGCTTTTGTAAGAACATATATTTGCAGTGAAATCACCGGGAACTGGGGAGCAATCAAACATATTAGGTCAAATGTTGCACTGCAAAACAGGTTTTTTAACTTTACATTCCAGATGTACTAAAATGAGAATTTCAAAAGGTAAATGTTGAATTTGATAATTTTGTGCTGTCCAAAGAGTATTTTTGCTTGACAACTTGATTTTATTTGGCATTTTATTGAACCAAATTAGCATCCTGTAAAAACATTGAACTTATGAACCCTTCCTAATGAGTAAACTGTGTTGGATTTTTCCTCCTCCTCATCACAAATTGCTTATAAAAAGGCATGTTTCTCAATTTTGTCTTTTTGAAATACAGTTTCTGTGACAAATTGCTTGTTTAATAGCTTCTAATGAGCAAATTGCTGTAAAAAATCAAATTTTCAGTTATAAGATCCATCTTGTGCTATTTTTCATACCCATCTTTGAACTAACTTATCTTCTGCTGTTCAGCTCCCCAAGTCAGTCCATTTTAAGTGAGAAACTGCAGTATTTCTTCTAAGGAAAATCATGTCTATTCACTTCTTATTTGTCCTACAGGCTACTTTTTATAGTATTCATGACATACACTAGGCTCGTAAATTGTTGAAGCAACTATTTGAAAATTTTGGTTTTAGCTAATAATGAGGCGTGAATTAATAATAGTGATGATTACAGAAGATCATTTGAGTGTCCTATAGGGGGAACATTTTAATGTAACAACAAAGGTAAAAGAATGGAACGGCAAGCAGTTTCTCATTGTTCTTATTAACTAACCAGAGAGTTTAGATGCATCAAGGCACCATCCTGTAAAATCAGGGGAACACTAAAACCTGGAATATAAAAGAGATTTACTCAAGAGACAGTTCAGCTGTGCATTAAACCACTTCCAACTGAAAGGTAAGACAGATACAACACTCTAATCATCTGTTTCTACATATGTGCAGGGTTTTGGGTATTCACAAGGGGTTTTGATTCTCATTTGTGTTGACTAGTTCATATGCTATGTTTGATTTTCTAAACTTCTGTTGTATTGTACTTTTTAAACACCCTAAAGAAGTGCAGGCCAGGGAAGCTTCCTCAATTTTTTAGAGTAACAATGTCACTGAAGCCTTTCGCTCACCAAGAATCATCCACATTCTGCCTGAAGAATACAAAGTCCAACAACTATTTCAGGTTTACAACTTAATTTGGCTTCCCTTTGATGGGGGGAAAAGTTTATTTCCATTGTCATTGTTCACTAACAGCAGAGCTGAATTTATTCCTATCTGATAAATCTGACATTTCATTAGATGAAACTGGTAGATTGATCTACTTTTAAAAGCATTCAGACATTTCACTATATCTTCATGCTAGGAAGAAAAATAGCCGAATTAAAAAAAAGTTGCAAAGTGTTGATGTTTCTAAATTATAGTAGTAATTTGGGTTTAAATTAAATAAGACATAGGGTTCCAACTGTCAGCTTTCATTTAAGATCATTTCAGAGATGATTAAGTCATTTTAAAATTGTAATACTACAAATTCAGATCGTCAGAGCTGTAATGACTTAGCCAACATTGACCAAAAGCAGAGCATCCAGCGAAACAGTTCAGGTTTTGAACTTGCCATTTTATTTCAAACAGCCACAGCCAGGCATCCATTGGTGTAGCAAACCAAAGGTTGTGATTTGATCATAAGATCACTATTTCTCTCTTCCTTAGGTTGGAGGGTTCACCCTCATTAGAATATGACCTCCACAGTAATAGTAAAAGAAATCAGAAACTATTATCATCTAGCTGGTGACTGTTATCCTTTCCAAACTTGCTGAAATTTTCCTTTAATATTAACATCTTCTGTAAATTTCTCTTTCCTTTATACTTTATTTTATCCTTCCTTTGGCTCCAACCCTCTGACCATGCATAAAGTTCTGTAAAAAACTTGCTTTAGACTCCCCTTGCCGTTGCACAGTTTTCCTGCTTTCTCACATCTAACGTACCTGAACAATTCGTCTGTTCCAACTGTCTGAAGACATTCTTCCTTGAAAATGAGATTCCATTATTAGGTCTAACGAGCAAGAAGGAAGAAAAACCTGTTTTACTTTTTACTTGCTCTGTCTGCTCTGTTCTCTTCAACTGTCTTTGGTTTTACAATTCTGCATTGACTGATATGTCTGTATTTTTACTGAGTTTATTCTCCCCTGTCTCATTCAGTGGCCTGTCCTGTTGCATCTTAGGAACAGTGGAGGCCAAGTTATTCTTAAAACTTTTGACCAAACCCTCCCAAATCTTCTTGTCTACCAACTCAGTCTTTCTGCCTTTCGGCCTCACTTCTGTTCCTCACATCTAGCCACCAGCCCAGCATCAAAGAACACCAGTTGTTATCCTTAAACCCTGACATCTGTCTCTCTTTCTCCATCACGTTCATTTTTCTTTCCCAAGCGTGAAAATCTTGTAGTATACCAGATTGTTCTTTTTTTTTCAGCCAGTCTTCATATACATAATGTGAAGATGTTTTGCCAAGGATTTGTCTCTAACATTGCCTGTTCAGATTCTGAACAAGTAAAAATATTATAAAGATGTTATCAATTGTATTTATTGGCTCATATAAAAATTGACATGGCTGGATGAATAACAGACAAATAGGCAGAAGCAATTTGGGGGAAACAAGCTAGTAAAAGGTTAAAAAGAAATAAGAATACAGAGGAAAAAAAAGGGAAAAATATGTTTTGGATAGTATTCATTTCATCCTCTCCTTTATTGAATTTGAAATATGTGCATGGTAGTCTAGAAGCAGGATTTTTTTTTAACATATTTAATGGCTTACATGATGTACCCAAACTCTGCTATCAAAATAAATTCTGAATAATTTTGAAATGTTTTTGATACTCAGAAGACTCCTCCTTTTTCCCCCCCATCACAGCACCACCAGCACAAGCTTTTCAATGCAAAGCTTCCTATGTGTTTTATCATAGTAGGCTTCTGCAGGTATTTTAGGTTCTCAGTATTGAAAGAAAAGCAAGATCACCAGCAGTAGCTAGTGACAGACAGTGTGCCACTTTCTCAGGTGATCTGTTTAACTTAAACTTGAAAGGTACTACCTAAAAAATACCCACGTTCCCCAAGCAGACTATTCCACCTGTTCTGTGTTCATGACATTAGTTTCTTCTCTTATTTTCACCAAATTATCATTAGTAGGATGAGGACAATGTTTATCCAAGATAGTAAGTGACTAACCCCAACTTCCAGCAGGAATCCCACCTCCACCGACCATCACATGCACTTTCTCTCTCTCTTTTTCTAAAGGAATATAAAAATATGGGTATCTTCTTTATGTGTACACAGATATACTTTATCTAGAAAGACAAATTTATATGTGTGTATATATAGCTATATGTGTACACATATAAATATATATTAGATAAATACATATATCCATGTATATAAAGTGTAGGTATAAAACGTATAAAACTTCCTTTAACAAGAGCTAAAAAAATGAATAATTAAAGTTTAAATGTGAATAGAAAGGAATTAAACAAAAGTAAAAGGCAGGGTCATGGCCCCCCCACTTTACAAGGTCACTGAACAAGCCCTAACATTCTGGGGGGGGTTCACGAGGGTGGAGAGTGCCAAAAAGGGGAGTGGGGGACAAAACCACTTCGGAACATGTCCAGGGGCTATGGACCTGCCCAAGGAGGCCACCAAGGGGCTTTGTGCAACATCCACACTGTGCAGCACAGAGGCCATCTTACAGCTACCTGTAGGACCATTACGGGGTGCAGGCTGGTGCTCTATGTGTCTCCTTATCATTAGGTCAGTGGCTTCATATGAAAGTTTCAAGAAGCTCTGGCTGACTGAGTGAGGAGGGAGGAGGCAGAAGGGTGCTTTGATCTGTTCGTGTCCCCATCCAGGCCTGCTGCAGTCAAGAAAAGGAGAACGGGCATAGGAGGGACAGCAGCATTCAACAGGAAAAGGCAAAAGGCTGGAGAAGCCTGATTGGTGACAAACACACCTCCAACCCTGTAGACAAATTTACTTTGTGCATGAGTTGCATTGATTCTCCACAGTTGCATTTCTTTGTAGGGAAACAATGCAAATGCCTGATTCTCCATCTGGCTCAGCCCCTGCCAGCCAGGACAGAGGCAAGGGCAGGTGGGATGGGACCATGGTCGGTGGTGAGGAGCCATGAGGTGATGCAGCCCCAGGCACGAGGCTGTCCCCTCACAGGCAGGAATGATCGTGGGCACGTGCTGGGTCAGAACAGCAGGTTTGTGCCTCCCTCTGCACTCAAGCAAATCTCCAGGAGCCATGGCCCAGTTTCCTCGGGATTGCTGGACCGGGCTGTGCCCCCACCTCACCTCAACCCTGCTGAGCTGATGGGCTGTCAGCCTCTGCTGCCCCCAGACGTGAAGTCCCACAGCCTGTGTATGAGGCTGGTAGAGCCCCAGCAGGGAGGAAGGGGCCTTTGCAGGGCTGCTGAGGAAGGGTTATGAAGTTATACTCATTTCTCTAAAGCAATAACATGTATAGGGAGTGTATACCTATAAGACTTCTACCTATGTATACCTAGTGTATACCTGTACCTTATACCTATAAGCCACCATTAGGTCATCTTGAACTTCTTTATAGTAGACTTATGTAGCTTAACTAAAGTTATTTTGACACATTACATGAGTATCCAGAAGTATTTTTATGTGAATGTTTTTATTATTTACTCCCTGCAAGATATATTCCTTTTGGCTTCTTGAAGTTTGAAACCCTAACCCAGCAGGAGCATACTAACCTATGATCACTTTCATTTAGTTGACTTCTTTCTAATTATTTTTAGAGTTTTGTTGGATTTAATTTTATGCATCCTAGTTCAGTCCATAAAATTAAAACATTAATAACTGTCTCTGAGTGTTTAACCACATGAACTCTTTTTTAAATGAAGCTGTTCATTAAGCCACGTTATTTGCATATTGCATGGCATGCTACTGTGAAAGAGAGAAAAATTCGTTCATATACGATAGTGCTCATCCTATTATGCCTGAGACTTGTGTCAGCACTTCATTTGCAAATTCTATTTTTACTAGTTTATAGCTCAGCTGTGTAATCTTTCTGTGGGCTGAAACTTGACAAAGAATATCTCCACTCGAGTCCATTTGAGCACCAAATTTCAAATAAAATCAGGTTTACCATTTCCAAAAACTTTTTGCGCATGCATGACACATCAGGCTGTATTCTTGTCAGCTCTCATAAGTTAGGCAGGGTTGGGTCTTTGAATAAAAGACCTCCTGGGAAAATCCAGGCACCAGGAGAATAATATTGGTAATTCAAGGAGCATAGATCCTTTCAAGTTGGTAATGAGTCTATACTGTCTTGATCTCAACAGGCTAGCTACTGCTATACCTGACACTTTTGGATTTAGAAATACCTATATATTACCTACCATTGATGACAACTCAAGACGCTTGTTACTTCTAAGATCGCACTGTGGCAAAATACTGAAATACACTGTTAAATAATTTGTATACAAGTAAAATACATATTTGTGTGCATACATACACATATAACGTGTAATTACAGATTGTTAAATTCAGATCATTATGGATTAAAGTTCTATTTAAAGTTCTAGTTTCATATAAAAACTTGGTTATAACACTCTAAAATTCACATGATCTCAAAATAAACTAAAAATTTATTACCTCAAAAATATTGGCCTTTTCATCAATCATCAGCTTTCAGTCAAGTTCATTGATCAACAGGGTCACAAAATGTAGCACTCCGAGAAGTGCATAACTTTATTTGTTCTTCATATCTATAATACACAAGGTGCATTGCAAACATGGAAAGACAGAAATCCTACTTTGAGGAGAACAAAATCTATGGACAAGTTTGTAGTTTTTGTAGGAAAATCATTTAACTATAGATCTATATTTGAGCTTGGAATTATGATAAGAGTTTAAAGCAGTAATGGAGAACTAATAAAAAAGTATAAAGGTTGTGCACAAATGTATTACAGAGTATGTCTCATACTCTCAGTTTTTACAGGTCTAACCTACTGTTGAAACTGGTTGAAACTGGACGATACGATTCCATCTTTAGGGTTAAATCTGACAATCTCAGTCACAATTTAAACAGTAATATCTATCCTTAGCCATAAAAGCCTGCCAGTTTTTAAGGAAGTGACTCTGAAGTGACTCTCAGATAAATTTCACTTAAGTCCCTGAAGAATTATAAGTAATAGTGAATAACCATTTTCTATACACCATCCCCATATAATTTATTTCAAACCCATTTATTATACTGTTCCCCCCCACATCCTTCCTCTACCCCTTGTCCTGAGCTATACTTTGTTTAATCTCACCTCATATGAAAGTGATTTCATATCTTTGTTCATTCTTGTTACCCTTTTCTGGACTTATTCTATTACACATGCACTGCACTCAGTGTTCAAGAAATGGGTGCACCTTGAGTGTATATGGATTTAGACAAAGAGGCACAATTAGGTTTTCCATTTTCTTTATTTCTTTCCTAGTAATTTCTAACATTCTTTCCCTTTCTGACATCAGTGAAAATTGACATTTTTTCATGAAACTATCCATGAAGACATTTTGAGTCACAACATGCAATTCAGAGCTCATTACTGTATTTATGTAGATGTAGTCATTCCTGCCTTTACCCCTATATAGCTTATTTCACAGTTGCTAACATTGAAATGGCAGATTAGGTTCAGCACGATCACTTAGTACTAATGAGATCCTTTCGTAACACTTTATAATCAGTTTTGTGGTTTTACTATCTAGAATAATTGTTATCATTGTCAAATGTTGTCATTTCACTATTGATATCCCCTTTCAAATTACTAAGGAAGATATGGCATAGTAAAGAAATATGAAATGATCCATCACTGATACTTCCAGGACTCATTGGTAACTTGAGCCTGCCATGTGTTACACAACTTTTTTCCCTATCTTTGAATTGGTTATTAATTCATGAGTTGATCTTTGCTTCTGTTAATTTAGTTTAGCCAAGCAATTTAGGGAGGCATCATGTCAAAGACATTTTTAATATCCTAATTCCTAAAAACAGCCAGGTCATCTTTATTCCATTCTCCAACTGTGAGTCCAGGGAAGCCTAATAAAATTTCACAGATGTGACTTCTTTCTTGCAAAAGCAATGTTGACTGTACATCCATTGTATCATATTTGTCCATATGTCTTATAGCTCTGTTTTTCATTACATTTTCTTCCAATTTATCCACTAGATAAATCAGATTTTCTGGTCTATTGCTCTTCAATAGACTGTCTTCCCCCTCAACATAAAAAAAAGTCACACTGCATCTACAATTCCCTGTTCTTTTGGTTCTGAGGCTGATTTGAAAGCAACAGAAACCACAAGAAAGTGAACAGGTCAAGGAAAATTTTATTGTCTTTGTGCATATACTATCCAGAATGGTAAGTAGTTACTACTCTCAAACTTTTGCCATTGTCCCTTAAATTTAAAACAGTTTGTCAGATTCACTCCCACTAAAAGTATCGATGGCAACTTCCTTAAAGCGTGCTAGTAACAACTACCAAATAATTCTTTCTCCTTTTTCTGTTTTCACATTGCTTTCCAAGAGTGCTGCTTTCATTTCTTGACCTTTTGTTGACCCTATCAATTCTGTAAAGGTCAATGTATTTGGAAAAGAAGTTTTATTCATAGGGTTTTGGGTTTTTTCTTTTAGTAAGTTTTTCCTTGCCTTGTTGAAGAATTGCTGTGTTAAAGTTTTAACTTCCTGGTATGCCCTTTATTGTTTCTTTCAGTTGGAAACATCTCTTCTAAAAAGACCTTTTATTTCTAATATCATTCTTTACTCTTCTGTTAAAGAAGCAAGCCTTGCCTCTACATCCTTTCCCCTCTTCTGCCCACCTCTCCTGTTGCAGTTTTTGTGTAGGGTACACATTTATTCTGAAAATTCACTGTTGCATCTTTAAATGATTGTGCTGCTGCAACTATTGCAGCCTCTTGGACAGATATTTCAATCAGCTGCTTCATTTCCCTCTCTGAAGTGAAATATTGTTGTAGTGGATTCTTTCCTTTCCTACAGTGGTTTTAAGTATAAGTACCTTCTGGTTACTTCTAGAGAGAAGTAATATCTTCCTACATGCTGTTTAGTTGTTTTCCTTTTGGCCTATTGCTCTGAGAAGCTATCTTTTAAAATGTAGCCCGTTTACGTGGCCATGATCAAAATCTCTTGCTATTAGCGTAGATTCTGCTCTTGTGAGTTCTGCCCACTACACTCATTGCTACCATCCTAATAGGATGACTAGTAACTGTATATACTCTTGTATTACAGCTGTTACACTCCTCTAAGTTATCCCTGGATCTTCAAACTCATATAAACACTATGGTGCTTGTTGATATACTTCAAGTATTTGCCTTATTTCACTCCATGCTTTCTTCATTTCTTCATCTTTTGGAACCACTCCTCCATGGCATGGTTTACTTCAGTATTTCTAAGTGTTTTACACCCCAATATTAAGTGATTTCACAGATTATAATTTATTTTTCACCAATTTCTGTATGTGTCCAATGTAGCAATAACCTTATCTAAAACCAGGCTTTTCAGTTCATTCCTTTTATTTCTGGATTCTGATATTTGTACAGAAGCATATGTACATTTCATCTTTGTTCTTATTTTCATTTTGTTGTGGCTGTTGTTTGGTGTTTCCTAGAAGAAATTTATTGATTTCTGCCCTATCTTTTGTTGCTGTGAATAGTATTGAATTTTTAAATTAATGTACCCCTGGAGAATGAAGCACTTGCTGACTTTCAAGCAGTTTTTATTTTAATGATTTGATTCAAAGATTTCCTAATTTTGCCTAAAATTAGGCATGCCAGAAGCCTTATTCAATTTTAGCTTTAGTGAAGCCAATTCTTCCTCCATAGTTTCTCTCTATTTCTCTCTGGTTTTTCTCCTGCATGTTTTTCTCAACCATGGACCAACATTTTGTCTGCTCTTGGAAACCTTCCAGAGAAATGGTGCAGTACATCATGGAAATCCTGATCTTAGTTTGTACTTGACAATTTAAATTTTTTTAAGAAATGCAAGCTCCAGTTTCAGATGAAGGACTAAATGATACAGCTATCTGTAAGAAAGGACCTCTTTCTCCAACCAGCTATTTACAAGAATCCAAATAATTTTTTTTCTGAAATGTTCATCAAAATCAGCACATTACTGCAGAAGTTATGTCTCCATCAGAAGATCCTAATTTGCTGAAGAACTACTTACTAGAAAAATTCCTGACAAGCTACAGAGGTATTATCACATCCTCAGGTATGAATACAAGAAGAGACAAAGTAAAGTCACAGAAAAATGTAGTAAGTTTGATAATCTTTACATGTAAAGAAGAGTGATTACTGTAGTTGAACAACTTTGGTCACCAGGTTATCCGAGTCTGCCTGCTCATAAGTAGTCTTAAATATTAGTCTGGCTAATGGAGCTACCTAAGCTGTGGGACCAGTGACACAAGAAAAAATAAGTGTTTGACATCGAATTGGGAATAATATTACAAATACCAGAAATTCTTTAAATCTAACAATATGGCATATGCTGCTATTTTATAGACTATCATTTTTTTCCTATGATTACGTCTCCTCTAGAAAGGTTCAATTTTCAATTCTAAAACCCATTTCTAATGCTTCAAGAATTATTATTTATTTTTAAAAATTGAGGCCAAATTAATGACCATGGACATAAGAAAATGCTTAGAGGAAGTATGCATTAAAGTGTTTTCACCAATCAGGGACAAAATTGTCATGAACTCCTGTAGAGTTTGGGTTTGCATCTAAGTACACTTTTACAAAGTGTACTTTAACAAACCCTTCACAAAGGTTTCCAAGAAACTTGCAGACAGGCTACAAAATTTCAGGATTCCATATGGAAGTAAAGCCTGCTGAGTCCTTGAACACCACCTGGTCCTAATGTCTGACTATTTAACATAACCTGATTAACCATGCTGCTGTTTTGACACTGCCAAATTAGAAACCTGCAAACTCACAGATCTCAGAAGTTCATAACAGAGGCCTCCAAAATACAAGAACAGGATGATACCAGAGTCCCCATTGGTATAAACACAAATAATAAAGCCTGTTACTAATAGCTGCAACACAGAGTAGTATCAGTTTTAGAGCATAAATGGAAATTGTAAAGAACTGCATAACAACCTATTGATGCTGATTGTGATTGATAGCATCAGCAGAGACATCTTTGGGATGCAGTTGCGAGGAGAGGGGAAGGAGGAAGGAGAGAGGAAGGAAGAGGAAGGGGGAAAGGAAGAAGGAGGAGAGGAGATTGAAGTTATAATTTGCAATGGTAGGGCTCATTTCGGAAGTCTGCAATGTATTTCTGAGACTCCTCTGAGGCTTTAAGAAAATTTGGTATAAGGCATTTGGAACTGCTCATGGTGGCGTGCAGAGGTTCATCCTGTACATGGCTTTGCAGTCAGAATATGCAACAAAGAAAGCAGATTTTTGTCAGATTTCTGGCTTTGGTATTCATTGAACAAAACATGCAGGGAGGTATGGAAGTCAGAGGGGTTCCATGGAAACAGAGGTGAACCTATATTTTTTGAACTGCAGAATCAGAATTTGTGCTGGCACAGATTTCTGGAATAAAAACTTTCAAAATTCTTATAATGTTTTTATTAATAAATCTATACAGATTGAAAAGTTAGTTACCTTACTAGAAAATGAGCATAGTTGTTCCTGTCTCAGTTTTCAAACTGTAATTATTTTGTACCTGTCTCGTCTTACACTGAGGGATCTAAAAAGCAAGATTTTTCAGAAAGTGAATTATCTGCTTAAAAGGGAGTCTTGTTAAGACAATACTGAGAGCTTTAGAAAATCCTATACTCTTATTTTTAGGATTAAGGAAGAAAAAATTAAGTAACTTTAGGGTTCAGGCAATAATGTAGTGGCAAAGGGGAGAAGAGATTTTTGGTCTCTAATGAATAATCACAGCCTTCCTGAGTAACAGTGCATGGATCAATACTAAAAAGTAATTGTATTATATCTGCTATTATTTATTGTATTATAAACCTGAGCCCTGATAACCAAACTGCTCTTAGTCTATTCCACTTACAGCATGAAAACCATTCTCTCAGACCAACTTTAACATCTTTAAAAACTACTCGTAATATAAACTCCATAATCTAATGTGTTTGATACTTTGCAATTGGGTAGACTAAATCTGCACATGATCAGTTACCACAGTTTCTACTAATGAGCAGTAACTTGCTAAAGTGTGGTAACTCACTCACTTTCAGCATATACTTACATGCTAGGAAAATATTCAGAACTACCCTGAGCCTTTTCTAGGTAAGTATTCCAGATTGCCACCCATCTGCTGCTACCAAAAATATGAACTCAGTGATACATTTGATTAAATGGATATCTGCTGCCACCATTTCATTTGAAGTTTTGGTGAAAACAACTGATAACAGCTTTACACTTCTGTAACACTCCAGATGGTGATAATTCTTTTCTAAGCATCCTAGGACTGCAGGTAGAAGTATGTTGACAAAACACATCACTGAAATTTTAACACCACTTGACTTTCAAAGTTAAAGCAAGTATTTTTATCTGCTTTTAATATTTATTACTGCCATACACTCTTTGTTGGTTGGAAGGCACTCAGCATTTACTTATACCTAGAGAGGAGACTATCACTACTTTTTTCCTACTGCCATTGACATATCAACACCGAAAGATGTTGAGTGAAATCTAAGAGAGTATTTTGTTCAAACATGAACAATATGGCCTGCAATTTCCTCTGCCATGAGCAATTAGACAACAGGTCACAAATTCTACTCAAGGAGGTAGTTACAGAATAGAGTTTTGGTCTTACATACCGTGCCAGCGCCTTGACCTGTATTGGGTAATTGCCTGTAGCATACTGACCTGATGAGTTATTCAAGATTTGATGGATCCTATGAATAACACAGCGTGAATGCAGCATAGCACGTAAGAATGGATCCAACTCTATTGAAAACTCAATTTTGAGCTTCGTAATAGGATCATGAAAAGAACCTGCCATAATATTTCAACAGCAGTTTAGTGATACCTTGTTCCAGGTTCTGCAGATCTTTCAGGAGGTTTTGATTAAGCTCTAATTCTCACTTCTGTTAATGTAGATCCACATGCTCAATTTGTCTGGGCCTATTTGAAGTGAGCAGCAATGTGGTTTGCATTTGAGTTACTCTAACAGATTTTTATAATAATTTAAAAGAAGCAGCATGCAGTTGACAAAGGTCAGATATACTCAATGTTTCTAAAAATGGTCCTTTTGTTAATTGATTAATAGTGGCTTAAGTTTCTTACTAACTTTTTCATTTTATCATTTCAAATTAAATTTACACTTAATTATGCTGATTCTTTCGTGTTATATTAAGGTTAAAGAGTACATTTTTTCCAAATCTTGGTTGCTTTGGAACTCTTTACAGTCTGCTCCACTCTTTCAGCTTCCAATCTGTTGGTGAAGCCTCTTCATGCCCAGTAATTGAACACAGTCTTCCAGCTCGCAGGCTCTTCTCACCGGCTCTGGCATGGCAAATTCCTCTAAATGTGAGTGCTACTAACCCTACCCTACTTACACAGATATTCCTAGGCATCTAGTCTGCAGATGACAGCCATTCTTCTTAAAGGCTAAAACATACGTGTATGTTGGAAATGTACAGTCTACAACTCTGCCAAAGCTGGCAGGCCCAACAGCAACAGGTCCAACTTTTCTGGTGTCAAACCTACAGTACACAACATCCATTTGTCCAGTATTTCCAAATATCTACAGCCTGGGCTGCCAGTCTTCCCCGAATGTGGTACATCATTGCCAAAAGTGGTAGGGCAGTAGATTATCACTCAAATTGGTTGTTTAGTCTCTAAAAGCCACAGCTTACTACTGGTATCAGTGGAGCTGGCAGGTCTGAGTGAAGCACATATTTCAGTGTTGACAGTCCTCCAAAAAACATTTTACAGACAGTTCTTCTGTTAGTGGCTTTTTTACCTAGATTTATATCTTTACAGAACTCATATGCTGCTCTGCTGGCACAGCAGATCTGCATGTATGTGGGCCCTAGGCCTCTGGAGGAAAGGAAAGAAGTCCTTTCAGCTAGGGACTGGTATTGGCCATTGCTCAGCATAAACAAATCCCAATGGGACAGTGCTTGTTGGAAAGAGGCTTTAACAATGCAGAGGCATCGACACTGGCAATTTTTCACTGACACTGATGAGTTATTGAAGTTGGGTCTTTCATAAAAAAATGTGTGTTTCACTGCAACATGTCAGTTGAGTTTTTCTCAGACTCTTAGCTGAATTTTCAAGTTGAAAGATGAGAAACCTCTAGCAAATAGCCAGGGTTTTGGAGCATTTGGCTGAAGACATGAGGGCTAGAAACTACGTCTCCACTCTGCATTTGGCAGATGAGTTGTCAGCCATCAGTTGATGGATGTTTCCCTTTACTTTTTTGTAAAAGATACTTTTTCAACAATCTTCATCTCATTCTGATGTGAGATGGAAAATTTTCAGCTTCAAAATGAACTGGGAAGATCTATTGAACAAGAAAAACTGCTTCTGAAGAAGATCAAGACTTTTTCTGAAATGGTTAGCTACATGGCCTTGGACAAGTTATTTAATTTCTCTCCTACTGTGACAGTAGAGATAATACAATTGCCTAGCTTATACTGTTATCATGAGGATCAGCTAATGGCTGTGGTGTGCTTAGCAAACTTGGAGCACTCCAGCTTTTCTTCAGATCTGGAACAAGTTTCATAGCACCTGTGAGAGGAATGATGCGTGATCATGGACTTTGCAGTCTGCAGGGGACAGTTCATATGCCCAAAGGATTAAACTGAGCTTTAAAATATAATTTTGCATGCAGCAGAATGCAATATGATTTTTACAGGCAACATCGGAAGTAAGCGGTGAAAGAAACCTATCTAATGCTGTCAGCTCTGCTACACTTTTTCCCAAAACACTTTTTAAAGCTGTTTACTGAGAGGCTAAGGAGTGTGCAGTCATTGGTAAGCTTTTACGGGCATTATGATACAAAATTCAGCTGAATTAGGTATTTAATGGGTCAAGACTTAGAATAGGAGAGTGAGGATATGCTTCTTTTATTGATTTAAATCCATATCACATTTAACTGTGTATATATCACACACATACAGAAGTAAATTGATTACTCCTTATTGAGCTCTAATTACCCAGAAGGTTTGGCAGTTGAAGGAGAAGCTGAAAGGCAATGTCTCCTTGACAAACTAATGGAGGTAGCTGTTGTTTTAAAACAGAGTGAAAAGTTATAAGACCACAATGCTATAGACAAAGAAGAGAACAGCTTTCAGCTTTTACAAAACAGTGTTCCCTTGATAAACTGTTCTCTAAATTTACGAGAAGCGACATTAAATTTTAGCTCAATTTTTAGAGAAACAGCTTTTTCATTTTCTTAATTCTATGCATGTGACTAATCCAGATGACTTAATTGGGTCTACTCACATACTTAAAATTAAATGCGTACTTAAGTGTTGGTATGATTAGCTTCTTGATGACTGTATGGTGGAGTCATGTTCCATTCATCTTATACCAGACGCATTTTGTAAATTATTTTTATGCTAAATATTGTATATTATGTTGAATTTGAAAAAAGAATTATTAGAAGATTGTTATTAGCTTGTTGCCATCACTGCTTAGACAGTTGCAGAGCACCTTTTAGGGCTATTATCAACATGAACTGTGGGAGACTGATTTTCTTGTATAAAACTGACTCATTCTGTTAATAAGACGGGTTTTATTTTAGAACTATCTCTGTGAAAGTAGCCATTTACCTCTTGATACCTACCTCATAATAAGATTATTTTTTTAAGTGGAATATATTCTTTCCAATGACTGACACAAGCTGTACACCTGTATATCAAAATATTTTTAAAAGTACCTAAAATAATCCAGTTACATTTTTTCATTATTTTTCTTTCTTATCCCTTAAATGTTTACTCCAAACCATATTCTAATCATCTCCTAATATACCTTGACACATTTCATATTCCCTAGATTCCTATCATCAGAATTATTGACATTTTCTCCACATCAACAAAGCTGACCTACTGATACTGAGCACATGCCTGCAACTCATTTATGTCATGAAAACAGTCCTAGGAATATAAAATTATTCTATACACAGATAAAAAGAAATTGGTGGTGTAAAAACTGTTAATACTCTTTCATTTCTAAAACTGGAGCAATAGTCTGCTGTGCCCAGTTGCAAAAGGAAAGGAACCATTTATTCCCTGAAATAAAATATATGGGGAAAGGTAATGGTTAACTGTGCATCATTACACAAACGTGAAATTTTCTAACATTAGCAGAACCAGTATTATACTAAACATCAGAAAATATTATTCAAAATACAATAGACTAAGGCACATGCCAACGCCCTTTGAAAGCAAAGCAAAGGTGCTGACTCCAGCAAAAACTGTTTTGGGACCTAAAATGTGTTTTGTTATCAAAAAGACAGAAAGTGCAAAAACGCTTTCCACCATTTAACACTTGTATGTAGTTATTAAAAAAAAAAAGGTGCTACTGTGTATTTGCAAACTGAATTTTATCTAAGTTAGTTTCATAGTGAAACATCTCATCCACTTGAGAAGATTGTACATCTATATTCCTGAAATACAGCTAAGGAATTTTAAATTTCTCCTTGAAAAGAAACTGTGAAATCACCAATGGATGGTGATTTCATTGCTGAAAGCAATGCATTAGAGGGAAGAAAATTTATCATATACGTTATGTCAGTTGACATGTATTCCATAAACAGGCTTGTAAAATCAGAGACTTTGTATAAATGAGAATGAAAGGAACTCACATATGACTGCATGTATATTCTGCACATATACATTCATGTGTATATGCTGTTGTGAACTTGACTGTATCGTAATTATATTTGCACAATATCTTAATTTTAACATTGTATATTGAATGCTCATCAGGAACTTTCCTTCTACCACTTAGTCATTTAACCATGGACTATGGTATAATATAAATAAAAACCTAAGTGGAAGGTGAAAGTCATTTGCCGTAGGAGCTTTCCAAGGTACATATTTTTCCCTTAAAAATACATTGAACAGAGAATACATAAAAGCTAACAGAGAAAGTATTTCTACAGCCTCAACTAGTATGTAATTGCCACTTAGATGAAGAGATATGGACTGAAATAATGTTAACTGATATCCATCTCTTTCACTACTGTCCCACAATGAGCCCCATAACAGTTCATTATTTGCTTCCTAATTGCCAGGTAGTGGATAGCAAAGACTCTCCATCCTTTTGTCACTTCATTGCTGGTGACTGGGGCACTGCCTAGGAATAGGACAATCTGGTTCAGGATGCTATCCTAACTTAGCTCCAGTTGAGGTTAGAATTGTACTCAAAAGTAGGTCATGGAAGACAGGTACCTTTTCCACATTATATTCATAAAATTGTATCAGAGCACAGTGGGTCTTCTATTCCATTTAAAAAGCAAAGAGCCATGTTCCCTGCTGTAATGAATAATGACTGAAGTTGAAGGGGGAAAATGCATACACATACATTAGGTTATCTACAAGTTTGGCAGTTAAGTTGCTTCTTTTGAAGATAAGAGATGTATTTGTCAAGTTTTTTTCCTGACTCACATAGCAAGGATTTAACTTAGTCTTCTTCAGTGACAAGCATGATTAATATTTGAAGATCTTTCTGACAAAATATAATGATGTAAGTTACAAAATATTGTTTGTAGGATATGCTATTTGATTTAGACCTTTAAATTGCCTTGTCAGCAATGGGATGTATATAAAATAGTATCAACAACATCCGTTAAGAGTTTTTTTAAAATCATACTATAAATCCATTCTTTTCAAACTTTGCTTACAGAACAGCATGGCATAGAAGACTGCATCTAATCTAAGAATATATTCCCAAATGAATAAAAGAGCATGCACTTAAGTTTCAAACTTAAGAAATAAATTCCCCTCTAGCATTACACTGGGGAAAGGCACTTCACGTGGAAAGAGTGATTCCACTTAACACTCTGAAACCCTGCTTACACGGTTATAACCTTTGTCATAGCTAAATGCTGAGGGGAAAGTTTTAACTTTAATGATACACTAGAATGGGTATCACAGCAGAAGTCATCTTTTCCAGCATGCCCTATTAAAAGATTTCTAGTATTGCTATGGAAATCACTTATAACTGCAAGATACTGCACACCATTAAATGCACTGAGTGGGCTGTAATACGAGATCTACTGAATTAAATGCTACTCTGTCATTTCAGTAAAGATCAGCATGGATCAATATCAGTATCTTTTCAAACCATTTTTTAATACATTTTAGTCACATTCAAAGCTACTTTTTGAAAACAGTGTTTGTATTGAGTAAAATTTACCGGTAGCCTGTCCACCTAATAGTCACCTACTTTTTTCATCTTTAATGTTTCCTATTGGTTCACCAACTGCTGCTTCTTATTATGTGTTACAAGTGTCACTTACATTTTCTCCACAGGTTGTCATTACTATTTACTGGGTAACCTAAGGCAGCAGATGCTAACCTTTTCATTAAAAAAACACAGGCTAACTAGATAGACACCAAATCAGAATGGCAATTATATACATTCATGCACCAGTAATCTCAAAAATCATGGGTTCTTTTCCTTTGATACTTGTTATTTCAGAGTTGTTGAAACCTTAAGGATTTTCCTGTGACATTATATGTGGCAGTCCATAATACTTCTGTTCTTTCCTACCTTTCTAGGTATTAACAAAGCAGTGAGAAGTAAACTAATTTGGCAACTTTTGAATCATAAGACAGTTATATCAATATAAAGGAGAGAATAAAGTATTTTCCTAACACTTCACCTAATTTCACAAAAATTATGTCAGAATAACAGTGGGCTCATTAGAAAATAATTCAGGGTCCAGGTTTTTGTGGGAAAAGTAATAAATACTTAGAAAGAAACCAGGCAAGTGTAATCCTTTGCAAGTCCCCTATTGTCACCAGACTGAGTCAAAATGATAGATAATAAAGCTGGGGTTTGGGTGGCTTGTGATTTTTTTAGTAATTTTGCTGTTCTCCTCACTACTAAGTATTTCTGCTTTTCTCAATACTGTGCTATTGCAAGGGTCCTTTCTTCCAATTGCAGTCATTATGGTCAGCCTCCCTAGATGCTTCTATATCCCATAGGATGCGTCTTTCACCAGCTGGTCATAGGTTTCCCTTTATGTTTTTGCAAAGGTTTAGGAGGATTGTGATAAGGCAAAATCTGAATACAGATCCTGTAATGTGCAAGTGGAAAGCCAGGTTGGAGACTCTGAATATCTAGCTTTCCAAACCAGTTTGGACAGTACATAAAAGTTGTAGTTTGCCCAGAGGGGTCAAGCCTAAAAATCTGCTTTGACAAACGAAGACCTGCCTTTAAAAGTTGCATCTGTACTTCCTATTGCTAAATTTTGCTATGCTGAAGCTATATTCTCAACACCTAGGAGAAAGGTGAGGGAACAAAGACACAACTATGGATGATTTCAATGTTTTGCCCTAGGACACCTGCTCATTGAGTGCTCCTCCACAAAATCCAGTGCAGTCACCATGGAGCTTGGCTGTCCTCCACACACATCAGAGCTCCAGGGTTTACACTTCACCACATCTCCTGTCTACCTTATGACTGTGAGCCTCTGCCTTCATTATTCCTGGATAACAGCTCCATTACTGCCCATACATGCTGTCCATCTAGATAGCTGCCAAAGACCTGCAGCCACATATGTGCCCCTCTTCTACTACTCCCAAAAGAAATCTTGAGTGTATCAGCCCAGAGCTGATAGGAAGTTGGCTACTTACCCTCACTAGCTATTTAAACCCAGCATACCCCAACATGTGCTGAAAGCCATGGCAAAAGGATTCTGATTTTGGTGGCAGCAAAGAGGACCTGCCCCTTCTGAGCTCCCTGTGGCATGTGCAGTGAAGGGGCTCTCTTAGCATGGAACAGTGAAAGAAAATATTAGTTGCCTGTAAAATCATAATAAAACACTTTCTTTGCAGCAAGCATTTGTGGATTTTAGAGTAAAGCATGTAGGAAAGTTCTAGAGCATCTGTATTGCAAAAATAAGAAGCAAGGGAATTTCTGAGAAAGGAGGGTCAAAAATTCAGTTGGCATAGTTCTTGTGATTTTGTCAGAGCAATGCCACTCACTTCACAGCTACAAAGAGTCGTGCCGACAGATTACATGTACACTTCTGCAGGGAACAAAAAAATAAATAAAAAGTTAGCGAATCTCAGATGAGCTTTGAGTTGGGGAAGAAAGAACTGTTCAGCTGAGGGAGTGTATAAGGTTTCAGAGAAGAGCTGAAGTTCTACCCAGCTATTTTTTTTGTTTCTTAACATCAGCATGTGCTCTCTTGCTTTGGGAATGAAGGCAGCATCTTCACGTGGTGGGCTGAAATGTTCACAGAGCCCAGGCATCTTTCTTTTAATTTTAAATCAGAATACTTCTTTTATCTGGCTAAAAGATGCTTTCACAAACCTAAATCCTGGTGGCAGGTGCTAGCAAGTTGATCCTCCCAGTGAGTGAATGTAAGCAGCGGGAATGAAGACTGGAAACACTGAAGGAGAGTGTAGACAGATGGAATTCCAACCTAAGCTTGACAGAGGCAGCAAGTTATCCCTGTTGCTGAAAGGTTTGACTGACTTTCAGACAAATAGTTTTTAAATTGCTTGTCTGTTCCAAGAGCACCTTTTCTTTGGAGTAATCTATCCTAAATCCTAGCTGCCTCTTCCCTCTGGGGACTTCCTTCTTATTTTGTACTCCGTAGAGGGTCCATTGAGCCATCTTTGCCCAAAAATTATCCCATCGTTCCCTACAGACTTCTGGAATTTATGAAAAGGGTGGTTTAAGAAGGACATCTATGCACATGGATGTCCAAATTGATACAGGAGAAACACAGCTTTTGACAGCTCCCTTTACAAGGTAACTGGACTTGGTTCTGCCTTTGCCAGGGAGAGCTGTGATGAGATGGCCGTCTTCACTACCAAATCCCTCTTAAGGTTAGCGCACCACTGGAGCAAATTTGCTTGTATTGGAACATAAACTAATATCAGAAAGATTAATTGAAATGTTTTAATAACATTTGTAGCACTGGTGAAATCCAGAACATGGTGAAATGTGTGGCTATTTGCAAGCAGTTTACTGCAAACAACTGTAAAGTTTGTCTCCTTGTGTTTTAGTTCACCTGTCATTCTCACTCTGTCCATGTACTGATGCACTGAAACTTCGTCCTCCTTCACCATCCTAAACAGTTTTAACTGATTCCAGTCCTGTCACAGCTCATTTTTTTCAGCCACACATTGCAGATTTCTAGAGCAATCTCTTCATGAGGTAGCTGCTGAGCATTTTTGTCAGACTTTTCCCCAGATTCTCTGAAAATCTCAGCCTCCTGGACTAGTTCCATATTTTGAATGCTCATGTCTGGCCATGGCCCAAACAGAGCACATTTGTCAGCTCAACCAGGACATTAATATTCACTTTTTGTCCCATCCCTTACAGCTAGCATTTAAGCCTTGAGAATACCGGAAAGATGCCTGGGAGGATGTGAAAGGATATTATTTCCTCCTTTAAATAGAAAGAAAAAATATATGATATCGGACCTACTAGCACACTGAATGATTAATTTTTAAAAGCAGAACTCTTTAGGTTATATTCAGAGTCACAACAGCAAATATTGCATGTGCAGTTGAGAATATTTAATAGTAATTGTAAGTTACATAACTACTAAATTATTTGAAATAAACATTTGTGCTGTTCTAAACATACACAGACACACATAGACTCATGAATAATTGTCTTTCCTTTCTGAATGACCTGTCCCTTTTCTTCTGATGCCTGTCTCTGAATTGATTAATTTTGATGAATGGATGAATACAAATTAATCTCCAGTTTTTGTCTGAGTAAGTTAGATTTTATTTTTTTTTTAAGTGGGGAAATCAAAATAATTTCTGCTGGGCATATCTTGGGTGTTCTTCATAATTGTAATACATCCGCAATTAAATTAATACTTGAATTATTTCAAGACGTTCCCACTGTAATTTAATTCCTTTTCTTGATCCCTCTTTTCGGTATATCTAAAATGCGTGTTTTTCTTATATGAAAATACTGTCAAAGCAGTTGTATAATGCACTATATATTTATGGGACAAGGAAACACACCTGATCCTTAGAAAATTACAAAGTTTAAAATGCAGCATTAAGCTCTTTCAGCTAATATGTCTCTGCCAGTCTCTATTTTTCCAAAAATAGATTTCTTGCATATGTATAGATAATATTTTATTTTCTGGGATATTTTAGAAATATTTTAATCTTTTTATATTTTTCCCTTTAAATATTAGTAGCCTGATAAAATTTGCAGTAAAATAATTGAAAACATTTCCATTAACTTCATCAGAAATTTATGAATTTGGATTAACTACGGAGTGTATTTATAACACGCCTCAGTGAAATGCTGAGATATTGCTTAATACATTACAGTATTTATACATAAAACCTTCATCATGTCCATCCACAAAATTTGATTATTATTCTGGAAAATGGGGCAAATTATTCTGAAAGCTAAAAGTAGATTTGCATTCTGCTTTTGGATAACTTTAAAGGGTACGAGGTTGAATTTATTTGTTATATACTGATAGTTTATATTATAAATAAATATGGTACTAGGGAATGATCCAAGAAATAACCGAAACCTCATAGCCATGCACACATAGACACCAGAGTTCATCCATGGTTTAGCTTGCATGGTTGAGAAGCCCAGAAGAGCCACTTTCCCTTCTCAGGTCTCCCACAGGTTTCTAACAGGCTTCATCCCTGCTTACTCCTGAAACCAGCCTTTTCTATGGTGGCAGGGAGCTGTGCTCCACTGGACAATGAAACCTAGGATCTCCACCATGCAGATGCTTTTGAGACAGAGTTCTGCAGCCAAAGGCTCTTGACACTATGCTTTTGTCTGAAATATTACACAAATTGATGCAATATGTTTCAGTCTTTCAGGAGAAACACGGTTGTTGCTAGAGAAGTAACTACCTTGTTTAGATGGCAATGTTTTTTGCAAAAGGTAGCTGAGGGTACCCAATAATGGCTTCTGATAGCAATGAAAAGGTTCTGTTAACATTACTGGAAGCTAGACTGGATCACGAATCATTATAGTACTTGGTAATTGTAGCCTTTCTTTCATTTGACAAGATAATAAAAATCGGTGATCTGTTAGAGTGTAACAAGAAAGAACAAAATTCATTTTATGCAAAAATGGATTGTGCTACAATGCAGCAGTCTTACAGGGGTTTCTTATTTATAGATTTTTCTCTAAAAGGTGATAGTTGTCACCTTAATATCTTGCCACTTTACATGAATATGTAGATTTATCCTCAAAAGACCTCTAAAATATGGAACAAATTAAGGAAGTGTTATGAGGTGACAAACTGTGGCTGAGGAAGTCACATGGGAAGCTGGTGGAAGAATCAAAAACTCTGACTCTACAGAAGAATCAGAAATTCAGTGAAAAAAAAAGCTTCAATATGTTCCATGTTGTTGGGAATGGGAGAAAAAAACACTCTACTAGATACTAAACACCAAACAAATATAAAGCACATTTTAGCCACAAAGGGTCTTTTATGGTGTGTTTCTTACAGTAATCTTTCATAACAGAAAGTTTTCAAGTTGGTATATTTTTCCCCACACTGAAGGAAAAACAAAAACAAAACAAAAAAAAAATCAAGCTTCCTTTAAAAATCAAAGCAGCAAGAACAGTCACAATAGTTTTCAATCCTCAGCCTGCAAGTAATAGGTTTTCCCCTTCTCTCCTACTTTTATTAGAGTGATTCCATTTTCTTGTCAAATTGGATATCCACTTTTGAAAAAGCAGGCTGTGTTTGCTTGAGGCTCTATGCAAGGAGAGTAACCTCCCACAAGAAGCTTTATCATACAGTAAAAGCTGACGACCTACTACAATAATCTTGAGATGAAAATAAAATATCATTCTTGTGAAGTCTCTTGGGACTTCCACTTTTCTTTGAGTATAACAACTCTCTGAATGAGATGGATCCCCAGAGGTATGAGCATATCTCTACTGAGTTCAAAGGACTTACATCAGTTTACACAAAATACAAATTCAGCCCCCTTGATTTTTTGTTATTAAAAAATGTCATGAATTTTCTAATGAGTACCCTTCTTATTGTTTATCTGCATATGGTTTTCCTTGTCATAAATGTATCTTTAAAAAAAAATCTCTTAGAATTTTAGTGCTCTGTTTGTGATTACAAAGCACAAAGAATTTTAAGTCAGGAAGATTTGGAAGTTCTTCAGTAACCAGTCTCTATACCTGAAAAATTAAATCTGCAGATATTCCATTTCATATTTTATCAGTGCAATCACTTACTAATGTACTCCAAGAAGTCCAGTGTCTTCATGTATTGAGTTTTAATATAAATCAGAATACTACATTGCTCTTAGATGCGGATAAAGCAGCTTGAAGGGCTAGCAGGTAGAATCCAGGCTGGCACACAAAATAAGGGGAAATCATTAATCAGAGATGAACCACAAAAACATGGGTCTACGGTATTGTTCTAAGTATTTCTTACTCTAGGGACAGATTGCTTTCAGAATAAGATCTTGGTTTCTTTTAAAGAATTTCTGTTTATGGCCTTAGAGGAACCTGCAAGTTCATCAAACGTGAGAGAAAGCAAAACATTTACCAAATCCCTATGAACCACTATCCTCTTACTTCTGTCCACAAGTAAATATTTTGCATATTGGAAACACAAAGATACAACACCCTGTTCAGTTTGTGTGTCAGGCTTGATTTCAGTGAGGCAAAATTAAGCTATAGAAAGTTATATAGACGGCTTACTTGAATTTCAGAAACAAACAAACAAAAAATTGCTCTGATTCCATTATGAAAACATCTGTCTTGCTTCCGAAACAGGTCCATTTTTATACAAATAATACAACAAATAACAAACGTGGATGATGTAGCAAGGATAAATTTTTGTCTTTAACTTTCTTCTTGCCAAATACTGGAGTACATTAATCAGTAGATGCTTTTGCTTGGTAACTACATGATGTTCTGGTTATTCAACTTGTTTGTGCTTGGCTGTAAAAGTGGGATACTGAAGCCTTTGACCTATGGACTAGCAAGCACATACATGCATAACAAGGAAGACAATTACAGATGTGGTATAGCTGCATTTCCAGTGAATTTCTAGAACATTTGTAAACAATTCTGTGAGAAGTAACCAAGGAGACTTTGGAAACTGAAAATTATAGACCAGTTTAACAATCCATTTAGCAGTAGAGCGAGCAGTGTAATTGCATGTGAATTCTTCAATTCAAATGTAAATTAACATATAGACAGCATATTTTAGAGACGCAGACGCAAGTGATTTGCTTGTTCCATTCTGTTTATATCATAGTTAAATATAACACAAGTTTAACAAAATAAAGGATGTCCCTGGCTAAGAAACTAAATGTTGATGGATCCAAAATTCCTGAAAATGTATGTCTCTAATAAAAATAAGATCCAAACACATGAAAAAAATAAAGGAACTGAAATCTACTGATATTTTGTCTCAGAAATATCAGAAACATCATAAAATAAGCTTGGAATCATTGACTTCCCATCTACTAGGCAGAAGCACAGGGCAGATCTGGAAGCCGTATGAGCTGCTGACTGAACCTGACATAGTCTCAAAGTTTCACAGTTATCTCCCGTAAAATAAAACTAAGAGAATTACTGACCAGCTTTACCAGTGATCTTCCACTGGCAATGAAACTAAAGAACTAAATGCGTGCAGCTACCTCAATTTCCTTAGACTTCATAGATGCAGTAAATGACGTCTATTCTGAGATCAGAATATACATTTTACTTTATAGGATTTTAAAAGTACATCCGTGATGGTGATTTTTTTTTTTTTTTTGCTGGTGCACAATAAAGTGAAAAGCCCTTGCCCTTGGAAAAATCCCACCATTACATTATTTTGACCTGTTATTAATACAACAAAAAAAGTATTCATAACACTGCTTCTCCAAAACTCCTTCCAGTAAGAAAGTTGATGATGCTACCAAATTTGCAGTCAGAAGAAGAGCTCTAGCAAGCATGTGACCTCTTATAAGTTATGAACATTTGCAACAACAGACCACTATAATTTTCCCAGGCAAAACCTTCATCGACTAAAAGACTCAATACAAGAACACTAAATTTACTTGAATAATGGGTATAGAACTTTATCATGACAGCTAAAAAGGGTAAAACTGTAGTCAAGGGATTTTTTTTCTCAGCTCTCAGAATTTTTGTGAAGTATCTGAAATTTAAAGAGGGAGGAGCCCTTATAAGTTACATTTCTGCACTCAAAGGATGTCCTTTGTAGATAGGACATTATTGCTTTTCAAGTAAAACACGTGTACTTTAATTCGAACAGAACATTGACTTCTGTTACACATTCAGAATTGTTCAGAATTTTTTCTCCCAGAGACGTACATTATCTTGAAATTCTTCATTACTTTATGTTAATATGTTATGGTGCTCAAGAAAAAAATTATAAAGAATTCCAACTGTGTTTATTATTCTTTGGATAGCTATTTTTAATGCTCCTGTGTACTTAAAAAAATCCCCCAAACCCCCAAAAAAACACAAAAGGAAGAACTTCCACACCAATATGTAGTTAAACCATGAACCTCACTGTCATTAGAAAGTTCAAATTGTACATACTATCCAAAACCAATACATATAACAAGTCTTTCCTGCAGATTGATGTCTGATTCATATCAAGCAGCTTGTCTGCATATGAAAAGACTGACCTTTAAGACAAGGCAGAGAGAATCAGATATTAACAAAATGTTTTTTTATCCAGTGTGATGGTTCTTGCAATGGCAGTTGCTTATAGAAATCTAATATGATGTATGAAAGGTAGGATTTCTCAGGAAGAAGTTCCCAGGGAAATAATTCCATTTTTCACTCTTTTTATATTTTTATATTCTTTGGTAAGGGAGAAATACTTTTCTCTCTTTCCTTCATACATCAAGAACCTTGGATAAGCTTAGTTTCCACCCTAAAATAAAACAAAGCTGAACAGAAGTGATTCCTTCACAGTTTTAGACAGGTATCAGCATCCAAGGACTGTGGGCATTTACTAAGAAACTGTTTTTTTTATTTGGCCAACATAATCATGAAGATATTAGAGAGACACAACCTGTTGAGGTGGTTAGGTGGTCAGCTCTGTCAATAAGAGTAGATCAAGACTTATCCAGTACATAACTATATAAAAACTGTATGAAAACAAGTGTCTCCTATAAATAAAAATTTACAGATTTTTCTCTTTTTTTCAATTTCTTTGCTCTGAAAAAATTTGAAGATATTGAGATATACATCAACTGATACAATAAAGTATTCCATACTGAAATATCAAACAACATAGGTCATTTTAGCATGGTTGGTATTGAAACAAAGTGTTTTGGTTTTTTTTTTTTTACTTTTGGACAGAATACTTCAGTGAGAACTTGAATAAGTTTGCTCTTAAACCTTTTAGAACAAGGCAAAAAGGACAGCAAAGCTGATTATCTTTGAGAAATGTGACTAAATGCAAAGGAGCACAATTCAAAATAAAAATATTTAATTTATTTTACTTACTATGTAAAGCATCCATTTAAAAATTGTCACAAATGGATGTCATCTTGAAGGATACAGTAAAAAGATGACTTCTAAATGATTCTTTTTTTTCATGTTCTTCTCGCATTCATTTTGAGTAAAAACTTTAGTACCATGCTTTGTCTGCTTTTCCTTTAAAAAAACAAACAAAATAAAAACCAATTTCCACTCCCTGCAAGTATTTCTGGTATTTCACCAGATGCAGACTTTGCAGGCTGATCTTGTACCCATGCACATCATGACCCTTTTCCTAATCAGCTAATTATGCCCAGGCACATCTCAATTCTCATTCCATCATTTAACTCTTGAAATGTGCCCTCCTACATTTACATAGTTAGAAATCCGCCAGTTCATGGCTGTGTCCATGCACATGTACTCCTAAGCCCCTTTGGACTGAGTTGAATGAAATTAAATTTCTTTGGGAGCACAAATTCTCCTCACCTGCCTTGCTTCCATTTCTGTATCTATGCTGCCTGAGTACCCAGCTTTGATTTTAGTGCTAGCAAAAATCAGCCTGAAGTATGTTAAGTTTCAGAGAGATTAAAAGGAAGCATGTTACAGCAAGTATGGAGTACTACAAATTAAAAATATCTTGGTAATCAACAGTGTAATCAACAGCAAAATCCCAATTTCTTCTTGACCTGGGAAAAAGCAACTGAAATGTAGTAACAAACAATGACTTTGAGGTTTAGCATTAGTTCTGATTCAGAACAGGTTCTAAATTACCATCTGTTTCAGACTCACCTGCTCTCTGGTTTTACCTGAACTTCAGTTAGGTGGTGAGCAGCCTGGATGCAGGCTGTTGCTTCAGACAGTCACAAAGAAGTAATGCTCTTCCATTCCAGCAACAGTATCCAGCAGCTTTGAGTTTTAGTGATGAATTGCTATACCTGTTTCTTTCTGTTTTTTTCCTAGTTGCAGGAAGAAGTGAGAATAGCCCCCAAAAAGACTTTGCTGCTGACTGTGCAACAGTTTGTGAATCTCTCCTGTCAGACCCTTTCTCACAAAAGCTTTGTAGTTCTGCATTTCATACAATGGCCATGGGGAGCGGATGAGCTGGATCAAAGTAATTTCACCACCTATTTCATAATACAAACAATCATGAGCTCATAGAAGGTTGCCTCTCATAGTAAAATCCTTATTTATATAAGCACCAGAAGGTGAGCCCCAGTTCTTGTTATTCAGTGGTTTTGGTGCGTAAGGAGCCAATGTATTTGCTATATAACAAGTATGTTACTCTTGCAAACGTGTTTTTAATGAAAGAAAGCTGCTTAAAAAGTCAAAGAAAAAAAAAGTCAGAATAGGTCTGTGATCATCCTTATTTTTGTTACTTCAGTGAAAAAAAAAAATAGCATATACGCTATCATTGAGCTTATTATACTCACAAGTCACATATTCAGGCACAGACACAGAGATGGCAAATTATTTCACCTCAGATGAGCAGCTATATCCTCCCAGCAGATAAAGAGCCAAATTTTGGACAACAGCCCAAGCTCCTGTTGAATAAATGAAACAAAATCTGCTCACTCAAAGTTTAAAAGAAAGGATCCTGTCTTGTATGAAACAGTGAAACTAACCAAGGATGATGTTTGAGCTGGGACAACCTTCTCAGGATTAACATCTACTGAGGCTTTCATTATTGTAGCAAAAAAGAATAAAGGCAAGTAGTCAATGTAAAAGAACATTGTACAAAATCTTTTTCAATGAGATGTGTTCCTGTTGTTTCTGTTCTGTAAAGTGTTTTTAATCTTCAAAGCTGACTATTTGGCATATTTCATAATAACAATTTCTTTAAAATGGCCACACAAGTATATACAATACACTGTTATTTGCAGAACTGTCTGTTTTTGCAAATTGTTACTATTGCATTCAGGATTGATTTATAGACATAGGAAGACTGCCAAACCAGACTTTGTACTACTCTGCTGATTTCAGAGTTACCCTAAGTTTAAACTGGCGCATTCAAGAGCAGAATCAGATTATGTAGATAGAAAATTATACTTCTTTCAGACAAGAAAAGGCTTGCAAACACTAAATGTGTTTGTATTTGAAAAGATATTTGTGCAGGGATGAAATTTTACACCTAACAAAAACTACACAACAAGAAAATTAGGAATATGACACAAAAAATAAAAGCCAACAAATAATTTTAAGTGCAAAACACTGTATCATTTTCTTCACAATACGTGAGCTGAACAAAGTTTTACACATTATTAATAGAGCAATTGATACAAGTATGTGAGAAGAGCTCGGTTTCAGGACAGGTGCGATATGCATTTCAAGCTAAGAAACAAAGCCTTAGAGAGATATTGCTTGCTTCTATTATTTGTCACCAAGCTTCTCACTATGAACATTTCTATTCATACTTCAAAAAGGAAAATATTCTGAAAGCAGGCAGAGCAGTTTGATTTTTTTCAAGACTTAAATTCAATTTGGTTATGTATCCTCCTCTTAAAGAGTACATCAGAAAGCCAGTTTTTGTTCAAATGCATTCAAACTTCTTTGCTGTTTTATCCCTCTGGTGAGACTGCACAAGCGTATAAGAAAGTGGCTGTGTACTTCCCTATATACAGAGTTTGGGAGTAGTCAGGAAATAATTTAGTTAGAACATTTCCCACCTGCAATAGTGGAGGAACAGGGAGTACAGACTGAAGTCAGGCTAGGTAAATAGCACAACTAACAGGATCTGGTAATAGGATCCAGTACGAGATCTACTGGAGCCCCACTGATTTCGCTGGGTTTTGAATTGACTGCAGTAAAAGTAATTCTGACTCTTCAGCAACAGAGACTAGTTTGCAGCTTGTATCTCATGAAGCTGTTTGCTGTTGCTTGCAAGCTCTCACAAATTACGCAAGTTAAATTTGTTGTTCTCTACTGGCAAATTATACACTTACCCTAACCATGTACCACCTATATGATACCACAGCAGTAACACCCTCCTTACCTGCTGCATGATGGTTTGTTTAATATGCGGTTAGGCAGAGCCGGCTTTTGAAACCCATAATGTCAACAGCTACACACTCCGCTGTCACAAGAAAGTGGATGAATAAATGTAAAATAGAATTTCACTTCTTACTAAAATACCAAATAACTGTTATCATTGGTTTTGTTTTGAAAGCAGACTTATAGGTGGGGGAAAAAAAAGTTGAAATATCTTCTTCTACAGGGCCGAGACTTTATCAGTGAACTTTCTTAAAGATAGCTGCGTAGTCACTGTCACATACAGCCATCAGGGCTGGTGGTGACAAACATGATTTCAAGCGCTTTCCACACAGCACTAATGGCACCAGACCTTAGATTCAGCATGGGTCTGGTACTGAGCTTCAAGACACTGTAAATGAGAGCAAAGTGGTCTTCAGAAAAGAAAGCACTTTTTCTTTCCAAAGAAAATTGTTTGGGATCTGGAGTGGCAGTAGTTTTGCAGACAAAAATGAGTGACTTGGTAGAATGGAAATGAAGCGGTCAAGATACCTCACGGAAGTATACGTATGCATGCATTTGCCTCTTTTGATGCACTGCTTTTATGGCCAGTTGTTCTCCATACTGAATGTCTGGCAAACTATTTTTATAACATCAGGTAACATTAAAAAAATTAGCACTTAATTGAACGGAGCTTCAGAATGAGAAGATAAACAAACAGGGAAAATATTTTCTTTCAATAGATGTTTTAGAACTACCATTATGTATATAGAAATTGAAAGTTGGCTTAGAGGGATTTTTAGCTTTTCTTGGATTTTTACACATAATTGTAAGAAAATAAGAATTGCAGGCGTTGCTTTACAAGATGCTACAAAGAGCTTCTCACTGTACCCAATTGTCAGCACAAAGCAAATAACTGTATAAAGGACTGAACTGGCTTTCCAGAATATTTTCTCATACCTCTCACACAGTAGAGATGAAAAGTGGGCAGAACGCCTTCTGTTGTGAGAAAACCAAACAACCTCAGCACTAGTATGAGTGATCCTTTGGTCAGTAAGGGCTACCCTAGCATTTTCTGAGTCCATATGCAGAACTCAGTCCTTGACGCTTAGACAAGGAGGTTTGGAAGAAATATTTTGGTCTTCCTTTTCGACTCTATTGTTGACCCAAATGAGACTATTGAAAAAAGCAGAGTACTAAGGAAACAGTTCTCCCTCTGTATATTTCATATACAGAATACAAAGGGAGAAATAGATTTTGAGCATCTTGAAAGTAAAGAGGTTTGAAAAGATAGGGAAATTTCTAACAGTCTACGTAACTGCAATCATAAACTGTGGTGTCTAGAAAGAATACCACCTGTGGTTTTGCCTTCAATATGCTTTTGCAACAGCAGACATGATTCTTTATCCATTTAGAGTCATACATTCATCAAAAAAAAACAATAATACATATAAAAAGCTTTAAATACTTAATTTCATTTTTTCTCAGAACACATTAATGACCATTCAGCAGCTTCAAACAGAAAAAAATAACACATTCAGTTACGTAGAGGCATTAACATCACAGTACATTTGTTAAGCTAGCTATTACAACAGAAGAGCAGATGAGCTTTTTCTTCCTTAGCTACATCTTGCCCCAAATCCTTGTCTAATCCATGACCGCAGCCTAAGAAGGTCCCTGAGCTTAGCTGTTTTGGACCACTTATACTTGAATGCTGGAACAGCCTAAAGACACTTTCATTATATACAGTCACTACAGTGCTTTTTATTTTCATCTAGTCCAAATCAAATAACTGGCATAAATCCCTTCATATTTTATATGCCACTATATTACAAAGAATCAAAATGGACCCTCAACATTTTTATAAAATCTGTAGATTAATATTAACTGTAGTGGTTTTTAAATCATCTTTATGAATAAGTTATCTAATATGTGTAGGGTTAAAAGGAGTTCATATTCAATAAGTGAAAGAACAGTCAGGTATTTGAAGGTTCTAACTAATGAGCAAACCCACTTTAAAAAATGCAGCTTTCAAAGCTTAGGGTTTATGAGATTTTAATTAAAGTGATCTGCTGTTAATTTAACATATACCCTAGGTACTCAAGTATTGAATTAAGCAAATTTGAGGATATGATTTTTTTTTTTAATTATCACTATTCTTCTAAGGGTATTTGCATTGCTACATTAGATCTGCTCCATGTGAACAGAGTTTTTAAGAGCAACAGAGCTAGATTTATCTCGTTGCTCAAGGCATGGGCTCAATTATCCCTCTTCTGCTGGGCTTGTAATAAAATTCTCAGTTAAAAACACTTTTAAAGTTCTTGGTTGGGCTTAAGTTTGATTTTTTAAAAATTCTTCAGAAAACTAAGAAAGAAAGGAAGGATGGCCTTTTAATGACAAAATAAGATTTAATTTTTAGAAGTGTCACAATATCCTTTTTGGATGTCGAGCAAAATCAGTAGAACTCAAAATTTTTAACTTCACTAAAGTTTACAAAATGTTGAATGTCTGATCATAAGTATTGCAGTGGGAATTGCTGGGTGCTGATAAAGTGTGAAAACCTGGTCTCCATTGGCAGGTACTGGCCACCGGAGGCCTCAACTGTCAAGAAATTACAAGGCTTTTCTGTCTCTCGACATCTGTTTACATTAAAAACCTCTGCAGGAATATGATTTTCCATAAACCCTACCTTAATCAAAGTCCAATCTCAACAGAAGAATATAACTTTTATTAAAAATCATAAATTGGTATTACCTTCCATTTAAGTCATGTTTCTGTTCTCATGTTTATTATTTCAACTTTTCCTCTTGTTAAAGATTTTATTTATCTTGTCTAAGAACTTGTAAATACGCCCTTGAGGGTATCACATAGGCAAGAATTTCATATGAACATAGGGAGAATGGCCCAGAGGATAGGTGCAATAACATTTCAGCAAAACAGAGCTTGTGAGGAAAGAACTATCACAATCTGAAGTGTGTCCTTCAAATCATTTTAAGTGCCTTAAAGTATTCTTTTATTTTACTTGAGGTTATATACCCAAATGATAATGGTTTCCTAGTGCTTTGTCTAATGTATCATCAGGTTCCTTAAGTATATTTTCCTCGATCTAAGCATTTCACCCTCACACTGTTTCTCCTTGGATTCTGTTTAAGTTTTTCCTTTCCCTTCAACCAATTACTCCCAATTATTCCTTAAGTAAAAGACACGATGTAAGTTCCCCAGTAGTTAATAATTTCCTCTTAAATCCCAGAGCCTACACGCTGGAAAAAGGACACAATCTTTTGGAATTCAAGATCTGCATGCCTGATGACATCTTTGGTCCATGAGGTTTTACTGCTTCAGTATGATAATGATCATGACGCTGCAGAAAACAGGAAAGGAAGAAAATGGCATGTATTTGTCCTTTCCTGGTTTTTGACTAGAGGTGATTTTGGTAGCAATGTTACTCCCTTGGACGTAGATATTTGTGATAGATTGAAATTCTTGGAAAAATAGCCTGTCATTCCATTCTTTTTGATGATCTTTCTCTCAGAAATATAGATAAAATGAGTTTCCTAAAGAATATATATAGACTGTATGTCAATGATTTTTTTCTCCATGGCAAAACCCCAGGAACTGACTGTCATACTCAGAGGTATGACAATATGTCACATTGAAACACCAGTATCAAAGGAAAGAATAAGCATAGGCAAAGTTAGAAAATCATTTGCCTTAATCATTCCCCACTGGTTTACCCTTGTCTCCTATGTGTCTCTAGGGAACAATGGGATCAAAAAAAGAGAATAGATTTGGATGCAATGTACAACTATCTGCAAAAGACACAGCACCTCAGACAGCACGGATGTCCGTTCGGAGTCCCTGCCGATACATTGATGGAGAGACCTTTCTAGTCTTATTCTCTGTATCTTTCTGAACAGGTTCTTCATTATTAAAACCAGTAAGAAATTATCATAATTCACTTTCACAATATGTAATAATCTTTGCCAAGAGATTTGTGGCACGTGAAGGTTTTCCAATTTCTCCTAGGTTTAGAGGGAGACGGAAAGGGAAAAGGCTTCTCATATTGCTGAGAGGCCCTCAGCAATACAAGCAAAGGAACAACAAACTCATCAGTGGCAATAGGAAATTACTTTTTAAAAGCATTTCTTTTTTGAGGCAGACAACTGAGCCTCAAGTGGTGATCCTTAATACCTGCTGTCTAGGCAGCAATTCTATGTTACTCTCATAGTCATTTTTGGAAGCTAGCAACCTGGCATTAAAAATCCTGTGCCAATATCCCGGGAACAATCAGATTTCTCTCACTGGTAGAGCTCACTAGCTCCACTCTCTATACATGTTCATTAGTTATAAAGAGATCACTCTTTGATTACAAAAAAAGATCAATCTATTCTTGGTCATACAGAAATAATTGACAGAGTTTGTAGAGAGACTGAATCAATAGCTGTACGAATGTATACTTCCCCAGCTGATTCAGGATGTACTACTTAGCAGCCCATGTTTATATTTAAAATTTGAAATTGTTCAATATTTAGGATCTCATGAAAATCTATAAGAAGTGAGAAAACATAAAGTACTAAAAATGTTACACAATTTACTATAATTGCTACCTTTCTCCTTGTGACTAATAGGTAGCTTGTACAAGAGCTATAAAAATTTTTTATTGTATCATTAAAGTTTCAAGCAAAAGAAGTTCAGAGAATACTATTATAATAGCTTTTCATTAGAATGTTAGAAAGAGGTTTGGGAAAAGCCCTGTTTTTTATCTCAATTTATGTCCCATCAACTCTTGAATTTACACATCCACTGTTGTAGTGTGGTCCAGAAAAGTCCCAATGAATTTGTAATGCTGGTGGTTTCCTGTATGTGACACATAGTGAGCTCTTTAATCCTAACTCTAAATTAATTTTTTTTTAATTGTGTGATTAATCAATTTACACCGTTATCCTTAAGACAAATATTTCAGGCAAACTTCCACTAACATTTCTCTTTTCTTTAATAACTAATTCAGAATAATTGTTTTCACAACATCTTCTCGTTATTAACCAGGCTTTTTCTCCATTCATACCTGATAAGAGGACAGCAGGACAAGAGGTAAAACAGTACCACAAATATTGACATATCCTCCGAGAATAGGACAGATTAATTATTTTATCCTTTTTTCTATAGCTACTGTAAATACACTATTTTTGTTCTTCATTTGCTGCAGTATAATGGGAGATCACTGAGCTTCCCAAAATAGTCTTAAGTCTTCTTATTAAAAGTTTGTATGAGTTCAAAGTTCATAAGTATATGAGTTTATGTTACTGTCTACCTATACACTAATATTGTTACTCACATTCAATTTCAGCTGCTGTTATAAAAGCTAATTTGTTACTGACTACCAGGACTCCTCTAATACCAATTAGAGATTCTCACATCTTCTGTAATTTTTATTTGCAGAACTTTTTTAGTGTCATCAGTAAACATTAGTAAATACACTGTCCACTTCCTTCTCTAACTGCCACACTCACTGCTTGACAGTATAGTAATTTTCTGTGGATTCTGGCTTTATCTCTGCATGAAGGTAAAGCAGAAAAGCTACGTTAAGATTACTTTCCCCCCCTGCCCCCAGGGTTGTTTTCGGTTTTTCCCCCCAGTTCAGACCATGCTACTGATCTAGGAAGATCCAAAAGAGGAGGATAGAATGGGATTAGAAGTAGTATGCTAAAACATGGAAGTCAGCAATATAAAGCAGTGTATGTTACCTTGGAGACAAAAGATTGAAGCTGATGAGCAACTGCTTCAAATACTTTTACTAATCCATTTTTAAAAGTACATCAGAATGGCAAAATATAAAGGTCACAGGCAGATGTCTACACATCCTAGATAGATAAGTGAAAGGGAGACAGCATTAATTTTTATTATACATATATGTATAATAAATAATAGTGTTAGTTCAATCGCTGTATACTTGCAAAATAATGCTGTTTGTTCTATATGCTAGTATTCCTCAAAATGAATTTCACTGTAATACAATATATATCCAGTAGCAAATATACATAGGCTAACTTGTAAGTCAGAATCTATTTATACATTCAAAAGGCATTCTTGAGACATCAACTCTGACAGTAACTGTAAATCATTTTATGCTAATATCAGTTTACACAGTTCTGACCTGTATTTAACTCAGCATATCTTAACTTTCCAAACATATACACAGTATTTTTTCTTCAAGTCATTAATAACATACCAGCCAACAACCCATGGGATCTATGCACAGAAAGGACCAAACCACAGAAATACACTTTTAAAGGTGTTCCAGGTTTTCTTCATGATGAAACAACCTGGCTGAAACTAAATAAAAGTGATATCAATCATAACAAATCTCTTCTCTCCATAAATAACATCAACAAGTAAATTTTTTTGTTTCCTATTGCTTAGCCAGTGTATATAGTTTATGACAAGACATAATTTTGTACAATTTTATTTCTTTTCCCTGAGGTCTCTTGGGTCACATTATTATCTGGAATAAAATGACACAGCTCTGTTGACTCCAGTGCAACAATGCTATCTAAACCCACCCTGAAAGATTCATGAAAATGAAATTTTTTAAAATGTGTTTTTTCAGATGTCTTTTATTTCTTTTTTATCAACTTTTAAGGAAAACTTAGTAGGCATAATTATCCTTTTAATAAGCAGTATAGGCTTGATCTTCTCATACTGTTTTCATCCGACTATTATGCAATATTTAGCTTTAATAAACCTCTCATTCTCTTTCACATCCATTTCTGGTGAAGTGTAGCAGTCTGCAATTCCCAAAGACTTCCTAAACTCTCAATGTACAAAAAACCCAAACTAAACAAACAAAAAAACCCAAACTACCACTATTTCAGCTACTTTTAGAAACAGTTGCTGTTAATTTACTTGATTGATTTTTCAAGATTTATGACATATCCAAGTATAAATTGCTTCTGTTTTCTATTGGAACCTGTAATGAATATTATCTGTAGCCTAATGCATGTAGCAAACCTGAGGTAAAGCACACTGAAAGGATTTGATGAAACTTTATAGAAAGCATTGCATAACATAAGGATATGAAATGGGTGAGCAGGAAGCAATATTTTTATACTTCAGATGATTATGTACCTTACCAGACTTCAAAACTCAGAAGCTTCTCTGTTAAGATATTTTTAACTGTTTTTTATAAGAAAGACATTACATGCGGTTAAAATTAAGTGTTTGTACCTTAACTTCCCTTTAGTTGGGAGCTGGATATTTTGATCAACAATCCTCATGAAATTTTATTTCTCCACCTTTTTCAGCGTATGGATATGTTGACCATTTCCAAAGAAAATCTTACATAGAGAATCTCAATCTATGGGAGGTTACCTAAATGAGGTGTGAAAAATGAACCTTTTAGTAGGTGAAGTTAACTGTGCTAAGCAGGAGTTCTGTAACTGACACCAACCCTGTGACTTCAGCTGTGAAGCTTACTCCACATTTCAATAAATCAGCTATACATCTCTTCTCATTAACTCATCCTGAAAAGTTCCTTTGCATGAAGAGCTGCATTGATTTACGACCCTTTGAAAAGGACCTGAGCTGATTCTAGCAAATGAGATAGCATTCTTGTAACAACTAACTGACAAATCAATATACTACCTGAAAGTATTAATTAGCAAGGGATGTTATTTTTTTTAATTTTTAATTTTTTCTTTTTTCTATTTTTTTTTTTTAAATCATCTATAAAGCAGTGAAAATAAGACAGGTGAGACTTGTAGCGGTGATTTCTATGTTGGTAACTTACACTTTGTTACCTGAAATAATTTTGTTTTATCTACACAAGCTCATCAGTATTTTGCTTTCTATAATTAGCAGTCATAAACTAGAATTATTTGTTAGAACTTCTGATTTGATTTTGTTTTGATTCACTGAAGACTGAAAAAATAACATAAACAACTCACAACTCTTCATTTATATTCTATATGTGAAACTAAATACCATTTCTCCTCGATGTCTCATTGAAGCTAAACCTTTTCATATGAACAGTGAACACAAAACAACAACAAACAAGAAAAAGAGTTCCTGGTACATCTGTGCAGTATTTTCAGAGGCAAATTTGATTTAAAATTCATTGGAGAGAGAACTGCTCTCTTGGGATGGTCTCAAGTTCATTCATAATTGGTGGAAGGAAAAAAAGAGTCAAACAATATGAATATTTTTACCCAGGTTATTTGCCAGTGCAACTCAAGTGCACTGAATGTATACATGCTAGTGTGTGTGTGTAAAAATCTAACAGCTGCAATGACGTGAGAAAGATGTAGCAAAATGAATTGTAATGTTGCCTTTATTGTAATGGTGTGATAAGGCAAGGAAACCCTGTCATTTCCATGCTATACACCTATAGATCTTTGGTCATCTGCATGGCTACTGAGTTTCATTGTAGAAATACAAATTTTACAACAAGCAAGAGCATCCACCACACTATGGTTGTGTAATGCAGGCATGAATGGCACACTACTATATGACTAGAGTACCTGGCAGTCATACTGAAAACTGGAAGAAATGTTGGCAGACTTTCAACAATGATGCTTACAACGCGTCTTACAGATACAGTTGAGTCAGCATATATAAACAAAAGGAAGGTAGTTCATCACACTGAGTAGGTCATGGTTAGCCAGAAAGATTAAATGAAAAGAAAACGGTAACGATGTTGCAAAGGCTGCAACACACACACAGAAGGCTCTTAGACAGGACAAAAATCTGAATGAGCTGATGGAGAAGCTCTGTTATCTCAGCTGAGGTAACACCATACTTTCTCTTTCAGAAGTCTCAATCTCAGATAAACCCAACTTTGTTTTGAAAATGGCAGTTTCAACATTGTAAGTCATGTGAGTAGGATGAGGCCTAAATTTTGTGAAGAAATTTTGTTTTGATTTAGTAAGAAAAGTCATCCTAAAGTAAGAACCACATCTAGCCAAAGCCACAACCTCAGGAGCAGCACAGGTAGGACCTCCTAGAAAAAATCTGGTTGTAAACAGTCGAAGAGTACTTGTCCTTTGAATCTGAGCTTTTGTCATATGATATCTTTTTTTGAGTTTTGTTTTCTCTTTTTAGTTTTCTTGCAAATATGTGCAGGTAAAGATCTTGTAATAGCTGATTATGTTCAAAACTCCTCTTTTATTTATCTCTTATTTCTCTGCTGAGATCTAAAAACAATCAGTGCAAATATACTGAAAGAAAAAAAAAGTAAGCTAAAAAAAAAAAAAATTTAAGTTAGCTAGTGAGTTACTAGCCTTACAAGTATTTTTCACCACGGCAGTTCATACCCAAAGATGAATTTTCCTGGAGCAAAATTTTCAAGCAAACCTGAATGACTTCACCTTTTGAACACTTGAGCTGCTTTTTAAATTAGAACTTGTAACCTTTATCATTTCAAGTTTTCAGAAAATCTTAAAGTTATCTTGAACAAATACTTAATTTGGATAAATGTATCTTTGAGAAATGTCTTCTGTTTAAGATGAAGGTGTCTCTACTCTATTCCCAACATTAATGTGGGTATAGTAATCTTAAAGAATTTCTATAGGGAAGACTTTCTCTAGTTATAAGCACTTTCTCTGAAAACAGGGATGACATTGCAGTTCCAATGAAGCAAACAGAAACAATCATTGTTGTACATATCAGGATTTTACCCAAAAATTTACCTTGTCAACACTTATATTCCTTTCCTGTACTATTTTTCCTCTCCCACTTTTGCTAGAATTCCTATTACAGAAGGTTCTTGGGGAAGCCTTCATGTTTTGTAACAAAACAAACGTCAAAATCAATTAATTCATGTGGATAAATTTCATGTATAGAGCTGAATTCAGAGGGAGTGATGGAGCAAGTGCTTAGTGAGACATGTCATATATCAGGTAGTAGGATTCTAGTTTTCTTGTACCACAATTTCATCTTTTGTTGAAGAACAGGGAAGAACATTTTTTCCAAGACTTTTCAGGAAATGTTACACAATTTGAAACATCCAGGCTACTCTGTGTGAAACCCTGCTAAGATGTTAAACTTTCCCACTTGACTTTCAAAGATAGAAGACCCGTCTACATCGAAATCTTCATTTCATGTTCAAGAACCAGCTACTGAGCAATACTGGTAAAAAACATATTCTGTTCCTGAATAATGTGGCCTCTTTCAGCTAAATTGCTTGGGTTTAAACTTTGGTTTTATCAAGGGCCATAAGATGATTCAGACTGGAAGGAGTTTCATCAGGTCATCTGTTCTAACTTCCTGCTCAAGGCATGGTAATTTGCAGAAGCTCAGCTCATACCAATATCTCTACATATGTGTAATACGCAGCACACATTACCAAGTCCATTCTGCGCTTCTAACCTGGAATCCTGAAATAATTTTCTCATTACACAAGTGTGTACAGTTATATTTGAAAAAGGAACCAAAATTAAAATTCTTCACAGTTTTCCTCATTTAAAAAATGGTATTGCTGGTATTAGCATATTATAAATCATTTATTGGAATACATTGGGATTAATTACATTGCTACTTGAATTTTGAGAGGTTTTTTTCCTGTTGTGATACACTTTCTTCTATGGGATGAAAAACAGGAGTTAGCTGGTAGTGTACTGTAAAACCCAAAGGGCTTTGCTCTACTCTCAGTATTGTTGTATGAACCAAAATCCCATTATACCTGGCAAGGTAAGCCAGTTTCATTGCCAAGCTGATGGTATATTTTACTGAATTTATAAATATGAGCAAATAAATAAGGATGGGGACATGAAGTTTTCTACATAAACAGAAAATAATCAATGTGGTTAGCATATGAGTGACAGCTACTGTTTGTTTTGACACAGGAAACACTTGTTTTCATAATCATTTTATGGAGAGTGGGAGGGCAGGAGAATCCTGAAGCTTCACAAATCTGCCACACTGTATCCCAGACTTTCCTGTGAAAACCACAGTTTTGCAGCATTCATATTCTTAAGCGTCAATACATGGGATATTATTTTTTTCCATTGAGAACTATCTGCGCAGGAGACTCATTTATAATATCTGACAGTGAAAAAGTAGCTCTTGAATGCATGGCATCATTTACCTGCAACATATTCCTGTCTCAGAGATAGACTGATGCTCTATATGACAGTTTTCCAAACAAATCTCATTCCATTCTGTCTTGTAATCGTTGCATTTTCCTGTGCTGTCTATTAAGACTTGCTAAAAAAAAATCAATTATTTTCAGCAGAAGCCATGCTGTGTTCTGATTAGAAAGGAAATTGTAGAGGAATTAATGGTTTTGAGGTAATAAAACCAAAAATCCTGCTCATCCTCTATTGCATTAATCAAATCTTACTTTTTAAAACATAATTCAGATAATCGGTCAGTTGTTACTGGCTGCATTCTGTACAACCACTGTTGTATCATTTATATTAAAAACAAATACGTTTTTAATAAATGATGGCATTTCAAAGCTTGACTAGTGAGAGATAGTTCTATTAGCAACTGCAAATAATTGGATAGTGATGAAGGGAAGTGTAGTAAAGACTTTGGGCAAAATTGCCCCTCTTCACAGAGCGAACAGCACTCAACTTATGAATCACTGAAGTGTTGTGCTTAAGTTCCTCAATGTCCATGATTTGTATTCTCCATATAGCTTCCAATACGCATGAGTTTTATACAACACTTTTAGCTTACCTGCCTCAGTAAACTGTGACCATCTCTGTAGCCAACCAACAGCAAGAACAAAAGTATACTGAAGCAGAAGTACTGCAATATATACGATGAATATTCAGGATTTGCTGGAAACCAGAAAGATAATTTTCCAGTGACTTCAGCAAGTTTTGGGTAAGGGCCTTATTTTTAAACCTTACACTAAAATGTCATTTTCCTTTGTTTTTATATTCTCACCATTTTCTAGAAAAGCAAAAGTTCCAAAAAAGAGGGAAGCACTTTTTAAAACATATCTTGTAAAAGTATTTGTAATAGCCATATAAAACTGCAAAAAGTATCCACAGAGAAGTCAGAATAATTCTTACCCTGTATTGGGCACAGGTAGGAGCTCAAACAGAAGTACCACAGATTCCTGGAAGAAAAGCCAACCAAACAAGCATGTCTGCATAAGCATACGTATGTTCATACAGAATCAATTAGCCAAGAGGTTATGGCAGTCAGGGATACTCAAATCCTCTGCTTTATTAAGAGAGAGGACATGAAAAAGGCTTTCCTACAGATTTACTCTGGGCCCAGCATCTTGCCAGGTATGTGGAGAGGGAAGTATTATTTAACCATGTAGACTAAATGGAACAGATTAATTAAAAAAGAATCCTATCAATTTAGAAATTCTTTTGTACTCAAGATAAAGGATTTGAGCCTGAATCCTTCACACTGCCACTGAAACCTGCTGGACCACAGAAATTACATTTGATAATCTGAATTGTAGCCTCTTCTGTTTCAGTGTGGATTCAAGTTTGACTGAAAACCACCTTCCCAACAACAACAACAACAAAGAGAGAGAAAATCTAAGAGTTTGGGGGTTTGATGAGGTTACATCACTTGTAAATTTCTGAGCATTTTCCTTATGCTTCCAGATATCAACAATCACAAGGAGGGATAGCAGCTTGAGTTCCCACCATGGAATTCATAGAAACCAGCTGAAAAGATTCATTCACACTGCACGTCTTATAGCCTTCCTGAGGATACTTGCTTCCTAAGCTTCGTTTCCCATTTACAGGAGCAGCAGGTCTACATCTGCCTTTCTGAACCAGCAGATGAGAATACAAATACACATTGCTTCAGCAGCCTTCCTTTTTTTTTTTTTTTTAATTGACTGAGAGCTTATGATCCATTTTGTACTATCTTGGAACAACATAAATTAAGAATTAATACGGCATGCAGAATTACTTGCCTAAAGGTTGATTCTTATGCCCTATACTCTGTAATACATATGGTGTCAGACCTTTGCACACTGCAAAATACACATTGCACTATTTCAGTTCACCCTTTGCTTTATGAACTCGGTCAAACAAAGCACGCTTATGGCACAAATACTGGGTTAAGGGGTTATGGCTCAGCTTCAGCTGCTTGTGCTCCCCTCAGAATGCTACTCCTGCAGATCAGCTGGTATCGCAGCAGATACGCAGTCTCTGCCTGCTCCAGTTCTGTCGAATGGTCTGAGTTAAAAAAAAAAAAAAACAAAACAACAAACCACAGATGGGATGAGAGGGAAGCAGATGCATAGTTAAGCTGTCAGATCCAAAGGGTGATAAATTCCGTCTTACAAAGGCAGAGGGCACAAAGGAGACAACAACAAACCACCCAAGGCAGTGATCTAGCGAGCTGCTCAGCTGCAGTCAGAATAGCATCTCTGACCACATCCTTAGACATGCACTAGTGTGGTTTTGCCACTAAATTTCTAGTCCCATGTGAGAAGTTTAAGATTTGCAATATAAGGAACTGTATGGTTCACAAAGGTATAAAATACACCTATACTGTATCTGTATCCATGCTAACTGTATATCTGTTTGCTTTTTAAAAATTGTATTCTTAAACATATAAACTGGGATTATTTGCAGAATAACAAATTAACCAATAGGGTGAACTGTGTTTGCAGTACTGAAGTTATTAGAGCTATTATGATTTACAGCCCCTAAGATTTTGTCCCACTGTATGAACAACTTTTAGCAAATTATTGAACATCATACAGTGAGAAAAGATAAAAGTTTCATTTATAAAACCAAAGAAGAAATATGTCTCATCTACTTTTCTAGACATCAGGAAAGCTTTCCAAATTGAAATGATGACTAAAATTATTTCCTGTGTTCCATCTTTGCTTCCTCTTGTGTATTAATTACTCTTCCATGCTTATCTGATACCAGTCTGCCTTTAAATCACTAATTAAAATATGAAATGTGGAAAGCTATTTTTAAGCACAGAATTCTATTGTTTCATGAAGCTGAATTATTCCTTCCATATTCAAAGAGGTGTTACCATGTATGTCAGATCTTAGGGTCCAAAATGGAACAGAAACCGAACAGAAAACACTAGCTCTCTCATCGCTTTTCAAAACAAAGCTTTATTCTCTGTTTGCAGTCTGTCTCAACAGTTAACCAAAATCACTCTCCTCTGGGAACTATCCTGATCTAATTAGTAATGCTGGAGCATGACCACAAATACAGCCATGTTAATCTCATCTGTATTCAAAACACAGGGAAAAGTCTGTTATTGGAAAGAGAGATTCCTTCTACTTCTTGTCCCTATACAGTTCTCCTCTGTCTCTACTCTGCTTAGTTGCTTATTCTGGATGTTCATTTTCTTGTACCAAAAAGACATCCATCCAAAATGCGTTCACGAAATACTCTTCTTCTACAGGACCTTTCAAATCACGCTGTCAGATGCTTGCCCCAAATGAAGTGTAGGCACTTGGTATATAGTAATAAAAATAAGTCTAAAGAGTCTTTCATTAGTATTTTTGCAAGATCATGTGAACACATTGTAAGCAAGAGACTATAAAATACATCAAAAATAAAGTCTGAAAATTGTACTAAGCAGCATCTTATATCTACTTGAATGTATTGATTTAAAAAAAAAAAAAAAAAATCACTGATTCCTTGCTGTTTAACAAACCCAGTATTCACAATGGGAAATATACATGGTGATACACCCATTTGGGCAGAAGGTCTGATCCTGCCTCAATGCTATTCAAATGATCTATATAATATTTTGTATGTATAAGATACACAACCTATATCCCAAACTGCAACATTATGAAGTGAAAAATGTGCCAGCACCTTATTCAGCAATACTAGCATTGAAAAAGGAGGTAGCTTTGCAATACACCTCCATGCTGTTAGACATCATTAAACTACCTGAATTATCTCTTTTTGTAAGAGACCATGACCTGTTGTGGACTTTTTTCTGTGGTGCTATACCGAAGTTTTTTAGCCAAACTCCAGTTCTCAAAAAGATTTTGTTCCCCTCCCTAAACTTTAATGTTGTAAGAATATTTACAATGATAACTGAACACACAGAGAACTGAACTTGATTATATCTCCATCACAGAATGACAATTGAGAATCTTAAAAACAAAGTCTTCTGTATTCAATTTGAATTTTGTGACAAGAGCTTTCCCTCGTATGAAACCTAGTAAACAAGGGGAAATTCAGCATTTACATCAGATTCATTCTGGCCTTTCATGGTAAGTCTCACAAAGTGCAAACTCAAGTAGATCCAGAAAGATTTCTTTTCTAGCTGCTTTTACTAGCAAAATGTGTAGAACTCTAGAAGTTCCCACTTAGTTTTCAAACTCACATACACAGACGTTTCAAACTTCTGTTATATAGTACGGCTTTGCACACTCTTGGAGCTATAACTTTTCATCAGAGTATTGAGGCTTTGTGTAACAATTCTTTGTACAAAAATCAAAGCTATAAAGAAATCAGCCAAAGATACTAAGAACAGTGTTACTGAACACATGCAAACATATCCAGTCTACATATACGCTGCTAATTTACTATCTTCAGTTTTCAAACTGTAAAGTACAATGAGTAACAGTAGTTGCTCAAAAGGATGCTATTGATTCATATTCACTGTACAAAGGTGGCCATATCTGAGGCATAAGTGAAGTAAACTCACATACAAACTCGTATAGAGCCTTCCTGACATATTTTCAGGTTGGCTGATACCCTCCCAGCCACTTGCCAATTATACTTGTTTCACCTTAAATGAAGAGGTTGGAGGATGACACTAATCCTTTTCTTTCCTTTTCAGTTAAAAATAGACAGAAAAAGTGAAAAGGAATTATTTTAGAAATATCTCAAATATAATTACATTGTATCTGTAGTTGTAACTGTACTCTGCAATTGTACATCCTAATTAGAATTACATGGTAATTTTTTTAATTGCCTAAAATATTTGAAAAAAAAACTGAAAAAGGTTCCTTACATGTATTTGACAGTCTGTAACAAATAAAAATGTCCATTTTTTGTGCTTAGTATTATAGCAGTACTAAAACAACTGAACCACACTCAGACATTTATGCTGGGCATGGAACATACCTACAATGAGGTATTGAGCTAAGATTTAAAAATGTTTAAGTACAAACATGATCTTTAAATAAATAAAACGTAAATTAAAGCAACCCCCCCACACACACATTTGCCTGTAACTCATTATATAGTTGTAAGAAAATTTAGAAATATTGTGGTGATGTGTGTAAATGTAGGAGAAGGGAGAGAGAATGTAAGAGTAAAGCTTAATACTGCTTTCTCCACAGGTCCCTGGTTATCTCCCATTATCCCCTCCTTCTCTCTTCAATTAACTGCCTCTTCCTGCCAATGATTTTCCTTGGAATTATTTGACTGTGTTGGTTGTATAAGGGTTTATTTTCTGGAAGCAATACTGCTTAGAAGTGGCGGATTATCCTAGATTTGGGTATGCATACAAACATGCATATTTTATGAATGTGGGTGAAATCCTGGCCTCAAGGATCTGCTGTGGACCAAAAGAAGTTTAACTGACCAAGATTTCACGGACCCCAGTGGACTTCATCAGGGATCAATCTGTGTCAGGATTAGGACTTGAATACACAGTATCCAAATTTCTTCCTGTTGCCTTTAATATCAAACAATCCAAGCTCTATACAAAATATTTTTGAGATGCGAAACATTTGCATTTAGTACAGCAATTAACTTTATAATATCAAGTCTAATTTTAAATCTGTTTTCAAGTTTTGCTTCTCAGCTTATTCATGGTAATTCTATTAACATTCAACATGTGACCTAGCTTTGAGCTCTGCGCATTCATTACTGTGAATGGGAAAATGTATATCTCTTTAAATCTATTATACAAAGGTCTCTTGACGTAGTTTCACCAAAAAAGCAAACTCTTTCTTATGTGGTTTTGGAAATTATATGAGACTAGTACTTATCTCCCATTCATTGTCGTAACTCAAAATGAAGGAGATCGTAGCCAAGACTTCAGTATGATCTTTCCAATCTTCTCATGCAGGTGACAGCATATGATTACTGCAACTTCTAAAAAGTTACTTTCTTCCTTGTTTTGGGAATGAATTCCACTAATATTGCTGTTATTCTTGCTTCTCATCTTTCTTCCTTTTTATATCCTCTCTATAAATCTCCCATTTCATTCAGCTTTCTACATTTACTTTATTATTTTACTTCCACATCTCCCCTGATCTCATAATGTTGGCTATTCAAGGAATGTATAAAAGCTTTATCGTATGTGAACAATATATATATGGTCCTAACAGCAACGCTTGAATTACTAATTCAAGAGTTCTTGTGATTCCTGGCTATTTTTCTGAGATCTTCCATCAGAGTAAACACCCGATATGGTCCAGTTAAACCTGTAGTACAAGTGGACTAAGGTTTATGATTAGAAACTTGTTAACTTTAAATATTACTTTAAAAGAAAACTGCTCTTTTCTGTGGCTCTAAAAGACTCATTGCATTATAGAACTATTAGGGAATAAATACAGGTTTATAATCACATTTTAAAAAACACATATTTGCCCTAAATCTCTTGCTACTTCCTCTGTTTTTCTTCTGACTTTGTATGTCTGAAATGTTATCATTCAGTAACAAGTACATATAAATAAAAGGAGAAGTATGGTCAAACATATTTCTGTGGTAGAACTTATGCAATGTATTTGTAGCATGCAGTCAACACAAAAATCTCATTTGAAACTATTTTCAGGTAGACTATTTGGATTCCACCTACCAACTACCTCTCTTTCACAAATGTGCATTTTATTCTGCATTTAAGGCTTTAACCAAATTCCAATCAAAGACAGTGGATTCTGTCCACTGATTTGAATGGGCTTTGTATCTAGCTCATGCAGGGACACAATTAGGCATTTGAATAAAAATGCTCTCAAGTTCCGTGCTGTTTGGGAATACAAGCTCTCACTGAATATAAGAGAACAGCATATATTCACCAATGTTTTTAGGAGCTTTGCTTCATATTCCTGAATTCTAAAACAGCAGGTTTTTTATTACACCTTTTTTACTAAATAACCTTTATAAATACTTCTACAATGAAATGGAGCGTAATTTTAAAAAAAATTAATATCTCATTTTTTCTACTAGTACAAGAATGTTTTCTGCTTAGGAGTTATGTTTTATGAAATAAATGCTACAATGATATATTCACTGTAACATCAATTCAAGTCCCAAAGCACAATCCCTTGCAAGAAGGCATTACACTATCACATGGACTACATGCTAGAGCTCCAATAGGTCACATCAAATATAATGTAGCAAATGCAAAGCGGTTTCATTTGGATGCATGTAGAGTAGCCCAAAATATTTCATGGACAGAAACTTATACTATCCTCTGGGCATCAGATAGCACAAGCACTTATCCTGTCACTCTTTCTCTGTCCATTGTGCTTGCTTCAGACTGCATACTTAAGCTTCAAAAGGAGAGCTCCTGTAATGTCAGAAGAAAAAATTATTTCTTAATCCATCCAACTCATCTCCCCATACCACATTGTTTCACTTCAGGTCATACTGAACCGTATCAAATTACAGGCTGTCACATGCATTTGCAATATGCTACCTCACATCATTAGCCAATGCAGACATTCAGACTAAGGACAGGTTTATGTATATACATACGTACACAGAAAGATAACTGGATCTGATCTCCACTGTTCACCCAGCCGTGGTTTGGTTTCATACATGTCACTCCAGGGATATACAAATACAATAGAAAAGATCCATGCACCATTTGAACTTCCTTTGTACCTGTCTGACACTGACAACTTGCACAAAATCCAGCTGCACAGAAATAATATTGCATGTGTATCTAACTTTGCAAATTTCATTTTAATAATACAGACAAGCACAAGGATTTCAACTTTTTAGAGTCTTATTCTTTTCCACTTGTTGTCATGGATACTACATCTTCTCCTCTTTCTCTTTTCTCTCCTTCATCACATTTGACTGTTCTGTGTTGGTGTCCATGGTGACATCCTGCTATCAGTACACAATGCATGTCCCAGCATCCACATTTTTATAATGGGCTCAGGTATTTAAAGAAGTTTCCCCTATGTGACTGAAGTTATTGCATCTTAATCTCTCTTTACTAGCAAGAAAGAAAAAAAAAAAACAGTTTCTGTGTACTTATGACATATTTTCAGTTTTATTCACTTGGATAAACTCATGAGTTGCAACATCTTATTTTCAGGATGGCCTCTGGGGACAGCTGCCATACATTCAATCCATCACACAGGCAAACAAGGATGCAGAGCAATCAGGCAAGTGTTTATGCATCAAAATATAATTGACTAAATTTCCAGAGAAGCAGAGCTTCAGAAGTAGATAGCGTAGGCAAGCAGGCAGTGCAAGAAATTTCAGAATCTGAGAAAACCAAGTCAGAACATTTAAAAAATACACATTTCCTCCTATAAGTCACAGTTCCTTTCAAATGATTTACTAACATACACCTGGGGGGGAGGGAATGACCCAAACAAACCCCAAACCCCCAGTACTAAACTGATGCACAGGATTTCATTATTTTATTACTTTTCCATTTATTAGACCCTCTTTTCAGAGGATTCAGCATACACACTCACTGGAGCGACAACCTACCACTGGCTTGAAGATGCTTCTTGCACATCTATCTGATATGAGGGCACACCTTGTAGTAATGAGTTGGAGTTCAAAAGATCTATGCAGGGTCATGTCAGTCCTGGCTTACTATAAGGACCAGATAGTTTCGGCTTACAAGAGAAATTTAAAAAAAAAAAAAAAAAAAGGTTTTCTGATATGATTCTGTATATAAAGGGCAAATTCCTGGCCCCAGTGAGTCAGTGGCAAAGCTTCCAATAGCTTCAATAAGGCCAGGATCGCAAATGGCACTTCAAATTTTCAGTCAGTGAAGTGTAATCTGGGCATGCAAGCTCCAGGTTTACCAGAGCCCCAGTGAAGCTCTGAAAAACAAAGCAGAAGTGAATCACTGTGTTGGACTTTGCCTGGCAGCTGCTTTCAAACATTCCTATGAATATTGGGTGGTAGGGATCCTGGCATACTGTTGTAGTCAATATGTAAAGAAATAATTCAAATCTGTCTTGGTGTGATAAAATAACCCAAATAAAAGATGTTTACAGCTGCATGAAATCATATTTGTCAGGGCACAAGTGTAGGAATTTTTAAGTTTATGGTATTCACAAGAAGTGTTCCCTAGTGCCATAAATTGTAGAAATTCAGCCATGAGTACTGCGAATCACAGGCTTGCTAGTTCCTCCCCGAGATACAATCCAGAAATGTCTCCCTAATTTCCTTCACTTGTTTTTCCATCTCCCCAGGAGACAGCTATTCTAGCTTGCTTGCTCAGTACACTGAGATCTGAAAACTGGCTGCTAATTACCATGTGTTTCAATTCTCAACTTAACTGGTGATCTGGGAAATCAAGCCACAGTTTCCTATGTGCAGTAAGATCAATAAGCTACCACCTAGACTGCTGAGACACGATGTCAGTATTTGCTGTTATATAGTGAATCCACCCTCTGGTTTGCCCCTAAATTCTAATGATGATGTGCTGTTAAATTATTCAAACTCTTTGGTCAAATGTACTCTATGCTGAAAAAAAACAAAACCAAAAAACCAACCCATGAATGTGGACCTAGTAGCTATAGATAGCTGATCCCAGTATAGCTTCTAAATAATGTATAAAAAAGGGCATATTTATTTCAAAGTGTGTTTTACAGGTGATCTGTTTTCAACTTTTAAAAAGGGAAGAGGGAGCAAACATGAATTATGGCTATTTCCTTATTTAAAAGTCAATAGATTCCCCCCCCCCCCCCCCCCCCCCCCCCCAAGAATAAGCTATACAGATAAAAGCAAAAGCATTGAACAGATAAGCTATACGGAAATAGTTGTTTTTTTTTTCTCATATGGGATAGTTGGTACAGGTCTGTTGAATGCAACAGAGCTGAGCAAATTCACACGAGTAGCAACTCAGACACCGTTCCACTACATGTGTCCTCAGTAACTGGTATCTAAAAAATAATGAAGCACTGAGACAAGGAAAAAAAACTTCATCATGTTTGTGTTTAGATTTCTATAGTTACATAACAGTCTTTACATGTACTTACAAAACCTCTAGTTTTGGGAGGACATTTTCGCAGCCCAGAGAAATAGGTAACCAAAATAAATTTATATCTTGAATTACCTACTTGGTTTTGCAGAAGACAAAAAACAAGAAGAGAAAAGAAAACTTACAACGCAATACAAAATAGCTCCCACATGGCTGGAGTGAAATTAAACTTGCAACAGACCAGATTTAACCCGGTTAAAAATTAAATACTATTACTGGCAAACAGAATTTACAAAGGATTGTACAATCATGCACCAAAAAGGCAGGTTAATCCATTTTCAGTTTCATAGTTTGTGATACTGTCTTGATTTTTAAGGCGTTTTCTGACATTACTCAATTCTATTATGATGCTTCAAAATTAAAATCCTTTATTTGTGGTCTCTGTATCTACTCTAATGCTAAAACCTTAAGCCTCTTTAATACTAAGGTCATTATCTGATCCCTGCAGTATATCCTCTCTGAAACCTTAAAGCTCTTATCTAGCGATCTCTTACAGGGCCACATGTCTGTTTAAAGACATAATAGCCTTGACTGAAAAAAATTAACCCCTTTGCTGATAGTCCTCTTCATCACCAGTGATGCTTATGCAACATTATCCATCAACTTACTTTTGGCAGTGGTGTAATGTTTTTGGTGGGCACCCCTTCTAAACAAGATGGTCACAGGCACAATTAAAGAGCAACGCTACAAGTCAGTCACCAAAAAAGAGGGAGAACAATTTGCTTCTGTGTTATTCTAATGCTGTTATACACCTGAATACCTGTTAGTTTAGATTTTGGGCATATGCATGACACTCAAAAAACATAGGACAGCAACTTGATTTGGTCAGCTAAATAAAATTTCCCACATATTACAAAATGCTTGCTTTCTGTAGTTTTCTATATCTGATCATTACAGGTGGCCCAAGATCTGCCTGGGGAGGGCTTTTTCTTTGCTTCTGGTTATAACATGAGAGCTTGAAGAGACAATCAGCTGTAAGTAACTTATGCCCATTAGGGCTCCAGAAGTAAGTAAAAAATAAATTTGCCTGTTTAGTTCCTTACATATTACAATTACAGGCAATGCCACTGTGTCATAAGTCAAGCAAGTGGGGCAGATGACCAGCTTTGCTGAACAGGGAACTCCTCATGGAGCCTAAGAGGAAAAAGAAACTATATCATCTCTAGCAGCAAGGTCAGCCTTCACAGGAAGAATAAAGACACAAAAGGCCAAAGCTCAGTTAGAGTTGAAACTGACCAGTGTTGTTTCAGATAACTAGAAGGGCTTTTTTAAGTATGTTAATAGCAAGAGGAGGTCTAAAGAAAACGTTGGACAGATATTTGTTAAAGATGGTCATCTGACTAATAGGAATGAAGAAGAAGCAGAGGCATTCAATGCGTTTTTTACCTCAGTCTTTAATAATACTGATAGACCTTGGGCTGCCCAGTCCCCTGAGTTGTAGGACCATGAGTGTGGGAACAGTGACTTTCCATTTGTGGACACTGAAATTGTAAGGGACCAGCTGTATCAGCTGAACGTTCACAAGTCCATGGGGCCTGATGAGATTCATCCCAGAGTTCTGAAGGAGCTAGCAGATGTTATGGCAGGTCCCCTCTCTATCATCTACCAAAGGTCTTGGGAGTCTGGGGAGGTCCCTGCTGATTGGAAGCTAGCCAATGTTATTCTAATCCACAAAAAGGGTGTGCGGGAAGACCCAGGGAACTACAGACCTGTTAGTCTAACCTCAATTCCTGGAAAAATTATGGAGAAGCTTATACTGGGTACTGTTGAAAGGCATTTAAAGAATAATGCAATCATCAGGCACAGTCAACATGAGTTCACAAAAGGAAAGTCCTGTTTAACTAATTTGATATCCTTCTATGATAAGGTCACCCACCTAGTGGATGAAGGGAAGGTGGCGGATGTAGTTTTTCTGGATTTTACTAAGGTTTTTGATACTGTCCCTCACAGCATCCTTCTGGACAAGTTGTCCAGCTGTGGGATGAGTGGGTTCACAGTGTGCTGGGTGAAGAACTGGCTGAAAGGCAGAGCTCAAAGGGTTGTATAGTTAATGGGGCTACATCTGGCTGGTGACTGGCCACCAGCAGTGTTCCTCAGGCCCTCAATTCTAGGGCCAGTTCTGTTCAATGCAGAGTTGAATGCACCATTAACAAGTTTGCTGATGATACCAAACTGGGAGGTGCTGTTGACCCTCTTGAGGGACAGGAGGCCTTGCAGAGGGATCTATATAGATTGGAGCATTGGGCTACGATTAATGGGATAAAATTTAACAAGTCAAAATGCCAGATTCTGCACCGAGGACGGAGTAGTGCCAGGCATAAGTATAAATTGGGAGAGGAGTGGCTGGAGAGCAGCCCTGCAGGAAGGGATCTGGGGGTGCTGGTTGGCAGCAGGCTCAATATGAGTCAGCAGTGTGCCATGGCAGCCAAGAGGGCAAACGGCATCCTGGGGTGCATCAAACACAGCATAACCAGCCGGTCAAAAGAGGTGATTGTCCCGCTGTATTCAGCATTGGTGCGGCCTCACCTTGAACACTGTGTGCAGTTCTGGGCCCCACAACTTAAGAAGGATGTGAAGGTCCTTGAATGCATCCAGAGGAGGGCAACGAAGCTGGTGAAAGGGCTGGAAGGAACAGCCTATGAGGAGCGGCTAAGGACTTTGGGCTTGTCTAGTTTGGAGAAGAGGAGGCTGAGGGGTGACCTCATTGCTCTCTACAGCTTTCTGAGGAGGGCAAGTGGAGAGGGAGGTGCTGAGCTCTTCTCCCTGTATCCAGTGATAGGACGCATGGGAATGGTTCAAAACTGTGCCAGGGGAGGTTTAGACTGGACATTAGGAAGCTTTTCTTTACTGTCAAACAGGTGGAACAGGCTTCCTAGAGAGGTGGTTGATGCCCCAAGCCTGTCAGTGTTTAAGAAGCATTTGGACAATGCCCTTAACAACATGCTTTAACTTTTGGTCAGCCCTGAAGTGGTCAGGCAGTTAGACTAGATGATCATGTAGGTCCCTTCCAACCGAAATAGTCTATTGTATTCTATTCTACTTCCTTTTAAAGAATAACTGAAAAGGAGATTTGCCAAGGCTCTAGGCACCCTAATATACCATAAATAATACAGTTAAATCTCAGTAACATTAAAATAATCAATTCAAAAAGAAATCAGCCAGACAGCTATTAAAAAAATCAAACCTTTCTATGTCTTCATCGTTATGGAACATATGCAGGCATCCTTCCCCAGCATCCTAGCAGACAAATGTTTCTTTAAGCATCCTAGTCATGGTAATGACTTATTTTAAGAGAGGATAAGAAGCCTATTCCAAAACTTCAAGTCATTTCCAGCTCTCCTGGTCTTTTTCAAAGTTATTCAAACGACTGCATCATAAAAATCAAACTCTGTCACATGGACCTTCAACACGTGGTTACATTCTTCATGGGTATGCTTGGCAATCACAAAGCATGAATGGATTTTCCACTGAAATGGCCTAACTTTACATAGAGGACAATCTCCCTTTTCTCTTGCTTACTAAGGGCACAAATAGCTTAACTAGCACAGCTTTCAAAATTGGTTCTTCAGGAAGAGGTACTTCACTGAAAATATTTCCTTAGGAAGGATGTGGTAAGGCCTGCTTGAGTGCAGCATGGGAGGAAATCAGCATCTGCACCCATTCGCCTGCCTGTGCTCAGACCAGCCCCTCTGGAGCTTTTTGCTGTGCTGCTTCTGTGCACTGCAGTAACTGGCACTGCTTGCCTTCCCTTGTGTAGCACACTCACTCTGTGTTCCCCTCCAATGCAGCCTAAGCAACTGAAACAGCACTGGGAACCATGGTTGAAAGTCATTGAGTAGCTACAGATCACAGCTTCCTGTTGTGGTCTATCCTCAATCTATATATAACCAGCGTAGGTATCAGGCAAGCAGAAGGGCACAAAAAAATATGATGGAAACTTCCATCAATGACTTCTCAGTTTTGGTGACTTTTTGCTTCTCATACAAACTGTTTTCAGTGATTGAGACCTTAGGAGAAACAGGTATACCTGGGACAGAGGTAAAGGCATGGCAAAGGTAGCTCTTATTTCTCACTAAGGGGCAACTTAATGTCATAAGCACGTTAGTGCAAATCGCTTGGCTACTCTTTGTTTCCAGTCCAACATCCCAAAATCCTGTCCCCTCCACTCACATACATACACACACACCACAAATACTCAGAAAGGCCCTATGCAGGAGCAACAAGAAATAGAATTCACTCTCCTTCAGTTTTTCTTCATGCAGACTTCACCACCATTGTTCTCTTGTAGGTGGAGAAGGCTCTGTGAAACCACCCGCAGAGAAACGAGTGCCATGGCTGGGTCTCAGCAACTAGATATGCTTTCCTGACAGAGTAGATCCAGATAATTTCTGGATCATGTCTTGGCACATACATCTTGTAACATCTCCTGAGACAAAATAAATTTGAGTTCAGATAATTCCAATCGGCTTGCTAAATAGCTCTTCAGTAAAAACATCAGGTTCCAACTAAACAACATTTTTAAACAGAAATTGCTATCTTTCCATGGATTTATTTTTAATTCATTATAAGATTTTCCCAACAGAAGTATCATACAGTCATAATACCTCATGAGATCTATTTTTCTGCTTCTCAATATTTCCATTGTCTGCAGTGGGCTTAGCTCCTATGCACATTTCCCATGATCCACTATAATCACCTACTCCTTATGAGGACTGACAGATAGGTACCACAGGAGATATAACCTAACCTAAGACCATAATAGACAAGAGAATGGAAAAACGATTGCTGAATTACAGCCTCAGAAAGCACCGAGGTGGCTTTTCAAGGTGAAATATTTTGAGTTTAGATATTACACAGATATTTTTATTGGGGGAAGAATATCTGTCAGCAGTATTTTAAAGATATATAGGGCACACCACTGAAGGAGAAGTGGCTTTAGCAGAGCTGAGAAAGGTAGATTTCCATTTTTCCTGACAACTTTTTTAGTTGTACTTTCTGCCTGTATTTTTCCTGTCCATGAGCACCATCTCTGGGTTTTTTCTCCTCCTTCCTTTTGGAAGACAACCAAAGCTAAACTCCCTATATGTTCTGGTCAGCTGATGATTACTGATACAAACTTACTTTGAAACACCTCCAGTTGAGCATTACAATGGCACTGTTCTACTTCCTGTAGAGAGAGGCAACTGCTATTTAACACAAAACTTACTTAACTTTGGCTTGCAAGCTTAAATGAAGGAAGCTAGAGCATGAAGCACTGCAGTAAATTCAGGAAAATATAGTGCAGCATAAAAAAAAAGGGAAGAAAAATCCTAAGCATTCACATGGAATTCTCATCAGGGCTCTTAAGATAAATTTGTGAACTGTAAATTTGTGTACTGGAAGTGAAAGTTTGGAGATAGTTTGGAGCAGTCTATCATTGTATCATATAAAGCTTCAAAGCTCTTTTCCCCTGTCTGGTTGAACTCTTGCCCAGTGTAGAAGATATTTATATTCAAGCAGAACAGAAGCTAATTTGAAGATTTAATGTGCAACTGCTTTTAGACAGTAATAAAATCCTTCTCAAAGCATTAAGTGTGCAACAGCATTGTAATAAATAAAAGAGCTTTCAGACTCACATCTCCTATTTCTTTGTATTTAAATCCCTATTGAAGGTGCCATAACTACCTCTATCTAATCAGACCTTGTTTTGGAAACTGTGTATACTGCTGCTACAGCTCTTAGCACTTCCAAATGAAGCCAGAGGTTACCACAGCGCTCAATAATTCAGACTGTCTTCTCCAACAGCACTCGTGGCCACAGTAGTGTGCAACAGGAGTTTAGAGGTTGCCATTTGCAGTCCTAATTTGAGCTAAAAACCTTGATATTTCCACATCCAACGATATTTATGTTGTACTTGTATTTATTCTTTATGTATTTCTTTACTTTTGCAAGGTAAGCCTTAGTATTCCAAATGACAAGGTAGAGAAAAAATATTTATAGGAAGCTTGAAATGGTAAATCCAAACAAGATATAGGGCTGATATGGGGCTAATGTAGGACTCAGAGCTAGTCAAATTTTCAAGGGAAAAGTTAATATTGGACTGTGACCATGGGAAATGGGAACATTTTTGTATTACTTAGTAAGGAAAACAGCAAAATCTGCAAACTTACTAGGAAAGAAATAGGAAGCAAAAGTGAACATTTTCCCTCACTACCATCCTATCATCATTTCTCAAGAACTAAAAGTATCCACCTCAGTACAGATTTCTTCTTACTTAAAATTTAAAATTTAGGTCTGAATGTAGATATTGCAAAAGTCAAAAATCACTATTTTATCAGGTTATGCACAAATATTGTGTACTGTAGTTCTTCAAGCATTTTGAGATTTGGCTGAACTAAACATTTTCTCTTCTCACAAATGACACGAAACAATTGCTCTGAATGCATTAACTTCTTGGGCACAACCGAAAGTATGTGTGATTTAGATCATCTCCTTTCTCTGTTCTTAAAGTAATTCAAATATTTGTATTTCCAGATTTCAGTGAAAGAAAATTATTTGTTTTGGTTAGCAATTTTCCCCACAAGCTTGTTCACTCTAATTGCTATACCTTGAATTTTCATAGTAAAAGTTTGCTCAGTGGCTTAGAAATAAAGGCATTCATCCATACTGCTATTTAGAAAAGGACTTCCCTGGAGAAAGAAAAGTCAATATTCAGACTGGAGAGTTCATCAGAAAAAACTGCAAAGCTAGCATTTTCAAAACCACTGGATCGCTTGTAGAATTATAGATTCCCTTCTAACCAACTGTATTCAGAAACTGATAATTTTTCAGTGCCCATAATTAGTTGAAATCTCACAAAGAAAAGATGCATATAGTGTTTCTGTCTCCACACAGATTACCTGATTGTGTTGGCTACTGTGAGTCTGTTGGGCTGAAATAATTATAAAACAGAGCTCTTCCTAGTTAGCTACTTCCTGAACAGGAAGAGATCTGTTTTTCCATTTAAAAGAAGTCTTATTTTTCTAAAGGTTTATTTATGTGTTGGGGATAGCAATTCTGCTGATGTGTGCGTGTCCTTTTTCTAAGCCTACCTCTCTTAAATCACCTGAAGTCTGACAAATTCATCCTTCCTGAGACAAGCATACACTGTGAATAAGAACAGTTCAGCTAAAATCCTGCAATCCTTCTCATTAAGGAGGGACACCTCTCCCTTTCTTCACATCTAGTACTCTGTCCTATGCTCTTAACACCTCTCAATTTCATCAATCTGCCATGGGCAGAGATCTAAGCTGACACCAAGCTGAAGGTTATTTTATTGTGGTCAGCTTTCTGGAAATGGTATGATTCCCGAAGTATAGCTAAAATGACAATCCAAATGCAAAACTTCACTTAAAGTCAAAAGTGATTAGTGGGATCTGGGAGAGTTATTGGTAACCTTATCTTAAGCATAATTATTCATATCTATCACACTGTTTATTTACATGCCAAATAGCTGCAAGAATTCTAGACAGTATATAATGCACCGTAATTTCTAAAAGCATGGGAGGTTTTTTGGTCTTTCCCATGGAAAAAACAGTGCTGCACTTCCTATTTTCTGGTTTTAAACTGTTTTGTTTCCTTCCCTCCCCTCCCCTTTACTTAGTCCTGATGCTCTGTCCTATTATTAAGGGCTTCTTCCAGCTGTATACCGGCACAGACCGCCTGTGTAATGATGATTTTATACATGGACTACTACCAGCGTGGGATTGCTGCCCGTCATGGTCCCTCCCAGAACTCTCTTCTTCCTTTTATGCTCATGTGCTTTATATTTGTTTACATTGATTATACTAATGCTGTTGGTGGTCACAAAGTAATAAAAACATTTTCCACCAACGTTTATTAATCCATTGACAAATGATGTCAAACACGAAAGCAGTCTACAAAAACCACATGCTTTTCAAGCTCAACTATTATGCTAATATATATATTATGTTGCTTACTTTTGTTTCTATTCTTCTTTTTCCCATGGGCAGCTGAGCCACTCAAGGAAATTCACTGCAATCCAAAAGGAAAACACAAGAAATCTACCTGCTAGCAATGCTTCATTAGTATTTATTCATTGATTTTCTTTGCTTTAGAGAACAATGAGCCAGAAATGTAATAGAGCTTTTTTTAAATTTAAATTACACTTTACTCTAACTGGTATATTGCTTATTGTGTTCCATCACCAATTTCAGTTACAGTTTGCCAGCAAAACAACTCTTAACTTGATGGGACTTGTTCCAGCTATGACCTTGGATATATAAACCAAAGATGAAAAATTACGCTCTGAGGAAATTTTCTTTCAAAACCCATGGTGAAAGCAAAAAGTATCTGAGGGAGCCTGAATATAAAGTACAAAGTGAAAGTCAGATATGGGATCAGCCCTGCAGCAGATTTGAAAACAAAAATAATTTTAATAATTTTGAATGACATGAAAATATTTTTGCAGAGTATTAACCTAAAAAAAAAAAATCTTTAATTTGTTGATGAATTACATGGCTACTTACTAGATAGTAGGTACCAAACATAGGAAAATAATCAAATATTTCTAAGCATATTAAATGTTTAAAGTGCTTAAATTAAATACCAGTAGGCATATACACTTCAGTCAAATTGTTAACTGTAAAAAATTAAAAAATACTTAAGTGATTTCTTAACTTAAAGCATCAGAAAGTCACTAGGACTTAGGAGTAAAGTATACTGAATAACTTTTTTTCCTTCAAGTTTCTGATTGAAAGAAGGATATTTGAAGGAATTTGTTTTTAATTGGCCTTAGATTAACTTTTCCATTTTCTTTCTTGCCAAAAAAAGTCAGAACAGAGTTCTATTGAAAAGGAATCTTATTTTTGTATTGCAGTTTAATATTCTTTAATCTTTATATAATTAATTTCTGTTATTTTCTACATTAAAAGACTTCCTTGCAAAATTCCTATTGAATCTCAAGGATTTTAATATCGGATATTTTGCTTATTCTAAGCTTTCTTTTTTTCCCCAGACCGGATTATTTGTTTTAAATTCAACTTGAATTTGTGAATTATATAGCCCTGGATCCTACATTTTTCAGCAAACAATCAAAAAAATTGAACTAAATCCAGTGAAAACTTTAAGTTTCTTAATAAGTTTTGAAAATTTAGACTTGGGTGATTTTTGAAACCTTTATCAAAATAAGGGCTTAGGGCATGATAACTCAATGAATAGTTCTAAGTATCAAAAGCTTGATGGTGAGTGCATAAACAGTTTGGAAATGACCAAGATCATTTCAAGTGCTAGCAGGGGAAGACGCTGCTTCATTGCTGCTGTTTTGCTGAAGCTTAGTGGCACCTCACACTCAGCCATACAGAAAGGTTTTGTGAGCACTCGTTAAACAGCTTCTATACCCAAGCAGCTGACCTGCAAATACCTGTTCCACTGGTGGTTTAAATTCAGGAAAAACTCAGACACCTCAGGTAGCTGTAGCGCACTGACACTGCTTTAGCTAGCTGAGCTGTGGAAGCTTTGATAAACAGCAGGAAGATGACATCTCCCAATACTAGAGCCAGAACCAGAGGGCAGAGCAAGAGACCTCTCTGGTGGCTTTTTTTATGCCCCCTCCTCCCCTCCCCGTTCCCCGCGCGCCCCCCCCCCCCCCCCCCCATGCAAATGCAATTTGAATGTAGTTGCTTTGTTCTGGTCTGGCATGGCATACTTCCCTTAATCCTAGCAAGGGTAGAGCATACGTGTACATACCATTAAAAGCCAAGAAATAAAGGAGCTAAGATGCAGTTTTTCCTCTGCTTCCCCTCCTGTTCCAGAGAACAAGTCAAACTGCTGGCTCATACCCATCCAAACTTTTCCCCTTCACAGAAACCAGATGTTCACTTCAGTCTGAAAATTTGAAAACAATATTATTGAATCTCCATCCTTTCACACATAACAGGAGGCAGCCCAACAGAATTTGCTTTTCTACAGACTGACCAAGTGGGAAATTTTATATATCTATCTACATCTTAGACACCTTCCTACCCCCAAGCAGCTTCATAAAGCAAGTGGCTACACTAACCATTCTCATCAGACACAAGCGATTAAGCACAAACAACTCCGCTCAAGAAACTCTGGTGACTTGCAGTAGAAGTAATACGTTCATTTACCAGTACTAGATTAACTGTTGAACCCCAGTCTCCCGGTACATATTTCATATCTATTCTCACTCAATTATTTTGTCAGACTTTGTTCTAAATGATACACATTTCTGAAATTCTCAACTTTATAAATTACATTTAACCCCTTTTAATAAAAATTGAATGCATTCTCTATATCTTCCCTTTAAGATCAACTGCAATGAGAATTTTTGCCCATAAAGGAAAAAAAAAAAAAACAGAAAACTTTTTAGCAGTTACAATGATGACTTTATTTTCCAATATCCGTTCAGTGATTCTCTGTGCTTTCTGTGGGCTTCACTCTTTTGTTTCCATCTGTAGTAGATAAAAATAATTTAAAAGATTTAGGTACCTCTTCTCTTTTGTCACCTCCATCCCCTCTGGTATTTCCAGAGTTGTCTACTCTAACCATGTTTTTTTTTAGAATAGGTTAATTATGCAGGTGCACAAGTTCATGGGAATTATCATCATCTGAGTTTTTTTCCTGAATAGTAAGAGGTTCTGGCTGCATTAATTGCCCTCATCACAGAAAAGAGCCTTACTGTTCCCTGAGAAAGGAAGTGCACTAGTGAATAAGCTCAGAAGCCTCTTACGCTGTCAATGGAGAAAGTAAAACAAAATGCATCCTCATTGCTTTGTAAAGCCTGGCTAAGTTTTCTCATGAATTCCTCTGCCAGAAGATGAAGCCAAACTTGCACCATTCTGTCATTTAGCATATATGCACAAGGTTTTTGGAGCTTTTCTGTTGAAAGTGTCTTCAAAACAGCAAGTTACTGTTCTCGCCAGTTTAGTCTAAATAAATCAATAAAAGTTGCTTTTTCATCCTTCTGCATACAATTCCATTTTAATGCTGCTTGTTTTGCCAGTTTTATATCAGTGACTTGCTGAATAACATAACTAAATTCTGTGCTTTCCTGATTGCAAAAATATTTGCAATATATGTGTGTATATGCATATCTACATATTTGCATATAAAATTTGATTCAAGAAATGGATTGAAAACCTTATGATAACACCTCTACTACAATGCCTGCAATTAGGAAGCCTGAGGTTGCAGCAATTTCAAAACAATGGTGATGTTTTTCCCTTATCAGACTTGCATGCACAGCAACACTCTATCAGACACTCCTCTTCCAAAAGAATAGATCCAATAGGTGGTACTATCCTGAGCGAGCCATATCCACCACTTTTTAAATGAAGGCCATTCAGTACATTTAAGATAGAAAAAGTTCAGTTGTGTGTCTCCGTGGTTCTGCTACATTCTGGGACACAGGCAAAAAACTGAGGACTGGGCCCCACGTTAGTCAATAATAGCTCCGCTTCTTCCCCTCATTATTTTAACTTTAGAGGGACTGTTTCAAACTGCAAGTATACAAGCAAATACAGAATTTGGCCTGGTAAATTAGCTCCCTTCACATTGTATCAGCACTCCACCAGTGAAGCTTTATGACTTTATTGTTACTATAGCGTCTTATTACTAGTGTAAATAGATTGACAATCAGACCAAGGTTAATGATTTTCTCAGTGATGGTAATGTGCACTCAGACTCGCTCCCTTTTTGCCTCATTGGCTCTGCAGAACTAACAGGAATAGAAAAGTTGAAATGTTTATTGCTTACCAAAATAATATGAGATTGCTTTGAATACAACTATGGACTATTACTTTGGAAGAAAGAAAAAGAGAATTTTGCTGTTGTTTCTAACTTTCACTATTTTTTATAACACAGATATGCACTTTAAACTTGTGCAGGGTTTATAAGCCCAGCTTTCAGCTCCTTTTTTGCATTTAGAATTTTAATTGCCATAACAACATGGTTTTTTTAAATTGTTTTACAGTATTCAGTCACAACTATTTCTCAAGCCTGTTTGTTGTTTGATTTCACAGAAATATATTGAGCTGTGTTTTCCTCTAAAATCTACAATGGGTAAAATGTCAGCAAACTAATAAACAATCTGGAAAGAAGTAATAAAAAATGTCGTAAACTTCCATTGGTAGTCTCAGAATTGCACAACACAAAAGTAGACGCAGCCAGCTATTAAAACTCACATAAACAATTGCATTGAAGTTCAGCTGCCCATGATCATAATAAAATCTGCCTATTTTTAACCCATTAGGAGTCGACATCTCGGTATTACTAAATCACATTTTATCTTCTGGGGGAAAAAAAAAAAAAATCACTCACTCGTGTGATCTACATATACAAGTACTACTTCACCTCAAGGAACTCCATTTTCTAGACTACTAGAATTCTGATCTTTCAAAGTAAAACAGAGATCCATTGTATCTGATTATTTTTCAGAGGTTATCATGCTCCAGAATATGAGTTTTGACTGTTTGATGAATATTTGTGTTCAGTGATTCCCAAATACAATTTATTCAGTCACAAATAGAAAGATAGGTTGTCCAGCTGCCAGCCAAGTGCTACAGTCAGAAAACTGGGTGGATATAGTCATGGCCAGATATAGTCACCTGAAATTACTAAACAACTTTCATGCCGTACAGTCAACCCTTCTTCACAAGCAAACCTCCGTATTTTCTTGCACTGACATCACAGAATCTTTTATTTCCTGCTGTTCCTAGTTGAATTATCTTTATTATAATTTTCTCCTCTTTTTATGGTGCAGCAAAATACTATTACTTGTACCCTACCACAGTAGAAACTCTGAATATGATTCCCAAACATACTTTTATCTAAACTAGAAAGGGGAAACAAATGTTGTTTTCAGTGAAATCACCACATGTACTCATCAACTGATGGAGCTGTAATTAGACTTTTGTTTCCCACCATTTCTCTAAACAAAGAGTATTTACTGCTGGTCCTTGCCTGAAGTATCTGATCAGAATTCAAATTTTTCCTTATCAGCTTCTCCAGACAACATAAAGGTTTTTTGTAGGAAATATCAGTCCTTTAAATTGAAGCACATTGTCTTATAAACCTATATTATAAATACTCTCCTAATCATTCTTATAGTGCACAGTTTATATTGTCTGCATTCATAGACTTAAAATACATCTTAAATAAGTGATTAAGTGCAGCTAAGATATATTTTGAAAGGTTTTATCTGTGTTTACTTTATATAAAGTAATTTCATCTAGACATTAACCTGTTAATACCACAGCATAATATTACAGATGATGGTGTAATGGGAGTTGCATAATAAAATAGGAAATATTCCTGGTTTATACAGGAAAATAATGGAAATTGCTAGATACATATTTGCTTCTCCATCTATTATTAGTACACATTTGTTAGTAATTCATCTAGAAAAATATCTGAGACTTTCTAGCTACTTTGCATGAAAAACTATGAGAAATATGTTGTAATCTAGATGTTACATTGTGTTAATTAGCATTAATAGCCACCATTGCTTCAGAGAAATATTAAAACTGAGGATCTTTTTTTGTCAAGTTTTTAGCAGATCGACTTTTGTTAAATAGTAATAACAGCTTTAGTTGTATTGTGTTGAGCTATATCTGCTTATATACATGGATGATTCTTGATATTTAAACTATAAGCCAAATAGCAGTTTGAGAAAGAAATTTGCAACTAAAAGATCTCGAAGATACTACTTTTGTGAGAAAAGGCTCACTGAGGTAAGGGGGCCTTCATGAGCCAGCCTTAGACTGTAACAGTTTATCTTAATCACCGGCTGCTCCTATCTAAATCCTGGTAGCAGAACAAGAATTGACAGTAATTGTTCAAGGGATTCATAACTTCTGCTTTATGAATTGGTACAAAGATTATTAGCAAGAAAACAAGAGCATGAATAGAACGCAACAGCTACAGTACATGAGATTAATTATTTTTCTGGTGTTCATTGAAACTGGATATCCATCTATAAAATCAATGGAAGGTGACAGATCCAAGGATTAAGAAAATGCTATTTGAAAACTACATGAGAGCTACTTAGTAAGGCTTCCTATTATCTCAGTTACAAGATTTAAGATTTCCCTGTTCCATATGCCAAGAAAAGAAATAGGGACACAATCTAACAGCCAAGGCACAGAGGCTTTGGCCAGGAAAGCAAATGACTTTGACATAACTTTCCAATTTCTTCCCTGTTCCATCTTATGTTAAAATTTATGAAATATGTTAGGTATTGCATTGAAAAATACAGGTGTTGATCAAAAAAAAAAAAAAAAAAAAAAAAAAAAATCGACCACACAGTGGGCTGTTCATAAAAAAGATAATACGCAAAGGAGGAAAGATGGTAATTTTTCCCCCCCATCATGGATTACAAAGATGAGTGGGAGGACAAAAATCTGAAAGGCAGATGTTCATGCTGCTTTTTCTCTGCACTTGTCCTATCCAATGTACTCCTCCATTTGTACACTTCTGACCACCATTTTCTAAAGAACACTTTTCAAATAGCTTCAAATAGCTGAAGATACACATTTTTAATATGTTCACTACAAAAGACTTCCTTGAAATATCAGAAATAATATTTTCTATGAATAAGCTTCTGAATTTAATTATGAATTTCTGATTCCAGTAGCAGCTAATGCACAAAAACATGAGAAATGAGGACAAAAATGATATTTTTAATGGGGGAAAATACAGTACATTCAGTACTTTCTTAATGCAAAGTACAGAGAAGATCAAGGTATTTTAAGATGTATGCCTTGCAACACTCCATTCCACCCCCACCCTACAAATGCCTTTTACATACTACTTATAAACATGTAAGAAATTCTTCAAAAATCTTGCACATCAGGCTGGTGCAATGGTTGCTCTTTAAAGCATCAGGATTACCTATCACTTGCCACACATTTATGACTTAAAAACAAAAACCAGATTGCAAGTCAGGTAAAATTATTAAAATGTCATACAGCTATGACAAGGTGTTTCAAGAGCCATGATAGCAGTCACATGCCAATAGAAGCATGTGTGAGGCATGTCTAGTGTGAGGTATCACAATTCTTTGCTATGACATAATGAAGAGCTACTTTCAGAACCAGATCTGATTATTTGCTAGTCTAAATCACTTTGAAAATAACTGGGATTTTTGACCTAAAAAGCCTCTTGCAAAGCAAGTCTGCTGTCCATGGCGGGGGGGGGGGGTGTGGGGGGGGTGTGGTGTGTGGAAATCACGTTGTGTTAACCATAACAAATTTCTTTTTCTGAAGGCCTCTACCACTTTTCTTGAAATCAGCCTCCTGTCTCTCAGTTTTCATTTGTAGATTGGGAGAAGAAAGTCATGTACAGATGGATAAATGTGTTTATTTCCATAAGAACTGAAGTGAACATTAAATTGAATTTTCTTTCCTCTCTCTTCATGCAAGAGAAAGGACAAGATTAAGTTGTCACAGTAAAACCTGGAAGTTTTAAAAAGGACAAGTCAACATAGTACAGTTATGACTCCATGGAGATGTAATGCTTCTCTGAGTATGAGACTTTTTTGTTTGAAAGCTTGCTTAAATACAGGAAGAGACTCCAATTAACTTGAGCAGCTTTGGGATTGGAAAAGGATAAGAAATCCCAGTGAAGATTAGCAGAGTTGAAACAAGAAGGACATGCAGTGAAGTATGGGCTATATTGGTTTTTAGTACTTTTAGCCTAAGCCAAAAAGGTCAAGAATGGAAACTATCACAGAAACAGGGAGGCAGAGTAGGGTGAAAACAATGCACATAAAAAAAAGAAAAACAGAAAAAGGGAGATGTCCCAATTGTGTTATCTTGTAGTGCCTAGGTGGCATAATGCACCAGCAATATGGAAAATAGGAGCCCATGCAAGGAAAATAGGAGCAAGACGCTATGCTGATGACAGCAGTGCAAACTTTTATTCCACATTTATGCACTGAGTTAGCACTGCAGGCTTTCCCTGTTCATTAGGGTCCAAACCAAGACAGTTCATTGTACATACATTGGCAAATGGCAATCACTTTCATTCACTACAGAGTATCTGCATAACGACCAAATTCAAAACAACGGCTTGCTGATAAAAAATTACATATTTACATCTTTTTAAACTATTATAACTACTCAGTCTTCACAGATATACCATTTATTGCACAAGCAGCAGCATTCTCAAAAGAATAAATAATTTTACCGTGTGCAAAATGGAAATAATGAAGAAAATCATTATGCTACAGCATAACAACATAGAAAGAAAACAATTCCAGCTTTGAAAAAAACCACTACTGAACTATTATATGAATTGTCATTTTCACCCTTCCTGGAAAAAATAGAGGAAAAAAGAAAATCAAGGAGTGTTCCTCTTAACTAACAATATATTCACATACGGGTGAAGTGTTCTTGTGCATAGTAAAAAAAGAGTCCCTTATACTTTTTTGTAGTTTTCTATTTCTGTCCTTGAAGTACATGATAGATTGTTCATACTTGCCAACTTGGACCGTAATAGCACTACAGAAGCTTTACCTCAGCAAAACATATTTAAAACAAAGCTTTTTTGTTTTTTTTACTAATTTTTCCAAACATCTTTAATTTTAATGATCAGAAGTCACAGCCTGCAAAGATAGATATGCATTCCTCAGAGAGGCAGTATCTTGCACCAATGGAAATTAGTGTTCTTTTTTATACACAGAATAGGAATAAAATGGTTCTTGACATCCCTTGTTCCAAAGACAAGTTATCATTGACTGTTCACTGTAGCAATGTTACACTAGAAATAACAGCTGTGTATTCATGTTTAATTTAGCAAAAATGTAATTAATACTGTGTAAAACCAAACAAAAATAGGATCCAATGAAACGTGGCTACTGCATTTCCAGCCCAGATTTTCCTTGCAGGTCTCAAATATGAAGCATTTCTCACTTGAGTTTCCAGCTGGGCCCATTTCATACATCTAACAAGAGATACAAAAGGTATTATATTCTAGAAATTCTGTATTTCTGGTTTCCAGCTCTAATTTGAGGACTATCTTTGAGTTAAATACACTGTCATTTTACATGTATCAATCTGGTATCTTATTAAAGTAATCCTGTACTTTGGATGGACAAAAGTCATATAGAGAATTTCAGCATCCTTCAATGGGCAAGAGCTAAAAGACTGGATTCAAAATTTTCCGATAGTACAAATTCAAGACCTAGAACTGACTTTCCCAAGGACTGTTCTTCACATATATACAGCCCATTAAAAAGTTGTTTGGATTATGAACCAGAGTCCCAGTTTTGATTCAGTCCTTTTTCTCATATGTATTTTCCCCTCATCTGCATTTTTAAAAATTTTGATTCATAAGCCATTCAAGACTGCTCTTCATTGTAATTATTCTAATTTGTCTTCCAGTTGTTCAACCACCTCATTTTGTTGGTCTTGAGGAGTCACCCAGCAATCCCCTCTGACCCTATGCAGGACCTCTCATCAGGCCTTGCAGCCATTGCACAGCAGGGATCTGTGTACTCGGGCCAGCACACACCCCTCACCTCACCTCCCTACAGAGCCTGTACCATCCCTTACAGCACTTTGGTCACGTAAGCTGCAAAACATACATCATGCCACTGCAATCTCAGTGACGACACAGCCAGCGGGTGAACACAGGCTTTGAGTTCCTTCTGTTTGTTGCCCTAGTGTACAGCAACGTGTGATCTAAGGAAAAAAAAAAAACAGCTAACAGTTTTTAAGATCAAGTGATCAAACAGAATTAGATTTTTTTTAAATTGTAGACTAATTTTTGGTTTAGTTCTTAGTCCAGCACTTTGCCCACAGTTTTCAGAAACAGAGGTTTTCATTGCACTGTTTTCCTGAGTTACTTAATATAGAATTCAGTGTTTATATGTAACAAATTAATTTTTCCGGGTGCGTACTACTTTATATTTTTAAAACAAGAACTCCACCTGTCATGACACTTGTCCCTGTGCCTGGCTTATATTTAAGATTCTCCCCCCAAATCTTCCTTGAGGACATTCAGATTCTGATTATTCTGAATCATCTTGCAACTATAAACATTCCCATCCATTCCCTCAGGACATTAAGGATCTAGTTATACCTACATATAGCACTCATTCTCATTCTCCAAAGAGTTCTTTAAATATCTAGGCATCTGAATACAGAAGCCTCAAATCCAAATTTAGCTCTTCATCTCTGACCTTCCAGGGACAGCGGACCCATGCACAGGAAGAGTGACCCAGCTCCACACAGGAACATGTGATTGAACAACATCACCAAGATATATGTGCAGAGTCATTGATCATAGGAAAATTGCACAGTCAATAGCTGCTGCTCAACCGCATCGCCAAGATAATGGGCTTTCAAATGACATATTTCTCCTACTCCATATGGAGAAACATCCAACTCCAGGACAAGCACAGCCCTTAAGTGAACTTGCATGTAAATAGTACAATTTTACACTGAAATGAATACACATTTTGCAATAAAAAGAAGACAGAAGAGGGAAAAGGAGAGGATTGTTAACACTTCATTGTCATTTGCCATCTGGCTGAATCTAACGAAGAAGGTTTTGACACAAATCCAAAAGTCTAAATTTAGTCACTAAAAGACAAAACTGAAGACCTCTCTGGAAATGCAATGACCCCCGTTAAGTTGCTTATGACAGAAGAAACAAACTTCCTTTTTATTGTGCCAGATAAGGTGGTTAAAAATTGTTCATTCCAAATGTCTGCTAATGGACTGTATGTAAGTGTCTCCCTTTTTTGAAACCAAAAAGTGTGAAATGATTTTATAAGGATAAAAGGGAAGGCAGAGGAAAGTTTTTAAATATACTTCTTAAACCTTTGTTTAGTTTGAACTTGTGGAGATGTTTTGTGTGTTCAGACAGTTTATGAGCTGGCAAAAAATGGTCTAAAGAGAAAGAACAAGAATTTTTGCTCCAACATTGGACTGTAGCATCATTAGGAAATACCAAAGTAACACTCTTAGAAAGAAAGGAACTGTCTAGATCTTGTGTATCTGTCCTCTTCTGTTGCAAGAAACCATGTCACATACTATTATTCATGAACTTGAAAAGATCCATTTTCAGCTATTTTGGTTTTTTGCTCTCTCTATTTTCTCTTTTCAACACTTAACAGTTTTGCTCTGGAAGTAACACTTTCACTTTTAAATGTTGACACCTTACAGTGTAGCTTTGAAAATGTGAAAAGTACAGTTTATCTAAATTTCCATGTCATTTTAAGCAGAAAGATACCGAGAATTAATCCAAAGGTGTTGGAAGCTGGGGGCTGGAGGCAGCATTTCTTCAAAGTTTGGGGTTTGCCATGAGAAAAATTAGAATTTTTCAGCATCTATATTCTAAAGGGAGATTTTTTTTTCCCTCCCATTAAAAAAAAAAAAAAAAAGACCTGTTTTTAGGACTGTTCTAGTAATGAATTATTCTCTCTACTCTGCAGAAATTCAGATAACTTACCAGAAGTGAGATGTCAGGAATTGTACGTCTAATATATTGGAGCAAGGTAACCAGGAGACGACTACAGAAAACAACATTACTGTTAGCACTGTTGAAGATAGGAAATAGGTATTTCCCATTATTAAACAATAAAAGATGAATCAGTAATGGTGCCTGCTAATAGAGGCATTAGTAATGATTTCAGGATACTAATGTATTCGCTGGGAATTAAAATTTAAAAATACGTATTTAGAGTTAAACTTTACCGTTCTTTAGCGTGTATGGGGAAAGGCACGTTCTAAGTTGATCTTAACACCAAGCAGGCATGTAAATATATACTTTAAAATAAATGTTCTTCATGGAGAAATACACATGGAAGTGCACTACACACAAATAATTAACAGGTAAGTGTAAATTCATACTACCAACCACAACAAATTATAACATATCTGAAGTCCTATACTTAAACAAGATTTTTGAACAGATCATGCGAAAAGGTGAAAGATGTTCATGAACTGCCCAACTCTTAATATATACTATAACCAATAGTGTTTTCCTGCATAAAAATAAAACGCAGGTCTTACTGAAGAGGACTGGACTTTCCCAAGGAGCACTCTACAAACGCATAATCAATTGCTCATTGACTTCAACAGTACATGGAATGACCCATTAAGAGGAAAATTAGAGACACACCATAAAGGACAAAAGTGTTCCTTCCTTTTTCACAAGACTGTCACAGACAGAGGTACTAGGGAAAATCTAGGTCAGTAACGGCTTTGAAGCAGACCTGTCTAGAGTTTCAGGAGAGCTTCCCAAAGAAAACCTGAGGCTTCTAAGATCACGAAACGCATGCATTAACAGAATAGCCACAAAAATGCTTTTTAACTAGAGAAAAGTCAAAGTGATTAGAAAAAAAGAGAATAGAAAAAATATGGTTTATTCCTTTGCAGACCCAATTCCTTGCTCCCAGGCTTGGTTACAGTTCACTCAATGCCTCCGGGTGGCAGCCAGCCCTTCACAGGCCACCTGAAGTTTCCTCCTTTCCCAAGAGGCCAGCCTTGCTGCCTCCTTGATGCCCTCCGCAGCCTTTTAGGCTGTATCTACGTAGCAGATACTTTGGTTTACTTTTCCTGTGCACTGAAACCAACATGAGACAAACAGATGGGTTTTTGGGTCCTGCTTCAAAACAACTCCAGCTGTATAGCTAATGTAGATACAACTTTATTTTCTGTTTCTAAAAGTTTCTGGTTTTCTGTTTTGCAACTCAGTGCTGTAGGTCATACCTTTACCCCCTGAGATCTCTCAGGGCACCTCTCTTTAGTGCCTGCTCCCTCAACGGCATCACCCCTACGCATTTTTTCTTTAAATAACATAACTCCATTCAGAACAAAGTCAAACTGAAAAACAACAGTAGCTGACAGTAGCTCAAGAAGGGCCAGGTCTTTAATGGATACCCTCAAAAAAGTACTGGTAGTTTTGCAGTGCCCTTGTCTTTCAGATCTCTAGCACTGAGGTATAGGTTTTTTTACTTATGACTCATTATTTACTTCCATCATAAATTAAGGACATAGTTTTAAGATTGAATAGTTTGGGTTTTTTTCCTCCCTATGAAGAAAATAAATACGTGTGTAAAAACCCACATTTCATGTCTGAAGAAGTTTTATTAAGGATGAAAAAATGTACTAATATAAGACTGGAGGAAAACATGCTTCGGCAGAGAATTCACATGAAGGTTTGCTTGGTTGTTTCATTTTCACCTCTTGTCTGTGTGAGAAACATTATATTTGTGGTTTTGATTTATAATTAATTGTGAAAGTAACCCTTTTCCAGTAACCTCAATAACAATTTCTGTTTTAAACCCCTGCATTTACATACAAATTGTTCTACAAATATGGCAGCTGCTCGACAAGGATTATGGAAAGTTAATGCTGTCATACCTTCTTTAATACTGTGATTTATGACTTCTGGGGACTTTAACTAAAGACACAATACTTTCACATGACTGATCTTAAAATTTACGTCATTACCAGCTTTCGAAAAGACCATACACATTAAACAATTAACTTTTATTACCAGCTTATATCTGTGGAAAAAACACAACAAAACCAAACCATCAGATGAAACAGATAAACTCTATAGTATGGACATTATGGCCTGGAATTACACAGACATGAAAATAAGATGCCGCTGCTTCAACATGATTTTTTTTTTTTTTTTTTTTTTTTTACATCCCTAGCTACTTTTTTTAATTATTATTATTATATATCTAGGTGCCTTATCTAGGTCAAATAACAGTTATTTGAAAACTGACCTTGATCAATAAAATCATCTTTTGCTGAATTCCACATAAGATGTCCTTTTGATACCAAAGGATTAAGTATTGGAAATAGGCGTATGTAGTAAAGAAAGTAAAGCAAAAATATGATAGGCCGAATCACTTTCATTTTTATAAGCCCATTTCTCCAAGTCTTTTCATTTGGTCTGGTCCCCTTTATTTTTCCCTGTGTGGACCAAGCTGTTAATTGCATTTTGACACAGGAAACAGCCCATTAAAGCACTGTAGTCAATAGTAGTCAAGCACGAGTTTTAAGTGCATTGTCTGAGTATTTGCTGTCTCTATTCAGCCGACTGCCTTCTGAAAATCCATCTCTAAGGGCTGTAACTATTCTTCTCCACTCTAAAAGGAGACAAGGTAGCATAAAACTGCTCAAGACATTGCTGAATCCTTCCAGTCTCAAATAAGAACAATAACCACAGCAAAGTCACATCAACGTATCTTTGTGACAGCAGGAAGAATTAAGTACAAACAAAGATTATGTCAAGGATAGACATCCTAGCTTCAGAAAAGCCTTGAGAGCGAAGGTAGACTGTGTCCATGAACTACTGACAAAGTAGCATGAATGAAAGTCTTGATTTGAATCAGCCTGCAACAACTAGAAACAACTGGGTACATTAAGAATAGACATTTTTAGCTTATTCTTTCTTTTCTTTATTGATGAGCACAAAGCTACTAAAGAAGTGACTATGATTAAGGCATTTTCAAACAGGAATTAGAGTAAAAATGGTGGTACAAAGAGAGGTTTTATATCATAGATACAGCTGTTTAAGGAAAGAATCAAACAGAAAATGTTGCAGAAATGAGAAGTCTTTCATTTTCTTCTGGGAGAAGATCAGGGAAGAGAGAAAAGCTGCAGCATGTTTTATGATAGCTTCAGTCCTTAAAAAAGGAACAACCAACCACAGCCTACTGAACATAGTATCAGAAGACTGTTAGAAAGCATGCAAGTTCCTTTGACATTAGTTATTCATGTAAATATTTCTGACAACCACTACAAGATAAAATATTAGTAATTTAACAGTAATGTATGACCACTAGGGGTAATTTGAATATGTCATAAGACTGTCTTCTAATACATATGTGAATTTTAAAAGATGGTGCCATAATCAATATTTTATTGGTATTTTCTGCTCAGCGCTAGAAAAAAAAATGAAAAAATGAAACCTGGCTGTTTTTCAAAAGGTTTCCAAATGCATTGTGCTTTATATTTTTATTTTTGATCAACTATATTCTTCATACATTTTACCTAGGGTCCATTGCAGCTGCACAAACATTTGACACAAAATTGCTGTTTATCAGAATAAAGATTCCATAAATCATTTATAACAATAGCAACACTAAGACCAAAAGTGTTTGGTCTAAGTAGATTTGTCTCAAAAATATACATTCCATCTCTGATGGTTGTGGTTTTTAGACAGTCTAAGTGCATGGAAAGGTGAAAGGTTCCTTGTGTCAAGTACAAAAAATTGCAAACAAAACCTGAGAATGTAAACAGTTTTCTAATGCAAATATCTTTTAATATCACTTTGTGCACATATAAATGAAGCAATTATTCAAATCCTCAAGTCCTCCTGCATGACAGCTGCAATGCAAGATTGCATGTAATAGCTTGGATCTCCCATGTCAGGGGAAAAAAAAAAAAAGTATTTTTCCACATTAAAACAATGACAACTACATATTTTATCTAGCAATTGGATCAAAATTACTTAAACTTTTATTATGAAAGTGACATAGATAACCATCATAACACAGTAGACTGCAGAGTGCTGCCAGATATCCCAAAGTCCATACTCAACACCATTACCAGTCAGCTCCATGTAGACACTCTCCAGAGAGCAACAGAAAGGTGATTTAACATCACATCCATTCCGATGAGATCTGAATAGAAGTTCAGACAAAGCAAATCTGAGAGGCATCAGTCCTGAGGCCTTGCAAACTCAGTACAAAGCTTAAAGCCTGATACTAGCAGCAACAGTATTGTATTGCTGGGTTACATGACAACAACATATTTTGTCAGATGAAAGTGTTTTGTGGATATATTTTGTTCGCCCCCAGGTCATAGTCTTTCCACTGATAGTAAAGCTTTCAAAATGTCTCCTTCAAATTACTACAAATGATGATCATATGCCACACTGTATTTTAAAAGTAGCTACATCCCTGTTCACATTGTTATTCCAAAAATAGGCTCACTCTGCTGAATTGTTGTCTGCTCTCGTACCTGAAAAAGTGTGCTAGTAGCATTTTCACTATAAACAGATGGCAACACCTACCATGGAATTGAGCAAACAATAAATGAGGTCAAGTATCCTGTGTTATTTCAGATATAACCAGAGCCATACAGGTTGTAGCACCTGTACTCAGAGAATACAGCAACTACTTTATACTCCATTTAGGCATGAGTAAGAGTTGCAGTTTTAATTCTTACCCTTCCAAGAACCATCTTTTGAAGTGCTTAGCCCCACAAAGCAGGTAGCATAGACTACAGATCATGTATCAGAAATTGTGCATACCTCAAAGTGCTAGGAGACACTCTTTAGGAGCTTCCCAATGACAGTGCAGCTCTGCATAAATCCAACTGAAAACTGCACCTTCAAGGCACTAATGATCCTGTCAGTAAGACAGGGAAAAATTTTGAACTCTGCTATAGCTAGAGGTTGTAAAAGAGGGCTGTAGAGAAATAAACAGTGGGTTTTGCCGCTTAGCTGAGGATGAAAATCTGAAAGTGTTATGCAAATGAATTTTTGGAAGGTGTTGGGCAGCTTATGGAAAGTATATTTACATAAAGGAAGTTTTTGCTAGTCTGTAGTAGTAAGCAACTGGTGATGTTTCTTTAAGAGCTTTAGGATTAAAACCACCTAAAGTAGCATTAAAACTAAAGCCGTTTAACCGCTAAATGTAGTGTGCTTAAGAAAAAACAGGAATACAAGAAGGCTTAGTTTTTACTGAACTTTACTTTTATGAAAGTGAACAAATTAAATGACTGCTAGTTGCAATCTGCTGATTCAGAACTGGATGCAGAGCTCATTGGATCTTTCCTGTTAAGTTAATGGGCTTCAGATAAGACCCATGAGGGATATGGGCAGTAATGTTGATATTTTCTATGCACTGAATGCCACCAGCATCTACTGTATTTTTTTCTTCTGTAAAAGTGTTTTCCATGCTTAGCTTCCTCTTTGCCTCTATAATAAGTGTGTTTCAAATGTCTTCGTACTAAGAATTGTACTGAGAACTATGTACCTTTCAGATATCCTGCCTAAACATCAGATTTACAGTAATAACAGAGTCTACTGACTTATACAATGTTTCACTGGATTGGCAAAAACCAGCTACTCATCCAGAGACAGACACCCTCTGACAAAATTCAGAGCTTTACTGAAATTCTGTAAAGATTACTGGGCTTGTATTTCATGACTTAAAATGTAATTTTAAGAGAAAAAGGTGTGTTTGCTTGCAGCAAAGTAGTCTTTTTCCAAAAGAGTAATAAAAGTTAAAGTTTATGTGTATTTGCATCCCTCCAGAGGCTCTGCAAATAACTAGTCTTCCAGTTTGTCAGCAAAACTGAAAAATTGGATCCACCAGATATTGGGCAGTAGATTCTAGCCTTTAGCTCAAAGACTCCACCATAAAGGATGCGCTAGATGAAAGCATTTTGTATGGATAGTCAAGATTTCCAAGGATTCCTATGTTTAGCATTGCAGAAGTAAAAGAAAATGTTAGTTTGCAGAATTCCTTTTAATAGGGATCACATTTTTTTCTTCTTGAACCTCTTTTAGATCTGCCTTTCTCAGGAATTGCAAATTAATTTCCTCTGCATACCAACAGCATCCTGGAGAATTTCTGTAGCACCTTCCAAGTTATGTTTCTGTGGAGTCTGTCCATTCTAATCACATATGAGAACTTAAGAGGCACAAATCCAAACAAGGCTATGGGTTTCCTTATCATTCACTGACTGTGGGCAGTGGGCATAGACATGTTCATGATATGGATGCCTGTGATTGGCTGACATTTGGTAAGTGCTTGTGAGTAGGATGGGTTTAGTCTGCGGCATGGCTTAAAAGGGGTTTATACGAGTCAGTATACTTTGGTCTGTAAAAATCTGGACCTTTGTTTTTAGGACAATAATTTCTGAATAAGTTGCCAACATTTTGAGCTAAGAATTGTCTAGATTATCTTGTGTAGTCACACAAAGGAACAAATGTATGTGTAGTGATAATATGGAACTGTGCCATTTTGCTATAAAGTTGTAATTACATCTGCTAGACTAGTACGTAGTAGGGCAGAGCAAAACCTTAAGCATCTTCTTCATCCTTGCAACAAGTTGGCTTTTGTTTGTTGGTTTTGGGGTGGTTTTTTTTTTTTTTGAGGGGGGCGGGGGTGGTTTGGTTTTTTTGTTTTTTTTTTTTTTATTTCAGCAAGTGTTTCAATCACTTGGTAACAAAAAAAAAAAAAGCAGAAAAGCAAAACAAGCCAATAATAACTTCTACCAATAGCTTTCAAAAAGGCAATGCAACTCCAGAAGCTGTAGCAGATCGTCTCTACCTACATGACCAATGAATGATTTTTACTGGTATCTCCACTGTCACCATATCATTTTAGCATTATAATGATCATTTACTCCAAAATCTTTTCTGCTGTACCATTCTGCTTTCATTGGCTCTGCATACTAGCATACTTACCAAAATGCTGACCAACAAAGTTGACTCCTGTTATTTATGAATCACTGTAACCTAATGTAGAAAGTATTATTTCAGTAAGAGTAGACAAAAAATAATTTGTTAAAAATTTAAATTTCCACATGAATGTGTCAGTTTTGACAGAGCTTTCAACAGAAATTAAAATTTATGGCTAAAATCAAGGAGCAAAATTACTGTTTCCATATCCTCTGTGGGGGTTCCTACATATCTAGTTATCTTGGAGGATCTAGTGCTGGTTTTTCCACATCTTGAAAATTTCTATCCTGATGTAGAATAGAATAAATTACTAAGTCTTCATATCACCAATGTGTATTACAGAGAATGGAGAGCACTCCCTGCCTTAACATAGCATGTTTATGGAAATTCAAAGCACTATGGCAAATTTAAATACCAATATCTGAATTTATGTTAATGTTGCATTACTCCTTAGTAATACAGGCAGAATTTCAGTAAGTAGTATTGGAAAGATGTAAAACATATAGTCATATATAATTTATTCAACTGTTTATGAGGAAAGCCTGATGGTAGAATAATTTTGTATAAATATTTTACTCATTGATTCAGCTAATTTATGAATAACAGACTTGACTTGTTAATATTTTATTCAATGCAAAATGCCAAAATTCATTGGATAAATTATATGCAACACAATTCATATATCTGTAATTGCATGTCACCACTCAAGGATTCAAAAGAATATTTTTCTGTGCTGGTATTGAATTAGTAATGAATTAATTTATCTAGGTTTTCTTTGTTTGGTTTTATTTTTAACCTTATTGTCTGCATTGGATAGGGGCTTTTACCTTAGTCACTTCTTACAAAGAAGCTTCTTATATAACTAATAAGTCATGATTCCATAGTCAAAAATAACAGCATCTTTGCCTAGACATTTGCCCTAACTCAGAGAACAGCAACTGGAAATGAAAAATTAACAGACATTTAGTTAATGGTAAAAATGTACTCATTCGTATAAACTATGAGCAATGAAGTATACAAATTAATAAAGGAAATTAAAAATATCAAGGAAAAAATCTATCACTTTTGGGGTTTGGACAATAAGTGATTTAAATATAGCATAAACATGGCAATGATGTAAGCTTGCAACACAATGAGGATAATGAAACTACCAACAACAACAACATAGGAGAAAAAAAAGTGTTGAGCAAATACTTTCTGTATTTTGATATAGGTATCATATACCTTCATTCCACAAGTTCATAAAGTATTTTAAATTGAAGATAGGTATAAAATTTATAATATGGATAAACATTAAGAAATCAAATGGGGAATACCTCCAACAGTCTTAAAATTTAGCTGAGGATATCTGAAGTTATGAGGTTTTTAAAATAAATCTTGAGAAACTGTTGAAACCCAAAACACTGACTGAGTGTTAATGTGCTAATGTTCATGACAAACAAATGAGATAATCCAATTAATCAGTACAGGCTGATTAGTTTTCAAAAGAAAATACTTTCAGTAAAATAATACTGATTTCATCCTCTGATGTTTGGAGAAAGTTACTTTTTAAACCTTATATATAATGTATATATAAAAATCCATATATATGAACTTCTGCATTTGATGTAGTACCACCTAATACTCCAACTGAAAATACAGAAGGATGCAACATCAATAGAATACAGATTACAAATCACCTAATAACTGACTAATTCTCAAATGTAGTTTCCAGTGGGGAATGACAGTATAGCTTCTACACAGATTTCACAGGGACTGATACAAGGTTTCTCACTATTTAACATTTTCATTGATGTCCTGGACTATTAAACTTTGTCTATGACAAAGATAAGTGCCATTCACTTTACCTGGTATCTAACTTTGAGACCTTGAATGTGTTTGTCAATCAATGTTCAACTATTTGTAAGCTCTGTGAGCTTTTCAAGACAAGTGAAGATTGTAAGAAGTGGTTTTATGTTCATCATTGACAAAAAGCCTTGGAAAAAAGGTATCATGGCCATTAGCAACACTGAAGTCCCTACACAAAATATCTTTTGATACCAGATTTTACCAACCACTCAATAATCTTTTTATTTTGAGAAAGCCATATTTTAACTGCTGCAGATGTATCTTGCCTTAATAGACGCCCTTGATCCTTTAATCTATAGCCTTAATGTTGGATTCAGGCTTAGAATGTGGAAAAAATAATATCAAGTTCCCCTATTCTGGGGAATTAAAAGGTAGTTTAAATTAGACATAGAAGAAACTGAACCTGGGGTTTACTCATCTCCTACCAATATTGTCTCTTTTGAAGTAGTTCTGCAGAAAGAGTTTATTTTAACTTAAATGTGGCACAGAAAAAAGTTCTGAAACACTGCAAGCCATTTGAAAATAAAATTGTCCTTCTACATTCACGTATATCTTAATAGCATTATTCGTTTCCTATTCAAATTCGTCTGCACCCTAACGCATAAACATTAAAGTCTCCACTGCAGTTTAAGCTCTGTTGTGCTAGGTGCTGCATATAGATCATAAACAAAGGTTCCTGCCTGAAGGGATGTGCAGTTCAAGACCTTCACCCTGCAAAGACTCATTCAGAAGATTAGTTTTATTAACTGTCAGAAGAGTGACAACAATGTACAAGCCTGCCTAACTCATCCATCTAAATTTTTTGTTAAGGAAGTGGTACCAGTGATCTCAGTGGAACTGCTTATAGGATACTATAAATTTAATATCAGCATATGTCTTTAAGAGAACAGGGTCATACACGTGGTATTTCTTTCCTTTACATTGTATGTGATTTATGCTTTTTCTAATGGTGTGTTGTCAGACAAGAACTGCAGTAAGATGAGTTATTGTTCAAAGTGTTAGTCTGGTCCCCCCAGCCGTATGGTATATTGTGAAATGTTGGCTTGGGATAGTTCAACAGTCCGTCTCTTATTAGCTTGCTTCTAATGCGACCACACTAGACCATTGCCTGAAAAAGTCATTTAGCATTGCTGTACACAGATATTGCCATTATCCTTCCTGTGATTGACTCTTTGGCACATTCTTGTTCTTTTATACAGTAACGAACCAAATGGAAAGCAGAATACATGCAAACTTTATAAGGAAGATGAGGAAAAGAAGCTTCTCGTAAGATGACAGTTTTGGAAGTCTAGTGTTACACATGGCATGACACCAGTTTGAATAATGTTTCTTTGAGTCATAAGTCAAGGCCTTGTCATGGTTTAACCTCAGCCAGCAACTAAGCACCACACAGCTGCTTCTGCCTCCCCCCTCCCAGTGGGATGGGGAGAAGGTCAGGAAAAAAAATAAAACTCATGGTTTAAGATAAGAGCAGTTCTATAACTAAAGTAAAATAAAATATAATACTAACAATAATAAAAATATAATAATACTAGTAATGAAAAGGAATATAACAAAAAGAGAGAAATAAAACCCAAAAAAATAAAAGTGATGCGCCATACAATTGCTCACCACCTGCTGACCAATGCCTGAGCAGTGATCCGCCCCTCCTGGCCAACTCCCCCCTGTTTATATACTGGGCATGACGTTCCATGGTATGGAATACCCCTTTGGCTAGTTCAGGTCAGCTGCCCTGGCTATGCTCCCTCCCAGCTTCTTGCACACCTGCTTGCTGGCAGAGCATGGGAAACTGAAAAGTCCTTGGCTTAAGATAAGCGCTACTTAGCAACAGCTAAAACATCAGCATGTTATCAACATTGTTCTCACACTAAATCCAAAACACAGCACTGTACCAGCTACTGAGAAGAGTTAACTCTGTCCCAGCTGAAACCAGGACAGGCCTGAAAAAGGCTTGCATAAAATCTGATTTTTCTGGACTTACTTCCCCACATATTTGCCACATTGTTATATAACTCTGCTTCAATTTTCCTTCTACCTTAATACTTTGTAACAAAAAAATTTGTGGAATAAAATATCTTTTGATCAGAAAAGTTCTAAGAAGTTTTATAAAAACCTCTATTTGTTAGCCTCATTAAAGGCAGACACTGGAAATTAATGTTTGACTTTTACCTTAACCTTAAAATATCATTAAATTTCTCATATAAGGAGGTTGACAAACACTTTAACTAATTGGCAACATTTCCATTCTCTGTAGAATTTTGTAATAGAAGAGAATTGCAAGTGAGAAGTGCAAGAAAGACCAAGATGCAACCCAAAATATTTAGTGTTGGGACTGAGGTTTCTGCTTGTGGAGTACAACTTAGTACCTGAATTTTTCACCTGCATCCAAAACAGAGCATTATTTCTAGTCGGCACAGTCTAGTTGATCCTCCAAAATAAAACAGGTAACTTGCTCTGCACAGTACTGATTCTCTTACCACTGGAGTATAAAGCCTTTGTCCCGGTATCCACTTTAATCATTAGACACAGATTATACAACACTATTTGTTTATTAATATGGCCTCATTCTATTTAAGTTAATCTTGATTACAAAGTGGAAGGTAAACTAAAAGTCACGAAACGTAGCAGTCTGCTTCTTTCCATAAATCTTGCTGCATTAAATAGTTTTATATGAAGTGAGTAACATCCATTTTGGGTTATAGCTGTAAATAGTGAACTGCAGTGTTGGAATTTCTTAACAAAAAGATTTCAGGCTTGAAATTCCACTTGTGGATTTATGACAGTGAAACCCCAAACCATATGTTCATATTATGTATTTTAATACAAATTTCTGAATTGATTCCTATCTACTTGTGTTTCATAAAAGGTCCAAAAGAATGTATCACTAAGGTGAAGTCTGTAAGAACTGATGTGTAAATATCTATGAATATATATGAATCTTTGAAATAATTATTAAAACTTATTTGGTATCAATGAATTGAAACATCTGTCAGTATCTGCTGTTATTTGGATGTAAGAGAAACACAGAGAAAAAATATCCAAACTTTCTTTTGCAATTTCATCAGCCCATGAAACCTGTGAAAATTTTGATTAGCAATTATTCACAGAGATAAATTACTCAAGTGCTACTTAAAATAAGCTGTCAACAGGAAAAGGATAGATATACTTGGCAGACTCATGAAATAGGGTTAAGACTTCAAATTAGCAGTGCAATTTAGCATTCAGATTACTAAGTATGAAACAGGGCAAACAAAACCTCACAAAATGTGGTATGGAAAGAAAAGGAAGAATTCAACAGTAGAAAAATCATAGAAGTTATTCTATGATATTTGGTGATGGTACTTGCCTAATTAAATGAGAGGTAATTTCAGTCTTCTGTGATCTCATGTAAATGTAAGAAAGGTGGAAAACTAGACACTCTACTTTTCTGGTATGGATACAATATAGTATTGCAGTGATATGATTAAAAACACATCCTACTACACTATACTGTTTATACTATAATATATAGTTAGGGGCATTGCATATATTTTACCTGGACCATTCTTCAGTATGTATAAGAAAACTCAGCTTCATTGCAGGACTCAAGTTATTTTATAGGGCTATTAATTTGAGTAAAATCTCCAAACCATCCCTCCAAAAAGTAAAACAACTTTCTTATTTGCAAGAAGATTTTTCTCTTATCAACTTTTTCATAGCAAATATGACCATGGATTACCACACCTTATTACTACAGGACAATTTTTAGTGCAAATGTTCTATCTTCATAGAACTGTGACATTTTCTGTCTGCTGCTCAGACTTTGTTTCAGTTGTGATCATTGCCATCCCAGTCTCTTTGCAATTATACTGCAAAGATTCCAAGGTGGGGAAATCACAGTATATCCATTCTGTAGCAGCACAGGTCTTTTCTGTAGCCTCCAGCTGTTTATGCTTAACTCAGGTAGCTTATTAAGGCAAACATATCAGTCCAAAGTCTACCTAAAGCACACCCACACACCTTTAGATGGCCTAACTCAACCAGCAAGACTATGACATGCCACTTTCTATGCTGGGTAGCTCCCAGCACACAGTTAGGGGATATGACTAGCACTGCCTTACAGTCTGATGCACTAGCTGGATCGGTAGCCAGTGGTTTTCAGTATGAGATTCAACACAACAGTGAGAGAAAGTACTAGCCCCACACATCACACATCTTGTTTAGACTTTAAAGATGAAATTAAGAAAGGATCTCCTTTTGTTTAAATTTTACAAATGCTCTAGTAAGCAGCTGAAGCTTCTAATTAAGTAAAACTCAAATCATACATCACCACAGCCATTTTTCATAGTAACTTCAAAGACAACCTTTTTTATGATACAGAAAGCATTAATATACAGAAACACACCATGTTCCTTCAGCCTATTTCTAAAGATGTCATGGGAAACAGACAAGTAGTTCAAAACCAAAATAGATTTCTCCATTTCAATGTCAGTAGCAATGTTTAAATCTATTGATAATCTTGTTCATGATGCACAGACCAAAAAAATAATACCAAAGAAATAAAACTAAAGATGATTAAGAGTTTTCTGACCAAAGTTTCTAATTGGAAGAGCGTCCATCTTCCAAAATAGATGCATCACAAGAGCATACCACTTACAATAAGTGTGTCTTTGAAGTGGTTTTCCAGGTTCAAATGCAAATGATAATCAAAATGAGAGCTATCCAGAGCAACAACAGTCTTGCACTCAGAGATTTTAGTTGACAGAGACCCAAGAGTAGTAGACCAAGATTTCATCTGAGAAAATGAGCAAACTGATAACTTTTAATTGCTCTGCTCTCTCTTGATTTCTTCCTTCCTTTTCATTGTTTCCCTAACATCTTTCCTCCCTCCCATCAAAAAAAAAAAAAAGTAGATCAAAGATTGTCCTTGGAGATTGTTTTATCTGGGTACATAAGAATATGATGCAGGAACTGCAAAGAGTCTCTCGCCCAGGTCAAGATTTACATTCTTTTTTTTTTGGCCAGAAAAACAGGAGGCAACACCTATTGCTCTATGAATATATATTTCTATTCGTTTCATGTCTTTATTTTGTGCCTCTAATTATATTTTGAGTTTGTTTTTTTTTTTTTTTTAATAATATGCAACTTTCTTGAAAGAAATCTAGTTGCAGGCCATGACTGCAACACTGGCAACTGAAAAAAAAATCTGGCAACGATTATTGCCAGTACCTGTTTTGATTCCCTAGTTGGCTCAGACTGCAAAAATCCATGTGTAATAAACTGAGGTCTGTGACATTCCTTGATATTTTAATGGGGTTTGGGGAACCTACATAGACTTCATAGTGAGTGTATACTACTCTTATGACTGCCCAGACTAAAAAAAAAAAAATTAAAATTAAAAATTGGTTCGGCTGGAAGGGACCTTTAAAGATCAGCTAGTCCAACCCCTCTGCCATGGGCTGGGACATCTTTCCTTAGATCAGGTTGCTCAAAGCCGTGTCCAATCTGACCTTGAACACTTCTGATGATGGGGCGTCCACTACTTCTCCGGGCAACCTGTTCCAGCATCTCATCACCCTCATCATAAAAAAATTTCTACCTTATGTCCAATCCAAATCTACCCTCTCTCAGTTCAAAAACTTTGCCCCTTTTCCTGTCACTACAGGCCTTGGTAAAAAGTGTCTCTCAATTTTTCTTATAAAGCCCCCTTTTTGTATTGAAAAGCTGCAACAAGATCTCCCCAGAGCCTTCTCTTCTCCAGGCTGAAGAACCCCACCTCTCGCAGCCTTTCCTCATAGGAGAGGTGTTCCATCCCTCTGATCATTTTTGTGGCCCTCCTCTGGACCCACTCCAACAAGTCCATGTCTTTCCTGTACTGAGGACTCCAGAGCTGGACACAGTACTCCAGGTGGGGTCTCACAAGAGCAGAGTAGAAGGGGAGAATCACCTCCCTCGACCTGCTGGCCATGCTACTTTTTACACAGCCTAGAATACAATTGGCCTTCTGGGCTGCAAGCGCACGTTGTCAGCTCACATCAATTTTTCATCCACCAATATCCCTAAGTCCTTCTCTACAGGGCTGCTCTCAATCCATTCATCACCAGGGACCTTGCACTTGGCCTCGCTGAACTTCTTGAGGTTCACATTGGCTTAGTCCTCAAGACTGTTAAGGTCCCTTTGGATGGCACCCCTTCCTTCAAGCAAATCAACTGCACCACTCAGATTGGTGTCATCCACAACTAAATAATATTTCTAAAATTGCCTCTTGACCTTTGTGCTTTACAAGGATCAAAAAAAAATCACAAAGAACTTGGCAGAAACATACCTCCTGGTAATATAATATTTAACATCACATGGCTAGATACATAGTAGCATAGCAGATGAAAGTGAACCTATCTCCAAACACTGGACAAGACAAATACAAACCATCAGAGAACATTCTGTGTGCATCAGCTGAAGAATTTTTGCCTTACATAGTAAAATAGGTGTTTATTAATATTGATATTTACAGACTAAAGTGATTTTTTTAAAATTAATGTCAGTATTTTATGTTTTTATTTAATAGCAAAAACAAAGGTGGTTTGGTATAACACAATTCACAACTCATTATGTTTTCTGATCAATAAAAATACTTAATGAACACTTTATCTCTTTTAAGCCCGGGAATATATTTACTACAACTGGAAGAAAAGTTTCATGATCACACTGAAATAATAACCAGCCTACATCTGAACTTTATTTTGAAAATTGAGATGGTTCAAGTGTGAAACCATGCAAAAATGAACTTCAGTTTAGACTAGCGGGAAGATTTCCAAACAGAGACAGCAATGTGGAGTTTGCATCCAATAAGAATGAGTCCCATAAATGTAAATGATTTGGCTATATTGTCCATCAATCCCTTTTTCTGCCATTGAAAAATCACCCTGTTTGGGTCTCTATTTTTAAACCTCTTTATCCTGGTGCTGATACCAGTGCATCCTTTCCTCCTTTCATATTCAGACTTGTACTTTATAATGAAGAAAAAACAAGTTTCCTAACCACATATTCCATAATCACTTTTTACTGATTATTTTTTATTATTTTTTATTTATAGAGCTGTTGGTTGTCCTGTAATCATTGTTTTATGAGGTCTGCCAAAGTCAGAATAGCATCTTTCTGATTTTAATGGACATTTTCTTTCTGTGTTCAAGAGCTTCTAATTGGATCTTCTGCACTTTGACTAGAATCTGCAATCTGCTTTTGCATGAATCAGACATTTAATGACATGTTCTACCATACAACATTTTTTGCCTTTCTATTTAATAGTTTATAACTAGAAGCATCATTGATGAATACTTTAAGTATGTTGCTAAGTTTGTTGACAACTACAGGAATTTGATACAGACACACTCTCAATTGCTGCAGTCTAAAAAAATTTACATACATATTTACAAGACTAGTGTGAATGTGTGTGTACACACATATGTACAAATCAACAAGAAATTTCTCCAGGAAAATGTACTATAATTTTATGAAAAAAGTACAGGCATAACATTAACATGTAAAATTTTTAACTGGAAATGCACATGTATTGCTGAATTCAGTGTAGACAGAACAAATAAAATGGCTAATACTAGGATTGTCTAACACTTTCTATCAAAGTAAATTATTCATATTAGTTGTGGTTTTGGCAAGCTTTCGTGACTCAGGATGAAATCTTGCTAAGGCAGCTAGTCAATTTGTCATAAAGAAATATGTGTTCTTTCACCAAGCTAAAGAATCAAGAAAATCTAGCACTCCGCCTTGAAATATAACAGGGAGTGTCCTAATTTCAGGTAAGCCTTGTGTCACTGTTATCAGTTATTACCAAGAGTTACACAATATGAAGGACCCACACTAAACAAATTGTACAGCCCCTGACAGTTTTGGCTTTTTCCTCTTGTTTTTAATGGAGATACTAAAACAGCTTCGTAAGTTTCTGAAAAAGATGAAGTTTTAATGTTTGCAAAAAACTCAAAGTTTCATGACAGTAAACATTAAAACCAGAAAAAGTTAGTAGTTTAATACTTGGATTTAGATGCAATAAGTAATGTATTAAACCACAGGAACGAATACTGAATAAACATACTACGCTACACATCTCCCCCTCGTGGAAGGAATCCCAGCCATTATTAGCTTAAATGAATCACTAGGGCAACTGCTCTTGCACAAAAATCCTTCCCAGAAATAGCCTGAAGACTGAGGATTTTTCTTCTCTTTAAAGATCTTGTATTTCTGGATGGTTCCACATACTTAGATATTTGCTTTTGCTGAGGTAATCTACTTGCCAAAACACTGACTACTGAAACAAACACCATATGCTTTGCAATTCTATTCTCAACTCAAATCCTCTAGTGCTCTTTCTGTAAAGAGAAAGTCTTCCTGTACCTTCCAAATAATTCCTCATCCGCCTCACACTGGGGAAATGTTTCTCCTTCCATTAGGCCAAGATGTTCATATGGAAAACATATGAATAACAATACAGAAATCATTGACCTGGGAGAAATTCCTTTCAGGAAGGGGTTGGAGAACTCAAGAGTTCCACAAACATGACAGTCTAGTCCAGCTACTTAAGTAGATGAACACATTTCAGTAGGCAAATCCATGGATCAAACAATCAAACAGAAATGTATTTCAGAATTCACCACCAGTAAAGTGATATTTCTAAAGTATGCTAGATAGGAAGAACAATTTACACTGGAAATTCAATAACTTACTATAGCTTTAAATTGCTGTACCTAATAGGCATGAGATAAACTATTGCTCCATTCTACTTTAGAAGTTCCCAAGTTGAAGCTTAACATCCTGAGTGATAACTAACAAGACTTTCATTTTGGTCAACCAACTCTTACTGCAGATGATCCAACAATAAGAACCATTCCAAACATCTGCTCCTGATCTTGACTAAGTAATTCCCAGAACTTCTTTGGATTCAAAACAATGCTATAAAGGTTAGTGTCATTATTTACTCTTTAAAATCTAAAGCAGAAATGGGAGAGATTTGGACTAAGTCACACCATAACGGAAGCAGAAACAGGTTCCACATCTCCTGTGTCTGAGCCCATTAGATTGTACTACATGACAAATGACTATAATTTCTATTCTATAAGAAAGTCTTCCTTACAAGCTGAGATCAGCTTGTTATGCTATTCAAGGAGAGTTATAGGCTTCGCATTTTCAAAGGCTAAATTTCTCTCCCATCCTTAAGGCCCTCTACTCCATTTATTTATCAAAGACACATAGCAGAAGAGCCCAGCTTCTACGATTATCCACATAAGTAAAAGGCCATAAGAAGAGACTACACTTCTGAAGACAATGTATGTGAATGGATGCAAATCCATTATAGCCACCAACAATAAAGAAGTACATCCTTTGTTTTCAAATTACAGACAAACCCAAAAGTGTGATAAATGCACAGAGTATTTCTGTAAAGTTGTATCCTAAAAAGAAACAATATTGTGACAGTCAGAAACAAAACTAATTTCATTCTCAATGGGCCAGGATTTATATAGTAAGAATGAGGTAACTCCAAGATGTCTGATAAATCTCATGTTTAGACTTCAAGATCTTCAGAGCACCAGACACAAGAATGTGATGTTGAGTAATCTTTTATTTATCATTAAAATCCCACTTAAGCAATTTCAGACTAGCCAGCTGCACAGAGAACTTTGCCAGCTGGTACTTCTGGAAACAAAAATCTCATGTATCATTCCTTCTGATTACCCTCAGAAAAAACCTACCCCTTCAAAAACAAGCTCTTCTACTTCTGACTCCCTTTCATATGGGAGGTTTTACAGTCCTCCCCAATGCCTTTAAAAACTCTTGATTTATGCAAAAGGATACTTTGATAGATATTCTTTATAAACATTTTTAGAAAATTGTAAAACATAGTAAGTAACCATATAGTCTACAAACTGATATAGCTGGTCATAAACAAATGCATTTTCAAGCCTGCTTAGAAAGCAAACTAAAGACTACTCAGTAAGATTTTGCTGTCTCCAAAATCTATGCACAGACAATAGTAAACATTTGAGTAGATTTATTTAGCTGCAATAGAAGATTTTACCAGGTTTATTTATTTCCTGCCTTATATTTTTTCCTTCATAATGAATTGTCTGAGAATATCAGACTGACTAAATCACAAAAGGTTAAGTCTTTTTCTAATCCTATTTTATCATATGCCATGATTATATTACAACATAACAGAGAAGATTTTTGGTTTTTATTTAATATTCAAGATGTTTTATCTCTTGCTGACAGACTGAAATATTTTTATCTTATTCTGGAAGACTTTCATTTGTACAGAAAACTCTTTTTTTAAAATTTCTGTCTGATGTTTTCCTGGATCATCTGTTTTAAACATTCGAAGGCAAATACCTAGAAGTTGGAAGTTTCTTCTCTATTGCTTTTTCCAGGAAATAGTTTTACTAGTATTAGTCACTATTTCTTTCAGTCAGTGTGAAGCTATATAGCAGCTGACCAACAGTTACTTTGCAAATCACCATTTCAACATAGAATTGTTATTCTGTTTCTACAACATGCACACACTCTGATAAGCAGTATACTAAAATTTGGTAGGCTTTTGATTTAAACTTTCTTCCAGAGCTGCAATGAGAAGTATTAGTAAACTTGGACATTTTTGGAACAAAATATGACAGTGAACAATAGCCTAAAAAGCCATCCCTGGAACAACTGTTTTTATGATGTACTTTGACTCCCCCATCTTTCATTTCCTTTCCAGACCACTGCCATGTAGGCAATCCATGGGCTGACGAGGAACAGCCCTTCCAGGCAAGCCTGGCAGCACATTCATCTCCCTAGGTTCCCATGTACTCTCCAAGATACAATCTGACCGCACCCAAACCAGGTTCATGTAACAAACCTAGCCTTGGTAGCGAGAGATAACTTTTACAAAAGTATTCCTCACAGCATTACTCTAATGATCAGGCATACGCCCTAAGCATTATTCTTGAAAGAGTACTGCAGTGGAACTAAGTTATTGTTTATGTCCTGTGTGTTGTGGAGCAGGAAGACAGGCTGTTCCACAAGGAGGTATATGAGCCAGAAGCCAAGGTGAACCCACCACCACTCCCAGGTGGTGGGGAAGGCAGTGCCCTTACAGCCCCACAGTACCTGAGCAGGATTAGTGAAAACAACAGGTCCAAACATCCAGGGATCATAAGGCAAGGTGAGGTCCAAAGTAAACTCAGGAAAATCAAGCAGCAACTCAGACTCACCAGTGAACAAGACTGAAGACAATTATAACTGCAGCATCACCCAGAGAAAGAAAAAATACCCCAGGCAGAGCTTAAATGGAGCCCCTGGGCACATGGGCAGGGGTGGGGTGGGGGGGGGGGGGGTGGGGTGGGTGAGGAGCCCCAGGTGAGGGAGCCCCAGGTGAGGGAGCCCCAGGTGAGGGAGCCCCAGGTGAGGCTGGTCAGGACCATTAAAGCCTAATAGTGCCCCAAGGGCCCTGACATTGAGCAAGCTCTTGTCAAGGAGTAAACGTCACCTCAGAGGAGGCAAACAGTTTAGACCTAAAGCTTAGGGAGGAAACTGCTGGGAGCTCACGTAAGATGTGATTGTCACTTGGACGTCAGCTTATCTGAAATAATTTATAACAAAAGTGAGAATCTGGCTCTAGAAGATGCCACTTTTACATTTCCTCCTTCCTCTAGAGGTAATCTTCCTGTGACCCAGAGTCAGCCAGTGATTCAGTTTCACAATACACACAGAAAATACAACATAGTTTCTCTACAGTGTGTTGACTACTGTTCCCAGATTTCAGTTGAAAGGATTTGACAAAGAATTATTAATTCAAGTGTATCTTATTTTAAGTGAAAATGCTACCACAAAAATCTTGAGAGCTGCAAAGACATGCGTGATTCAGGGACAGCTATTTTGGTGTGCAGGCTACATGAAGTTAATATGCATCTCCTGAGCATGCTGGAAGTGAGAGAAATGGCTTGACTGCAGGCCCTGTGGGAGTTTCTGGGCAGTTTCGAAGTCCTAGAAGGCCATCGCAAATTGAAAGTCCCCTAGGATTTCTCTGATTTACAACCTAGGCTACAGTCAATGCTTTGCAGCCCTGAAGAAAAAGTACACAGAGCTGCTCTGGCCTCCCCCTCCTATCGGACAGGGTCCCTTCGCCCAAAAAACCACAGAGAGGAGCTAGCCTGTTAAAGGATTGATTTCATTTCAATAGAATTGGTGGCAACAGAAATGAAAAATGAATTTAAAAATCTCTCAGCTACCACTCAAAGCTACAGGTTTCCTGAGCTAAATTTTCATTTTATAATTAAATTGCTTACGCCTTCCTCTGGTGATATCAGAGGAATGAATTTTTTTTTTTTCTTATTCAAAAGGAACCTTGCAGAGAAGATTCATATAAGTCTTATGTTTTTTCCCCATTTTATCCTGTCAATGTAGGATAGATTAGGCAACAAAACTCTCAACTGTGATCCTGTTCAGCTGGTATTGGAAATCTTTGACTGAAATCACCAGTGCCACAAGTATCTCTGTAGTGAAGTATTCTGACCATGGGGAGAGACAACACTGCCCCCTTAATTCGCAATATTTTAAGACCCTGCAGGATCCATCCTGTGGGTCAAAATCACCCATAGTCATCAACAGGGGAACACTGGGGGTTTCCTGTTATGTTCCCACTTGAAGAAGATTTACTTCTGGGATGCCAGCCACAGCTCGCAGTTCTCCCACTCACTTCCCAAGATCAACATTTATTTCCCAGGATGTCTTTCAAAGTGTTAGCATTTCAGTTGCCTGAGGTTGTAAGCTGCTGCACACAGTGTAATGCTAGGCCAGCAGTCGCCTCTATTTTTTAAAGAAAACTTCCCTTATGTAATTAAATCCAGGCATTTGGACTTGACGGCGATTTTCTGGTGCTTATGCTTGTATGACGGCGTCCAAGCACTGCACGGGCTGGGGGCTCCCAGGGGTGGGACAGCAGGGCCTGGAAACCAGGGTAGGCCAGGGGCAGCGGGGGCAGCTCCAGCCCCAGACACTGAGCACCTCTCTGGGGAAAGGCAGAGGCCAGGCTGGGACATCAGGCTGGCGCGAGGGGGCCTGTGGCCAGGCACAGCCAAATGGCTGCTGGAAGCGGCTCCCCAGGACAGGGATCAGCCCCGGCTGCAGCCGCCCCGCAGGCCTCCATGGAGCATCAGGCCCAGGTCACTGAAAGGGGTGCTCCCACAGCCTTACAGAGGGGCCAACACCAGCAGTATTGCACAATGAATCTGCAGCAGAAATGCACTAATTATATAATGTACAGGCCAGAGTCATGGAAAAAAAATCTACCAGCAAAGGCTAAACAGTTTCCAGTGTGGATACTTCTGCTAGATATCCACTGCAAAGTGAGCAGAAGTTAGAAAGCAAATTAAGATTTTGGAGCAGGCACAGTTATCCGCAGCTGTACAAATAGCATAGTCAAGATAATGGACTTACATTGCATGTGTTTGACAATGCCAGCTAATAATTTCTTTAAGTAAGCACCCTACTTGATTTCTCTCTTTCTGCAATTCCTTTAAGAGCAGAGACATCAACCCGTAGAAATATCTTCTAGCACAACTTGTTAAGTAATACATTTCTGGAAAACTGAAAAGTTCAAAGGAGCAAGTCCAGGGGAGGATAAGCCAGTGATGACTAACTTTTGCCATAAGCCATTGTACCTTTGGTGGTACAAAATCCAGATAAGGCTGTGTTTTACTAGTTAAAATATTTTATAGAATGTAAAGTCTGTTAAACAAATTCTCTGATACGTCTTAGCTGCTTCAGCTCACGCCTTCAAATAAATTGTAGAAAAATTGTATCCAGCTGTTTTCTGACCTATTCCCCAGTAACACATCTTACCAGGTTTTAAAGAAACTGTCAAAATATGCTAAAGGGAAGAATGGAACACATAAGTTCTACCAAATCCACAATACTTTGCTGAACGAACCAAATATGACCTATAACAGTTTACTCTGAGAAAGAGTGTGAGGAACTTCAGAGTGGCCTGAAAAAATAACTTAATGTCACATGACATTCAGTATTGATAAATTTAAAGTACTGCACACTCAAGGGAAAAATATGAACATACAGTTTCTGAGTGCTAAATAACAGTATTCTTTTCAGGCTAAAGTACTTAAATGAAAACCTCTGCTTAGAAAAATGTTTTGGCCAAGTAAACATACCAGAAATATCTGTAGTCGTCTATAGAAAACATACTGTACAAGTTTGCTTTTAGCTGAGATACTGTGGAGTATCCTTCATTCTATCTCAAAAAAAAAAAAAAAAAAGAAGCTCTGAAAAAGGTTCAGTGACTGGCAATAATAATAATTATCAGCCTTGGAAAATTCCTATTTGAAAGAATGGCTTAAAGGATTGGGATTACTTGCCTTAGAAAGGTAAGGAGTAAGAAGGCTCATGACAAAAGCATATGAAACGATAATTGGTGAAGACATGATAAAAGAGGAACTCTAGTTCTTCTTTCAACAAAAGAACAAAGAATCATTCAGTGAAACTGAAAAATGGCAAGTCAGGATGAAAGGAAATACTCTTTTTCACAGAGTGCGATTTTAGGCTATGGAATTTAGTGCTACAGGATGCCTTTGAGGCCAAGAGTTTGCAAAATGTCATGAAGACCTTGTTATCTAATTGGTAAGAAGAGTGTCTAAAGCTTAATAGTGAATGATAAAATAAATTTTGGAAAAATTAAACACATTCTTTAGGTAGAAGACTAAATAGGGGATTTGTCCTATTCCCTGTTCTTGTGTTTCTATCAAAGATTTGGGTTAGTATTGTGCAATAACCCCTCAAGAAGTTTTAAAGTCACTGAAGAATTGTATTTTTGGCTATTTGCATGAGGATATGTGGTTTTGAGAAGAAAACAGGGATAAAGGCATGGTAGAAATGGAAAAGTACTGACTAAACATCAGTTCCATGATATTTTCAAGTATTCTAGAAGGATATCTTTGCAGTGCAAAACCCGATAATCTAGAGCTCAAATGTTTTTGTATGAATAGAGAAATTTTTAGGATAGTTCGCCAGGTGCAGCATGCTTGTGGAACTTTATAGGCTCTCATATCTTGCTGTTTTGATTAATATAAAAAGGTTCCTTCTTTATTTCAACAAAATCATGGACTTCACCACTTCTTGTAATTGTTAACCTTACATACCATTGCAACTTGTAGCACATTCTTTCTGTTTCTGTCTAACACTGAAGTATGCAGAAATCAGTCTGAGAAGTTCCTTCAGAATTTCTTACAGGTGTTGTGAATTTCCAGATTGATCCTGAAGGCTTTCTTTATTGTTTATTATTGAATATTTCCACCAGAAAACATTTCATACATCTTTTCTAAAATGTTCCTAAATTCCAACACTGATTTGTGATAAAATATATTAATAAGTTGAAACACTGAGTCAGTTCTAACATATCCACTATCCCGGCATCATGCTTTTTTCTTATATTTATGAATTAATTTATGTCAGCTTTTGGCTCTCATCAAAGTTCATAGATGCCTCGACTTCTCAACATAGTTGAAAAATATCAGGTACCTAGTGCAGTAGCACATTTTGGGAGCTGGAAAGGAAAAAAAAATCTAGTGCTCTTTCTAAATATGCATGACTGACTGTGCCTGCCCAGGGACTGAGTATTCACACTATACATTGGCTTCAGTGACTGAAAATGCCTAGGATGAATGCTATATGTCATTTTCACCAATGAAAACTATAATAGGCTTCATTCTGCTCCACTGAAATGAATATGAGTTTGCTTTTGATGTCAGTGAGAAATGAGGAGAGACTCTCTGAGCACACAGGGAAAAACCACTCACTTAGCATATGACTGGCTATTTTTGTTCCCTTTTACAATATATTCTACAATATAATACTATTAAAATCTAGTTTCTGTAGTTTTCATCAGTTCTTATGTACCTGAGTAGATGTTGCAAGACCTCAACACTGTGGAGAATCAGGATGCATATGAGAAATGTTTAAGAACTGCAGATGACCTGCTTTTCTTGGCAACTAACAAAGTAAAATGCCTGTAAGGAGAATATGATCAAAACAGTGCAATCATATATTTTTAAACAAAATATAATAGTCTAGTGTGATTTCTAATGTGACTGATGTTTTCATGGTTGATTTATAAGGTTGTATGCCTTATTAATCATTAAAATCTACCTCAACATGGATGCATAAAATATGATTCAATGGAAAAATAAAATCTGATCAAATACTAAACTGAATTTAAATTCATCCCATCAAGATGCTGAATTAATTTTAGATTTTAATCTATGTATTCAATAAATTGACTAAAAACTAAAATTTATTTGAATGCTAATTCATCTGATTAAAATAGTGAACCAATTTAACCCTAAGCAACCCAAACTAACGAACAGTTATATAGAGAACAGAAGAATTGGTCAAAATACTGTTGTCGTATTTTCAGTGTATCATGTATTTAATTATTTTTCTTCAAACAGTTAGAATCATAAGAAATATGAAAATAGAGCCATACGTAGAATATTTATTATGCTTAAACATTTTTTCCTGACATATAAGTATTAGGATCGCTCAGTAACAGTATTTTTGGAACAGCTTTATTGTGGAGTTGCTCACTGGGAATTTTCCAGTGTTATTAAATTTTTTGACAGAAACACTGCATCATATACATGAGTGTTTTATGACAGGTGTGGTACTGGCGTTTTGGAAATGCATGTGTAGGAACTGAATGGTTTAATGAAGAAGCAACCCTTTATTCTCAAAATCTAATAAACAAATGATCCCTAAATCACTGATGATATGCCTTAGGAAATGATTTTGATGGCAATTTTATACAACATTTGCCCTGGGTTCCATATCTCAGTGCTTGTTTTATGGATGGTGAATTATCACTTAAGCAGGGTGGAAGAACAGAAGAAAAATGAAGACAACCTTGAACAATGAAAGATAAGGTTTAATGGCCAAAATGAATATGAACATCAGAAACAAATGGGTTGAAGTTTATGGTACTATCATTTTGATATGAAGACAAACTGTTTTCCATGGATCTTTCCCCACTTAGAGTCTACATGCAATTTTGAATCAACAAGCACACAAAATCTATACAAAGTCAAACAATAAGCTGCTTTATTTGGAGTTGTATATATGTAGTTCTGTATTTAATTCAGAACAAATGCTCTCTGACAGAATTATACAACTAATTTTGGAAAAGGATGATTTAATAATATAAGCTAGGAAACATGACTTTTATTAAAATACTGATATGGTCAACAAAGGTATTTTCTTACCTGAGCACATTACAAAGGATAGAGTATCCTCCAGTGTGGACAGCCAGCAACAAAGTACAGACTAAATTTTAAGTGTTTTCCATTCACAGTGCAAAGTCATCTTCCAAGCCCATGCAAATCTTTTGACTAGTTTTGAACTTGACATAAAAGGTTTTCCCTTGTAACTGAAATTAGTCTTTTGATCACAGCTGAACTCAAGCTTGAAATACAGCTTTATTAATTGCAGTAATTAATATTGTACAATACTTTTTTTTCACTGAGTAGTAGTGTCCATACTGACGCTTAAAAAAGATTCTGATTGAGCCAGGTAAGGAAAGCTTGGGAAAATCACTAGGTTTCATGAGCAAACCAGCTCAATTTACTGAGTCTTTAAGTCTTTCCGTCTAGAAATGTCTGAGAGATGTACCGTGCTGTAACAAGCTCATGTATAAAGGGATTTAGTCCACTTGAGATAGATGGAGTCATTCTCTATGAAATTAGGATTCTAGTACAAGCTACTAATGATTAACCAACTGATGATAAATTTGAAGGAGGAGGACTCTCTCTTTAGAATTAAGCTGGAAAATATTAGTTAGCCAGGTGCATTATGAACAGTTATAATCTAATGGTAATGAGGGAGTATTCAGTTTGGAGGGGGCGTTAACTGAAACACAGTAAGATTTCTAGTTCTGTGGGAAAGAAGTCCATTAACTCCTCTTTATAAATCATCTCCCATTAAGCATTATTCATAATACCATAAATTATATGTAAGTATATTCCACTAACAGAACAAAAAACTGTATCGAAACTGCAATTTAATGATCTTAAACATTTGAATAATCTTACTGAACTTCCTGAGCCTACAGGCATTCTCAAATTTAAGCATATGGGCAAAAACATACAAATCTCTTCCCATATAAGCACTTCCATTCACCTTTGTGTTTCCAGGTATTAACATTAATTTTTTCTTTTGGTCCTCCCCCCACAGATAGTTTGTGTTCCTTAAAAAAGTTTTTGATCCCTTCTTAATTTTACTCCTCTGTCACAGCCATCCTAAAGGAAGAAGCTGACTTTTCGTCTTTATTTCCAGAAGCTTTTTTCAGCTCTTAAAATAGCTGAAAAGAAGCAGCGACCATTATGTCCTCCTCAGCCAACCAGCAACTCCTCTACAGGTCTTCACAGAATAACAAAAATAGTAAACAACCATGAAAATTAAGTTAAATAGTTTTTGAGTGACCTAGAAGATATGCATCTATTTCAAATGGCAAATGCTACAATGCCGCAGATTAAAAAACAAAACAAAACAAAACAAAACACAAACCAAAACCCCCGAAGTTGTATCTCTTTACTCAGTAAGCTGTCACTGTTTTGTCATGTTTTCCATCTGGATTCAAAAGCCTAATGAGGTCAAAGGCCCATGGCTATGGGTTCTTAAAGTATAAAAGAAGACAGATATACTGTCTTCCAATCAAATGGCCTATCCACTAGATCATACACTGGAGTCAGAATTAAAGTCACATGGTTATACTGTTTTTCTCTATTTAAAAAAAAGAAAGTAAAATGAAATAAATAAAAATATAAATATTTTATTTATATATTCCTTGGTATAAAATATTAAATACTATAATACAAATTAAAGAAAAAATATAAGTACTTGAAAACCAGTGTTTATAATAAAAATATTTAGTCGTCTGTGATAACAGTTTTGCTAAGCAGAGAAATGGTCCTTTTGAAATGATTCCTTTGCCTCACTAATTATTTTTTCTATTCCCATTGATTAGAAGCTAAAAGTTATTGCTATTCAGTAATCAAATTTACCTAGCTGGATGTTTTTAATTTGCTTTTATACACGGAAGAAATACATGCACCAGATTTACAGACAAATAAGTGGATTAAATAGAATCTTGTTTAAAAGGATTACATATCAGAAATCTAGAGTGAATCCCATGTTCTTCAGTGGAAGAGGGAGGGTCAGAGTCTCTGTTCATGGGAAGCAGAAAGTTTTTACAACTTTGAACCAGTAAGTTGTTATATTTCTACAGGGTTTCCACCCAGGACCCAGAATTACGGGATTAAGTCAGGAAAAGGAGGTACAAGGTGTGATTTAGCAAGTGTGAATGAGCTATGCACCCTGATGGGGAATGTAACTACAACTTCAGACATGTATTTTTTCTCCTTGGCTTTTTCCTTCTTCTGACAGAAATGCCTGAACCAAGTAGTTTTGTCATTGTGAAAAGGAGCTCCTTGTGCAGTTTCTTCTGTTGACAGTATCGCCTTGAGCTTAAAATGCTTATGAAACTGCAGTTTTAGATGAATGTCCCTTATCTCTGTGGTCTATGACTATTCGATAAGACTGATTTTTACAGGTTCCTTCTGACCTCCCTTTCTTCTAAATAACTGCAGAGAGAGGAGACAATGATTCACATAGCTCTCTTTGATTGTTGTTGTAGATATTAGCTTCCTAGATCATGTATTTTCTGTACAGCCTATAGTAAAAGGCAACATGCTCCAAGGGAGATGATCAAGAGGCTGGATGTGTCCTGGAGAACACAACACATCAAGATCTTTCATGCTGCTCTCTTTTACTGAATGTCTTTACTGATCTGTCCTGACAGCTCTGGACTCCATGGGACAGTCTGACACAATTCCCACCCTCTGTTAGCTGGGTATGGAACAGGCAATAGTATTAAATGATAATGTTATCAAATCATGATGCAGTCTATTACAATGGATACCTGGGGTAATATCTGGGACTTCTTGTTACATTTAGGCACTGTATTTTGCTGTTATATTGCCATGCAGCAAAATTTATTTTCTCCCATATAAAAGTCAGCAAGTCAGATTTGGTTTATCCACCTGTTTTCACGTGGAAATATGAATAGGAGTTGATTTATATGTTAGTTATTCTGATCTTGTACTGAGGTTTTATCTGCACATGTTCTTTAGTTTTCTGAAAAACTCTCCTCATTCTTCAACTTGCAAGCCATTTCAGTACTCTTAGTAATCTATAGCAGCAACGATCTCTCTAGCAAAAATAGTTAAAGCTCTGGTGTTGTTTTCCCATTCAGGCTAGAAATGAGGTAAGGCCATTGAAATGACTCAAGACAGTTCTTTCCCTTGGATGAGCAAACAACTGCATGGCAGCTCACATCCAATGATTTTTAACTATGAAGTTGTCAGGCAAGAATTTTCAGTATATAGTTAATGACTTTGTAACTCCCATGCTTTTTCATTTTTCCTTGCACAAGTGAAGATCATCCTTGACATGACAATGTATTTTTTTGTCCCCAGATGGTTTCAACAGAACTGGAGATAGACTAGGCTGCAGTGGTAGAATAGACAAACCTTTTCCTGATAAAGTTATATCCCAGCACAAGCATACATGGGTCTGTCTTTCCTATGCATCACCCTTTGAATACTTCAGGATATGAAAGTCTTCTTCGTCCCTTCCTCACATATCTTTGCTGATTCCATCATCCTTTTATCCCACCTTCATCCTTCAAACTTGTCAGAAGCCTCCTGTAGAGTACTGTCCAGATAAGCCACACTGTCTCAGTTGTTCCTGCATCACAGCATGTACAGGGACCCCCATGCTCTCTTCCCTTAGCCACAGCTCTGACGTTCACAGCAGTTCCATGTATCACAACAAAGTAGCAACACTTTCTTCCATCCAAATCTGTCTTCTTGCTGGGAATATCATAACTGAAGCAGTAATCACAGACACATAGTTAGCATAGACTGCAGGTACCACTAAGGGTCTGTCCTCCTCTGCTGGATGCCTCCAGGGAGATACTCACTTCTGCAGCAAAGTCTCCGCAACTATTTGCTTTCCCCAGTCATTCCACATCGTGTGGCAGAGACTGGAGACAAATAGATATCTGTGTCTTTCATAGTTGTAGCTTAACTTTTTGTTTCTGTGTTTAGTGGAAGAAATAAAAAATAATTTCAACAAATAATTGGAGTAGTCCAAAACTTTTTTTTTTTCCCCAGAATATTTGACAAACATTTCACTTTATGCTACGTAAAATGCTTCATAAAGCCTGAAGGTAATTTTCCATTTTGCATTTTCAGGACATGTACATAACATGCCCAGAGGGATCAGACCAAAGGTCTGTCTAAGTTCACTGCTGTACCTCTACCAGAGTCCATACAGAGCTGGCTAGGAACAGCTGGCTAGGGACAGATGATAAGGAGTGCCATGTGTATGGACCCTAGTCCATACATGGATGCAGTATAGGAACAAGGCAAAGATATATGATACCTTTTCCCCAGGCTCTAGCAGCCACTTTCATTTAAGAGTCCTCCTAATCTGGATATGGTTTCAATGTGTTAAGGATTCCTCTGCAGATTTCTCTTCCATGAGCTCATTCACTCTTCACTTAAACCTATACAAATATGTGGCTGAAAGTGTAACAGTCCACAGTCACAGAAGTACATCAATGTTGTACCTCCCCATGATGTTTTCACCACTAGGTTAAATTTATATTTTCTATGACTTATGTGGGCTGAGCAGTTAATGTACATGCTAGTATTCCAAAGTGAATGAGCAAGCAGATGCCAGAAACCATTACCCAGAAACAGGTAATAGCTTAGGCTATGTTGCCCACCTCAGAAGCACCTGCAATTCAAATCTCTTTTCTGAATCTGACACATTAAGTGGGCATTTTCCTGAAGCACCATGGTGGGTGTGCTGGTTATTCAATACAAAGGTACAGAAATCACATTTCTTTCCACTTTCAAGTAGTTTACTTCAGAACTTTTAAAATTATTTGCTTTGAGATTTCAAAAACTTGTTCACAATCTTCTTAGTTGATCAAAAATTGAATAGGTATATGAACACAACCTGTTTTCTGAAATACTTTACCAAAAAACCCCCAAATATATTATGCTCTACTATTTATCATAGCATTGGACTCTGTCTAGCCATCCCTGCTTAATGACTTATTTGTCCCTTTCTTTTCCCATTTGTTGTTAGCCTGTCCTTGTTTTATCAGTCATTGTCCATGATAACTTTCTGGCTATTAAAGGGATGAGTCTTCCATTTCGATGAATCTTCTCTACTTTTTTAACTTCTGTGCATTCCTCTTTCGGGTAGTATTTTTTTAGATTACATTATCAATCACTGTTTACTGAATTTTTTCAAGGCTCCATTGTCTTTTATCTAATAAAATTTGAAATAATTTTTTAAAAGGTGGGGTTTTTTTAAATCCTCAACTTGTTAAATCCCAGTGCAATCAGCAGGGGGAATCTGCAACAACATCTGCCACAGAAAGGGCAAACTGTTCTTTCTAGTACAGGGCAAAATGGCCTTTGTAATGCATTTTAGCAAAGTCTTTACTCCTAATGCACTAGCTTACTGAGGCGTGCAAAAGTCATTTCCACATTAATCTACACCCGAGAAGGCTTCTCTGATAAGACTTGGCCTCAGTCAGTAAATCCTTCTCAGCTCATCTTAGTACTACTGCAAGGCTAATTACACAAGCAACAATCACATATCTAACCAGGAGGTTGACTTAATTTTAAGCTCCTGTTGGAAGCTATACTGTTGGACAATTCAGTGCTGATTTTCTCTATCTAGAGTATTACATATAAACTCCTGTGCTCAGTTTTTGCTGACTTTATTTCTAATAAAAATGAAGCATTTTTCCCCCTTCCACATGCATACGTATGCACCTCCAATTATTAATGTTAAACCCTTGTCCATCTGTCTATGTTAGCAAAGTTAAATTCTTTCTAGCAACTCCCTTCTAAATCACTTCACCACAATCACTCTGTACATGAGAAGAGCAGAAGATTAAAATGACTTCTCAAACTGGTGTTAGACATAAATGCAAAAGCTTTGACTAAAGTTAATCCACATCTTTAGATACAGTTCACTGAAATGAGGATTTGTAATGTTTCTGCGGATGACTTTTATTTCTGATACAGAGTGTAGCAAGTTCTATGTTACTGGAAAAGACTCAAAACATGAGATGCATTTGATTCTGAAACTAGAAGTTTGTAGGAAGAAAGGGCTTTGTATGTAATAAACAGAGTGCTCGGCTGAAAACCACAATAATCAAAACATTGTGACCACTGAGCCTGGGGCAGTGCGCTTTTTCCCCTCCACAGAGCATTGCAGTCTTCTAGTATCGGAAAATGCAACCATTTAACATGATGGCTCTCCCAAAATATTATGATCAGTATCATAAACACAAAAAATTTGTTTTCTCTCTTTTTTTTGGAAAACATATTTTTAATTTCTCTTCTGGATATCTTTAGGTCATGCCTTTAATCTTTTCTCCACAAGCATGAAGACTTTTTATTTTTTAAAAACAGTGGAAATTTACTGATAATCATTCAACTCCTGTGGAGGGGATTAAGAAAAAATACCAAATATATCAAGATCATGATGAAATTGCAAAGGCTGGCAACAGTGATTCCTCTTCAGCTTGTTAGCTCTGCCAGTTGGTGTGTGGGTGGGAGCCAGAGGCCCCCACCTTCCTATGCTAGAGGATGTGCCTGCAGGAACTACAATCATGGCTAGGACAAAACACAGCTTCTTGCGTCGCTTGAGTCCATGTGCAAATAGAAAGCTATCATCATGTCCTCAGAGCCTACAATATTCTAACCAAGGAATAAACAAAATACAAACTGTGCCTGCTATGCATTCAGATGACAAACCACTTGATCTGTGCCATCACAACATTTTCCATCAGTCTGAAGGCCAGTCCGACTTTCTTATCAGACCTGAGCTCCCCCTTTAAATCTTGTCTAAGAAGTATGATAGCAAGCAATCATAACATTTTATTATTTCTATGTACTTTCACAGTATCTGACACAAAAGGTTTAGACAAGAATACTATAAAAGAGAGTGTAGTTTGTCATATCTTGACAGTTGAGGCTGTACAAGAATTGGGTAGACTGGCCACTCCTTGAACAGTGGGAGAGTCTCAAATGCTAATATGGATGCAGAAGAAACTTGCCAGGCTAGGTTGGATCTAAATAACAACGCTGTCGGTTTGTAGGATAGAAAATATTCCGCATCACTACAATTTTATACATAATGTAGTTACCAAATGGTTGATGCTTGTGAACTATTACCCAGCTAAATGTGATTTGTATCTAACATTATTACATTGTCTAATGAATAATATGGAAGCAGGAAGGAAAGAACACACAAAGCAAGCAACTATTGCCTACTGCAGTCATTTCAGAACAAAAATTGTTAGTCTGCCTTTTTCCTGCAGTTCTATAGTGGGTCTGTGTCTATAACTGAAACACAGCTTTGAAACAAACAGATGTACAGAACTCAGAACTGATAGTAAATTAATATGATTAATGTAAATATAGAATAAATATTAATAGAAACAAATATCAGGGCATAAGATTTCATGCTATATAGCCTCAGGAGATGAAATATTTAACTGGTTTGGTTTCTCCAATTTAAATAATATTTTCTCATCCACTGCTCAAAGTTGTGAGAATTAATTAATGTCTGCTTTGACCTATAGATTGCTATAAAATGCCAAGTTTTATGAATAGTTCTGGATTATGGATTTTTTCATAGTGCCTTGCCTTCATTGTTTTTCACTCCCATATGGACAGCATATTTTGCGGTTTTTGCTTTACTATTTAAAAGTATGTTTCATTGGTTGCATGTAGCTACAACTACTACAGATGCTCATACGGATATATCTCTTCTAAAAAAATGTAGGTTTTCTCCACAAGAAAAGAGGTTTGTCTTTTACTTCAGGTTAAAGCATACATGCCATACATACATACCCATTCTGTGTTGGACGTGTTTCACAAGGTAACTTGAATTTGTGCAGAAGAACGTGCGTCTCCGCATTACCAAGTCCTGAACTCAAGTTCTACCCTCCACAGAGCATGCATGGAGAAAAAGTAATTCACACACACACAGAGCGTTCCCATGCATTTTTAGGTACATCAGGCTCACTGAACACGTCATGGAGAAACAATCTGCACACTTAGATCTCATACATTAAACCTGGGTATTCCTGTATCCACAAATCGCAGCTGGTTTTGCTTTGACATGGGATGCAGAATCTCACAGAGTGACAGACTGGTTAAGATCGGAAGGAACTTCTGAAGGTCATCTTGTCCAACCCTCCAGGTCAAGCAGGCCCACCTAAAACAGGCTGCCAAGGACCATGTCCAGATGGCTTTTGAATATCTCCAACACTGGAGACTCCACAACCTCTCTGGGCAAGCTGTGCCAGTGCTTGGTCACTCTCACAGTAAAAAAGTGTTTTCTTATGTTCACATGGAACCTCCTGTGTTTCAGTTTGTGCCTATTGCCCTTGGTCCTGTCTCTGGGCAATGCTGAAAAGAGCCTGGCTCTGTCCACTATGCACCCTCCCTTCAAGTATTTATATACATTGATAAGATCCTCCTTGAGTCTTCTCCTCTCTGGGCTAAATAGTCCCAGCTCTCTCAGCCTTTCTTCAGAGGAGAGATGCTCTAGTCCCTTCATCATCTTTGTGGCCCTTGGTTGGACTCTCTCCAGTATGTCCACGTCTCTTGTACTGATGAGCTCAGAATTGGGTGCAGTATTCCAGGTGTGACCTCACCAGTGCTGAGTAGAGGGGAAGGATCACCTCCCTCATATCTCATATTCTTCTGGGGAAGATTTTTTAAAATAATAGCAAGAAATAAGAATAATAGTAAAGATGCAAACATGCAGTTCAAACGTGCAGTTGTAAATTCAAAGGCTTGAGCTGTTTCCTTCTCTTTTGACTCTACCTGATAAGCTGGGAAAACCAGCTCCCAAGCTAAACTAAGACTCGATAGAGCCCTTGTAACAGAAGACAGAATTTTAAGGCAAACTAAGCGGAAAGCAGCAAGCTCCCAGTAAATACGAGCCAAGAAGAAATTTTCTATGCTGTTTTTGAGAAATGCACCTTGCAAATGGAACTGAGTCTTATTTCAGATGAAATATATTCTAATAGGGTAGAAGAAAGACTTGCCACACAGCACACACTGTTCCAATCCATAAAAAAGCTAGGAGCCTGGCTTATTTCCAATATTTCCTTCTTATTTCCAATAAGAAAAGATTCATGGTAAGCAACTGACTAGATAAACAGACATTGTAGACTGCTGCAGAACAGTGTAACCATATTAAAATATAGATATACTCTATAAAAATTGCATGATGGAACTCCATTTCCGTCTCCCATCATTCTGTGTATAAAGTGTTCCCTTACAGAGCACAGCCAGTGGTAGCAAAGGAAGACCTGATCCTTTCAGATGGCACTCCTTGTAGGAGAGGAGAAGCTTTCTGTGTTTCTAAAACCAGTAGTACAAATATTCTCACCTAATACCCTTTTCCCCAGGGCCTCCCTCCTTTCCCAGCCTTTTGTCTCTTTGTTCTTCTAATCTGCTCTCTTGGTCTTGATTCTGAGCAATGAGACCCTAAACAGATATTGAAAACAGCCAGTAGAGGAAGCTGGAAGGAGACAGAGGCACATGCACTGGGGGCAGTATAGACCGGGGGGACCTGGGAAGGGTATGAGGTCTTCTTATGTTTGCACAGCCTCTTAGTTAATACTTTATACAGTGCATAACACAATTACATTGCTGCTACTCCCTATGTATTAGTGACTTTAACCTTGCACTTCAGAGCAGTTGTATTTTTCATTGTTTTGTTTTGTTTTGTTTTTAAAATGGAACATGTCTTCAGACTAGCAGGTATCCACATGGAAACCTGGAATGTTTTCAGGAGGTCTGGAAAGCCCTATGAGAAAAAATTGCTACAATTTTGGCATTTTTATTTTGTGTTCAATTAAATTCCATTCTTAGGGTTTTTATTCAAAAACTTCTTTCTCCTTTGCCATGTTTATCCCATGGACAAACAGTATCTGATTGTGATGTTTCGTATGTTTGCCTTTCTAGTTATAATAACTCTTTGTATTCCCATGATGATTAACCCCCGGGAGTCTTCTCACTGACCTCAGCAATGCTGGGGTTACTTAGCATTATCTTGTCAATCAAAGTAATTCCATTTAGGAACCTCAATATAGCTCTAAGACCTTGGCTTCAGACACTCAGGCTTGAAATCTATTAAAATGCAAACAAAATAATTTTTGCTCACATTTCATTGATGCCTGGCAAGTCTGTTCTATTAACCAATGGCTGGAGGATGTTTGTTTTGAACATGTGTTTCATTAACAGAATAGAGAAAAAGCCATTTATTTTTGACAAATCTACATAAGCCTAAGAGTTTTATTTGTTTCATTACATTCTCCCATTTTTTAAATTTACATCTAAAATGCCCTGTAAAGAAGAACTAGATCCTGATTCCCACTCATTTCAATATAGCTAGCTATACATTCAGAAACAGGCGGAATAGGAATCCCAACTGCAAATTAGAAGTGTAAAAAGTGGTGGGGCTTGTACCTCCTTAAAGTATCTCTACTCAGCTCTCCAAAAGTGTATCAGTACTTATTCTGAATTACTTGTGCCCAGCAAAATATATGCTGATATGAACTGTCTAATGAGGGCTTTTTGGTAAATCTAATTCCAGAACAAGAGCCCTGAGATGCCATCACTGATGGCATGAATGCTTCCAGTCCATTTCAGTGGTAAATCAAACAGATTAGCTTAAAGCAACTACAGTGGATTATGAGCTTTCACAGAGTTACCAAATTTTGGTGTAAGACAACTCAGAAACAACATTAGAAACCATGCTTTATACCACTCAGCTAGATTTGCAAGATCATGTCTGTCAAAGTGCTGAGTTTCTTTATATGTAGAAGTGGTGAAAAGGGCTTTGGGGGAATGATCATTATAAACACTGTTTTAGGAAAAGCTGCCTCTAGTGAATGGGTTTTGTCTAGCATAGGTAACTGGCTAGTTGTCATATGCTATATAAACATCGTGAAAACAACATAGGTATTTTGAAATTATATTTGCAATGACATTGAAAGCAGAAGTTCTCTGCTTGTTCATGTTGGGTCATCTCCTACTAATTTTATACATCATTGTTTGGTTAAAGTTTCTCATTAGAAAAAACAGGAAAAGTATAGATTTCTAATCCTTATCTACTGAATGTATTTATGGACATGCACATGTTGCTAGATGTGCCAGCTCTATAGTCAAAAATTCTTACAACCAGGAAGAAACACTTGGTTGATGCCTATCGACTCCAGTGTAACTATTTGAAAGAACTTACTACCATGAACTGCAGTCTTGTCAGCTGGAAGTGTTTTTCATCCTGTTAATAAAGACTGAAACTGAGATATGTGGAGATGGCTCTTCTGTGATTACACTGCTGTTGGCACTACAAAGGAAAGTACTACTTGACAGATTAAATATATAGGCTGACTCTAGAAGCTAATACAAAGTATATTATTATTCCATATTTCTCTCTGGTATTGTTTTGAGGCTCCGACCAGGACTGCAAGGGTCTTTAAAATCATTGTTTGAAAAAGTGTGTATACACGAGGGGAATATCTGTGCATTAAGACTACAACCAAAACAGAATACACAAAAAGAACCTGAAGACAGCAAGAGTTGTGCAACATCACATAGCAGAGCAGTTTTAAATTTCGAAACAGCATCAAGATATTCAGAGTACTTGCAGAGTTCCAGTTCAGGAGAACGAACTTTCCAAGGTTTTAAACACCCACTCAGCATTGCTTTAACATCAAACACATTTGATTGGCCCGGAGACATAGATATATGAGTTCTGTACCACCTATTTATTTTTCTGGAGATGATTACAGTAAGTGCTATATGAGACATCTCAAGCAGCAGACAATATAGGAATGGGAAAAAATTTATTGGGTGCCATCCTAGAACTACACATTAGTTGTATTATATCCCCAGATATATGAATTGGTTTTTTTTGTAACAAGACTATTTCGAATAGATGCTATCCTTCTCCTCAGATATGACCATGCAGAGTAAAAGTCTTAGTCAGGATTTTGATTGCTTTATATGTACAGTACATACAGACTAGTACTTTTCTTTTTCTTTCCTGCCTTTTCACAACTAAATGAGATTGTGTGTAGCCTGTGGCATACACACAGTCTAAGTCTATTTTTGTTGCAGGTGGCACTGAGGATTAGAACCTCTTCGGATATGAAGTTATGCCTATGCCATTACAAAGTAACATGGTTATACCTATGTACATCTGAGAAGGCTCTGTCCCTTAACCTATGGATAGACATAATGGTGAAATAACGTGGTCAAATGTCACTAGTTAACGCTCCTGTCTCAACCACTGATTAGTCCTCCTGAAAGGCTCCAGATACTTCACCCTGCTAAATGTTCTCTGAACATTCTTCACAGCTGCTGTAGTCTAAACAAAAGCACAAAAATTCAGGTGAGAGAGGAGTAAATAGAAAATAAATTTCTTCTCCTCCTGCTTGTGCACTTTGCATGAACGCAGACCTTGTTCATAACCTACTCTGACCTAGATCAGGATGATAAAAAACCCCAACTGTTTCAGCAGACTAAAGAGTCAATAACAGTAAATTTTCCCTTACATATTATTTTTATTTTTACCGGGGTCATGCTCTTAATTAGCAATATATTCATGATGTGTCTTAACCATTACTATAACATAAAAATGAAGCCAAAACCAGGAGACCAATTTTTATGATTGAGTTAAAGGAAACTTTATTGAGTTGTGTGTTGTGTTGTCTTTTAATTTCTGTAACATAAGAAAAAATCTGTGGATGTTAACAAGGAATACCAGAGCTCCATTACAAAAATGAAAAGAAAATTATGATGTGAATCACCACCAAATTAATGTCACATTATCAATAAGTTCATAGCTCTCAAGAAAGCAAACTTTACTTATACTGAACGAAATAAACAGAGACAAATTTGTTGTGGGTGTTTATTTCTGGAAATGTTTGATAGTTATTCTATTATCATTGTATTTTTGGTGTTATTCTGCATCACTGCCTTCTTCATCTCTGATTATAGAAGGTTGAGAGGGTTGCTCATGACTGAACACAGAATAACATTTAATCTATTTATTCCAAATTTGCACAAGATTTTATACTTCAGTTCTCCTGTGCAATGAATTTAAGGAAGAAGGAGAAGAGGGTTGAAAAGCCTGTTCAAGATTAAGTGCCCTTTTAGTTTCTTTATCACAGTAATGAATCTTTGCAAATTTCATGTGCTAAGACAGGAATAGGACAACTATATGTACTTTTTTTCTCTTTCTAAATGTACACCTATACACACTATATATATATAACACATGCTGTAACATATATTTATTGTGTGCATAGATGTATGCATGTGAGTGTGTGTGTGTGGGGAGGAGTTAGCATTGATTAAGAATGAAATATTAAATTCCTCAAACATCAAAAGTTAAGATAGTTCCTCAGTTATTGACTAAATCACAATGTACATTTTGAGTATGATTTTCAAATGTTCTTGGTATCAGTTTAAATCTGTTTCTATGAAAAGTAATGGAGAAATTTCCAAAAGCTGTCATAAGCCCCTTTATACTTCTTACATATAAAGTAGTATGCAGTAGTAATGTACAATATTGGTTGAGAGCTAATTTTTTTCCTTAAAAGGTTAAAAAACTTTACACCACCAGAATGGCCATAAGATTAAAACAGGCAAAAAACTCCAAGCAAAACCCAAACCCTTCCAGCCCCAAGCTCCCACAACAATACTATAAATGTTCGTAGCTAGATTAAATCTTTGACTAACTCAGCAATGAGTCTGACTTCAGTTAGGTTGGTTGCAAACTCTAAACATTTTCTTGATGGTGTCATTTCTATGGAACATATTTTTTTTTAAATCTGAAAGGAAGTAAACTGAAGCTATTCGGTTTTCAAATTTGCGAGCCATTCTCACCTTCAGCCTCCACAAAATGAACAAACCTGGCATGTACAACAGGAAAACCCAACCTTATGTGAGTCTGGCTGAACCTAGTCAGTCTAACCAACATCCTCTCGACCATGTATCCACATTTTCGGAAGTGTTTTGGGTGTCCCACGTTCTGGGTGCTGAATTAGAGCCACAGCCAGTGAAGCTAGGACTGCAACAGGCAGCTGTGATCCAGCACATGCAAGGGGCAATAGTAAGGGAGAAGTGTCATCACAGGTATCATCAGCAACAGCAAGAGGCTTCTCTCAGGTGCAAATAGATCTTAGTATTTTTCTGCCTTAATGACATAAGAGAAATTTTGTCTTTGTTCAGCTTGTTAGCTCATGTGAAAAGGGTAGCATCAACGAACTGAATAAAAGGAATTACAAAAGTATGAAAAAAACCCAAAAGGGTAAGAGCAGAATTCCAGTAATGTTTTTTTTTATATAAAGATCCACTTGAGGCCAATGAGCTAATTTCAAAGTACAATATTAAGAATCTCTTAATCTATCATGCAGTTCTTCATAGTAGAAAAGAAAAGGTTGGTTCAATAACCAAATCCCAAGTCAGCTGCTGTGATTACTGTGATTCCCTTTTCACTTTTGATAAAATAGACCCTTTTCCCTTTGGGGGTTGTACAAGCCCAAATCAATGAACCAAAATTGGTTCCAACACACCAATTTTGGTTCATTGATTTCCAGGCCAACATTCCTTTTATTTACTAGACATAATCTCACAATCTGTCAGTAATATCTGTAGCCCTTTTTGTTTGAATTTATTTCAAATGTTTTGTCTTCTTTTAATTCTTCTTCTAGCATCAGTAATTGTTTCAGGTTACTGTTATATTTTATAGAAGCTCACTTCTCACAGCTGAACACTCACATAAGGTGTATTTCTGGGGTACACTTTCTGCAAGTCATAAACTATATTGAACCTGAACTTGTTGTTACAAGCAAGAGCTTCTACTGCTTAGGCAAAAAATATAAAAATATTCTAAATAGGTAGCCATGATAGGTTTTTATCTTTTATGAACAAAATGGAACAAAGTTATATGCACAACCAAGAAAGATTAAACTTACAATTCCAAGACTACTATTGGAAAAGTTAGGTACATTTTTAACTTTGGTATGTTCTAGATTTGCAGGAGCACACTTAACTCAATATTGCTTTAACTGAAAGGCTTAATTGGAGCTAAGTCATACAGTTCAAATGTGTATTTTGCTGAGCTTACACCTTATTAATGTCATGTCAAGGTAAATGAAAAATAATACTTTTCTTAGAACACAAATGGATTATTTTTTTCCCGTTACAATGGCACACATGAAATTTTCACAATGTTAAAGATGAAAAGTCACAATTACTTGACTCATTTGAATTTTAGTATGATTTTAGTTTTTCCTCTTTAAAAAAATTTAGTATTCCCTTGCACTATCATGGTAAATGTAATATTATTTGAAAAAGTTTTTGTACCTAGTATATGAAAATATGTGGCTGATATCAGAAATATCTTTCATTTTGTGGCCTGAATGTTCTTTTTTAAAATCTAAAAGGCTAGAAAAAATGGAGTAAGGCAACAGAAATGATCTCAAATTCCATTTTAAATTACTGTATGTAGCTGAATTTGGTTCCTAAATTTTATCTGTTTTGAAATGTCTTTTTTTTGTTTCAAAAGAACTTCAGAAGAAATGCATATTCTGGTTCAGTTATTGCTTTTAAGAGAATATGGAATTAACAAAAAGCAAGTGATCATACATTGATGAATTTGAAAATACATATTTCAAAGGATAACAGAAAGATATAGGCCTCTGATATTTTTAATGTATTCATCTTTCTAAAAAGAAGTAAAAGGCTCAATTCATTGTACATTACTTTCACTAGTAAGCCAGGAATGCTACACAAAATGGAAGAATTCCTTTTCTGATTGTTATTCCCATGTGTTTAGTAAATTTTATTTCACATCCTGGTTTTAGTCCTAATCAGAGAGAGAATATTGCATATGTACCTTGCATTTTGAAAAACTTTGTCTGTGTTTCTTTGCATGCTTATTAAAATGGATGTTTTAACAGAGGTGATAAATGTGCATCTCCGACATATTCCATTGGACCTATATTTTCTTTTTTTCATTCCATTCATCCTTCTACATTGCATTTTCATTTTCTCATCCTGGCCTGATCCAAAGGTAACAGAAGTGAATTGAGTAACTTCCACGGTTTCCGTGAACTCCAGGATGGGACCCTTAAGTAAGTGTAAATGAAGAACTATATGTCTGCTTTTACTTCATGCACAGCATCTGAGACCTACATTGTAGATATGACTTCATTTTAGTGAGTCTGACTGTTGATTTTGCTTAGCACCCCTGGCTAAGGCACTCTAAACTTACTTCTAAATGGTACAATAAAATGAGTTACAAAGATAAGCACAAAGAAAGAAGTAAGAAAGAGAGTACAAACAAGGTTTATAAAAAGACAGGTAAAATAGAAATAATAATAGGAGAGAAGAGACGACTGGTTAACGAGTTGCTAAGAATAAATGAGCTTTTGGAAGAGATTTGAAAGAGCACATTGATGTCAGAGAATGAGTTGAAAATGGGAGCTTATTCCACAACAGACAGGCAAGGAAAGAAAGAGTGTGTGAAGTCAGTAAGGATGAGAGAATTAAAATCGCCTTTATGTTCTTGCTTTTTGCATCTCAACAAACAACATTCAGCCGTAAAAGGTTAATAACAAGGAACTTGTCATAATTGCATAGCTCCCCTCCCAAAATGGCACAGAAGCAGCAAGGCAAAACATTCACGCTTGCCAGCTATGACATGCCTTGATAATTCTAAAGTAGTACTGAGAAAGCTGGAAATAGATTAATAGAGAGCATAGCAAATGGAAGGAATTATAAGCAAGCAGACCACAAACTATAACCAAAACCTGCCCAGGAAGAGTGACAAAAAGGAAACGTTCACTGCTGTTACATGAACTCTGACAGCATATTTAAAGGGCTGTTAATATGTGTGAGACAGTGGCTACAAATACTGAATTTCTTTAGAGAATGTTTACTTACTGGAAGTTCCTCAAAACTGTATCAGCCTGGTTTCCTGATGATAGCACATTTGCCATTGTGGCCATTGTAGTAAAGCAAGGATGAGGGCAATTCCAGTGTCTCGTGCATCATCAACAGAATTGCCACACGCTTGTTGATTACAGAATAATTACTAATGCCAAATAATATCTGAAACAGAAAGAACACAGCTTGATGTTTCTGATATAGACCTGACCTTGTTACGAAGAGTACAACAAATACTACATACATCTTACATGAAAGCTACATACATCTTATATGAAAATCAATAATGGAGTATAAGTGTCATTATCAGGATTTTTTTATTTTCAGTGTTGCTTTTCTCATCTTAGTTTTATGCTTGAAATCTGAGGTGAAAAAATCAAGTAAACATGGTAAGCAAAGACAATTGAACTGATAAAGACCCAGCGTGTAAGCAGCCACTGTGCAGCACACTGCACCAAACATAAGATGTATAAGGTGCAGATCATGTAGTTTGTGCAGAGGAAGAAAAATAACCTAAGCATCACTGTGCTTCAGCTCTCTTTTCCAAGATAAATGTAGCCCAAAGATTTCTGGGTAGATGTTGGAGTGTTTAGGGCAAGGTAAAATCTACATAATATTCATAAATTGTGCAAAAAAGTAATAAAATTCTTAGTTTAACATTGTGTCCTGTTAGAAAGATGTACTGCTTCTGAAAGTTGTTAAATACATGAATTTTTGTAAGTCACTTCTTTTAATATCGTAAATGGGTTTCCAAATAGCTGTATGTAGTATTTCAATTTCCCCTGGCAAAAGCATTTTTTATTTTCCTTCCTGATATTAAACTCTGATTTTCTTGATGCAGTGATGAAATCTCTGGATTGTTGCCTTACAAATATTTAAAACAGAACAGAAGAGAATAAGCAGGTCTTTATAGTAGAATTCTTATTTTCTAGGCCAGAAGTATTATTTCCTAGGCCCCAGTAAGACAACAATAGGGGCACAGTAGCCCAAGAATCAAATCCTGACAGTGCAATAAAGCAAACTGATGTTCTTTTTCCTTTTCTCTTCTTAAAGCAAGGATGTTATAAGATATCAAATATTGCAGGAATTCCCTAGACTGGTCCTGCCTGGAGAAAGGAGAGAAGCTGTGCAGCATGAGTCATTCTTAACCAATCCCTCTTCATAACATCTTCTCCCTTTTGTGCCCCACCAGAACAGGTCTATCATTTCAGATGTCTTCTCTCAGGCTCTAGCAGACACAAAAGTGTCAAGAGCTCCTTGCTTGTGAAGCTAGAGGATAAGCATTAAGAATCCTCCTCCTTCTCCCTTAGGGAACTAGTCAGTCATTTGCAGAAGACTTCATACCCTGCCCACTGCTGAGGCCACGAGTTGGATTTTTTTTAAACAGAAGCAAGAATTTGCTATTCCTTAGCACCAAAAATCACACAACAAAGTCCCTACTCCACTGGCGTCATGGGTAAGACTCCCATTGGCTCAAACAGAGCCAGAATTTCACTCCTTGGCCCATTGTGACAGAAAATCCAAAAAGGGCACAGTATCAACCACCAACAGCTCAAGTCCACTCATAAGAAAGTATGAACAGTTTTTCATGTAACCAGCATAGACAAGGAAGTAAAAACGCATATTGATCCTGCAGAGGTTCAATTTTAATGCAGAGTTTCATCCAGAGCAAAGCAAACTCAGACTGCATATGCTTATATATTTTTCATAAGGACCATAATATTTCATCGTGAAATTTTCCTCTAGAATGTAGCAGACCGTGCTAATTCATTGTAGAGAATGACAATTTTTTTTTTTTTTTTTTTTGGTGATTCTGTGCACTGATGTCACAGTATCAGCATGGGAATAGAAGAAAATAGTAGTATCCCGTAGGCTCATTTCAAAATTCTCTAGGAAGTCTATCTTCTTTTTTTTTATTTATTTACAAATAAATACAATTAGTCATAATATTCTACTGATTTAATTGTTGTTCTTTTATTTACTTTCTAGAGTGATGTTTTCACTCTACTTATGGTTTATTTGACTCTTCATGACACATTGATGGGAAAATGGTGATTTTCAGACCTACACGTTGTCTAAATTGCCTCTTTCTGCTCAAATGAAAGATATATAATAGAATACAAACTCTGTACAGTTAGATAACTGGATAAGAATATCTGGTTTGGTGATTTGCTTTCTGGTTTTGGTGGGTTTTTTTCTTTTTTATTTCCCCATGGGTTTTTTTCCTAAATATGTAGAGAAAGGGCTTAATAATGTTAATTACAGAACTCAGCATATTTGTGTATCACAGTTAGGAAACAGTGCTCTGATCCACTGTCGTTTCCAGCTAAAAAAGAAAGGCTATCAGATATTACATGATGTAGGACAATACAGTGTTATTCCACATCATATTGATGTGTTTTGTCCATAGAATGTGCTGAAATCAGTTTTCAGTTCAAAAGCAAATCCCAGGATCATTTGAAACAGCCATAGCTGGAGTATGTGAACAAAGTAGCATCCGAAGGTCAAAATATATTGCTCCCCAGTTGCATGATCTCTCTCTAATGCTTAAGAGAGGGCTCATAAAAGCTCAACCTACATTCTCTAAAACATGCTTTTAGAAGTTATGTGAGACTCTGGATAAAGACATTACATCATTAATTTGAAAAAATGTCCTGCTCCGCATGTGATATAAAGTCAGGATATAAAGAACTAGTGTGTATGTACAGTACTGGATTTACTTACCTAGAATTTATATCAGTAAAAGCAACTTCAGACAGTAAAATAAGGCCTTGAAATTTAGAAAGTCATCTGTGTGGTTCCTGGCTAAAATCACTCACTCTTTAGCAAAAACTAAGGCTCAATAACAAAAGGAAAAGCCCTTCAGACCAGCTGGTGGCAGATGTTGCGCAGGCTCCCTACAGTCACCCCTTGCAGCAGGGAGACACGGGGGTGATGGGTGAAGTCTGATGCAGGAGAGGCTAAGTGGTGCTTAGGCACACAGGATCCCTCTGCATAAAGAATGCTTCACTGTTTAAGAGAACAGGATTTAAGAGTACTTCATTTTGCACAGGCAGCTGTAACTGACCTTGGGCTTTGGTCCAAGATATCCATTTTGTATCAGATACATAGTGAATGAGCAGTGTTTAAGGAGTTCGTAGTCTCTTAAGGTAGTTTTTTGCCAAGAAGATATGGAATAAATAGGTTTTCCAATCCAGTTAGTGCAGGCACCTTAGTAACCCCTTTCCCAGTTTTCTCAGATACATGTATAAAAATAACGGACTGAGGGTGACTTGGAGTAAAATGGTTCAGACCAAGGAATGCTTCTGAGAAACATCTCAGCTGGGGGGCAGGGGACGAAGATGGCAGGGGGCAGGGGGGGGATAATTTTACATGTAACTGGTTATTATTGATTATATCTCATTTAATGAATGAAAACTCTAGACAGATAATATAAAGCGTAGACAATATTCCCAGACCTGGTTAGGGACAATAAGCTTCTCACAAGCGATATTGAATAAAAATAATTATTTCTTGACATTTTCTCCCCTTCTTCAAATGTCAAGTTAATCTTTTTCAGGTTTTTACTTATTAATGTGGCAGATCCTATCCATCATGTCATGCTTACTCTTATTTTGTCAGCAATTCAAGCCAGAGATATAACTCAAAGTAATCACATTAAATGGTCAAAAGCAAGGTAGCTTTTAAAATATCTTGGTTTTAAAACTATAATTTGCTCAAAGTTTTTAAAAAAACTTTTTATTTTATTGCAGTATATTTAGGGACACAACTACTTATCTGATGAGCTTTAGACATATTATCATAATCTTTTCAAGAGTGATTTTCATGTCGAATTAAATATCCAAATGATCCATGAAAAAGTAAATTTCAGTAAAACATTGCCTATTTATTATTCTTGTGGATCTCAATTATTTATAATATTTGTTCATATAATATTTATGTGTGTTAATCACAATGAAGCATAAGGTTTTACTTCTAAGTATAGCTAATGCTTCTGCATACCTTTTTTTATGGAGACTGAGCACTCTTCTCATGAGACTGCTGTATGATACGATTTCATATCACAGTACATGTCCTTTACCACGTATTCACTTGTTTGCTTTGTTGGATTGAATTTTAGAATGAAAGTTAGTAACTAGATTTTCTAATCCTGACTTTCTCACTTGGATCCATTGGTGGCAGTAGGAAAGTCATTAAAGCTGTAGGTATCTTGCTACTTCTATTTCTAAATCAGGAACCAGCACTTACTAGAAGAATTATTTGCTGCATAGGGTTAACTGAGAAATTAGCAGTAGTACATTAGAACTGTAAGAGATCTAATTGAACAGTTGTTTAGTTCATCATGATAGTTATTAGCAGCTAGTTTTAGGTGTACTTTTGGATTTTCTTCTGAAGCTGGTTTCTAACTATGCAACCAGGATGGAATAACTTTAACAGTGAAGCTGCATTTAAAAAAAGGAAGATAGATTTATAGAGTAATCTTTCAAAGCTATATTTTACTCTGCATAAAAGAGAGTACCGACCTAGACGTACTGACAGTTTGATGCATCTTATAACACTAGTCTGGGGCACTTTCACATGCCAGGTCTGTACAGAAGATGACTAAGCAATGCAATCACATTTTAACATGGCAAGTAAAATGTGTGGACTGCTGCATTTTCTTGAAATACTGGCATAATCAAAGTGAAAAGTGTCATGGAGCTGTTTGCTCACCTTTGACACTCCACCTTATAGGTACCTTTCTAGCTTCATAGCAGCCTAAGGGAAGTGCTTAAGCCTATGTATGGAAGAAATAGAAAAATGCAGTTAGCACTTAGAATTTGGAGAAAGTCCAGGTGATGTTTGAGAGTCTGTTAGACCACTTATTTGAAGTATGCAGGCAAGAAGAATCCTTGGCTAACAAAAAAATCATTATGTTTGTTCTTACAGAAACTAAAACAGAATAAAAGAAAAATTACCCTCATGTAAAAGCAATGTAATGCCACATAGTTAAATCATGGACTGCTAACATGCCATCTTATGTATATGATATATCGGACAATGAATGTGCAAGAGATTTATATAGACCAAAAATAGCACTCAGACACCCTAGATTTGCCTGTGTAAAATCTAGCACTTTGCAATATAAAGTTAAAGATGAGAATAACTAGCTCAGACACATAAATCAAAATCTTAACAGAACAGCCAATTCCTACTCAGTCCAGCTTGCTACAGCAATTTGTTTATCCCCAGCAAGACAATGTCTTGTAAGCTACTGTTATCTTAGTCCTCAACCAGCTCTTCTATAGGTTGGGAGAAATGCTGGGAAAAGAGAGCAGGCACTGTCAGCAGAAATGCAGAAACATTGATCTGAGTACTGGTAGTACAATTCAGACAGGTCAGGAGTGTCACTTTCAGAATCTGGAAAACAGGATGTTTTCAAAAAAAAAAAAAAAGAAGAAATGGTTCCTTGTCCATTTGATGATCACATATTAGTCACATTTTTTTTATTTACAGTGATATTTATGTTTGGGCAAGGGCATTGATCATAGACATCTACAGGACGCAATGCTCTTATCTTACTACAATATCCAGAGCCTTTGGAAGAAAACTGAATTTAGTGTGTTTGGGTAGGAGAAACTATGAGATGTTTGTCTATTTTGGATTATATAGCTCTCTGTAAGAAGTGTTCTCAAAATGCGTATGGGTTTTTCTTCTTGCAGCTGTTTCTGGCAGCTAAGTGATGAACATTAAGAATTCCAGAACTTTTCAAATGCATTTGCTGTTCAGATTTATTTTTTAATTTCTTCAGTGAATGACTCTTGGCTTACAATAAGTTCATTATCATATAGTGATCTGTGAATAACAGCAGTTTCTAGTTTGTGGTTTGCTAGTCAATTAGTTAGAGAGCCGACATGCAACTACGCAAATCAAATTATATTATTCCTGCATTCTGATTGGATACTTAATTCAATAACTAAGATGATGTATATAGTGATTTTTTTTTCTTTTGTTAGTTGATAAATTTCAAGCTTTCATGCTGGAAGTTCACCTTTTACAAGTCTCCATGTGAAGATGGCGCAAATTTTTGAATGTTCATGGAAAGCAAGTGTAAATGAGTAATAGGCGTATGAACCTTAACTCATAATTTACTGCATGGAATAGGAGGAGTATTAATTAATACATTGTTCTATAGTTAAATCTGCAGACACTGTATACTGGAAGAGGTACAGTAAGTCTCAGAATTTGGCCATGTTATAAAGTGTGCATAGTGGGGTTTTTTTGTCCTAGAGATTGACGACAGGGCAGATAATGACACTTTGATGAAAAACCCAGAGTGATGGAGAAGTGGAGGCAACATGGAGGGCACATGGGACCTGAGCAGCAGCGGCGCTGTTAAATGTGCAGCCTGAAAATAGGGCATGTCTGAATAGTTTTCACACCAGAAGGCATCAAAGTGCCATTGCAGATATAGAGGAGTCCCACGAGGTGGCAGATTGGGATGAAGGGTAAAAGGACCAAGCCTGGGCCCCTGCCTGATTACACGGTCCTGCTCATAACATGCAGGTAGGGGCTGGAGTCCATATCACTCAAGATATAACAAGTATGAATACTGCTTAAATGACTCAAGACTGCATTTTTAAACTATGGTGCCAGCCTACTTTTCAGACCTTGTAACACTTTGCTGGTCCCCATGATTTCTGCTATAGGCAGCTGTTACATCAAAAACTAAAAGTCAAACAAAAATTCTGTATACACTGTGTACCAAATGTGGCACATTTAAGTACTTTATACTAAAAAAAAGTTTATATAGCTAATCATGCTTATCCTCCCAGCTTTGTCAGGGGTCAGCTGGCACGGAGTAGTCATCCATTCCCTCTTCTGCATTGCCCAGCATCATTAATTGCTACCTCCTATTTACTGCACTTTTACAAAACAGTAAATTTTATCTTAAATGCATTTGTGCCACTAAAACTGAAACAAAACATGTTCAGATTTACTATATCATAGACTTTGTTTATTCTGTGCTTTTGCAATATATCTAGTTTGTGGAGTAGCTCTTCCTCAAAGTTGATCAAAGCCTAGGGCAGCCCATTTTTCTTCCTGTTGCTACTATGAGGGCAATTTTGTACCAAGAAGCCTTCTGCCCAGAATGTCATAATTGCCGCAACCAGCTTCTTTTTATTATGCAGCATTTCCCATCCATGAATATATCGCTTCAATGAATTCACAAACCAGCTCTGTCTGGTTCAAATCCATGAACCTACACTTATGATAAGATAATGAATGCATACTCATCAAGCAGAACCATATTGAAAGTGCTGTGGGCAAATGTACAGTACAATAAATTTTGTTAAATGAAGATGATGTATTTTTAGAGGCATATCACTTCTCAGAGGTGTTTGTTCAGTCATCCAGCCTCAGTACGCACCACAGAAGGAGGCTTTTGGTCACTGTGTTCAGAGAGATAAAGTAAAACAGAAAATGTAAATAAAGGAAGCATTTATGAATATATATATATAGCTATAATATTTAATTAGTGACAGTATGGAAAGGGCACAGCAACATACAAAACTGATTCGAACTGCTTCATATGTTATCATAAAAATTTAATCAGTAAGTCATATAATGCCAGGCTAAAATTTAGATGGCTAAAACAACAGCACAAAACATTAGTTTTATACATGTAATAAAGGAACATATCTGCAAGTTTTAGTGTCTTAAACCACAGAAGCCAGGAGGCTTTTTTCCCTGTTAGTAAAAAAAGGAGGAAAATAGAAATCCCTACCCCTCCTTAGACTGGTGGATGAAAAGTGCTTTATGTACAAAAGTTGCCGTATTATTACCACTAATACTGAACAGCAGTGAGATCTCCAAGCAGCTTTATGAAATATGTAGTGCTTCACATGTAGGGCAGGTTTAGACTGGATATAAGGAAGAAATCTATTACAATGAGGATGGTGAGACACTGGAACAGGTTGCACAGAGAAGTTGTGGATGTCCCATCATTGGAAGTGTTCAAGGTCAGATTGGACAGGGCTTTGAGCAACGTGATCTAGGGAAGTTGTCCCTGCCAACAGCAGGGAGGTTGGGCCAGGTGATCTTTAAAGGTCCTTTTCAACCCAAACTATTTGATGATTTTATGTGATTATTACCTTAAGAAAACATCATGGTTTGGCAAGGGGTAGGTGGAGGAAAGGGATTGTCTCATACAGGCTTTCAGAGTCAACTTCAGCTCTAGTTTGATTACTCAGGGTATTCTTAGATATGCAGACTCAGGATCTGGGCATATGACTGTAAAAGGGGATGTTAAGATCCAAAATGACTGAATGTCCACAGTCGGTCTTTCTGAGAACTTAAAGATGTGCATTCCTCAGTAGACGTGCAAGATATTTAGCATCTCTAGGATCCGGTGAAAAACAAATCCCTTGACTTTTCTCAACCTCTTAGCATAGCTTTTATCCATGGCTTCTATTCCAAAATGCCATTAAGGCTTCCATAACATATGAGTTTTACAATCCAAGATAAATGATGGACATTTCCCATACAATTTACAAAGCATAAAATTTGCTGGATGATCTACCATGCCTGGAAAAGTTTGTAGCAAGGGTCGTCACATCTCACAGAAAGACAGTGCTCTGCTTTTTCTCTAACTGAAACTTTGTCCTGAGCAGGAGTGTCAGCAAATTGCAGGCACTATGATATATTGTCTAACAGAGGCGAATTCATTTGGGAGCAAACAATAAACTGAGTTCAAAACTTCATTGTGCTGCACAAATCAGATCTGTTATATAAGGCTATCTCTCTTAACAATAACAAGCCTGGATCAGCTGCAAAACTGCTTGGTTTAGACATACAGAAAATCTACTTGTTTTTTTAAATCTTATTGTTGCTAATGAATGAACAAGAACACTTGTTCATATTTATAATGTACAGAGAATGATAAGTCTACAAATTGAGACATTATAGAGCAGTTTTATGTATAATTTTTAATTTTATTTCATGAGTCTGATCTGCCACAGATCTCTCGTTGCTATTTTTATACTTTTTCTTTATGTTTTAACTTCTGTGTCAATCTATATGTTTTCTTCCAGGTTTCTCCTAGCATTTCCTGCCATAGAGCTATCTGAGTCACTTAACACTCTAGAGAAAGATGAAAGATGCCTTCAGGCAGCTTGGGCAAATTAATAATCTTCTTGAAGGGTCACAGGGTCAGCTAATGCCAGAGTCGCAAGTGCCTGTACATACATAAAATACTGAATACTGAAAGTATTAAAAAAATGCTCTTTGGTAACATCAAGAGCATATTTTAATTGTTCAGTAAAGTTCCCATAGCTCAGCCACATCCAAGAGGCCTTTGATGATCCTAGATCTGAATATATTAATATTAGCATTGGTTCTTTGAGATTAAAATGGCAGCCTGTTACACAGTAGGCTCAAAGTGCGGTGAAGACTTGCATTTACCTTCCCTAAAATTGTATACATATCTCTTCAAGCCAATATGTTTAACTCAGCTTACCTCAAAGTCTATCAGTTGTTGAAAACCATATTCTACAAAGTTGATACAGGCCAACATGTTCCCACCCGAATTCCCATAGGTAACTTATCAGCCATCCATGCTTGTAGTCAGTCATAATATTCCACTCATGCATATAAACCCCTTTTTTCTGCCTGATACATTTCTAGATATGAAGGCATCTTCTCCCTTGAATTGATCATAAAAAGGTCCCCCAGCCTCCCTAACGGCTTTTCACTTAAGGACAATGGGCAGCACTTGAAGACAGTAAAGTGAAGTTAGGATGTTTTACTTTTTTTAAGTACCAGACAGCACAACTAGGTTGCTGCAGAAAGGATACAGTATTTGGCTTACAGGTTGTTCAGGGAAGAAAATGCCTTTTTTGTGTCTGATCATCACCTCTGAGTCCTTTCCTATATAGCTTGCTGTTTAACAGCATATAACAAAATAGATAATGAATTACAATACTGAATCCTAAGAGCTATTTTACATGTAGGAGAAGATTTAAATTTAATTCTTTTAAAAAGAGACAGTAACAGCAATGGTCAGATTCATACATCCTTCAGAGTGGGAATGACATCTGTAACTACAGGAATGGGAGTTAGGAATCTTGTTTTATTGTGTTCAGTCTTCACAAACCTAAGCAGTGGAAAAGTCAGACCCTTGATCTGAAAAAAATGTGGTTACAGGTAACTTCAGAGTATCTGAAGTGATAGCAATTCACTGAGAGTGAACTTCAGCATTCGATACTAAGTGAGTATTGAACTTTGATATTCTAAATGTGAGCACACAGGAGCAGATATTACAGATTAATTAAAAAAACCCATGATTGATAACAGCATATAGCATTAATAACATACTGCCATTCTTCCCATACCATTTTATCCCACTATAATGAATAACCAAAGCCAACTTATGTACAGAGAGTATAAAATAACAGGCAGTTTCATCATTAAGACTCTCTAGCTCTACTTTTTCTAATGCTTTCTGCTATCAGGAAAAAAGAGCTACATAGCTTTAAGTCAAAATGATGAACATCTTTTCCAAATATTCCTAAGGAGAAAAGCTCTGGATAATTGTTTCTATTTTGAAGCAAATCCAGTATAAAATCATCTTTTATAATAATACAAAATTGTAAGTAATCTTGAATTACCTATAACACAGGACAGTGACCTTGAATACTTAAAATTATTACTCAGGTTGGGATAAATATCAAATAGCCATTGTTCTCCCAGCAAAGAACATAGAACAGAAAAGACAACATGAACCTTTTTAGATCAGCAAATGATTTCCACACCACTGTGTCAAAAGCTTTCTCTGCATACAGAGACTTCATGCATATCAAGTCAGTTGTCAAGTCAATTGTTCTTCACTTACGTTAATCAAGAGCAGAGAATGTAATGACCTACCAAGAAGATTTTTAGGACCTTAGCTAACAGTCAGGCTAGAATGATTCAGGTTTCTATGGACAATGTTTCAATTTAAAATATGAAGAAAATATAAAAGGCAACAAAAGCAGGGCTAGAGAACCAGGTGGAAAGGAGCTTTTCAGTTCTGAGAACAGCTGTGCTCTCTACCAAGTGTTTCTGGAATCGCAGAGAACAGCAGAACTAAATATCTATTAGCCTAGCCAGCCATTCTGTTGCTGCTTGAGACCATTTGCTATAATAGCCAACACAGCTTTTAGGAATAGTTGTTTAGCAAAGCAGGTAATGATATTAATAGCAATGAGGGAAAACACCGATCATTACAGCTCTGGCTATATTCTGCCCATGTAATTCCTTGTGAGAATATTTAATGATCAGCAAACATGAAGTGCCTGTGAAAACTGTAATTCCCCATTCATTCAAATACTGATTGAGCTAACTTCAATTCAGCCTCAGCAGAGAAAATTCCTACTTTCTTACGGCCCACTCCTACCTTCATTGCATGTTGCCATTGACTTTGATGAAAACAAAACTGAGTCCAGTGATTTGCAGCCTTTTATTACTGAGTTGTAGTCTTGATTCTATCTTTATTTCTGTTCATAACACTAGGCATTTTCTTTTCCTTCTTTTAATGAAAAATGAGTTAATGAATTGATTAATGAAACTTGTGTTCCAGTTTATCTACATGTGAGTTTGCATACCTGTTGCTAATTACAGTGTGATTAGTTAACTCAGAAACTGCATTCAACTCCTCAAAGCAGAAAGGTTATGAGAGGCCAGTTACTCTCAGCCTTCCAAAAGGAAAGCTCACCTGCTACACTTGTTCAAGCCAGTCTTAACACATGTAGACTAGAAACAGCCAAAACATGTTGCATCTTTATGTTATCTTGTGAACTAGGCGTGAGGTGTTTCATGAGATTTGTAGGTCTTGTTTAATTCCATTTTATCACTGGTAATTTGTATATTCAGTATATTTGGGTGGAGAAAGTGATGCTCTCGACCTATTCACATGCTTTTATAAAGTCAGAAATAAACTCAGCTTCTTCATGGTGATCATGTTCAGCTGTTTATTAACTTCCCTGCCATGGATTTCCATAACATGGGAACTGCAGAAAGTTCCTACTAGCATTGTATATGTGTCCTGGTTTCAGCTGGGATAGAGTTAATTTTCTTCTTAGTAGCTGGTACAGTGGTGTTTTGGATTTAGTGTGCAAATAATGTTGATAAAACTTTGATGTTTTAGTTGTTGCTAAGTAGTGCTTATCCTAAGTTAAGGACTTCAGTTTCCCATGCTCTGCCAGCAAGCAGGTGTGCAAGAAGCTGGGAGGGAGCATAGCCAGGGCAGCTGACCTGAACTAGCCAAAGGGGTATTCCATACCATGGAACGTCATGCCCAGTATATAAATGGGGGAGAGTTGGCCAGGACGGGTGGATCACTGCTCAGGCATTGGTCAGCGGGTGGTGAGCAATTGCATTGTGCATCACTGTTATTTTTTCCTTGGTTTTGGTTTTTTGTTGTTGTTATATTTCTTTTCATTAATAGTATTATTATTATATTTTTATTATTACTGTTAGTATTATATTTTATTTTACTTTATTAAACTGTTCTTATCTCAACCCATGAGTTTTACTTTTTTTCTATTCTCCTCCCCATCCCACTGGGAGGGGGGAGGAGTGAGCGAGCAGCTGTGTGGTGCTTAGTTGCTGGCTGGGGTGAAACCACAACAATATGTTTATCTGGAAACAACATACAGGATACCACTTGCCATAATCAGTGCTTCACTATTGATTTCAGCAAGACACTCTATTTGATTGAAGTCATTTATGCTTAAACGATTCTCCTTCAAAATTGTGTTGATGAAAAAACTTAGTGTATGCATTTTAGGTGGCAAAAGAGACAAAACAGCACTACTGCACTAATACAAATTATTTCAATATATTCACTTAAATCATTAGCCAGTAAGAGAAAGTAATGATATAAGTGACACAAAAGCCTAGAAATAATAACTTTTATAATACAAAACATGCCATATTATATTAACAGTAATAACGCAATTAGACTTCTAATCAATGTTTTTGAAGAAACATTTGTCAAAAAAACCCTTTAATATACATTTAATGCTGTATGTGCATATCAGTGCCCTCTGGTGGATAGAGTAAGATCCAAACTGGTATTTATGATCAGGTCTTCACCCAACAGCTAGCTTGTTAGAAGTTATAAGCTGATGTTATTCAGTACAGAAGGTGAAGGAAATTCATACTTGGGTGGCATAATGGAAAAAAATGGTTTGGGATCTGAAGTTCCTAGATTTTGTCCCCAAGGCTCCTTGCAAGTGGTTTAGATAAGCAGCTGTGATCTTTCTATCTTTCATCAATGGAGTCTGCAAGCACATACAAATTTGTCTCTTTCTTTATCCATGAGCAAGTGTACACAACTACACAAAGGATTTCACTGTGCAGAATTTCAGTGTGGAATTTTATTTTCTTTTATTCCTTAGCTATAGCCTTCTATTTTAACACCATATTTTACACTAAGCCCCCAAAAGTGGCTTTCAGAAATATTTATTAGCTATTTAACAGAACCTGCTTTATTGCTGCTGAACTAAATTTTACAGAAAAGACATAAATGCTGCCCCTACTTTACCTGCTCTGAGGATAAACAGCATACTCTAACTTCACAGCTCTTAATCTAACCAGTTCTAAATTCATTAAAAACTACATCCCAGTCTCAACTTTATTCCAGATGAGATGCTGCGTTCAGGGTAATTCATAGAGGCCACCTGTGAAAAAGGTTTCACTCTACCATTCCCAATTGGTTGGACTGGGGAAACCGAACAGTTTGAAGGCAATACCAAGGAGCAAATGCATTAAGCAGCCACATGCTTGAGGGAATGTCCTGATTTGGTATTGCTATACAGCTCCTTTTTCCTCTGAATAGTAAGTTATTCTTTTTTTCTTAGAGGAAATATGCTCCATTCTGGATGCCCTGTCCACTTTGGTAGTAGTACTCAACTTTTCCTACTTTGCATGGATACAAAAAAATATTTATCAGCTGCTTATCAGTAATTAGCCATAGCACAAGGCAGCATCTTCCTCAGAGCCCAAAAATTAATCAAAAGCTGAGAGCTGCTGCCTTGTCAGAGCTTTGCTGCGTCCGTAGGGGCAGCAGCTCCTAGGTTCAGATGGGTCCTACACTCCACTCAGCCTTCCTCCATTTCACTCAGTGAAGCACACTTATGGCCAAAAAATGGCCAAAAAAAAGCATTTCACATCAGGACCAGGAGGACCATACCAACAGCATTAGTCTTAGGGGCAGAGATGTACCGTGCCAATGCAGTGTCCCTGGTTTCTGTCAGGCTTATGTCTGGTTTAGTATTTGCTTTGCAGAATACAGTATCTGTCCGCACTCAGGCAGATGACAATTATAACTTTGAGATGAACTAAGCAAGTATAGCCTCCACCGCTCTCAAGAGGAAAATGCCATGAAATTAAGGACTAACAGGGACAAGATTTCCTTGGACCTCAGCCAGGTCTTACTCACTTCTTCCTTACAAACATTGCTTCATTCCTCTTCCTCATGCTAAGCTACACATGGATAGTAACCTGGATGGATATGGGTGAATGTTTGCACATAAATATGGGACAAGAGTTGTGTTTTCTCACTGAGGTATGCTTGGTCAGTCAGGATGCTGTACTGAGGCTGTCCAAGAGGCTGCTCTCTGTATTTCTCTATATAAACTGATAGTCTGCTTTCACCTCAGGTATTTGTTCAAGCAATGCCTTTTTTGACTTCAGTAAGGACAAGTTAAAAACTGAAGGATGAATTGAGTTGATCATGCACTTTCAAAGTGTCTATAATCAGACGTTAGCTAATAAAATTGAGCTTTTTGACTCAGTAACTAATTATAATTCCAAAAGCTACATTGTAAAAACCAGCTTTTATGGGGTTTTTAATATGTATTATTCTCATCCTTCTTTTAGCCATAGTAGTTAGAAACATCATAGTTAATTTTGGGGGATAGCGACATGCATCTCAGTTGCCCAAATAATCAATAAAACTTCTGCCTTTTTATGTGGACAAAACTGCATTTCTGTCGAATGTCACTTGGGATAAGTAAATCTAGTCACTCTGGAAATGTTTGTCAGCCAGACATGCCTCAACTGGTGATGATCAGCCATGAAAGTATTTGCAATTGAGCCTAATTAGTCTTTGAAGTTTAATCTTGTTAAGCATCAAATTTTGCCAATCATCTGCAACCAAGCTTCCCATTCAATCAGCAAGACTATCATAACAGAAAAATATTTTGTCTGACCCAAAAAAGACTTGGGGATGCTTTTAACTTTCTCGCAAAATAAAAAAGACAACACTGCAGCAGTTTACGTTCTGGAGACCATCTTCATGGTTTCCTGTATCACAGTGACACACATACTGTAAATGACCGGACAGAGCTATCTGTCTGATTATTGGCTGTTCAAAAGTAAAAGGCATTGGAAGAGACAGAAAATGATCAGAAATTAATGAGAAATATGCAATGTTCTTTACCTGAGTTCTGGCATGTCATCAAAAGTAGGGATGTCTAGGCTCTGCTGTCAGGGGACAGAACAAAACTTTAGGAGATATCCTTTGTCTGGGAGGAGTGTGCCAGTGTAAATATGTGTGGGTACTAGACTGAAATGATGGCATATGTAACCAATTACGTTTATATGGCATTATATTTCTATATTTGTCAATACTTGTTACTTATTATTTAATTATTAAATAGAGAAGTAATCTGAGTACAATTCAGGTACAAATATAGCAACAAAATAAAGCTCCTATAAGCTATATGAAGGACCCCACTGAACAGTAAGTAATCGTCTCTAAAATAAAATATCGATTGATAATATAAAGAAAATTTGCAGTATCTCATAAAATTATAACCTATTTTCTACATCTTGTGGAAAGTTAATGAAAATTAAAGGTTTACACTGATTTATAAATAATCTATAAGTATTGTTTTTATTAATCATTATGTTAATAAAGTCTGACTTATAAAATATTTGAAATATGAAATGTGTCAGCAACTTAATATTTCAATTAATTCATTAATGCAAATGTTATTAGAAACATAGTGTTATTAGAAACCTGACACTAAAACTAGTTTCTGCAACTTTACCAAATGAAAAGCAATGATTATGGTATATTTCTTGGAATGTCATGTACATACCAATAAAAAGCATCCAAAATAAGCAATAAGAGATACATATACTCTGAAAATGAACATAGTAACCTCATTCTTTAGTACTGTGAGCACATTACTTTTGTTAGTTAGCTATTACACGCAAATGAAGAGTTTGCATGAATATGCAGAAGAAACATAATATTCATGAACAGGCGTCAAACAGTAGTTTCAACAATAGTGTTTAGAGTTTTATTCCTAAATTAGCTGTAAACAATTTGGAAATCTCTAGTTTATCAATAAATATACTTTTAAACTTCAGATGTTTCATGACCTTCAGCCCCATGGGGTTATTCCTTTTTAGAAATCATAGAATCATAGAATGGTTTGGGTTGGAAGGGACCTTAAAGATCATCTAGTTCCAACCCCCCTGCCATGGGCAGGGACACCTTCCACTAGAACAGGTTGCTCAAAGCCCCATCCAACCTGGCCTTGAACGCTTCCAGGGATGGCACATCCACAGCTTCTCTGGGCAACCTGTTCCAGTGCCTCACCACCCTCACAGTAAAGAATGTCTTCCTTACATCTGACCTAAATCTACCCTCTTTCAGTTTAAAACTGTTACCCCTTGTCCTATCACTGCACTCCCTGATAGAGAGTCCGTCCCCATCTTTCCTGTAGGCCCCCTTTAAGTACTTGAAGGCTGCTATAAGGTCTCCCCAGAGCCTTCTCTTCTCCAGGCTAAACAATCTCAACTCTCTCAGCCCATCCTTATAGGGGAGGTGCTCCAGCCCCCTGATCATCTTTGTGGCCTTCCTCTGGACCTGCTCTAACAGGTCCATGTCCTTCTTATGCTGGGGGCCCCAGAGCTGAACACAGTACTCCAGGCGGGGTCTCACGAGAGCGGAGTAGAGGGGGAGAATCACCTCCCTCAACCTGCTGGTTACACTTTTGATGCAGCCCAGGATGTGATTGGCTTTCTGGGCTGCAAAAGCACATTGCCGGCTCATGTTGAGCTTCTCATCAACCAACACCCTCAAGTCCTTCTCTACAGGGCTGCTCTCAATCCACTCATCGCCCAGCCTGTATTTGTGCTTGGGATTGCCCCAACCCATGTGCAGGACCTTGCACTTGGCCTTGTTGAACTTAATGAGGTTTGCACAGCCCCACCTCTCAAGCCTGTCAAGGTCCCTCTGGATGGCATCCCTTCCCTCCAGCGTGTCAACCACACCACACAGTTTGGTTTCATCAGCAAACTTGCTGAGGGTGCACTCAATCCCACCGTCCATGTCGCCAACAAAGATGCTAAACAGTGCCGGTCCCAATACCGACCCCTGAGGAACGCCACTTGTCACTGGTCTCCACTCAGACATTGAGCTGTTGACTGCAACTCTTTGAGTGCGACCATCCAGCCAATTCCTTATCCACCAAGTGGTCCATCTGTCAAATCCATGTCTCTCCAATTTAGAGACAAGGATGTCGTGAGGGACAGTGTCAAATGCTTTGTACAAGCCCAGGCAGATGATGTCAGTTGCTCTTCCATTATCCACCAACGCTGTAACCCCATCGTAGAAGGCCACCAAATTTGTCAGGCACGATTTGCCCTTAGTGAAGCCATGTTGGCTGTCACCAATCACTTCCTTATTTTCCATGTGCCTTAGCACAGTTTCCAGGAGGATCCACTCCATGATCTTGCCAGGTACAGAGGTGAGACTGACTGGCCTGTAGTTCCCTGGGTCTTCCTTTTTTCCCTTTTTAAAAATGGGGGTTGTGTTTTCCCTTTTCCAGTCAGTGGGAACTTCCCCAAACTGCCACGATTTCTCAAATATGATGGATAGTGGCTTAACCACTTCATCCACCAGTTCCCTCAGGACCCATGGATGCATCTCATCAGGTCCCATGGACTTGTGCACCTTCAGGTTCCTTAGATGGTCTCAAACCTTGATCTCCTACGGTGGGCGGTTCTTCATTCTCCCACTCCTTGCCTTTACCTTCTGTGACTTGGGCGGTGTGGCTGAAGCACTTGCCAGTGAAGACTGAGGCAAAAAAGTCATTGAGTAGCTCAGCCTTCTCCACATCCTGGGTAACCAGGCCTCCCGTTTCCTTCTGGAGAGGGCCCACATTTTCCCTAGTCTTCCTTTTATCACTGACGTACATATAGAAGCTTTTCTTGTTGCCCTTGACATCTCTGGCCAGATTTAATTCTATCAGGGCTTTGGCTTTCCTAACCTGATCCCTGGCTGCTCGGACAATTTCTCTGTATTCCTCCCAGGCTACTTGTCCTTGTTTCCACCCTCTGTAGGCTTCCTTTTTGTGTTTGAGTTTGTCCAGGAGCTCCTTGTTCATCCATGAAGGCCTCCTGACATTTTTGCCTGACTTCCTCTTTGTTGGGATGCATCATTCCTGAGCTTGGAGGAGGTGATCCTTGAGTATTAACCAGCTTTCTTGGGCCCCTCTTTCCTCCAGGGCTTTATCCCATGGTGGTCTACCAAGCAGATCCCTGAAGAGGCCAAAGTCTGCTCTCCTGAAGTCCAGCGTAGCAAGTTTGCTGTGCACCCTCCTCACTGCTGTAAGGATCTTGAACTCCACCATTTCATGGTCGCTGCAGCCAAGGCTGCCCTTGAGCTTCACATTCCCCACCAGCCCCTCCTTGTTGGTGAGAACAAGGTCCAGCATAATACCTCTCCTTGTTGGCTCCTCTATCACTTGGAGAAGGAAGTTGTCAACACATTCCAGGAACCTCCTGAATTGCTTATGCCCTGCCATGTTGATCCTCCAACAGACACCGGGGTGGCTGAAGTTCCCCATGAGGACCAGGGCTTGTGAATGTGAGGCTGCTCCTATCTGTCTATAGAGGGCCTCATCTGCTTGGTCTTCCTGGTCAGGTGACCTGTAGCAGAGCCCCACCATAATGTCACCTGTCCCTGCCCTCCCGTTAGTCCTGACCCATAAGCTCTCGGTCAGCTCCTCATCCATCCCCAGGTGGAGCTCCATGCACTCTAGCTGGTCACTGACATAGAGGGCGACACCCCCTCCTTGTCTCCCCTGCCTGTCCTTCCTAAAGAGCCTGTATCCTTCCATTCTAACACTCCAGTCATAGGACCCATCCCACCACATCTCCGTGATGCCAGTAAGATCATAGCCCTGCAGGTGTGCGCATGTCTCTAACTCTGCTTGTTTATTCCCCATGCTACGTGCATTTGCATAGAGGCATTTAAGTTGGGCCCTGGATGAAGCTGACTTACCGGCTGGAGTGGCTGGAATTCCTTTGTGCTGCTCTTCAGGTGCTCTTCTGCTGACCTGTGATCCCCCTCCAGGCTCTGGGCATCTATTGCTGGCACTGGCATCAAACCGGTAGGAGTGGGATGGATTGAGGTTCTTCTTACAATCATGTAAGATTGCCAAAACATAAGAGTTAGTTGAATTTGGTCCAGTGTGAATGTACAACCAGGTCCAAACTAGAAAAAGAGATCATTGCTGTATTCCTGAACAGGTTTTCCAGCCAATCTGAAAATATTTCCATATTTTTTTGGAAGATAAATTACAAAGTGTGCAACAACATCTCAGTGAAGTCCTTTGGACTTACGAGATGCTGTACTGCACATATAATACAGACCCATTAACAAACAGTCAAGTAAAGTGGCAGCTTCTAAAGAAAGATGGTCTAATGCTACATGCTATACAGCATAGATGATGCAGGCAAAACTGCAACAACTGCTCAGGCTCATCCGTCAGGATCATCCTTACAGTTGGAAAGATTCCTAGACTACAGCCCACTTAGAGGAAGGGTGAATGATGGAACATAAAACAAGGGGTGCCACTCTTCGCATTAACCAAATATAGCCTTGCCAGAAAGTCATTCTGTGGAAACCAGTCATTTCAGTATGACAATTCCTAGAGCATTGCTGTCATAAGTATTTCTCTTTCTGGTAAACAATATTCAGCAGTAAAAGCTAAAGATCTGCAAGCAGAAGTTAGGGTCTACTATGTACATACACAAAATGTGAAAGTGGTTTGTTTTGTGTCTCTTTCAGATGAGTCAAGCTGAGAGGTTTTTGTTTTAATTGTTATTTTTAAATCTGTAAAATGTTTCAGCATTCAGCCTAATACTGTGATTTTATTGGTACTTTATACATTTGGTTCACAGACTCTGGAGGCACTGTCAAGAGCCTATTTTTTTTTTCCATCAAAAGCTCTGAAGCTTTTACAGCTGCTTCCTCTACTATGCACTTTATGTTTTGTACACACTTCAATTTGACAAAGTAGCTGGAAAGCAAATCATAAACAAATATATAAAATTGGCAAAATTTGTCAATAAATGTAAGAGTTTGGTTTGGAGCAAAAATAGATCTTCTAAATTTTTCTTTATGTATTCAGCAAACTGTAGTGATCTTAAAAGCCATGGGCATTGGCAAAAACTAAGAAAGGCTGTCAGACATGCAGACTTCAACCTTGACAGCATATCAGGATCCAGACTTGCAGTCCAGATACAAGCACATAAAGAGACTCTCAAGGGTACAAAAGCCAGCAGTTCTTAATATTAATGAGGATTTTTTACTGTAGGATTAAGTGTTCTTCCTTTTTATTATAGAATTTATAATACAAACACAAAAAGTCACCTAATATGGTATTGAAAAATAAAGGGACAAAATGCATTATATCCTGAAAATGCTAACACTTACAGGATTTACTTTATTTACGTAAAATCCATGTGTCTAGTTCAAGCTGCTCATCCTGTCTCCTTTCCCCTTAACAACACAGACAGACAGACATCTGCTGAATGACTGTTTCATCACACCAGTCTTGAATATTTGTCTGTGGGATGGGGTGAACTGCACTCTGGAGGCATTTATCTCCATAGATTACTGGGAGACCCAAACCAAGTAGTTTAAACCAGTTGCCTGACTTTTAGATTACATTATTTTCACTAAAGATGAGATGACTATTACCCTTTGTTTTCACAGTCCTTTTCCAATTACAGCTATAGACTCCTTTTTTTTCCCTCAGCTGATTACCTTACTTCTGTGAAGAGAAATATACTTGGTTTATGCATAAGTAGTGTTTTCTGCAAGTTGCCACAAGAGGTGGCTTGACACTGCAGTCTAATTATATACTTTGTTTGACCTCCATATTTAATTTAAACAAATGGAAAATAATGAAGTTTTGTCATTCTAGATTGACTGATCTTTTGGTCTTCTAAGAGGAATACTTCCAAAGGGTAGTAACAGGAAATGAAACCTCCATCGCAAAACTTTCCATACATCGTCTTCCATTGACTGCATACAAATTCTACATCTAGATACATGGATAACTCCAGTAAAGAGAACTATGGTGTCCTGATCTACTCACACTTTGCTATTATATTAGACAATAATATTATAAAGAATTTACAGCCAGCTACCATCTGCTTTGACGACACTGACTTGTCTAGAAGCCATCTATAAGCAAAGCTTTCTACCACCTTTAGTTGGCTGAATATCTTCTCTCATAGTTGAACCTCCATTTTAGAAACAAGAGCCCAATTCATCTTGTCAGCAAGAGAATTCACAGCAGAGCATATTGGTCTCCATAACTCTTAGGACATAAAGATTGTCTCCCACACTCAGAATGAGCTGGTGACTTCCCACAAAATAATGAGTTTTTAAAAAAATAGAGTCAAATTTAAAAAAAAAAAAAAAAAGAGAGTCAACATTGCAGTTTTTCCACTGACTGTTCTTAAGATTTCCTGAACCCCTGTGGTTCTGGTATGGATGGCGATGCTGCTGCAGTGCCACAGGGGTGTGCCTGCTGTAAGGATAGGTCATTTGTTAAGGAAACTGAACTTTCTCACTTTCATAGTGCTGTGGCATTGCTAGCACAGCTAGAAAGAAATACAATTGATTGATAAATTACTTGGAAGCACTTGCCATAACTGATAAGAATGTACATTTTCTTTGCAGTTTTTAACTTAAAACTTATGATTAATGTAAATAGCCTAGTATTCAGCTTTTGCTGCAGTATGTGCAATGCTCAGCTTATTAAAATGAATGACCCCATGAAGAAGCATCAGCATTTGGCAATTTTGGGGATGTAATGAAGCATAATTAAAATGATTAAGAAATAAATTGAAAGAAAATAGTTAAATGGTCTATGTGTGAAATCCAGCAGTGCCACAGGAAGCCTGCAGAAGGTCTCAGCTATCATATTATTCCAGTAGTTTCTGCAGCCCCCCAAAGCTGGAGAATAGTGACTGATATTCTGCTAAACAATATCAATTTTTCAGCTGCTGCCCACCAGAAGCCTGGGGGTGAGCTGCAAAGGTACCTCTTACATTGTTGTAAGTAACGTTAGCTGCTATGGGGCAAACACTGCCTAAAGAAAATTAGTGTGCCTGAGTTTCATCAACATTTTTACTAGAGTCAACAGCATAAATCTGTATTTATGTAATCCGAGCAGCTCAGTGTTATAGCTAGTGTCTGCCCTCCCAGGATTATTTCCTAATACATTGATGTGTTAGGTCCTGATTTATCACACCATCATCTACTCTACTCAAGCTGAGGACTTGCTCTCCCTTTCATGTTTTCCATGAAAGCTCTGCAGATAAGCAGTGCAGGAACTGTACAGGCAGTATATAAATAAGAACTGCAGTAAATAGTCACTTGTGTAAATCTGTGAAGGTCCATAAAATGTGAATACAGACAGAAAAATGGCCATTATTGTTTGGCAATTGCAAAATGCAAGCAAAAATTTTTAAAAGCAGACCAGTCTGGGAACAAATGCTTCATAAGGTATTCCCAGCTTATCCCAAATTACCTGCATCATGAATAGGAGAAGAATGAAGTATGAAATCTAAACTGTTCGCTCTGGCTTATTTCTAGTCTGTACTTAAGAACACATATGGCAGGAATGAATGAAGCAAAGATTTAAACTCAGCAACATAAATCGTTAAACGTGAAAGGAGGATAGGAAATGTGTATATGGACCTATTTGGTTCAGAAAGGCTTAGATAATTGTGCAGTTATTTCAACCGTCTCACCAAAACACAGAAGCAATACTGCTGCACACCTATACTCACAAGCTGTCAAGTCATTCTTTACATTTAAAATTGCTCCTGATAAAACCTCTAATGACTCTCTAAATAATGTTTGGTGAAGAAAAATGCTGTCATTCAAGCAGAACTATAGACATCTGTGTTCATTTATAATAAATGACCTCATTTAATTTTATATATAGATGTATTAGGAAAATTCCATGTAGCTGGAAAATACAGAGAAATAATAGCCTGACACCAGAGTCAAACCTTTCTGCAGTATCATCAGCTGAGAATGCAAAGGTCATTCTCTTCTGGTATTGAGGCAGGTTTCTTATTGATTCTTTCTATGCCAGAAAAAAAAAGAAATCAGATTAAAATAAAAAGAGTTTCTTAGTCTCAAGCAGAAATGAAAAATAGCTCTTAGGGGGAACAAAAGAAAGGCAATCAAAATTACTGTATTGTGCCAAATGCAGGCAGTTTCAGCTTGTTTTGAAAGATCCATTCACGTAATCATAAAAGAAGGCTTTATAGCAGAGGTACAATAATAATAAGTGTTTTGTCTAAAAATAGGCCATTAATATGAATATTAGATGAGATTAACATTGCCACATAATTGTTTTGTTCTACTTTGGATTATTTTGTGCAAATGTCTGTTTCCAAAAAAAATTCAAACAATAAAGCACTATTCTGAATGCACAGAAAATCATCAGAAGGAAGCCGAAACTCTCTCTCCCTGTATTTAGATAACACGTGGGCTCTCTACCTGGAGTGCTCCTCTGCTCTTCAATTGACAAAGTGCATTGAAAGGAAATCTCTGTTAACAATAAGGGAATCATAATTTGCAGGGTATCTATACTCCTGGTAAAGAGCCATCTTTCAAGAGGATTATTCTTCTGGAAATAGGAGTAATATAGCACTATAAACTATGCCATATGACTGTTTTTTTCCCCAGTCACAATCCCCATTTTCATCCTAATGGTGTGAAAAGAGCCTGCCTTTGTTCCTAACAGTCATACCATTTAACCTGTATTCATACCTGTGCTTAAGGTCTAAACGATACAATTATCATTGGCATTTGGCAATGCTTAAAATGACCTGCCTCTTTTGGGGTGAGATAAACCGTACCCTACTTTAAGATACATTTTCAAAGCAAACATTACTTTAATAATTAGTACCACTCACAGAATAGGAGAATTTTACTTAAGTCTGATTTCATAATTAACAAGACATACCCAGTATGTATGAGTTCACCTCTGTTCAGAGGATACCCACAAAGCCTGTGAAGCGCTACCTATAATTCCGAAAATAGCATATAAGTAAGAATTAAGTGCTGCACTGATTTAGGGCTGTCTCTCTGCCCAGAGATAAACAACAAATGCACTTGCACTGAAATTTATATTTTCAGACATGTACCAAAATCTAGCCCAGGATGGGTACAGTAATATTCCCTTTTTATTAGCTTGGGGTCTAACAAGTAATACCCAAGCTGTGTGTAAAATATTGTCAATGGGAAGTTCACTTAAATCTTTTTTTGTCGCAGGCTAAGATTTTTCAGGTATAATTAGCTTTCAAAAATTAGTTAATTAAAACCACAACATCCTCAGGATTCCAAATCATAACTGTAATGGATGTCCTGAATTTTAAATTGTCTGAAATTGCAAATAGGCAGCTAGTGGATTTTTCAGAAGTAGTAATTACCTCACCCAACTCTATGTGAATTAGGTAGCCAGTGCCTTTCAGTGTCGCCTATTTTTCAGTGTCACAGGTTAAACTTCTGTATATTTACTCAGTCAAAATTCTTCAAATTATTTCCAAAATCTACACAAAGGTCTTGATTGCACAAATTTATATTAATTTCATTATTTAAAAATCTAATATATACAAGTACATCAGCAGCTAGCATTTTTATATTGCAGAAGAATATTTAATTGGAAAAACTGTCTGCTTCTTCACTTCCAAAAACCTCCTAAACATGTAGATTTTTAGATGTTTTAATTGTATGGATACACATTATATGTGTGTATCCATGTTTTTGTTAGCTGGATTTTAGCAAAATGCCAACATATCAACATAGAAATTGAATTCTGCTACTTATTCCCAGTTTTTAAAGTTTTGGGTTTGTTTTTTTTTTTGACAGAGAACATTTAAGTAGTTGAAAGTAATTCATAAGTTGGTGGTAATCAAGGATACATGTGATTATCTTTCCAATAAATGTCAAAAGAGTAACACTTATATACTGATGTGTGTTGAGTGTGGTATTGCACATTGTCCTTTATTTACTTGTTAACCATGGATTATTCATACTGCACAACTTGTGCCATGGTTTATTGTGTTCACAGTGAGGTAACGTGAATTAGCTGAATAAAAATCACATAAACATAGGTACTACAACTCCTCATTAATGCGCATTATTCACAAGCACTTCTAGTGAAAATGCTCTGCTAAGTAATCAGGGACTATCTCAACAAATGTTCAGCTGGCACACTGTGTAATCCTTCACAGAAACCAGTATCTGAAATGAGTACAAAACTATTTTGTAATCAAAGTATTAATGCTGCAGCACTTGGATGTCAACTGCAAAGCCCCTTCCTGCTAGGTGATGGTAGGAGGGAGATTGCAATCCCTGCCACAAAGACTTGCAACCAAAAATTTGTCACAGGGAATTGGGGAGGAAGGGATAAAAATAAGATGGAAGGGGCACCATTCCTGGACAGCCAAAGTCAATACTTATGCATTGCTTCCTTCTAACTTGTTAACAAACTGCAAGTGTGTTCAAGTATTAGAAGAGGAGGGATTGGAGAACTGGCTTACCTGTATTTATGAAGTGCATGTCTATTTTCTTTGTGAAAGCCCTTCAGCAGTTTTTTGGAGGATGTGGGCAGAAAAATTGTTGACAATGGGTAACTCAATGCAGAAATGGAAGGGAGGCTTCTACCATGTAATATCTCCATAGCAATGTCCATAAGCAAGCTGCTTAGCAGTGCTCTGCAAGCTTTACAAGCCACGGCTCAAATAGCCCTGTTCCTTAGCTTTAAATAATAATATAATAATCAATAATATCTAATTAAATGTCATAATAAATTGAGCTGAGCAGAAAATTCCATTTTATGGAGCATCTAGAAATTTCTGAACTTGGTTTAGTTACAATTTGATTTTTTTCCGAATTCTCTGAAACAAAAGGGTTATAGGCTTACAAACTCTTGGCTTCTGTCCTTTGAAGAAATTGCCATAAGGAGAGCAGAGCAGAAACCACACAGGTCCCACCAGAGTTTTGCATGGGTCCCATCATAAATTTGCCATAATCCAAGCACCAGAATGAAACCTGCCACTTCTCTAAATGGCAAATTCTACGGAAAATATTTTTCTGACTATGTTTTACAGTATTATGCACATAATTTTTGAGGGCTGAGATGTTGCTTATTATACTTCAGTCTGATACTGTTTGTTGGTATTATAAACACCTGATAAACCATCTTCTGTGATACTTGTGGACATCACTACTGTAATTAAGCACTTATATCTGCCAAAGATGGGTAACAAGCTGGAACAGTAGCTGAACAAATTAGCGTTCTAGTGTGTTTATCCTGCTGCATTCAAATGACTGCAAGTTTTTTTGCCTGACAGCACCAGCTGGGTTGGGAATCATAACCATTGTTTATATGGCAACTTAGAATTTCTAAGCTTCAATGTGCCTGATGAAATGATGACTCTTTCGGGAGGAGCAGAGAGGCTGCCTTCTCTTAGTGAGCTGACACAAACTCCTATGCTCTTGCAGACCCCAGCTAATGCTGCCTTGGCATTTTGTATCGAAGCCTTCTGGGATTAAGGAATGTCATGTTAAGATAAGCACTGCCAGCATGAAGTCAGTGTGAAATTGTCTCTTCTTTACGGGTTGTTCTTACCTTATGAATCAATGCAGTATAATGAAATGGATCTTTTCTTATGAACTGTCTGGAAGTTTAACTCTAGCAGGCCTACTCTCCACAATGTATGTCGTTATTTACACCTGTGAAAAAGAGTGTAAAATGCTGACATTCCTTATTCAACTACCTCCGACTATGCGCAGTTTTATTTGCTATAGAGAACTCAGTGAAGAATGAGCCTTTCTTCTATGGAAATGTTAGATACCACTAAGTACTGTGTATTCTTTACAAGTTGATCTACGTACAGTCCTTTGAAGATTTTTTTTGTTTTGTTTTTAAAAAAGAGTATAATTCTAAGGGAAAAAAAAGAAAGGATCTGTTTGTGAATCCACTGATGCTAAGGAAGGCTGGCTGTGAAGCTAGCATCTGCTTCAGAACAAGGACCAACAAAATGCAGGCTTGTGTTTTTCATACTCCAAGATTAAAGGACAGCATCTACAGCCTTTTATATCACCAGTAGCAAAGCCTGGCCATGGAGCAGAGGAAACTGTTGTTATAAGGACTTTGTTTTCTCAGATGAGAACCACCCCAGAAGATGCACTGAAGAGACAGAGCTGCTCTCTATCTCACTGAAAACCCAATGTTTTTCTAGTGTGCCTTCCATCCCCGCCTTGGCATGGTAACTGAGGAGTCATAATTCAACAATAAACCTAGATGGTTGGCTTCATCAGGAGCAGGTCCCCATGCTATATTAGATATGGCTAAAAAGCAGCATTCTAAAGTCCAGCTAAATCTATTAGACTTAATAAGGTCATGAGGACATAAAAACACACAAATAACATTAGAGTTAAGCCTCAAACCCAGAGTGAGATAATAAATTTGAATTTTTGCAAGTGACTTCGTAGACAGACTCCTTTTGCACTCTATAGTATCTTTTTTGCAAACAGACAAAAGGAGAAAATATTTATCAGTTCAGCTTTATAAATTAGGTGTAGAAATTATAATTTTTTTCCCTATGGAAAGAATCCCTTTCTTTCAAATGAACAAATGTAAAACCTGGATTTAAAACTTTAATATTCATGTGCATTTTGGAGACAAAATAGCCAAAGACCAAATAAATCAGCGGCATAATAAACTAATTTTCTTGACTGACTAGACATTCAGGCTGCTGAGGCAAGAGACAGTCATTCCTACTATTGCTGTAGCCATCTGTTTCCCTGTGTCTCAGAGCAAGAATGAGGCCTGATTAATGCACTTCATGCAAAAGCATAGGCTTTACAAGAAGTGACCTGTAATTATTTATGAATAATTGTCTAATGAAGAAATTAGTCAGTCTGTTAACATAGAGAAAGTATCACTAACAACATCGGTCAGATCAAAAGTGAAGGCTAGGTGCACTTTTTCTAGCCCTTAAGACTTAGGACAGCATATAACATCTATGCTCCAGGGGGCTTAATATTACTTGTGAACCACTGTCACTATATCAGAGAGTACTTTCCAGACCATGATTATAGGCAGTGTTACATAAATAGTGACCTTTCTTTTTTGTGGACAAATGTGCTTTAAAACATTTCACTTCCCAGTGCAAACTGATACACAGACTCATGCACAGAGCCCAGTACTGATGCAGAGAAGAGCAATGAAAAGCATCCCTTTTCTTCCTGCAGCATAAGCAGTGGTCATTGTCCATATTATCCTGCATTAAGTATAGCCTTGGAATTATTCCTATTTTGTTCTTCCAGTGAAACAGTGTACCAATGGACTTATGGAGAAGTAAGGAAACAGTACAGTATATATTTGTATTTATGTAGGGTTTCACCTTTTGAGTTGTATAGTGTTCTCTCAACACCAAGGATATTCAAGGAGATGGACAGCAAATGCAGGGTCAGGAAAAGAGATGGGAGAGGGAAATAGGATAAAAGAAAAGGAAAGGGAATGTGATGTAGTGTTCATACAATAATTTCAATGGTTGCTAAAAACTCTCTCTATCAAGCCAATATCTGCAGTTACTGTGATAAACCATCACAGTATTTGTGGCATTACCCAATTAATTGTTCACGAGTCATTAATGTAGCTGATCAATGGTGGTGCATTTTGCCTGTTCCTGAGACTGTTTATGTCTCAGGGTGGCTTTCATCAATTCTGTTGCACTATACCCAGGCCTGCCTAGCTGTGGTAGTTAAGAACTGTCCAACTTGTCCAACAATGATTGCCAAAGTGCATCAGCAAGAGTTATATCTGCACTGATGTGCAGATCAACCTGGAATATCACGCAACTGTCTTGAAGCCAAAATAGCCATGCATCCTTGCTATCACCTGTTAGGAGACTCCTTAGAGATTCTGTTTGAAGGGAAAAGTCAAGGTTACCCTCCAGGAGATGTTGTTCTGACGAGTAGGTACAAATGGAGCTATCAGACACTCTATCATTTCTTGCGTGGTGATATCAGATAGGGAAAGAAATCTGAGAGAATAACTTGGAAGGATGGAAACTAAATCCTTTCCTAGGAGAGCTTCAGCATGGCACAGACAGTTAGAGTTGATGGCATTTGGAGAGAGAAGATAGACTGGATCCCAGCTAGAAGATGGTAATATGAGGACGAAAGCTAATAGATTTTTTTACCATAATACAAATATACTCAAGGTAACAAAATAATCATCTCACGCCTTTTTTATCCTTCTTGCCCTACCAGCAATCTGCCATTAGGTGACAACTGGGCTTTTTCTAATTTCTAGGTTTAAGGAATAGCTTATTTTCTTCACAACTTTGGCCAGCCTGCCAAAACTCCCAATTTATTCCAAATATAGCATTCTCCTGTGTAGCACGAAAACTCCTTATAGGGGCTTGAGTATATTAAGTTGCTGTACACAAGTCAAAGAGTCCACAGACAGCAATATCTTTCAAATGCAATCAAGCTGGGTGAGAATTGAATCAGCAAACTAAAATCCAAGTGGTCTATATCCTCCCATCTCTGACCCACTGAGCTATCATTTTCTCTACTAACTGTTCCTTGAAGTCAGAATTTTAGTGAAATTTTGCAGTTACTGACTAAAAATGCTACAAAGTATAATGAAGCTAAATCCAGCACAGTAAGTAAGAGTTAAGTAGGACTCTATAAAAATAATATAAGCATACACACTTGAACAGATGACATTCGCCTGCCTGTTTTCAAAGGATGCTCTAGAGTGTAAGTCTCTGTTGCATCCATTTGAACAATGGCATAAGATTCTTCATGCAAGATGAGCTAAAAATGCTCATAAATTATTGGTCACGATGATAAATGAATTCCCTAAACACCCCAAACTCTGGGGATAGTCCATCCAGGGAATTTTGATAGGGATCACAAGTAATACATTATTATCTAGACATCCCAAGGCATATGTTTCTTTACAGCATTTAATGCATCTTCCAGCATTTGTTGCAATTTTTTGCTCCTCCTACAATTCATATCAGTAAATTGTTGTTTTATCAAACAGACTACAAAAGTGGCAATTTTTCTTTTACTGTCAGATATAGAAAAAATTATATGCAAAATAATGCTTTTGCAATTCGCTCATATTTTTTCCACCATATTATCTCAATTCTTCTGCTTTTATGCTTTATGAAAATTGCAAAAAGAAATCAACATACACTGCAAGCTTTGCAGTGCTAACCTCTTACTATGCTACGCTGCTTTAGTGAATTTCAGCAAGGAAACATTAAAGTCTTTCTATCAAGTGATGGTCCTTATGTTTAATTTCAAGTTGGTTACAAGGCCAGTAGAGTTGCAGAGGTGTTTTAAAACCTTTCCCTGTAAAAGCTAGAGAAGACTAGCTCTTCCACAACTAATGGTCCAGCTAAAATATTATCCAACAATCATATAAAACTCAGAGGATTAATTTACTTTTAGATGTCATGGGCCCTGAAGGACTCATTTGCTAACTAGCTCATGGAAATAATTAATGCTAGAGGTCATGTGATCTTTACATTAAAATGTCAGGAAAATAATTTCCTGGGAATCTCATTAGCACAAAGCAAAATAGTACACAATATAACCACCTACACTTTCCAGCCCAGACTTTCATTAATTTTATTTATTTATTTATTTAAGTTGGATAGTTTGAGTATATATAAAAATGTAAATTAATATTTAATTTTACAAGGTATTTTATTACCGTACTTGCAGACTATTTAATAGAAAAACAAGTAGATAATTCAAATGGTTGCTAATCAGCTAAATCTTGCTGACCCACTCAAAAGACAGGGAAGAAAACATGAGATGTTCCCTATTATATATAGAAGAAATATGTCAATTTATTTCAGCATCACAAGACTTTTGAAACTAATTCAATAGCTCATGCACTCCTTCTTTAAGGAGAAGCCGTAGGGAGGTGCAACCATGCCAGGCATTCAGGCGCTTTACTGTGTGCAACGTGCACTATCACAAATGGCCATCTTTAAAGCTGTAAAATCAAGAACTCCAAAGTTATGAAATACCAGAGTGAAGTCTGTAGTGCCAGTTTTATCTGAACCCATTGTTTGGGTTTATTGTGCTATACTCTTTAATTACATAAGCACATACTGTTTTTCCAACAGAATGCCTGCCTCAGGGCACAATATGGATGTCGCTCACTGACTGAGCAGCTAGTCAATATTTTGTGTTATCCTTGTTGTTTGAAGTGCTTTATTTACTGCATGCTACTCAAATCCAGCTCCAAAAACTGACATTACTTTTCCCACAGATTTTTCTATGGTGCTTTTCAGTATAGCATTTGATTACTTCATAAATATTAATTACATTATTTTCACAATGTATCTGAAAAATGAGAGGATAGTATTTACAGATCAAACGCTTGAATTTGGGAGGAACCTTCTAATTTTTAAGTCGTGTTGTTACAGTTCTGATGATCTAGGGAAGGTAAGATTTGCAGGAAGAGATACTACTACCCCAGGACCAGATGACTATTTACCAAGCACAGGTTCATCTCACCATAGCCTATTATACTGTTTGGCTATTTCCAGTTTCTGCTTGTTCCTCTTGAGTCAGCATTATGATATATCCTCCTGCCCTGTTTTTTACCTAGCTGTGTCCAGTTCCCTCCTGCTGTCTAAGTTCCTGTCTCCACTTTACCTTTCTTTTGGTCCTTGCTCTGGCCTAATCTCTTGTCTTTAATTGCTGCTTCTGTCTTTTGCTTCAGGTCATGCATTGTGAACTCTTGCCCTTGTTCTTTCCTCTGTGCCTGGACTTTTAACCTTCCTCCTACTTTTGCCAGTTTTGGGTGTCCTTTATATTTAGTTTCTCAACTAATCATTTTTTGGTGACCATCATGTCTGCACTCAGCCTCACCAGCAGCTCCACTCCAGGTACTACCACTGCTCCTATGAGTGCAGCAGTTATAAAAATCAGTTGTTTTCTCACATACTTAGATGCATCTAACGAAACATACAATCAATGCTCATTGCTAAAAAAACTGTTTAAGAGCTAGATCCAACCTAAGACTTAGGAAGTCAAGGAGAAACTACCCTAGCAATATCTTGCCCTCTTTCCCATCTTTCCATGAAGGCAGAAACTGTCAGAGTTTGAGTCTTCAGTAGTTCAATTACAGTACAGACACAGTCTACCCAATAGGCTTTAACTGCACTGAAACTCTCTCATCAAAGCTATAACAGAAATTTTACCTAGGCTAAGGACCACCAGTGTGGTGGATATCTCTGTATGGACCTGGCAAAGAATTCTGTATCCTAAGCAAGTGTCAAGGTCCCACCTTAAACAGAAAGGCCATTGAACTCACGGTGTAGCTGTTATCCCTTAAAGACTGACGTTTTCTATGACAAAGGGTGTCCAAAGTGAGAGTAAAGCAGATCTGTTCAGGAGGAAACTAGGCAGTGATTACATTATGAGAAAGATGAAGTGGTTCTGGAAAATATTAAAGAAATACCAGAGCTGACTTCTAAATCCTCTCTCTTCATTACAGCTGAGAAATAAAACATGGTTATATTATCTCAATAATTTTATATTATACAACTAAAATAAAAAACAAGTCCACTTCTATTCTGTGCACAGCAGTTTTTAAACCTGTAGAAGATTTATAAATTATATTTGTCTCCTGGAACAACCCTTTTAAAAAAAGCAAAACAAAAAAATCCAGATCTGCTCCTGGAACTTTCCTTCACACAAATAATCCTATTAAGCAATGGAAACTCTCACAGAACAAAAAACTCACATGACTGGGCATTGCCCTATTGTGGAATCATCCTTTCTTTTCCACCTTACTAAAACTAACATTTTGTTGGGGGCTGTATGTCAAAGTCCTTTTTCTTCTGTTTGTGCTGTCTGTTTTTCCTGGCATAGATTCTCCCATGCTTGGAGCATGGACTAATGACTCAAAACTTGAGTCTCAGTTTTGGCATTAGTAGGGCTTCTGATGCTATCTCACATTGTCAAGAAATAATGAAGGCACTAGTGCAAAGCATGTTTCAAAAGTGGTTGATCCAACAGGCTATTTATAGGTATGATAACATGAAGCAATTGGTCTCCTTTTGTATTTTTATATACTAAGGTCTTGATGAAAGTTATCCCTGTACTACTGGAACTTTTCATTGTCCTAAAGTAGTTATTAACTGCTGAAGTGTAAAGTGTCGACCTTTCTTAGGCAGCCTCCAATTCAATAAATAAAGGCACCTTTAACACAAGAAGAGACTCTCACAAATTACAAACACAGTCTCATGGGTGCATAGATGTTATTATCAGTAAACATTCAGAATTTTTGCTTTTTTAACAAGAATAGCTCCAATAAGTTAAGCATTGGAGACATATAACAAATGTCAGTGTATCTCCAAGGGACTACATTATGAGTACATATTTTTGTTATGATGATGAACATCTTACTCTCCATCAATATGTGGACCTACACACAAATACCTTTATACAGAATTTACTGGGATTCAAGAAGACAACGTTGGCTTCAGTACAACTTAGAAAAAAATGCACATATTAAGGAAATACTTGTTCGTTGTGAGTTATTATGGTTATTTTACATGGCATAACTCAATAATGAATCACTACAGAATCCTGATCATATCTATTTACCATATTCATATGCACTCATCAAATTATATTTCAATTTTATCTAATTAAAATGTTTCACATTATTATGCTTTTTTAAAATGGTGTCAGGATGAAAACTACCAATCGGTAATGTAAAATCTAGTCCCAAGATGACAGCGCTATTTCCAAGTTTTTCTCTGAACCGTTTTCTGTGGAGCTCCAGTAATTTCTTTTACTTTGATCCCCACAAAAAAAAAAAAAAAAAAAAAAATTCAAACTCAAATGGGAAACTCGCTATACTAACATTTTAAGGGTGTAATTCCCAGCAGCCTTCAGAGCAGAGCCAACAACGTTAGAAGCATTAAATATTAAATAAGTGCTAGTGTCACAAAAGGAATTGCATGCACAGGGAAAACCACAGTTCCATGTAATATCAAGAATTAAGGTAAGAAGATGGCAAGCTCCTGGATGACAGTAATGCCTTAGCAACTTTGGAAATAACTTGAGACTTAAAAATTTCTTCAGAATACACTATGAAAGCAAATCAGAAATTAAAGCTCTGTGGGTTTTTCACCTGCAACTTCAGGCATTCCATGTGGTCAAAACAAAAACATATTCTTGATATGCAAAATACTGTTTCTGTATCCAATCTTCATCAAATTGATGTGCAGTCTGATGGGCTGAGGCAGAGTTACAGGCAAGTTTGTTAGTCTGCATATTATAAAAAGAGGACTATGTATGTATTGGAAAGCCACACAAAAATTAAACAAGAAATGCAGTGTATTTTTTTATATTGGGAATAAATGGAACAATTTCTACAACGAGGCAGTATTCATTTGACTTCACAGTGTCTTTAATTGAAAAAAATAATAGCTCTCTACAGGCAGAGCTATTGCTTAGAGAGTCAATGTGAGATGGAAAGGGGATTTGACAGTTACCTGGTGAGGTTCTTACTAAGGAACAGGGCAAGCTGAATGGCCATAATAGCTCCTTATCATCCTTTAAAAAAGTGTAATTTGACTGTGGAAACATCTGAAAAAACCTTCACTTGGGGTTTGTTCTCAGTGCTGCCAGTCTTAATAAGTAACAGTGACAGATTGTTGACAGTAATACTTAATAAACTCCTTGCTGTGGTCTTGCAGCCTGAGAAGTAGAAAGTGATATTGAGAAACACTGGCAATAAGGGAATTTTCTAGCCATTGTCATTTAAAAAGCATACTCCTGCTCACAGAGCTTGAGCCTGCCTCATCCTTCCAGTTGCGCTTATCCACCAAGAAGTAGGCTGCAAGGCTGTAAAACAATATGTGCGATTCCCTCTAGGAAGGTAGAGCTGTCCACGTTGAAATTAGACCATTCATTTCATAACACGCAGCTTTTGAAGTATAAGAGAAGCTAACTGATTTGGACAGCACTGTTGAGTATTCCAGATTGCACTCCATCACCATTGTCTTTGTGCCTGTTTGTCCCCAAAGAAAGTGTGGCCACAGCCACTGTGTGTTACATGGCTCTCCTAAAGGCTCTCAGACATAAGCGAGCTTAATCAAGAGAAGTGTGAAATCACAGCAAAGCCAGTGCTTCCTGTTTTGCAGATGGTGAGCTGCCAGAAAGGATCAGCCCAGACTTTAATTGCAAGGCTGATGAGAAAGGCAGGCAAGATGGGAGGTACGTGTTATGGTGTGGGCAGATCATTACATAACAGCGAGGCTGTTGCACATGTGGTCCCATATGAATCAACATGCGTTAAAAAAATGGTACCATCCATGTTTTTCCACACTCCAGAAACAGAGAGATAAAGTACCCCAATTGTTTGCCCTCCACACTGGGTGCTGAAGGTTCAGTTCACCGAGATAACCACTATCGGCTGGGGGGTCACTTGGCTGAAGTAACAACAACAATATGGTTTGTTTCCTTTAGGATGGCAGATCAGCAATGAATGCAGGAAACAATACCAACAGCAACGAATATCATCTGCAGTGCAGACAGAAGGCGGCGGTTGTCTCTTGCCTGTGTGCAATCTGCTTTATGTTCACAGGGCCAAACTGCTTTACTGCACTAGTCATAGTGCACTGACATAAGGCAAAATTCTTTGAGTCTGATCAAGAATCTGATAAGATTATTATTCAGAACTTAAAAGCAACTTCCTTTTTTAACTTGCTCCAGGAAGATACAGAGTTAGTCAGGTGCACGTATACACATACACTCATATACACATGCTCGTGTATATTTAATACTCATGTGCTTAGACATGCATTTACATATCCTTATAAAGGAACATAGTTTTTTTTTCTTTAGGAATAGATTTTACCCTAAGGCAACGAAATATCCTATGGCACTCGAAGAAAATTTCAGAGAGGCAACTGAGACTTGTAGAACTGTGTATTTCTAATCATTGTCTTACTTTTCTACATGGATCGGTAGTGACAAAGTTGTGCTTACACATATACCTCCCTGGAGCAAGGAGGTATCCCTGAGTCTGTATGTTTCTTTAACGATGAAAGAATTAGAGAAACGTGATACCAACTGCCTGTCATTGAAACAGGCAGAAAGGAAGTCAATAATCACCAAGATAGCTAAGCGAAGTATAAAATCCATACTTGACTGAAGAAGTGTCCAAAAACGCCTGAAGTATCATGACCTTGATGTTTGTGTGGTAAAAATCAACTTCACAACCTAAGTGCTAGGAAATCAGTTTTCATCATCTAATGAAAGGATGCCAATGTGGGAAGCAAAACGTTTGTGGAAGTGGCTGCAGGCACTAGGCTTCTAGCTGTTTCTATGAGTTTTCCATATGAGTTTATATTTCTATATGGGTTATATTACATGGGTTTTCTATTTCTATAATGCAGAAGGAAGGATACTATGCACAGCTATTTATAAATGTCACTAATTTAAGTGATTGTTTTTATATCCTAGCTTCAGAAGAAAACACACCAAAAAATCCGTAAAATAAGCCACCTAGATTATGCAAATATTTTGTACCAGAACACGTTACTTGAAAAACAGCAGAGGAAGTGAATACTCAAAATCTGTGCAACATAAAGGAGATTATCTCTGAATAGAATAAATTTCATACATTTCCAAAAAGAATTTCTCTCTCTCTAAGAAGACAGACTGGAAGCTTATAATATCTAAATAGAGTACATATTTATTTAAGGATTTTGGCCTACTCATATTAGGGCTGGGAAATCTTAACCAATACCACTTTTTAAAAACATGATCCTCTGTTATAATTGTTGCTTTTTTCAGTGTATAAAAAGAAGAGGATCAGTATTTCTGGAAAGGACTGTTGACTGAGAATTTAGCAACGTACCCCTATAACCTTTAGACATGAATTTTTCTGTAAATGGTCTACAAATTCAACCTGAGTCCCAGTAACAGAATAATGTCTTGGACCAAGTAAATTGAAAAGTAATAGAAATATTAGAACACATCTTTTTCTCTACTGCTTTTTAGGAACTTGAATATAGGACAGGTCATCATCATCTCCATGCTTAAAGAGGCACCTGAGAGTCAGAATTCCTTTTTTTTTTCTTCCTTCAGCGTTCATTCTGTGCTTTGATGTAAACCATGGGATCTCACTGTCATAGATTGATCATTGTCATAGATTGCAATATTTTTAATACCTGAATCTCAAGAGTGCCTCAAAGCCTATTTAATATTAGAAAAAATATTTCAAGATCCTTGGAACAAAAGCACTCCTTTAATATTTCAATAGAAAGCAGAATATCGTCTCCATTGCCTAAGATGTGGAACGCATTTCAAAATTTGCATCATATTAGAAAATACTTGCAATTCTGTGTGGGAAAATAAGGGGTTGCATGGTGTAGCTAGAAGCTAGAATCCATTTGGACTTACCGTTTGCAAGTTCTGACCACAATTCTGTCATAGAACAAAAGTAAAGCTTAGAAAATAACTATTCATATGTTTCCAGTTGTGTGTGTTACCCAAACTTAACTTTATTTTTCTCCTGGAATGCACAGATGGACTAATGGATAATTAGCTGGCCAGACTTCATTATGAAACAGTATATAATCCACTTCGTAGAATTCTTATACCTTAGCTCCTTTTCATGCTTGTCAAAGAGGAAAGAGTGTTCTGCACTAGTATTTATGTCTCTTAGATATATTGTATGATTGTCTATTTTATTTAACCCTTCTGTGACTACTAGCTAGCATGGATTTTTAACAAGGAATAAAAATAAAGTTTGAAAGCAAACTCTGGGAATTTGTTAATTGAAAAACTAGAAAAACAGAAAAATCTGTTAGCTGTTTCTAAAACAGGTGAAAGTATAGAGGCTTCTTCTAAAAGTTTTAACTGTATCCAGACACATCTATAATGCGCAGCTGCTTTTCTTTTTGCAACTACTGTAAACAAAAAATTCACAAGGACAGTAAGCCTCACTGAGTAAGATGATGTTATACTTTACACACTGCATGCTACATCTTGAACAGAACTTGCTCCCCAACCAGGATGCAAACACCAAAAATCAAAACGTACATTTGTACAGGTTTGTAGACTTAACACACTAAGCTTGGTGACTGCTGGCTAAAGCTCTCAGCAAGTAGGCAGGGTCTACAGAGAAAAGGTCATGAAATACAAAATGAAGATTTTCCTGCCACATTGCAGTTAATTCCTGGGGAAAAGAAGTTGAAGCTATACAAAATAGTAATAGCAATTGGGACATGTTTGTGACTACAGCTGAAGTTCAGGCTGTAAAAGCAGCCGTTCAAAGTGATTCAGTCCAAATTTGTCCATATTTTTCCCTAAATTTAGGAATAACCCTTTATTAGATGAAGTAGAAAAGAAACGATAGAATGAAAATGACAGCACTGAAAGGAAAAACTGTCAGTTAGTAGTCTACATCGATCAAAAGGACAGCTCAATCAGAGATTTAGCAGATGAGACTATGATTTTTTTTGTCCTCATTTTTCCCACTCAATTCTTTTCCACAGTGTGTCACTGCAAATAACTATGATTCATAATTAGCTTTTGATTACATTACCAGAAAGGATAATTAAAATATTGGGATGTATCCCTCTATAAAGAGTTTTTCAAATCATGCTGTGACAGTCTCTGGCTATCCAGAAATTTTTCTTTGGCTTCTCAGTATCAGTCAATGTTTGCTGATTGCAATAATTCTGACTGTGAAGAAATCACCTGCTTTTTGGAAAGAAAGACAGATTTAACCTGAGCTACGTACGTACATGTCTGCAGAGTCTTATTCTGAAGGGCCTAAGTATAAACCTACCACGAGTTACTTACAGTGTGTGTTATTCTTTGAGACGTAGAAAATGTTGAGTTACCAAACAATATACCTGCAAGCAGGTGAGCAACCAGACATCTCACACCACTTGCACCTGATCAAGCATGCATGAGTCACCACTAATATAGTGATAAAGCAGTAATAACACAAAGGTTGAGCAAAGCTTGGTGTATGTAGTGCTAGAGGAAAGCGTGGTGGAAAACCATCACTGACACCCCCAACTACCATCCCCTCCCCTTCTTGCCCTCCTTTTTAACTTGCTACTTAGCCAACACACAGGGTACTTTTAAGAAACTGTGGTGCCCACTTCAGGATGCCTTGCCAATGGGGTGGAGACCCACAGTAGTCGAGCAGGGCAGGCAAAGCTGGATGCTGGCAGCAGGGTCAATCCCCAGTACCACAAGTGGTGAACAAGGGCCAGGGTCCAGCCAGGATGTCCAGACAGCAGCAGCAGGAGACAGGGCCAGAGACTGGGCTAGAAACAAGGCTACAACATAGACCTAAGGTCTATCCAGGTCTGGACACTAGCACTACTACAGCACCATTGGGCAAGGGACTGACAGCCTTAGGCTTAGCTGGGCCACAGGGAGGTGGCAGGGGGTGCCACGGGAGGTTGGTCAGGGTCATCAACCAGCTTCTAGCCTGAGGAAGCCTCGTTCCTGCTGCTCCCTGACTCTGTTCATAGAGGGCCTATGACCTAACCCTAAATGTGCCTGTTCTGGCTCTTCTCTTGGGTCATAGTTTTGCTCTAAAAACAGGAAGCAAATGCAGGAGCTATGAAAGGTAATAAAGCAAATGTTCTGACGCAAACATGGATTTTTCAGAAATACATGGTATTGTCAACTAGCTCTGATTTCAGCTAAGTATCACTGTGAAAAGAACGTCACCTACATTAGAATTGGGTGAGCAGATTAAAGAAAAGTAAAATAAAAAAGATCCACTCACAGAGGATCTTACAGCAAAGAAAAATGTTACTGTCCCCTGCCACAGCTGCAGCCTGCTTGACCTCCCTGAATATCATACTTCAATAGGCAATGCAACATTTTTAAGGAGACCTGACTGTCTAACTTGTTTTAAGTTCCTAGAGACACAACTTAAAAGATGAGAGCTCCAGAAAAAGAAGCATAAATGTGGTGTGAAGCAGGTTTCTGAATTACCTACGTCCAGCCTGTTTCAGGGACTGAAACAGCAGCAAATGTGAGTGAAGGAGTGATGAAAACTGCGCTTCTTCCTATCTGTGGAGCATAAGCTTAGAAGTCGGTGCCACAGCAGCATCCGCTATAGCCCAGCCTGCAAGCCAGATCCTGTAGAAACACTACTGGGGTGTCTCCCAACCCCTTTGTATGTTCACAGTTTAAACAGTCCAGATTAGGGATGGGAATACTGAGATGACAATATCTCTCCTTCTGGCCCTATACAAATCCAGATTCCCAAGACTAAAACTGGCCTTGCTCCCTATTATCTCCATGCAGAGCATCATTAATATTCACATCTGATAATAGTCCCAAGAATATACTACAGAATCTATACCAGTGAACAGGAACTGGGCTGTAGGGACAAGTATCACTGGAAGATTAAGGTATAACTGTATTTACAAGAGGAAAATTGTTTTATTTTAATTGAACTAGTTTGTTCATTCCCATGCAAAACTGCTTTACTGACAAATCAGGACTTCCTTGTCACTGAACTATTTATTTTCCAGTTAACAATAAATAAGGCTTAGCTCACACAAGTGTTAGGAGGAGTTATTTGTATACATCAAGGGGAAAACAGACTTCATAGGATGGATTTACATACTTTATTTAGCATTAGCATACATTAGGACTACTGAGAATGACTATGCATACAATGCATTGCATACAATGAATTGACCTGAGAACAGACCTTTATTTTCACAGAACTTGGGTATCAGCCCATTAAATTACTGGCACTGATGTTATTTATGACATTACATATTTGCAATCATTATGAAAACAACCAGTACAATGGATGAGCATTTTCAGTGTTACAAGTGTAACAGATGGCATTTAAAGTTAAAATAAATAAAATAAAAGGCACCACTTCTGATTCAGGAAATATTTGATCTCCAGTGTTCTTGCATTCAGCAAGTACGACATCACTGGAAACTCAGATGAACTCAGAGGAAGTATTGTTTTATATATGTATCCTGCCTTACCCATACATCTACAATTTAGCTACATGGCTCTTCAGTCCAATTCAGCGCAGTCATTCAGATTAATTTGCTCTTTCTTTGAGTATCACCAGCATGTATGAGTACAAGTATCTAGCCTATAGAGTAACTTTAAATTGAATATTCCTGAGTTATACATGCTATTTAGCCATCTCCAACTGATCACGTACACCACTGTAAGCCCACTGATATCAGTGGACCTATATTTGAAAGGAACTGGGAAGAGAATGAGATACCAAAAGGACGCTATTGGAAGAATATTTTTCTTCATCATAGTATGTCTCCTCTGAGTGCTTATACAATCATTTCACTTCCCTCCACACACTTGGTAATAAATAGCTTACAGCATCATAGAGATGTGCTGGGTAAATGCTGCAAGTTATGAGGCAAATTTACTGCCTCATAAACTCACAGCCAAGTAAAGCTGTCATTTGCAAGAACAATTAAGTCATCATTCTGTTCCATGGAGGGTATAGGGTATTCCTGAAATCTGTAAATTCACAGAAAAGGGAAGCTGGTCATATGTTCAGAATGAATACTAACATTTTATTAATATTGAAGTCACTTGTAAGTTTCAAGCCTGCATATACTTTCTTTGTTTCCCAGAATTTGCAATCTAGCCACTACTCCTTACCATGTATACAGTTAAAAGGCAGAAGAAATACAAGAGTACCCTGTGATGTTTTTTCTGTTGTCTGGGCCTAAAGTATACTCTTGAAGTCATACTAGTGAGATGTTGCCGAAAAGAGAGAAAAAAGGATCAAAGAATAAGACTTATCTCTGAGCCATGTAAAAATCTGATATCTGGGGCTACTATAAAAATTGTTACTGTGGCCTGAAGATGGTCCAAATGGATAGAGGATGATATTATAAAATGTTTCTGTTGTGTAATATGTTTTCGCTACTCACTCATATAAAGCCACAATAGGGTCCTTAATCTTCAGGGAGCCACAAGATAAAACTTCACAAGGGATGCTTCCTGAAACACTATAATAATTCACAGATTTTTGTGAATACTGTAGGTGCAAGTGGTATGAAAGTGTCACCTCCTGATTATGTAGTTTCCAAGGAATGAAACATCCACAAACAGTATGTGTATGCTGCATCGTGGCAGCAAAAGTCATTATTTCCCTGAGAATCTGAGTCCTATATGACCTTCACATTTGACCGCAAGGAACATGTATGTGTATCTCTTGCACACGAAAATATAGATACATGCATTGCAGCTATCTTGCTATATGTTAGGTGAAAGAAATACATGGACAAGATTAAAGAATGAGGCTGAATTGGGTTGTTGAATAGGAAAGAGCCTAGCTGGTAATTTAAGCAATGCCAGTTCTGTCATCTTAACTTGGAACAAGAACGCAAGCCTGAGCTCCCTCGTTGTCCTCACTGTCACAAAGCTGACCCACATTTCATGTTTAATTAGAATTGAGCTAACTGGACTTCCAGGTAAGGAAAGTCAGACTAAAGCTGCAGAAACGGCTCATATCCGAGTGCTCTGCTTTTAAACAACATGAATGCAACTTTTTTGAGCTACTTGGTTGGTGAACTTGAGTCCAAACTCAAGCAGAGCTTTCTCCTAAGGGCAGGGTGGATAAAGCCCTCATTCCCTTTGGTGCCACTGCAGAGATGCATTAGGGTGGTGTGAAGTTACATGACGTCTGCAGCTTCTGGAAGCCAGTCTACACAGTATCTGGATCCCTGCTAGCACTGCCAGCTCTGCTAGTCCTGGGAACTGAACCAGAGGTAGCAACGTTGGAAAATTTCAGAGAGAAAAAGCTGGTGTAGCTAAGCCTCTTGAGACCATAGTTTCTGTCTGAGAAAAAGTATTATAAACCCCAAAACATATCTAGTACAAATGTAAAACTAATGTGGAAAATTCCTATCTAAAATCCTATAGAAAGCGACACAAGATTCATGTCATGAACCGGATATCAGAATATACAGTATGTTTTAAACTCTCATTACTGTCAGGGGAGCCATATAAATGTACTAAAAGCCAGAATAGGCCCCTTTAAATTATTAATTGTAGTTGCCTAATAATAACTCGGTGAATAAGAAGAAAAATGGTAAAAATGTACTATTAAAAACATATTAAAACAATAAAACATGTCAAGTGCACTGTACTTCACCAAGCACTTTTCTGTATAATTTATATTTTCATACAAGTATCTTTAAGTAAAATTATACTTTTTGCCCAATTTAGTATTTATGATACTAATTTCCAGAAATTTTATATGTTTTGCTGAATGCTCATTTCTGAGCACCACATTGATTCTCACAGTGGAAGTAAAGAGGTCCCAGATGTTAACAGTACCCATTGTTGACATTTCTGAGTTTTAAGAGCAAAAAGCTCATAGGTCTGTAAATGAGCTGAACCACTCAAAACTCTTGTTACACAGGGGACAAACTGTGGTAGCAATGGGATGCTGCAGCTTTTTTAATCCCAGCGGACACAGAATGTACAAAGCATGTTGGTATCTTGACTGACTGTGGTTTAAAAGGTTGCATGCAACTGTATGGTAATAAATGACTTAACCTGATCTCAGGGTATGAAGCAAATTCCTAAGACAAAGACATGCAAACCCTGCTATCTGTTCATGTACTTGAAAACATCTTTTTTTCAATGCACTGTTACAAGGCCGTAACTCACAGGTCTATTATAAAATAGAAGTATTTCAGGGCTTTTTCTGATCATACTAAAAGCTTCTCTATGAAACACCATTATAGTGTTTTGCAAACACAAAACCAAATAAAGAAATTGGCTTTAAGCATGACCTATAAAATATGGCACTGTAATCCACAGCAGTTAAGATTACTGGCTAGCTTTTAAAATATTTTTTGAGAATTTCACTTATGTGCAGCTCACTAATTTCCCACCAATTATCATGCAGTTAAAAAGTGAACAAATTGTTAATGTTATTACATTCTGGGCTTTGCTCTGAAAGAAATGACACCATATATCTTGTTATGCTGTTAGAATTCCTCTAACCGGAAAGGAAATCCTTTAAACTTATCTAACAAATAGTCTCCACCGCCAAGATATTTTCTCTTCGAATATAGAGATTTTTTTTTTTACATTCCTTCTCTCATTAAACTTTACTCTTTAATTTTTCATGGTTATTCTAAATGCTCTATTCAAATAAGGCAAGCCTTTTAGATATCTGTCCTTAGTGTTTTCTAAATTTCAAATTCTGTAGAAAGTAAAGAACATTTAAAAAGCAATTTCTGAGGGGGTGCAACTGTTTGATTTCAGACAAAGCAAAAAACTAGCATACTCTATTTGCCTTGTGTTCATCAACTATCCTTTCACCAATGAATAAATGTATGATAAGGTATATTAATTGTGAAAAATAACGCTTCAACAAAGAGATATCCAGATGGTACTATGGCACTTGGAATATTCCTAATGGAATTATATGATGTCTTTACCATTATTGTGAGGGTATTTTATTCCCTTGTTTCTGCAAAAAAACACTTTTCCCCCTTCATAATATCAATAACAATAAAGCATGTCTGTAAGTGAGTCCAGTAATTGCTAATTACTAACTAGGTGAAAGGAAATTTCATTACATTTTGGCTGGACCTAACATTTGTTATCAAATGAAACATTCTAGGAAAAATACAATTAAAAAAAATCATAGTTCTTCATATGTTCAATATAATACACTCTGATTCAAATATAGTAACTACCCATAATAGCACAGCTGCTCTGTAGAGTTGGTATGCTGGGTTAATTACATAGTTCGAGCAACCAAAAAACAACAGCTCTGAGGCTTGGAGTGTATCTTCTGTGTAGGAGGAGAACACTCAAACAATACATACATTTATCCAATCCTTTCTATCTGTTAGGCTGAGCAGGAATTCAGTTCCTTGTCCCTGACTGCCAAAGGCTTCCCCAGCAATGATGCCTCAGTGTGCACGATGGATGGTCCAGGTCTTCCCAGGTGTGCCAACTCCAGCAGAGCCCCTGAAGGTGCCACCTTCAGTGTGGCCACCATGGATGGACCAGTGCTGTGGCCTCCTGCTGTGCTGTGGTGGGTGCCACCAAGCCTTCTCATCATGCTTGCTGCTCTGGAGCAAAAAATGGGTGTTTTCTTTTCAAGGAAGAAGTGCTCCCACAAGAAGGGCATAAGTACTATATTCTAACAAGGTTTGCTTCCAGTGAGAAGAAATTCCTGAGAAATCAAGGAAATTCCTATGTCCAGCCAGGAGACAGCTGTCAGCAAGGATGACAGAAGGATATAAGGAATATGGGAGGAAGAATGTAATGAAAGGAGGAAGATGATATATTGAAATTTAAGAAAAACAGAAAGAAATCAGTGTCCAGATGAGATCCTAAAAATCTGGCCTCAGTAGAGATCTTTTTCATTTTCATAAACTGAGGAGACAGAACTGGGAACTACCAATTCATTGCAAGATAAAAGTTTTTAAAGTTTTAAAATATAAATTTCACATTTTAAACCCAAGCAAGTAAAAAAGCATTTGCAGTTTTCATATTCATAGCTTTCAGTGGTATGATTTTCAAGTTACATGTACCCTATAGTTAGATTTAGATCACATGCTTCTTTACTTGCAGGAGAAAATCTCTCTTTAGTATCTTTTTTTTCTTTATAACTGTGTTGCTCAGCCTTTTCAGCTATGCTGGCTAAACTCATTAGCACACAATTAAAGAAAGATGATTAAAAGTACAAAAGTAAAATTAGATTGCAATTTCTTATCATCCTAATCCAAAAATATTGTTTAATATAGTATTTTTCATTTATTTAAAGTGCACCTTCAACTGATCAATTTACTGTTCTTGGTTTGGCATACATATATGTAATAATACATTGTATATATAGTATACACAATGCATCATTTTATAGTTATTATATTTTATAGTTATTTTACTTGTATATATAAATCAGAGTAAAATCTTTCCACAAATGACTACAACAAAGCTAGCAAGACTTGTATTCGCCCCATAATACCTGTCAAGACTGTATATTTTTAGTATTGCCAGTACCAGCATTTTACTTCTCAGACTTTTGTTTTTTCCTTTATTAAATTTATTAGTTGTGTGAGAATGTAATATTGTACAGCTCTAGGAAGTTATGTATCTCATGCAACTTAATGATTCCAACAACAAATATGGATAAAGATATATGACAGATCTGGATGGCTGATGGAATGAGCCACAAGTAATACAAATCAAAATCAAGATTTCTTTTACATTCAAGACGATCACAGTATCAGGAGGAAAAGGACATAAACGACCTAGATGATATATTTTACTTGTTGAAAATAAAACCAATAAATTCCTCAAGCCACATATGTAGTGTTTGGGGAATATATAACTACTCTGAATGGGTTGTTACTCTTTAACCAAGCTATGGCATAAATCTTTGGGGGGAAAAAAAAGTTTAATGATTTTTTTTTTTTTTATGTTGTCAGCAGACCAAAGGATAATTTCGATGCTGAAATGTTTGGCTAGAACATTGGGTCACAATTTCTATTAAATCACAAAAATAGTGTGAGTAACTAGTACAAAGCCTCAAACATAGCCCACAGCTGAAGACGACTAAACACTCTAAGGCTGGACAGTGATAGAAAATCTAGCAAAGACATAGACCATTAAGTGACCATTAGGCCACCTGCCCTTTTTGACAAGGTTCAGGATTCATCAGTCTACAACCCAGAATTACATCCCTGTGAATTGACATTTGGCTGTGCCAGCTGCACTGTGCCCTGCGCATCTTCCCAACTGGTGCCACATATATGACACCCCTACACATACCTGTGGCCCACTGAAATGTCTAACTTGGATTTTACCAGCCCAGCATCCAACCTCTCTCTGTTATACAAACCCCAGCTGTGTTGACATGAATGACCATAATCCACTCTCAAGTGTATGAAGGTGCATCAGAAGGCACATGTCCACAAGTTAACATGTTGAATTCAATTAATACATCTTCTACAAATATCACAAAAAAACAAGATCAGAAACCCAGCACACCACACAGTGACAAGTGGACATAGGAAGTGTCTCTTGACTGTACTTTGTGCATCTGAAAGGTAAATAGCTGGCTGTTTCACAGGCAGTGAATTAAGCTGCCTGTAACTGTACTCCCTATCTGCCTTTCCTCTATTTCCTTTCTTTCTAGAGTTGGGGCCAGATAGTCAATGAATTAAACTGCAAAACACACTACTCCCTGACCCAGAGGTTAGAACTATCATAAGCACTGACGGGAAATGGCTGCAAATAGTACTTGCATACCCTCATTTTCCATTGGAAATCGAGTAGTGACACAGGCAGCGAGTGGAAGCCCTTGCAAAGATCACGGATTTACACTGGCTGAATCAATTTCTTACAACAGTGTTGCAGAAGCTGTGGAAGAGTTTTTTCCTAAGACTTTGTTGGTTTTAACATATCTTGTATATGTTTGTTGTCTCCTTTAAAAAAAAGAAAAAAAAAACAACATAAAGGATGCTAGACAGCAATTTGTGTCATTGGAAAGCCATAAATCCAAGGTCCCTTGTTGGGACTTCCACTGCTCAATATATAAAATCCAATGTTGGTTCAAACCCTCAATGAAAGCAGAAGTAACTGCTTCAGTTCTAAAAGAACAGAGACTGAGCTTACAATGGCAAAAAGCAGTATCAGCAAAATAATGTAATTTCTAAGGGAAATAGCGACTACCAAGCAAGTGAGCATCCTCACTCAATATCAGGCTATTAATTTGTGTCCAGGCCACCACAACCTTTCCAAATATGCAAATGGGTAGCCCCTTCAGCTGGGGGGACAACTTTGTTCTGTTTCCAAACATCTTCACATTCCACTGAAATTTTGCAGGAGAGCCAGGAGCTTGATTCATGTGGGTTCCAGTTAGCTTTAATCTGCCTCTGGCTTGTACTGTTCAAATATTTGGATGAACAAAATTCATGACTTGAATCCACTATCAATTAAATTAAAATATAGATATAGATGCAGGAAAGTAAGAGAGAAGCACACAGAGGATAACAATATATACGTAAGTATTACCTCCATGACAAAACCAAATAATATACTTGTTAGTGTTAACAGAAAATATCTTTCTCTCAGAAATTCAGCCTTTCTATATATACTAGCACAATGTGTTTTCTATGGCAGAGTTTGAACTAATCATTGCTTTTTTAGGATATTGGGATGAAATGATTGCTGGGAAGAGTAACCATCAAGGTAAAGTTAAAAATATTATAAATTAAAAGCAAAAATTATACATGTTTTAACAGAAGTGACCTATGTCAACAGTATTTTTTGAAAACTCATGGAAAACACATCTTGTTACAATTTTACATGCATATTACAGTGACTAACTGAAAACCATTCCATGAGAAAGACTTCACTTTTTTTTCCAAAGCTTTTGTTCTGGTTTTTTTTTTCTCCTCTTGTCCAGGGTTCTTCTCCAACTGAAAGGCTCCACGAAAGGACCTTTCCTATTAAGGATCACACTTAAGAACACATTTAACTTTCACTGAAGTTAATGGGATTTAAGCATGTGTTAAAGTGCTTTTCTGAACTACAGCCAAAATTTGAAAGCAAAGCTGTGAAGTTCCTGTTTTTCAGTAACTGCATGTGTTCAGGCCTCAATTTCACAGTCATATTATCTTAATTTCCCCAGGAAAGCTGAATTTCAGTATTCCTCTGGTGACTGAGTACCTGGATGGGCAGAATTTCTGAGTAGGTTTTTAAAGATATTTCGGAACTTAAGAACACAAACCAGCAGCCAACGATGTTTCCACTGACTGTAAAATAAGAACTGAGGTACTTACCTGCATCTTTAAGTGCCCAAATACTTTTGAAAATCTGCCTAGTGGCACCTTAGGTCTCAGGCCAAAAACTTTAAATTCTGATATAATAAAAAAAAAACCAATGAAAGTTTTGTCCCCAAAACCTCACAAGAAGCTTTGCCTTTTTGGGAGGATTGTGACTTTCTCAACTGTTTCCTCTCTACCCTCTCACCACAGTTTTGCTTACGATGTCCCTCCTGGTTCCTGGAAAGGTCTTCTGATGGGAAGCACAGGTAGATTTTTCCCCAGGCTACTTGTCTAATGGGATTCCTGTAATGCACTAAGGTGTCTTACAGTTCTTCTCTTACTGATGATCTTACTCTAACTTACATACACCCTGGTGGCTGGGGGTAAGGGAACGGGGCAGAATCCTGAAATTTTGGCCTCAGACACTCCTACTCCACACCAAGTCATTTAATTTGTCTTGAGCCTCTGTACTCTTTCTGCAAAATAGATTATATATTGGTCAAACCCATGGAAGAATTAAATCTACATACTTTAATAGTGCTCAGATATTATGTCAATGGGTGTAGGTGGAAACATTTAATGTTGCACACCATCCAATGAAAGTAACATGACCACATACACTTTTCCTTATTGTATTGTTTCTTGACCCTATGACAGATTCCATGACCCCCTGTTTGTTACCTTCATCTGTCATAGAGAAGTACTGCAGTGATTTTCACAGAAATCAGTGAAAATTTGTTTTATTAAAATTCCTAGTAAATACTTTCATGATTATATTTATAGCAGGATTTGGCTCCCTATTAACTCCTAGAGCAGAGCTGGAAAGCTTCAGTTGGAAGGAAACAGCCGTACTTAAAAGATGTAAGAACAGTGCCTCAAAAATTAATTTCATTTCAGGATGGGATTAATCTGTTTCTATGAAGACTCCAATAACGTCTTCCTTAACTGTGTTAGTTGCCCAAGTTGCTTTCAAAATCAATGGTGATCTAGTCAATACAATTAGTAAAGTCCTTGGTATAATGCATCTCATCCTGAAACACATCTAAAATAGGGCAGATCAGCTCCAACTTCACATTGTCGACGGACATCACTTTGGTTCAAGTATGCACATTTATCTTTGGAAGGACTGGCATCCCCAAATTTTATTTTATCTTTGAAGGCTGCTGCTTCTATTTTAGACTTGAAGATACACATTTTTCCCTGGAAGTTAGTCTACTATTTCTAACACTTTTAGTTTGTTTAATGAAAGATATTGCCTAATGAAAGATATTGCCTAAACCTACAAACCTTCCTTTGCATATGCTTTTTGACTGTCATGCCTACAGCAATGCTACCAATACTTCTCTCTCAATTGATTATAAAGGGACTTTAAGGTGATTAAGTTAGCTAAAAAATTATGGATGTTTAAAGATAAATGAGACAAATCTCATCTTTGGTCTCCCTACAAAATCCCCTAAATCTAAAGTAGTAAGTGTCATATAAAATAGAGTTCTGCGTACAGGTGCCATGATCCTGCCCCTTCACAGAGGCCTTCCAAGCTTCTTGCATCCCTCTGTGACTTCATGCTGTCCTCCAATGCCCATCTGTGCCACTGTGAGTTTTGTTTCACTTTTCAAAAAGGCACTTAAAGTAGACTGCAAAGTAGCCTTCTTACTTTTCCACTTTCACACAGCTGGGGTGTTCTGTGTTTGATTCTCAGCCACGCACTGGCAACTGAAACAGTTCAAGGGAGAAGTTTCAGAAAAACATAAGTATTTCAAAGAATGATTTTTAAAAGAATTCTACTGGAAATTAATTATGGAATACAGCAAATGAAAGAAAATTGTGTAACAAAGATCTCATGAGGGAAATACATGTAGCCAAATTTTATAAATAATAGGAAAAAAAGAACATTAATGAAATTTTCATAAGTTTTAAAATGTTCAGTAGCACTAGCAGATGGAAAGACTACTAGGAAAGACTAAATATGGCTCAAACTTTAGATGTTCAATCGCAAAGAAACAGGAGCCTTTAGTACGCACCTCAACACATACATGAGTTCAGTGTCAGAGGGACACTGCAGGAGGTCAAAGCCCTTCTTTTTATATGTAATTACTAAAATAAAGATATTTGTATGGCAACTGGAAGTACTTAGTCTGTCATCCTGTCTTTGGCAAGTGAAATCTAACTTTTAGCCTGATATTTACATCCTGGAGTTACCAAAAGCAGACTGAGCTTGCTCCACGGTTTGTTCTAGCTGTGAAGGTGAGAAGTTTGTTGCTTGTACAGACCCTTGTCTATGAATATTTCTCTTGATTCTTCTTCCCTTTTTGGGGAAGATGAATCAAGACTCTTTTGGGTCTAATCTAGACTAGAAGCCTTAAACTTACAAAGCCTAAAACTCTCAAAGTCTTAACTTCCCAGGCATTTCCAGGTCTATTAGAAGGTCTGTAAGAGCCATGTTGTGACTAGCATTCACAGCTAGTCTCCTTGTTCAATCTGACATGAAGATATTAGGCTGGCCACAGCCCAAGGCTGATTTCCTCAGGCAGAGGGGGGAAGGTGAGAGAGGAGATAGGGGGAATAAGGGATAGTGTGCTGCCTCAGAAAGCCCCCTCAATCCTCAGAGGAGTAGGGTGGTAGCAGCGGTCTGTAACGCCGAGCTCCATTCATCCAAACATAGAAAAGTTGATGGCCAGTGTACAAGCATCAAAGAATAGTGGTGTCCTGAGGATTGCAAAGCAAAGTGTGGCTGGCAGTGTTGGGTAAGACCCAGTACAGAGACCACACTGATAGGGTGAAAAGCTGTACATGCAGACAGGGGTGACTCAGCTGCAGGATACATGCTGAGGGATGTGCGTTACAAGTAATCTTCAGAACAAGCACCATGGATGCTTTTGGTACACTCTGTGCATCAGACCACAATTACTATTTTGTGTTTGGCAGTTTTCTGCCTTCCCCCCATTGTTGCATATTTTCAGTCCTTGCATTGGTTCAAAGACAGAGATTTTGCAAGAATTTCAGCTGTTTGGCTGAGCTTTTCAGTAACAATATTCTGTTTCTATTTCTGTTGGAGTTCTAGCCAGATTTACCTACTTCCCTTCAACGCCTATAGCCAAGATCTGCTTTCTGTCATTTGAGGACTTCTTATCCAAATAACTAACTCATAATATTGTATTTACTTTTTACTCATGTTGCACTTGTGAATTATTCCAAACTTCAGAAAAGATTGAGGAAAACTGGGAAAGCAGAACTAGCCCACAACAGTATCTTTCATTTTTCTAATAGGAACTAATAGTTTACTTTGCTTACTTCTTTTTATACTCTATTTTTTATTCTTTTCACAAGATATATTGAACATTGGTCCTCAGCAGAAACTTATTAGTATGAAATGAGCTATGATGTAGCAAAACAAAACAAAATGGGAATCCCATTACATTCAGTTAAAAGTTTTCTGTGTCTGTCTGTATAGCAGGAGGATTGAAAAACTGACATGGAAGTTGTTTCAAGATCTAGTTGCTTTTTTATTTCACTAAATGGAACATATCTTGATAAACAGAGAAACAAAATATGATTTTAAAGTATACTATTTATATATACATACTTATATCTATACACATACGTACAATACAATATAATATGTATACTATTAAGCCAGAACATATGTTCATTGACAATAATGGGATGGATCAAAGTTTTACATTTAGGAGACAATGCAACAACTTTTCTTTTAAAAATTAAGTGTAAGTATTGTGCTATCAGGCACAATTTTAAATTCCTTTTTACTGTCCATAAATATTTTTTTCCTTTTCCCACATTATCAGCACTGCTTAAAAACAGCACACACATTTTGCATGAACATTTAAAGATACTTTTATTTCTTAGAAAAATATTAATATTAAACCCTTTGCATTGTATTTGGAGAATTTGTGACCTTACAAAACATTTATTCTCACATCATGAAAAAATGGAGGATTTCTTTGAGACTACTATACTTTTAGCAGCAGTATTGTTTTGGATACTTCTCTCAAAGATACTAAACAAATTTATATTCTTTGTTTAAAAGATGTAATTCATTGCATGTGGCATCTTGTCATGAAGAGGATGCAGCACATTGCATATTTGGTATCTAAAATAGCAGATAGGCATTGTGGTAAATGGGGGCCTGAAAGCAATAGCTTATTTGTAAAGATATGTAAAGATTTGTAAAGGTATTTGTAAAATACTGCAATGACTAATTTTAAAGTCTAAAAGCAGATATGCGAAATGAATAGAAATTAGTGGCCTTGAACTCTGGTGTATCTTTCGACATTTATTTTCTATATGCATCATTACTGAAAGGGGTATTTTTTTATTTCATTGTAAAATTTTATTTGTACTGTAAAATGAATCAGTCACAGACCTGGCTCACTAAGTCAAATTCTGTATTAACACAGACACCCTATCTGAAAGCACTTAATATCTACCACGTCTTATTTAGATCACAACAGATAGAGGAGCATAAGAAGACAATATCATTATACTAGATTGATATACAACTGTCTCAGAACCTTATTTGCTAGCCTACTGTCAAGTTTCTTTAAACCATTAGAGGAGTTGAGTGTTTCAGAGTTTTGAATTAACTATTTCAAGAGCGATACAGGTGACCAGCATCTCAGCTGGTCATCCACCTGGATGAAGCCTTAAGTAATGCAATACCTGGAGTAAGTTAGAGTATCGACTACTGAGCCAAGACACCCTGCTAATCAACTCTCCTTCCTCTGCTATGTTATTTTCCACCAGTGAAGCTCCCACACAATCTCACATATGCTAATAAATTCATCAGTCTTGATTGAAAGAGAGTTCATGTGCTACCAGCTCTTTCTGAAGAGTGCAGCTGGTCTTCCTGCATTCGTGTGGGCCTAAACCAAGCCTGCTCTTGCTATTTCTGATAAATATTTATATAGCAACGTAAATTTACAGGGAACATTACAAACAGATCAAACATGTTCATTGCCACAAAAAGCTTAAAACAATATATATGTATTCCCATTGGAAAAATAATTATTAAACAATTGCAAGAAACTGTACCATATGCAAACAGCTTATTTTTTAATGACAAATTGCTTATGAAAAGAATCATAAACTTACAAAATAATTGATATGACACTTGTTTAGGGATACATCACTGCTGCTTAGACCCTGTAGGCTGCCAGGTTCTAGATCAAGCTACTCATTTAAATGGAAATAGCATTCTTCTTTCACCAAAGTGCACTCTTTGACAACTCAGAATGCCTGACTGGAGTCAGCACTCCTCATAATTCTGAAGAGACCTAGCTTTTCAACTAGTAAGAAATTATCAGTAATCATGAAACAGTACGAAAGATTCTATTACAATGCAAGCATATATTTCCTTTTTTTTTTTTTGACTGAAGATGCTTACAGAAACTCTGAGCATCTTGAAACTGAAAACATTTGTTGCAGAAAGCAACATCAACCTATTCAGAAACATTCTTTGGTAGAGGAACTCTGAAACAGTTGCTAGTAAGAGAGTTAATAGTATGTTTTACTGAGAAAGATCAAGAGATTTGTATAATTAGGAATTTGCTCAGAACTATCAATATAGTTTTCAAAGGAGTTCTTGTTACTGTAGAAAACTGGACAGGTTCTTGGTTTCCTTCCTACCCCCCAGGAACTCATATTGAAAGTTACTTGTCTGAATTATTCAGGTGTCTGCCTTTAAAACGAGTCAACGGGAGAACCGAAAGATAAAAACACAGAGTTGCTTTTTTTCTATCACCTTTTTCATCTTTTTTTTCATCCCTTCTCAAAAAATCAAAGTAAATATAGTTCCAAGCAAAATTCGTATTTGTAGAAATGAATGGAGACAATGGAGCTATGATGCTTTCTGATACCTAGTACTCTAGTTTCAAATACTGTTTCTTAGGCAGCGAATGTGTAATAATACCTTTCTTATTCTTCTGTGTGCCCCAACTCCATTCCCCATCTAAGCAAAATTAGGATTGGACTAGGAAGTGAGTCAGGACTACTGTTTGCAACATAAAGAGATGAGGAATAAACACAACCTGATCTCTTCCCACAGCCCACCATATAGCTACTAATGAATGCATGCATGAATATGCAGGAAAAGAGTGTCCTGCTGTTATCAGCTACCAAAGCTGATTCACCCCACATGCAAAGGCAGACCAAGGAAATGAATTATGAATATCAAAAATGCAGTTGTTGCCATTGATCTCCCTTGGGAAACTCATTTCTCATTGTCTCCAGTAATTGCAGAAAATAGATTTTTTTTCCCCCACATAAACAATTTGTGTTCTCTTTCTCATTTCCATGAACTGAACAATAACAACAAAAAATGATTCTCTAAAAATGATCTGGTAAAGTTCTGCATCAAGACCAGCAAGTTTGTTATGCCACCATCAGTTAGTGGGCTTCTGGAAAAGGCTTACTTTGTAAAGAGCAATTTGATCCACAGTGCTGGTGACAGCCAGGCCAGTGGCTTTATTAGGCTGAGACTGACTAAGGGTTTAGATTGCTCCTTAAATTTCCTCAGAAGAAACTTAGTAGATTATATCCTTTTTTCTTTGATAATTTTTATACATGTTCCTAAAAGATTTATGGCCCATTTTTCTCCACAGAAATTCAGATTTCCCTGAAATTTTTGTCTCTGGTGGAAGATACAGTGATAGGATGTTAAAAAGAAAAGGTGAAAAAGCAGAGGACACCTGAATAACTTCAGTATTGGAGAGCAGCCATGGCCTGCCTGCCCTGGTACTGGTAGCACTGCCTTGCAAATTCTGTGGTGAGTGTGCAGAAATTTAATCTTTCCCGAACAGAATTTATTAGGATTATAAACCATTTATCTGTTTCATGTATTAGAAATTCTTATGCAATATGCAAAAAGAAGAAGAAAAAAAGAAGCTGAAACTGGAGAAAGAAATTTATGTGTGGTTCAGGGGATTTTAACACTGATTAACTTAGACTATGGGTAGCTTGAAGTGATAGAAAAAACTAGGAAACAAAGCTACCCAATATTTCAAAACTGTCCATAAGTATCCAGGGAGCTGGAGGGTTATCAAAATTCATCTATGAGGGTAAAATAAAATAAAATAAATAACTGTGAAGTGGGGGGGTAGCCACAAAAACATAAAGACTTTGGATTTTCTGTACATTTGTGATGCACTGACTTTCACTTAGAATTAAAGATTTATATAGTAAGTCATGCAGCAGCAGTAAAATCATTATGTAAATGTCATTTCCATCTTCATGACAAAGATTTTCTTTAAATATGCATGCTCATTTGAGCGTTCATTTGGGCATAACATATACTTACCTATAAAGTCGTTCCAATTTTTTTCCCAGATGTTCTGGGAAACTGTTGTTAGGTGGTTTGTTTGGTTTGTTTAGGGAAAGAAATCACCTAAGAATAGAAGCCAACATACAAATTCTTCAGAACTCCTTAGCAAAAGTGAGCAATGTTGGTTTTTAAAATACAAATAATGTATGCAAATTGCCAGAGCCCTGAGGACACTGCCAGCCCTTACCAGTCCCAGGGCTCCCTAACACTAATAAAAAGGAAGTATTATCTATTTAGTGGAGCTATACATTTAAATGTGCTTTTAAATTTTACTAATAAAAAAAGATTTGCGTGTTCTTCAATTTTTCCTTGAAGTAGCTGTGAGCTTCTCAACTGCACTCCAGGAATTTATGAAGAAAAAAATCTTATCCTATAAAAAAATCATTTTGGTTAAAATGACTAAATAAATATTTTTTTGTATAAGTTGATTGCTTGCTGGTCTGCAGTGTTCATATGTAAAGTCTCTAAAGATGATAATGTACTGAAAGTGTTATCTCTTAATGTGGATACAGTAGCAAGGTAAGAGTCCACGGTTTAAATTATAGCAAAAAAAAAAAAAAAGAAATTCATCAAAGTCAATAGATTTCATTCATATGCTATATACATTAAAGTGGAAAAAATCTTCAGATATTAAAAATACCTGTGTTTGATGCATGCCCAGATGAAGGTGTAGTCTTAAAATAGGGCTTCTTTTTCTCAGAAACAGTTTGACACTCCTTCTCTCATTATTTTTAATTTCTGTGTAGAGATGGACAAAAACATTCACCTCAACTGATCTATTTGGCAAGAAGATAAGACTTCAATTTATACCTATAGTCATTCTTATGAATGATCAGTACGAAAATATATCAGTCTACAGAAACCTTCCCAACTGCTATTGTTTCAAGTGCTCTGTATTTGCAGGGCACACTGTTCATGGTATGTGACAGGTTAGCTCTGGAGAGATGGCCAAACTGCCACCATGGCAAAGGCACACGAGAGTTGCTCTTAATCTCTCCTGAATAAGCTCATCTTTCTTCATTAGCTGTACAGAGCCCAGGTTCTCAATTTAAGGAGACAAATTCTACGTTTAAAATAAATCAACGCTAAAATTTCTGACAGTGTATTTTTTTCTGAAAATAAATACCCAGCACTTTTCTTAGGTAAAATTAATCTTTATGCCTAGGCATAACACTCAGCCTATACAATGTGTATCTTTCACCTCCTCCCTATTTCACAGTCTTAAATAAGGCTTAAATATCACATAATTCTTCTTTTTAACTCTCTGAATGGTGAAGAATTTCATGTTACATGAATATCCTGATGAAAACATGCCCTGAAAAATATTGAGTATGAAAGAGAATACAAAGAAAGCCGACATTTCATATTTCACAGAAACTCCTAAGTGTTCAGTATTTGTTTTCATTTTGCACTGAAAGAAAATTGAATGCTTTTAATGTTTTCATAAATCATATCTGTGTTAAAATGTCATATTCACAATAAAAAGTCAGGTTTTAAAGTTCCTTCTCAGTTGGGTCACAGATAATCAGAGACTTCACAATCAACCAAGCCATTTTCACCTAAAAGCTTTCTAGAATTCAACAGATTTCCACAATTTTTCAAATTCAACAAATTAGCATATTTTCAGTGTATTTTATTAGAAATTTTTCAGTCAACTTCACATGTAAATATTAGTGAAGTACATTGTCAAATCGTGTTCAAACAAATGCTAGAGAACATACATTTTCATTATTCTCTTATCTCTACTCAAGAGATGTATTGATTACCACTAGTTCAATGTCAAGTTCCTAAAAATAGAAAGCAGTATTTAATAAAAAGTAGGAGGGACATCATTTCTATCCTGGATTATCCCAGAACTCTCAGTTGCACAGTAGGTGGGTAAAAGGGGCAGGAGACTGAAGAATATGATCAGTTTTCTCTTACGAGGATACTCTCTGGCTTTCTAAGTTTACATGGTCTGAAAGGCTAGCAAGATTTGATATAGACTGGATGCAAATTAATGTTTCAAAATGCAGAAAGTATCTGCAGCTATTCCATTATAAGGTGTGGCTTGACCCCAAGTACTGAATTTAGCCTCCCATCCATCACAGACTAATTATGTTTCCAGAAACAAAAAAGGATAATAATTCAATGTGATGTGCAAGGAAGTGACCATATAACTGCCATTAACCTATGCATCACATTAAGTAATTGTCCTAAAGTCCTACCACTAATGCTGGCTTTAAAGTTTTGCTCACCTATTTCAATAACATATGCCAAAGGAAAATATTTTGGCCTCCTACAAATGAGCATTTGTACTCATGCCACAATCATCATATAATGTGAAGGTTACTATGTAACACAGCCATTGATCAAACCGAGTAAATGGGGAAAAATGCTAGCATTTATGCAACAGAAATCCCTTGTCACAGCTTCACTTACATTCCCAGGGGACCCACACTATGTTGTGTAATTTATGCCATAAAGAATATTTATTAGACTGATTTACTCCATTACTGGTGCTGTACTATTAAATCCTTATATGCCTTAATGATGGCAATGTATTGAGAATCATTTTATGAGGAAAACGAAAGAACATGTAATCAAACCCAAGGCTGAAAAACCGCTCAAGAGAACATGCCATGTCTTCACTGACCACCATAAAGCAATGGAAATGCCCCTGAAATAGCTCAGGGACCTTTGGATCACACTCTTCAGCGTGCTGTCGGTATGTCCTGTACTAGCAGAGTTTCAATACCTTAACTCCAAAGAGCTCTCCAGTAAAAGTTACTTACGTTAACTACTCAACTTTCAGCACGCCTTTCCTGAACTATATGAGGACACAGTAAAGAGAGGATGGAAGAAATTCACGGGTCTCTTGGGAGGGACATTGAGTCTCCCCGACCACAGTCTTGACAGGTGTGCACAGGCCTTTATTGCCTAGGATCATAATTTCAGTTCCTATTCTTAAGGACTCTCCTTTTAAAGATAATGCTTATTATTTTTCCATGCTTCTAAAAAAACCACATTTTCTGTTCACTGGCTTCCTGGCAGCGACTAAAAGAGTTGGCAAGGGTTTCCCTGTGAGTGCACATAGGACCAAGACATAATCCTGTCTTTGACAATGTACTAATGAGTGATAAATTCTTTCAAATGCAAAGAAGGGAGAATGGACGTATTAATAATCTTTAAGCTCTGTTACCGCAAACAGTAGCTGCCTGTTCCTAATTATGTAAGTAAAAAACATGCTACATCAGAAAAGTCTTTTCCCCAAATCCCTAAGTCAGTTGTTTGCTATGAGCAGAGCAGGATGAACACTGCAGGCAATATTTGCAACTATGAATATATATTTTTAAAACGTCAGTCCTGAATTCAGTTTTATTGATGTTCACAACCCCTTTCACTTGCTTCACAGTAACACTCAAATCAATATTTTCTGTTTGTGAAAATATTCATGTGACCAGCTTGAGTAATAAAAATCCCACAGGCTTGAAAAAAATGGCAAGTAATGAACATGCTATACTGTTTGCAGACATCTGATTTGATGAATAAAATAATGAATATATCACATTCAAATCCACATCTGCTTGTGGATACTTTATAAATTTAAATAGGCTATCCTTGTTTACTGAACAGGTCACTAAATGTCTGCATACAGGCTGCAGTACAGCTACAGAAGAATGAGAGAGCAGAGAAAACGATGTCATACATCACTCAGTGGAGAATCTGCTGGTGATTAAGAGCCGTTGGAACATTTATGGAGAAAAAAAATCCCCAGCAAGGCTCATTAGCTCAGACATAGTACTATGCTAACAGCTGGCACACAGCTGGCTAACGCTTGCATGAGCAGAACAGATGCACGTCTACCTACAAAATGGTGCAGCAAGATAACAACTAAAAAAAACTACTGAAAACCCATTGAAGGAAGTAGAAGACACACACACGCGTCCAGTTTTAGATGGAAAAGCTCTTTCTGAGCTCCCTACTGGAACAGAATCAAGGTCCTTTTAATTTGGCAGGCTGTCTCTCACAATGGTCAGGTTGAGATGCTTCAAAGGAAGACAGAAGAATTGCATACTACAACTATGGCAGATAATCATCCCAATAAAACTGCTAAGGATATCATTGTATCTTGAAGTTTACCAGTCCTTGAAAATGTGTTGGCAGTGACCATTATCAACATTTTGTAATTTCTTCATCTTTATATGAATATTCAAATCTTTCTGGAATTTTGCTTAGTCTTTGGCCTCAGTAGCAACCTGTACAAATGTGTTTCATGGTTTAATTATATACTGTGTGAAAAAGAATTTTCCCACACAGATTTGAATCAGCTTCTTTTCAGTTTCACAGAATATCTTTCTCACTATATATGGCAAGAAACAATAACTTCCAATCTATTCCATTTTAGACTATTCTGTATGTTTCAGGTTTGTTGGCGGGGGTGGTTTTTTGCTCATGTGTTTGTTTTTTAAGTGTTCACTCATATGTCTCTTCTTCATAAAGGAAACTTTGGTCTTTTTAGTTTTTGATGAGAGATCTTATGATGTCCCAGCATTGTCATTGATTCTCCTCTCCTATTCCTGAACCTGTCCTGAAATCCGACAATATTTTTGTTGAGATGGGTTGACAAACACTTCAGCAAACTTCTTAGATGAGGTCATATAGTATTATAATATTGGTATTATGTTATTTCCCAGTATTGCTTTCCATTAAATCCTCTATCCATCAAAAAAAAATTGCTAGCTTTTCTGAACAGTGGCTTGAGAAGGTACTTTCAGCTATATGTTCATAGCTGTTCTCAGGTTTGTCATCTAAGTTGATAATTAACTGATTAGGGAGAAAATTGTTAACACAGCTCCATGTTACATTCAGTCGATGTGCTTAATGTGGTTATATCCTATATTATGTCTATATTCGAATTTCAAAATATTTTAACAACAGATTTGTGTATATTCAACAGATGTTACTTGGAAGCACCTATTGCATCTACAGGGACACTCGTGGACTGAGATGAATGTTCAGCAAATCATATTGTATAAAAGTTACCATATAAAACAACTCATTAAAATCCTAAAATACCTAAAATCTATATAAAATAGTAAACAGCAAAATATTAAACCTGGAAAAGAACAGGAGGAGGAGAACTCAGGGAAAAAAAGGCATTCTTAATAAAAGGTGAACATTTTTAGTGTTTCAGTTAACAGGAAACAAAAACTAAGCTGTCTTGAAGGATTATTATTCTTATAATAGGACAGTTCAAGGGCGATTACAAGAAAGCTTTCAAAACAAGGCTTTTCCAAAGTGTAACAGGGAACTTAACAAGATCACTGCAAAATTTTTTATCTTCTTTAATTCAATTATGTGAGAAAAAATTGGCATTTGGGGCAAAACGCAATGATAATCTACTGCTTTTTATTCCTCATATCAAAGTGATTATCAATTTGTGGAGATTTGAAGCTTACTTTTTCCATCCAACAACAAATCTGTCATAAACCAAGAGAACCACATAAACAGATGGGATTTTACATTCCCTTCCTTCTTTCTACACCATGTCACAGTGAAGTCCATTTACTTCCGTGGGGCTTGGATCATGCTCTTCCTAGGCCTTTTTCATCTCAGTCTTCCTTTCCAAAATGCAGCCTCATATGGTCCGAACAGGTGCTCTATGATTTCTGCATCCCAAATAGCAAGTATCTGCTTCCAAATCTGAAGTGCTACAAAGCCAGGCTGCCCAGTTCTGGGAGTGGCATTTCTTTCTATGCCCACAGAATTAGGATGCCAAAGGTTTTATGCCCTGAACAGAGTAATTCACTCTATAAAGGAATGAATCATTACCCTGGCTTCTCAATACTTTTCATAAAATTTATGTTCATTTTTGACAAAGGTGTTTTATGGATAACTGTAAAATGTCCATGGGCAGCAGCTACAGAGCTTGCAACAGCAAAGAATTAAGTCACTGCTACCCCTGGAGTGCTAATGAGGTAAAAATGTGCTGAATGTTCATACTTTCGTTGAAATACACATATTATGCTTGCTACAGGTGCACAATGCTAATTTGCTTTTTGGGCAAACTGTGCTCAATTTGCATAACTTTAACATCCTGAAACCTGCAAACATCAGGAAAATCTGTGTGTTTCTCTGCCTGTAGCATTAAGTCATTGAATACCTAAGAATCAATATAAGCTCTCAGAACCAGGAGGGAAGCCCTACTGGAGTCCTGCGTTAGCTAAATTATAGGATCAAAGCCTTGAGGTATACCAGCCCAGGTCTTTTGTCTGTAACCAACATAACCATGATAATTTCACTGTCTGCAGGACCAGAACTATTTTTTCTGACCCAGCAATACTTTAAAATTGTCAGTTACTAATGATCCATCCACTTGGAAGACATTGCTATAAGCTTATCTGATAAATACAGAACTCAAGCTAAACAATATCTTGTAGGCAGGTTGTGGAGTAATTGCTAGCTTCCAATTTGCTTTAGCAGTAATTGAACGTGATCCAGCCTATACATCTTTAAAACAAAAGCATGATATTTTTATTACTTCATCTTTTTATCATTTGTCAAGTTAAATGCTTCTATGTATGTTGAAATAACTTGAAATAAACATAATCAGGAGATGAAGACACCTTTCCAATGGTCACTTCAGCCAAAGAAGTTTGTTGCTGAGAGGATGTTTAAGGAATGCAATGTAAAATAATATGGAGAAAATATGAATACACATCATTGAAACAGCACATCGCATCCATGACAATAGTGGAATATTAGTAGAGAATAGCTGCTAATTAGTACTCACAGTTCAGTCTGGATCTTTAAAACCTTCTTCAGATTATTGTGGGTTGTTCAATTTGGGGTTACCTGGCTACAGAATGATAAAATTTTGTCTTACAATGCATCTAGCAAAACAAGAGTTTACCAAATACATGAGAGAGAATTTCAATCTGTTGTTAAAAATATGCAGTATCTTGACCTTTTCTCCTGCCACTATGTAAGTCTCTGTGAAATCTCTGTTTTTCCTACTGCTTTGGTAGCTATGGTATTTTTGCACAAATGTACAGCTAAATCAAAAGCAGTAGTCGGCAAAGGCCGCAGTCACAAAATGGCTGGAAAGAATCACAGCGAAAGAGCAAGAGTAAAAAATAACTCTACCTATTGAACACGTCGGAGGAAGGCAAAAAATTGAAACAGCAACAGGAAAAACAGGGTATGGATCAAAGATTACATGAACCAAACTCTAATTTGGCAGTATTAAAAACACAAATGCAATTTACATCCTGACATCAGAGAAGCAAATTTCTTAGAAAGAGACAAATCTTCCAGATCCTACAGAAAAGTTTGAATATTCATATTGCGTAGAAGGAGGAGCTTCCTGGGCTGAGAGAACAGGCTGTCCTGGATTCTGGCATTTTTTGGTGTTTGCAGGTGACACTAGAAGAACTACGGAGCTAGAGACAAAGTGTTTGAATGCTGCTAAGAATTTGTTTATGGCAAATGCATTAACATGTTCAACACTGACTGCCTGGAAGGTCAGACCAGAAACTTCATTAGCATTGTACAAGAAAAGCAATATATAGCATTGCCTAGTCTGAACCTTAAAGCGAGTAGGTTTGGTGCTGAACAGAAGGGAAATAATATTATTATTATTGCACAAATGTACAGCTAAATGAACAGAAGGGAAATACTATTATCTTTTGTGACTTTTCCCCTCGAACAGGACCACAAGAACAACATTCATTTATAGCAGTGGAAAGTTTACCCTTTCCGGTCAAATTTGCCCTGGAGGCACCACGGGATCAGCCACGAAAAATCCTGCTGTGCCACAGACCATGTGTGTCAACCAGGCACAGGAAAAGATAGTCAGCAGCCACAGACTGTTCTTCCAACAGCTCCAATCTATTCTCACAGTATTTCTGACCTTGGCATGATCATAATACAACTAAACACAAATGTTTCTGGTTTTGGCCAGGGTTTGCTTCTGTCTCCACCACACATCCTGAGTTGTCAACTTTCTGTCTTCTTTGCTCCTTAGCGCTAGCGTAAACTGATAAGATGCCCGAGTATTTACAATTTGTCCTACACCTCATTACTTCTTTTTTGACCCCAGACAAAATGCTCGCTCATTAAGCAATTTTGATTTGTTTCCTTGTACCTACTTGCCTTTCAATTATTTTTTTTGGTTTTTGCTCATCACCCTTCCTTTGCCCTCTTCTTTATTTCCAACAACTCTTGCTTTTTTAACTTTGGTTGCTTGCTTTTTTCTTATCACTTCATGTACAGTATACTTCATCCCCAACCTGTCTCCTTTGCTGCCTTCCAATCTGTCTTTCATTCAGGCCCTTGTCTTATTCCTACTCGCCTCCTCTAGTACTTTCTTCTGCACTGTGTTACAAACACCTGAACTACTAAGAAGTAATGATAACACTAAGGACTCTCAAGACAGATTGTGGGGACTAAACAAAAATAAACTGAATCAAGCTTTTAAACTAATAGTAATTAATACTGCAATTTCTGGAAAGGGCAACTCTCACTTCCCTTAGTGAAAGGTTTTTTGAACTAGGCAACCCAACAATAAAGCTGCTCTGAAGTGTAAAAATACTAGCCATCTGGCACACTGCAGTATTCCCTTAGTGAATCTCTTCAGCAGGTGCATCATTTATGGTTTAAACACTGATGATCTCAACTACCTATCTGCAGCTTCATACCACAAATATTCCTCTGCTTTGATGCCTTAGTAATTCTCACCAACATTAACAATTACAGCAATTTTTGAATCAGAGTATATCTTCTGATTACTAGAAAATTATACCCTTATGAAAAGTAATATATTTTTAGTATACTTGGCACACTTTTAGTACAGCTAAGTATCTGTAGAATACTTGAATTATAGCAAGTATACTCATTTTTCATAAGTGTAGAGTGACACATTATAAAACAAATTATTATAATCAGAGATTTTCTTGAAGCTATCAAAGGGCTTGATTCAAAATGGGACAAGTTCTTCCTAGTACCCTCAGCCTGCATTAGCGGTTAGTGGGAGCTGAGGGCACTCAGCACCTTCGAGGGAAGTTCCCGTGTAAAACCCAATCCTGCAGCTGTGCAAGATGCAATTTCTTTGATTGCTTCTACTAATTTGCATACTACATCTATGATTTGGGCACACAGATAAATTACACTAGAATATCCTGTTGTTCTACCAGCCTTACAGACTTGCTACACATTGTTTTTCAATTTGTGAGGTCTTTGGAAAAGAGTTTGTTTTTTACTCAGAGCCACACGCTACAGAGACTACCAGGAAGCTCTGCTAACACGTAGGGGTCCTGAACACACTGATATGTCTAGGCGGCTCTGTGATCCTAGCAAAGAGGATGAGGAAGGTGATGACTGATGATGATGAATGGATTTCATGGAAATTTATACAAATGACACACAAATGGCATTCATACAAATTCCATCTAAATTCCATCAATTACATATGAGTAGGAATTTAGTGAGATTTTAAAAGGAATTATGGGAAATTATATGAGCAACATTTATAAAAGACTGTTAAATGTTAAGAGTTTTGAAAGAAATATTAAGCAAAATACTTGAGAGTTTAAAATAATCTCTCTTGGGGATTGCAACAAAATATTAATCCCACATCTGTTTACAGTGGGATTTCTTACACATTTCTTTCAAGCACGTGATTCCACAGACAGTTATGGGATGACACGAGCTTCCAAGTTCTCTTGGTGACTGTTGTCTGCTCTATGACAACATACAACAGTTTGTTGTTCTCTTCAATTCTCCTTCTTATCTAAAAGATTGCCTGTACTTTGCTGCTTAAAAACTGTTTTAAGACATTAAGAAGCAAACATTTGAACTAAAGAAGACTTAGCTATTGTAAATTGATTTAGTTTCTTATATTTTTGCAATCAAAGGCATTTAGTTGCACGATATTTATGTGTATTATTCTTAAACTCAAATCAGCAAGGATGGCCGTGATACGTATCTGCTGCATGCATAAATATTTGATACATGTTATGTCATGTTACCACATAAAGATTCACAGAAAATAATCACTTTTTTGAGATGTGAACATAGGGGCTTCTTTTGAAATTAGTAAGATTATTAATATGAAAGTTACTCTTACAATTTTAAAAAATCACAGTATGTTTGATGTTCATATCAATCCTACCAAACTCGAAAAGAAAATTCTACAACAACCTTCCTATTAAGAGAATTAATACCAAACCAAATGTGCTTTGGAAGCCAGTTGATTTAACAGTTGTCTGTTTTACCATGCTATGCCCAGTTGACTGATACAGGCTGTCAAATCCAAACATACATATTCAGAAGGACATTTTGCACCACTTTAACTTTCTTCATGGAGCTTCAGTGAGAAAACCATTGCTACTTGTGTCATATCATAATCCATTCCGAAACCCATTGAAGATTCATCAACAGGGCTAGCTGATAAATGAGTTTCTGTACAGCTCAGAAGAGCTGATATGGGCTCTTTCATTATAGATTTCTCCTGGCGATGCATACTGCTGTGCCCGTCAGTCAAGCCTTGTGCACAACAGGAGTTAGAACTGGTATGTGTGAAAGTATACTGTATCTTCAGCTCTGAGACTTAGAGCCACCAAACTATAGGTTTTTGCCACTAATGAGGTCTTTTTAAATGCACTTGAAGGATTTTTGAGGTCTTGGTAGCTCCTGTATTCTTCACACTACATTTTTCTCTATGATGATTATGGTAGGAATACGATTATCTTCACACTCATCAAGTTTTCATCTTATTTATAGAAAAAAACCCACAGGTTGGATATGCAACTCCTGATAAGTAATAAAGCTTTTAATTCAATGTCTCACACATGTTTCATATATGTAGATACCATCTATATTTACACTTTGAACTATTAAACAGGTCTGTTTTTCTTAGTGATTTAAGCAATCCCCTGCAATGAAGCTACCAAGCCAAAAAAATAACATCTACATTAATCTCTGAATCATCCCAAGACTTTAATCTTGGGGATCAAATGGGGATCTTCAGCAAGATGTTACTTATGACTGTTAAATTCTCTTGAACATGTTTCATGTTAGGTTTTCAATATTACAGTAAATACAAGGAAGCAGTTATGTTCAAGGAAAAACATGTGTAAGCCTTGAAAAGGTTTGTGGTCAACTGAGATTTTGAACTAACCAAGAGTCCACAAATATTTTCTGATCCTCAGATACGTTTATGCATTTTCTGATCATGTTTGCTTTCTTCGGACAAAACTAATTTGGGAGCCCAAAAGCCACGTGTAATTATATGAGTCTCCAATCTTATCTTCATGACTAGAATATTATATCACTAAACACAGCTGATACCTTCTGAAATAGCAGAAGACTTGGAAATATCATTAAATGCCAGTATTGGGTATAAGGTCAAAAAATATTTTAAATCCTCATAAGTATGCTCCTTTACTTTGTTATTTATCCATTCAGAATTGGTTTTAAGCAAGTTTTTAACACCTTAATCCTCCAAAGTTAGGTATAAACTAGCTCCTGAAATGCATTGTCTAGAGAAACTATCAAATCCAATCCACATGTAGTTAGTTGCCTCTCAGTTCTGTTTTCTGAATTCAAACATATGTCTCAGTCAAATACCTCCAGTACTGTATTTGATTATTTGCTGCAATTCATTTTGTTGAACCATAGAGTTTTGTCTCTCTTTTACTTCAAGATCTTCAAGTACTTAAAAATTTTCTTCAATTAGTTTGAATTGAGCAAGTGAGGACCTATGTAACGTGCTGTCTTTCTTCCAAGACACGTACCTTTTAATTTCTTCTTACTTTAGATTTACCCATACTTTCTTCACCCACAGCTGAGATTGCCCAGTAATATGGCAATTAACAGGCAGAAATTATATGTCTCTTTCTCCATATTTCTTTAAACCTCACTGGCTGAATTGCATACCGCTCCCCATAGTTCTCCTATACATCTGTGTCGTCCTGTCTGTTCTTCACTCTGGACCAAATTCAAAAGGTATTACTGAATTGTCCAAAAAAATGTTACTGGCTGTCCTCTAAAAAAAACTCGTATTCAAACACGCAAAGGGTCAGCTTTCTAGTGGGTCTGAAGCTCTTCTCAAAGATGTGGTTTGGTATAGAAGGATTACTGATGACAGCTCCAAAGAAGGGAAAGATGTCAGGCATATGTGGAGTGATTATAACCAGAATAGAGCTTTGACGTACCCCCAAAATCTAACTACCCCATTATTGAACATTACCCTGGACCACTTCAGCAAAGAAACAGGTTTTCTCTCTTTCAACTCTTTAAAACAGTTCTTGCTGTCTCTGTCCCAGAAATAACTTTCTCCCTTCTCATAGCTTTCTCACGTCTGCCCAGGTAACCAGTGTTCTCTGGAAGCACCTTTAGTTTGATTTTAACTGTGTTTTTTTTCTCAGCAGAATCATTCTTATTTCTTCTGCATCTCCTTGAGTGGTTACTTCCTTTTTTATTAGCTCTGACAGCCATGCCGATTGCATGTGCGTGCCTCAGACACAGCTCCAGCATTCACTTCAGCTTGCCAACAAATCTCTCATTTAAAATTACAACTGTTGGACAATTTCATATATGTACCTTTTAATGACTCAAAGGCACTTTGTTCTGACAATATACATCCCTCCAAAAGGTCTCAGACTTGCAAGTTGGATAATGTACTGCATTCCCTCTGACAGAAAATATGATTGGTTTGTTTCCAAGAATATCATTGCTGCTTTTATCTCTTTACTTTTCAAAATCTATAAATATTTTGGTATAACACAGAACATTAATTTATGCAGAAGAAAGTCAGGTTTCTGTAAGGCCATGTGCTTCTTACAAGATATTCCATACATTTGTCAAGCTGAAAGACCTTCAAAGAGAGATGGTTTGGAAATCACGTTTCTTTTTTTTTTTTCTTCCTCTTTTTTTTTTTTTTCTGCTTCAGAATGAATCAACTATGACACCATATGCTGCAACAATTGCTGAGAATGACAAAAGTAATACATTTTTCTAAAACTCTAACAAAAAAACACCATTAAATTAAGGAAATTGTATTCTCCCTAAATCTCCCTGTATCTTCCTGGCTCACTTAATGTCTCATTGCTTTATTTCTATGTAGGCTCTTCCCAGTCCTCCTCTCACTGTGGCAGGCTTCTTACTACAGATTTAGAGAAACATGAACATCCTCTGGCTACTGCTGGAATAACTGAGCTGTCCCTCAGTTTGAAGGTGGAAGAATCCTCCACCTGTGCCAGCACCTCCACCGTGCTGTGCCAGCACGTCCAGGGTGGATTCGGCTTTGGCTTTGACACTCCCCATCTAAGAGCGTAAGAAGCTTTACCATGTGTTCACCATGAGCACAATAAAAATAAGGCCACAGTTAAAAAATACTATTTTTTGCATTATATACACACATACACACATACACTAAATACTAACTTCTATCAGGTTACAATTTCGCTCCTTTAAAAATGTGTATCACTTACCATATTGCAGCCTACAATTTATATGCTTTTCATAGCAGAAGAGATATTTGCTCCTTGCTCTGTTTGCATGGGTCAAGTTACTAGAATTGTCGAGAGAAATTCTCACTATTTGAAAATAACTGGATATGGATATCATCTGGCTGAACAAAAGGGATGTCTGATTATTCTGTAAGTACTGAAGATACATTGCATATCTAGCAAGCTTTTATTCTCATTACTTAACATGTTGCTTGGTTACCTCATCAAACTTGTCATCTGTGAGGACGCCTGTTTCATTAAAAAAAAAAATCATAAGGCTCACTCCTCTGGGAATGCAGTGGAAGAATGGAGTTTGTTTCTTTTTTTTTTTTTTTACACTTATTTGTGAAGTTTCAGTTCAAAATCAAGTTGCTACGTTCACACCCTGGCCAGCAAAAAGTATGGTTGCACAGACCATTCTCTGAAAATTCTGGGATGCCCATTACTAGAGTGCTCTTGTGACTCTTAGTGTGACAAACATCACTCTGTATTTTCAAAAGTTGCCAGGCTAAGGCTACATGCAAATCACTTACAATTAATTCATCACCTTTCTGTAGGCCACTGAGTACAAAGTTAGAAGGCCAATCGATAGACAAAACTGAGTATGTTTGGCACAATCAAATACTTTCCATGCAGCTAAACCCAACGATCTTGAGAAGCCTTCAATTTCTCTAATAGTTTGCGACCATTTGAAGGCAACATACAGTCAGACAGGTGTAACGCTACACCAGAAAGCAGCTAGGCTTTCCCAAACACTTCTCCTGTGGTTGTAGATCTAGTCCTTGGGTGCGCTTTGGTCACAAGTCTATACCTCCATTTTCCCACAGGCTGTGCAGAATCCAGCAAGTTTCAGTTCTGGGGAAAAAAAAATGACAACATCAACAACAACAACAAACCCCACACACACAAAAAACCCAAACACCATGCAAAGAAAGAAGAGTTTTAGCTGGGGAGCTGGCAGAGGTGCCTACCAGCCCTCGCGGTGTTTCACCACCTCATCCTCCGCAGATGCGACTTCCGTGCAAACTCCCCAGCCATCAGACGGCAGCAGCGTGCACGCCCAGCAACGCCCCGGCCTTGCGCAGCCAACGCACCGGGGTTCCCCCCCGCCACGGTCCCGTCCCCCCCTCCCCGGCCCGGCACTGCCCTCAGCGGCTCCTCTCCATCACCTGGAGCGGCGGAGGCGCCCCCGCCCCGCGCCGTGCCCCGCTGCGGCGGCGGCGGCGGCCAGGCCCGGGGCGGGGGGTGAGGGGGGGGGGGGAGCGGCGGGGCCGGGCGGGGCGGGGCCGGGCGGGGCGGGGCGGGGGCTGCAGCGAGCGCGGCACCGCCCCCGGCGGGCAGACGGGCGCGGCGGCGTCACGCGGCGGCACCGCCCCCCGCTCCCGGCGGCCGCCCCCGCCCGCTGCCGCCGCTGCCGCCGCCGCCGCCGCCGTGCACCCGCAGCAGCGCCCGCTCCGTCGGCGAGCGGCAGAGGCAGCCCCGGCCAGCCGCGCCTGCCCCGGCCCGCGGCACCCCGCGCAGGTAAGGCGCGTCTGCAGCGCGGGCAGAGCGGCGCCGCGGAGGACGAGCTCCGCTTTGCCGCGGCGGAGCCGGCGGCGGCGGCAGCGGCGGCGGAGAAGGAGGAGGAGGAGAAGGAGAAGGAGGCGCGAGAGGCTGGTGGGTTTGCGTGCGGCGTTGTGGAGAGGTAGATGGCGAGGAGAGGAGATGGTGGAGCGGAGGTAGAAGTTAAAGGTTGGATGCGGTAATTTATTATCCCTTGCACAGGCGGGAGGAAGAGCGAAGGGGGGGGGGGGTGTCTGTGAGACTTAAGGAATAAAATCAATCTGCTGCATGTTTTCCCTGGCGTGAGCTGCCTTGGTGAAACGCGAAGCCGGGGCAGCGATGGGAATGAATATCGCAATATTATTGTTATTTATCAGCGGCGGTCTGGAAGAGGCGAGGGATTTGTGCAGGAAGTGCATTGATAATTTGGGACATTTTCTATTGTGAGCCAGAAGAAAGAGGGCACCCAGCTTCCTTGATATGTGTTTGAAACTGTTCAGGTTCCTGCTGATGGTAGGCATTTTTGAAGGGGTAGAAATAATATCATAAACATATTAAAATAAATACATCTGCAGACTGGGAGGGTAGCAAAATCGATCATTCCAGCCGCTTAGGAAAGAATTTGATTCTAGAAATTACGTAGAAATGAAAGGAAAAGATTAACGATGCTGTTCAGTCTGCTTTTGAATTAGAGCGCTTCTCCCTTTGGCTGCAGCAAGGTTGTTTTTCAGATCCTTTTATTTCATTCGGTAATTTGTGAACTCTCTGGTCTTCCCCGCACCCAGAGACAATGCTGTGTATTTTATATGATAAGGATTCTGCCAAGGATTGTGCATGCCGACCGACCTGGCATTTATTAAGGATTTATTGACCTATGGGTGTCTCTCTCTCTTTTTCTAATTTGAAAAGGCTCAATCGGGGCACCTGTGACTAAATCATAATTTTTGAAGAAAAAAATGGTTGTAGAAGGGTGGGGGAAGCACATTAATTCGCTGGTGAGGCACTGAATGCAATAGCTACATTTATGTTGGTTTGTGTATATTTCTCGCTACATACATGTGTATACACATATACATTGCTGGGAGGGATGTCTGGTACTTAAGAGCCCATTTGAGATATATATATGTTAATAAATTGTCCTCTTTCGAGAATGAAAGTGTCCCTCTGCTTTGGAAATGACTAGACAAGACTGTGCTGTTTATTGACAGTGTGTGAATTATATCGGCAGTAATAAATAAGCAATTGTTTGGGGTTTTTTTCTTGGGTCTGTCTTCTTTCTTTTTCAATCTTTCGATCTCTTTTTTCTTTCTTTTTTCCTCTTTTTTTTTTTTTTGCTTTCTTTTTTTCCTCTCTTTTTCCTTTCTCTTTCCCCCTCTTGCTGCTGCTGCTGCTGCTGCTGCTGCTGCTGCTGCTGTGTGTGTGTGAGTGAGAGGGGAAGGCAGGCGCCGCAGACAGAGGCAGGCAGCGGGCAGGGGTGCTCTCGAGGTGGGATCCCCGCTCGGCGGCTCTCCGCGGACACCTGTAGGGATCGCTCTGGCGCGCACGGCGGGCGCGCACACACAGTCACACACTCACACGCGCGTCCTTGCCCGGCTCCCCCCCACCCCCACCCCCCACCCCTGGCAAGCACCACGGGCTCCTGGCACCCTCCCGCCCCTGCGCCCCACGCACAGTGGCAGACCTCTTCCCTCCTTCCTCCCGTGCGCTCCCGCGCAAGGACTGCCGGCGCCCTGCGCTCAAGGGGCCGCGACGCCCGCCCCGCGCACCTTGCGCCCCTCCGCGCGGCCCCCGCGCCCCCCTCCCCGCGGCACCTCCCGCATTTCCTCCCCCACCCACTGCTTCCCCCGAGTGACCAGCCCAGATCCAGCTCCCCGGTAAACCCTCGTGAACACACACACACGCACCCCCCGCGCCCCTTCTCCACGCATCCCCTCCCCACATACCGACGTGCAGCCCCTCTCCTCACCCACGCACCCCGGACCCCCCGCCCCCCCCTCCCTCCAAGTAATTTCTCACGCCGCCCCCCGGGCACGCACGCCGTGTCTCACACTGCCACCCAGCACCTGGCTCTCCGCACCCCCCACGCACCCCAAATCCGCTCCCTCACCGCCCCCTTTCCACTCCGCCGCAGCGGGGCCCCGCGGCCGCCCGCAACTCCCCTCCCCGCCCCCGCTGCACCCACACGGGCTCCCACTCGTGCACATGGTGGCTCCCACTCGTGTCCAACCCCCCCCGCCGGTGCGGAGGCTGCGGGCCGCGACCCTCCTCCCCCCGGGCGCAGCCGCTCCTGCCGCCGGCGGGCGCGGGGACCGGCCGCCGCCGCCGCCCCGTCGGGCCGCGCAGGGCGGAGCTGTTCCGGGTGCTGAAGCCGGAGCGGCGGCTCGGCGCGGTGCCGCAAGCGAGCGTCGCCCCTGCCTGCAACCGGCACCGTACCCGAAAAGGCGCTCATTAGGAGCCGGGTTGCCGGGTCCGGAGGAGCGGGGGTGGGCCGGGGGCTCCCGCCACGGGCCCTCCCGGGCGCCGCGTTTTGCAGAGGAGCCTGCCGGAAACCCCTCGGCTGCTGGCGGCGTTGCGAGAGGTGGCTCCTGCTGGGAGGGCGAGGAGGGGGGAAACCCGGGGGCTCTCTGCTGCCCGGCGCTGCCTGGTGCTGGCTGGGCTCGGCTGGCCTCTGCCCGCGAAGTTTGGGGGTTCTCCTTGCCTCCCTTTTGCTGCTCTTGCCCAGCTCGCGTGTGACAAATAATAAAAATAAACGTGTTGACATTTAGAGGAATGAAATTAAATATAAAGAGAGAGTAGGAGGTGACTTAGCAGCTCTGAACGTGTCAGGTGCAGGCAGCTGAGGTGTGTGCCTGTTTTAACGCAGGTTTTGCCCTGGCAGGCTCGTCTCTGCCCCCTCTCCCCATGCACAGACACACACACACACACCAGCCCAGCAAAGGGCTTGGCAGCAGCTCTGGACACGCTATTTTGCCTGCCTAAGTGCTGCTGGCTAAGAAATGGGAGGGAGGTGAAGGGGAAGTGGTGGGTGAGGGAGGTGTCGGAGATCCTCTTCTCCATCAGGAGAGATCTGCTAATACACACCTTCCAGAAAAGATATAGCGGCTTGGGGGAGAAAAACAGAGAGGGGAGCCTCTGCTGAAATGCTTTGAATGCAGAGACCTCTTCAGAGGAAGAGAGTGAACTGTGGCATATATATTATTTTTAAAATGAGGAGTTGTCCTCTTAAATAAGGGCAGCTGAGTAAACATACATAAAATACTGCAACCCATTTCAGAGGACTAACACCTGGGATTAGCTGATCTGCATTGTGAATAACGTCAACATCAGAGCTGGCTTGAATTGGATTTTCCCTGCCATAACAGAGAATATCAGCAGCAAAAGGAGCCAGGTGGCAGAGAAAAATGCGGTTTGAAATTTTCAAAAAGCCTTCTGAGAAACCGTTGCAATTCTTCCTCGCCCCATGAAAATAAACCAGTAGGTGTGCCATGTACAGTGAAGCCTGCCAGTTCCTGCTGGGAGCTCAGTCCACTTTATATGTTTTTGAGCTGTATTGGAAAGAACTAGAACTGGGCTTGGTAGCATCGTCTGCATGAATAGGACCCTGTAGCTTCACAGGTGCTGGTATTTCCATAAATAAATTACAATAAAACAAATTGCAGAATAAACACCACCTTTTTTTTTAACATCGTCCTTGTAATAATAAAATATGCTACTTAAATATTTGAAAGTTTTGGAAAGGTAAGTAGTTTACGTATAGATTATACAATAAAAATGTAATCTAGTGTAAGCATATATGTTAAGATTTAGGTTTAGCCCTGCAAGTTATTATGATTTCTCAGTAACTCCAAAATTACAGCAGCAGTTCATTTTCCTAATGTCAAACAGCAGTTGAAATGAAAAATTAATCACAAATGTCCACTATTGATCAGTGTTATGATTTAACATGTTATTAGTCGTCATTTCTTATTATTCTGTTTCAATTCCTTGCAGATTAGAAACAAAAACAATAGAGGAAAATCACCCCCCTGGATCTTAGCCTTGGCCTTTTGCAAGCAAACAGAAGAGGAGCTGTCAGGCTTTGCATGTCAAGTAGCCACTCGGCTGTTTGACAGCTTCTGGGTTTCAACCCCATTGGGATTGAGGCAGCTCAGGAAACCACGAGCGATGAGTCCTGTCGTCTGCTGACGCTGCTCTAGCACCATGGCAGACAGTCCGTGATCTGACAAGAGGATCCATCCTAGGGAGGCAGCGCTGGGATCGGTAATTGGCTTCCTGGGAAACTACAGCTGGCGGAGAGGATGTAAAAAGAGGCGCGCACGCGCCGGGATATTGCTACAGTCTTGCCGACCTGGTGGATCCAGTTGGAGGAGGGTTTTGCCACCGATCTTGGTTTTTCTCCCGGTTTGGTAATGTTGGCTTTGGGGAAAATTTCTGCTGACTCACCCGCCCCTGGACACCTTTTGCGAAGCCCGGCTGACCAGTGAAGAGACCCAACGGTGCCTTCCCCTCACCGCAGGTCTCCTCCAGCGGCCTTCCGCCCCATCCCACACCCGACCCCATCCCGTGGGGCACCCACAGCCCCCCGCCCCGGGGAGTCCCCCGCAGCGACCCCCGCACCCGGGGCGGGGGTGAGCGCACCCGAACCTACCAGCGCGGCCAGCGCCCGGCAAGATTTTACCCTGTCTGCCGCCGGGGCCCCAGCGCCGCCCCCCGCCGGCCCTGCCGCCCCGCTCGCCCACCCCAGGCCGCGCAGGATGGGGGCGGCGCTGGTGCGGCGTGGGGGCTGCCTCCTGCTCTGGCTGGCCCTGCTGCTGGGCTGCTGGGCCGAGCTGGGCAGCGGGCTGGAGTTCCCGGGGGCGGAGGGCCAGTGGACCCGCTTCCCCAAGTGGAATGCCTGCTGTGAGAGCGAGATGAGCTTCAACATGAAGACGCGCAGCTCCAGCGGGCTGGTGCTCTACTTCGACGATGAGGGCTTCTGCGACTTCCTGGAGCTCATCCTAACCCAGGGCGGGCGGCTGCAGCTCAGCTTCTCCATCTTCTGCGCCGAGCCCGCCACCCTGCTCTCCGACACGGCGGTCAACGACAACCTCTGGCACGCTGTCGTCATCCGCCGCCACTTCAAGAACACGACGCTGATCATCGACCGGGCCGAGGCCAAGTGGGTGGAGGTGAAGTCCAAGCGGCGGGACATGACTGTCTTCAGTGGCCTCTTCTTAGGGGGGCTCCCGCCAGAGCTGCGGTCAGCGACGCTAAAGCTGACGCTCTCCTCCGTCAAGGACCGGGAGCCCTTCAAGGGCTGGATAACGGACGTCCGGGTCAACTACACGCAGGCATCGCCGGTGGAGAGCCAGGAGGTGCGGCTGGACGACGAGCAGAGCCGCCTGTGCGCCAGGGAGGACGTCTGCCTCAACGGGGGCGTCTGCTCAGTGCTCAACGACCAGGCCGTCTGTGACTGCTCCCAAACGGGCTTTCGTGGGAAGGACTGCAGCGAAGGTAAGGTGCCATTTCAGCTTGCCCCGCTGCCCTCCTCCCCATCGCTCAGTGGAGGGGACGGGTAGGAGGCCAGGCCTGCATGGAGTTTCATCTGTACGAATGGATCTCCCTCCGTCCCCTCCCTCCCTGCCGCATCCCCGGCTCCCCTCTTCCCTGCCTTCCCCTCCCTGCCCTCCACGTGTCTCTGTGGCCTATCATGGTGCCATCAATCTTCTGTTCTCTGCGAGGCTGGGCGAGAGGAGGAGGAGGAGGAGGACGTTATTTGGGCATCTTCCAGAGGCGGGGTGCGATTTAGGGTTGTCCTGGGCAGAGGAAAGACGGGACCTAGGTACTGGGTGTCACCCGGGTGGGAGGGGATGGCCATCATCATGTTCGGCTGGAGTCGAGGGCGAGGACGGGCACGCTTGTCACGAGCGGCTGGTGGCAATTAATTTTGGGAGCGGGGAAAGCGACGCTGGGGAGAATTTTATTGGATTAAGTGCAGAGACGACCTGGGTTTATTTTTGTAGGGTAGGGGAGACCCAGAGTCCACTTTGTATTTGATATTTGCCTCTGCTATGTCGTTGAAATAAAATCAGTGATTTATCTGTGAATTCCTTAAATTGTTGCCGGGGAGGAGGGGCATTAAACAGAGGATTATGTTTTTACACAAATGCGAACAGTACTGCTTTGCAATCTATTTAGCAATTCACCATGCCAGTCAGACAGGGAGAATACAAAAGGGCAAGGGGGAAGTACATACTCCAAGACCACAAAATTACTGAGTGGTTTTACCAAGGAAGAGGGAGCTTAGAATAACAGCAGTTTCCTGAATCCCATCTACAAATAAATCACTGGGTAAAATATGATTCATATTCAGTGCCCATTGTTTTTGGCGAATGGAGGGAGTGTGAACGTTTACTTTGCAGATGCATGTAGGACTCTCTTTTATTATTTTGCTAGTAAATGTACCATTGCTTGCAGCTCCTTAAGCATAGAAATTGCATATGTTGTGTACCTAGAACAGGACATAAAGGCATACGAGTGAAATAAGAGCAAATACATCAAGGGAAAATAGAATCTTCATGTCAAAATTGGAGAGCAAAGACCTAAGTTTAAAATGTAAAAGATAAATATAAATAAGGTATTATCAAGGCCAAATGAAGATCTTCACTGAGTGGCTGCATGACATTTATGGCTGAATAATTTGCCTTTAGCATTTCTATCAGATTTCACTCATTATAAGAAAGAAAACATCATTTGTGACTGTGCTTTATTATGTAACACCTTCTGTCCTTAGTGTCAATACTCAAAACGCTAGTCATTCTGCATCCTGTTTACTTTATCAGCTGTTTATCTCTCATCTGCCATTCGTAAAAAAATTCAAACCCTATTAACATTTTAAAATAATTTTTAGTAAGTAAAGAGCAAATGATAGTTTCAGAAAATAAGACGTTTGTACTTTCAATAGCACACAGTCCCAGAAACTGTAAAATGAAATGTCTTTTATATTAGGTAAGATCATATCAATGGATCTAGTATTTGGATCTAAATTTTTAATATGTGGTACTACATAATATATAGGTGTATGTAAAATATTGGGCTGTCTTAGCATCTTTGAGTTAGGCCCTATTATAAACCAAAAAGAAAATTATGAGGTGTAGCAGCTTGGTTAAAGCAACAATGGTCATTTATATATTATTATACATTTATATGCTCTTTACATTAAAACATAGTTTATTTATTTGAAGTTATTTTGAACATGTAATATTTATATGAAAATGTTCATATAATTGCATGTAATATCAGTCAGAGAAAATCTTTACATAATAATATGTTCAATAGCTGTTTTTAAGGAACATTTTTATGTTTAGATTGAATGTTATTGAAATACATATATATGTTTATCTATATTAAAAATTATATAGAGCTTATGAGAAGATGACACTCAAAATAATATTTAGAATCCTTCAAATTTAGGGTAAAATTCTGGCTTCATTCAAATACTAGTGGTTTTACAATTGACCTCAGTGGGATCAAGATTCCCCTCACGTGTCCCTTGACCACTAAGAAGCCTTATAAAATAATAGCAAGGCTTATAATTTTAGCATACTCTCTCAATAAAGGATCATAAAGTAGTCAGATTCTGATTTCATTTGAAACAGGAGGCAACATTTCCACTGATAGCAATATAAATGGAACTAGTCCTACGGTTTATATCTGTTGATTGAGAAAAGGTAGTAACTGAAATTCCCATCAGTCAGGTTTTGATGAAGAGATTAGTAGCTACTCATATGTGCTACCAAAGATATTGAACTATTTTATAAATTATTTAATATTCTAAGAAATAGAAAAGGCAGAGCAGAAGTAAAACCATTACGTCTGCCAAGAAAGAAACCCCGGCTATTGTTGTTTAGTTCTTTATAGCCAGCATAGAAATTATGCTGTTGAGTTTTGATCTTTTGTTCCTGGAATGTGTAAATTTCCCACAAACCTTAGTAAGAGGTTGCCATTGCTGAAGGATGGAGGATCATCTCAGACTGCAGTGATCTGGAGGGGTCTTTTGAGTTTTCATTCTTTCCCTTGTTTTGCTTTTTGACTAAAAATGGTTTAGATGGGAAAAATCCCTAACTTTCCATTTTATCTGAAATTGTAACCACATGTCCTAGTTGATATCTTTTCTTTAAAGGTGAAAGATAGTCATTTAATTATATTTTTGGGGATTTTTTAATAATTTTTTTTTTTTTTGGCTTGGATTTAGTGTGCTTCTGCATCTCTGCAGTCTGGTAAGACAGTGTCCCACAGTATAATGAGGACTTTAGGAATCACTAACAACAACAACAAAGAAAACGTTTCCAAAATTTTCTATCCTGACTTGCACATTTGAGAGATTAGAAATAATTGATTTAGAGACAAAGTTTCAAGTCTTAGGGTGCAAATTTTAATAAAAAACAAGTTATTTTCAGGAAAAAATCTGGTGGGTTTTTTTTCAGATTTTCATCTTTGAAAATCTCATTAATTTTTCCTGAAGTAAAATTTTCTTATAAGAATGAAGTTTAACCAAGTTTATTTGTTTTGGATAACCCATAGTAATATAAGTTATTTGCAGTAGGCTTAACTGTTCTTGTACCTGTCTAAATCAGGAGTATTATCTAAACTACATCAGTGTAAGAACAGTGTAAGCTAGGAAAGAATCAGATTTATTGCATTCAGTCATGCCCTTTGTTCAAATAGGATCTAAACTCTCTTCAGTGGGAGCTTTGGCATGAACCACAGAAAAAGGACTGGAGTTTTGCTTGAGTATCAAGGGTGTGCAGTCCACAGCGCAGAAAAATATGATCTGTAGCAGTTCTGTTGTCGATGAGTCCATATGCTTACGAGTAAAGACAGTACAAGAGCCTTCTAAAAGAGAAACTAAAATCTCTGTTTAGTACTGAAACAGGCAAGGGAATATTATTTCACATAATAATAGTGACTCAGTAGAAGGAAAAATACACAAAATTATGATAAATTTTATTAGGAATAAGACTAGCATTAAAATAAACCCTGATTGCCATATCAATTTTCTGATAAATTTTTGACATACATCACAATCTCCTATTCAGTGAAAATTACATTATTCCCTGAAATGACTCAAATTGGTATGGCTTGATTCTGTGATAGGGAGAGCTGTTCATTAAAAAGACTGATCTTCAAAATCAGACTTTTAGTGAATTAAGTCAGGGTCCTAGAAGGTAGGGAGAATACATGATTCATATCAATGAGCCTCCATATTCCTCTTTTCATTTTGCTCCTTATGTTAAAATTTCAGAACAAAAAAACTGTTTTAAATATTAAATTAATAAAATAGTGACTCTCTGGCTTTAGACAAAAAAAAAAAAAACCAAAAACCTTTCATCCTCATTTATCTAAAAATAACCTTGTCCAGTATCCTGTCTGAGAAAACAGGCAGTTACCTCTGAAGGAGGAAATAAAAAACACATAAGAGACTTTGATTTGGGAGAAGTTTCTCACTGACCCTAGCTTCTTGTCGCTCCATGCCCTTCTGCTTTTCTATATCTGTAACTGCTTGAAAAAATTGCATACAGGATAATTTATCTTTTTAAAATATAGCTTGCCTACTTGCCTCAATATTAGCATGTTATAGAGACAATTACTCTGTGAATTCAAAGTATTCCTGGTTAGAACATGTTTTATTTTAACTGTTCTACTGAGTTTCTGTTTTGTGAGAAAAATGAGGACTGTTCATGCAGCTGTTCACTGTAAGAGATATTCTTCCTTGTCAGATATTCAGAAGTTGATGCCAGCTATGGTTTGAACTGTGAAAGTGATTTTTTAAGGAAGCGAATTCCAGATGTCTCAGGCTAGCCAGCATTTAGATTTGTTTGTTTGGGTTCTGAATATATTACATCAATCCTTGTTGTGTATATTTGCTTCTTCATGTTAACTTTTAAAAAAGTCATCCAATATTTATATGTTTTTGAAAAGTTTCATATTTTAATTCATTTAATTCTCTTATGCCTTGAATAAAACATATAAACATATTTTGTCATTAATTATCTTTTGCAAGATACGTGTTTGAGTGCAAAGAGATGCTGTTGAACTCGTTGCCTACAATCAGTCTTAACAGAGTAGCCACCATGGTCTTTATCCTTCTTGAATAGTTAGCTAAATATAGTTTGGGCTAGTAAATACTGTGAGCAAAACTTTCCTTTTGATTTACACTTCAGAATCTTTATCTACTATATGCACCTCTATTACATGTTCTGTATTTCTTCTGCATGCTGAATTTCTTGTCAGTGCTGATGGCCACTGGGGTGATGTTGATTTAGGAGGAGGGCTAGAAATCCACTAGAGATTACACTAAGCTTCTGTTGTATTTACAGATTGATTAATTTAACAATAAATGTTTTAATTTTATTTAATATTTTTAAACAGTGACTTTGTCGTCAGGGTAGAATCTTGAGGGCAGATAGTCAAATAATCCCAAAGTCTTTCAAAACTGTGTTAAATCTGTGCCCTTCGTATTTAGTTGTATGAAAACAGAATCCTTATGTCAGTTTAAAGCAGAATTTTGCATCATTTTCCTAATACAATTTGATATATTATTTTGTTTACCAGGATTCAGCATTATAGGGTATTGATTTCAATATCTGCCTTGTGTAAAATCACAGCAATTTAAATACTGTGTCACTGGTAATTAGGAATTGGCAGTCTGTTTTATCTTACCTTATAAGAAGGCTACTTGTTGAATATTGCTAGTCCTTTCAAAATGCCGATATTGAAATACTTCCAAAAGACCACTTATGCATATAGCATACATCTTAGTACCCCAGATCAATAATATTTTATATAGTGAGGTTGTTGCTTCCCTTTGTGCCTACCTGAGATGCAGGGTCCATGTTAATTTTAAGTCTATGTTGCAAATTATAGAATGCTAATATACTAGAAGAATTTACATCTAGCAGCATAGGACCTTGTGTCAGAATGGTCATATTCATTCAGAATTTCAAAATTATGTAATAAAATTGTCTATATTTTAATGTAATTACACTTCAAGGCTTACAGGCATTGTGGACCAAATTTACTTGATCTTTTTTCTCAGCTGCAGGTTGGCTCCCTAGGAGTCTTTTAACAGTAGATGCTAGCCAAGGAGTTGTGGGAAAACATTTGGATTACAGAACATATAATTTTATCCCATCATCATTACTGAGCTGATGGATAGGCATGGGGAAACAGGCTGGCAAGTAAAACCAGTTCCTGATAGAAATGGCTTTATGTAGAGGCTAACGTTAACATATGCAGCTTTGAGGTTTTATGCTTCTTTTAATAAACATATCAAAATTGGTAATTTAAAACAAAAAGGTTCATCCATCTCTCTTGCTGAAATTAATATGATGTTTTGTCTTCCAGAAAGCTTGATGTTCCTTTCAGAAAACATGAAACCATACCAGCTTCTGGAAAAATACTTTGTCTAGTTTATTGTGCTGTAGTTGAAAATTGTATACCTTCATAAACACATGATTTTACAGAATAGCGAAGGGCATTCTGAGGTGTTGCGTACCATGTTGTACCTGACGAGTAAATTGTAAAGATCAAAGTATACCGCTTTCAGGGAATGATTTGGTAGAACGTAACAAACATACCTTCAACTGTGGTGTTATATACAGAATTGACTAGGGAAGTCAGGGTACATAATCCTTTGATGACTTTATTTAGTTCTATGCTGACCAGGGATCATATTTTAATCTTTTACAAAATCATTTAGGTTTTTCCCACAAAGATCTGCACTTTCTCAAATGGCACTTTCTCCTTCTGTACTGTGGTGGTGGTATCTGAAAGTATCACAAGCACTTTACCAGCCTGGATTATATTGTCATATATGCAGAACTCAATCTTTCAGCTCAGGTTCTCTTCTGCCAAACTAAAAAGTACTTGTATGTGGTGGGTTCATGCTAATGTCTAGCCATTCTCCTGGATCTTGGTCTACTCACTAGAACCAATGAGCACTTCAATGCACAAAATACCTGTAGTAACTAATGAACGAAGTAGGAAAAAGCACATGATTTTGATATGACATTGCTTTCTCAGTTACCCTAGCCAGTTCACACCACTTCTCCAGTTTGGTTTCTCCATCTGTAAAGTTAAACTAATGACACTCCATACAGGATTTTTGGTGGGATTTTCGGTAGGATTTTCTTCCTGGCCGTCAGGTACTTGAAATATCAGAATTTCTATTAGAGATCTAGTAGGGGAAGTCAAGACTTGAAGCTCCCTTTACTGTAGTGCAGCCTCCTTAGTCTACAGAACTAATAGTTATCAGCTGGCTTTGAAGTTGCCACCATTCCTACTGCCTATCTATCCATAGCTGAGTGTTCAAAATAATGTGTTTTTTCTTGTGCACAACTGGTTTGCCATTACATACTTTCCGTTAGTCTGACTAGATATTGGAAATGATGTAGCTTGTCAACTGCCAACCACTTTTCCCTTGACAATTCAGCTCTTCTTATGGTTGTAACAGTTCTCATCCTTTGCAATGTTACAACACCTGTACAAAAGTCATCCTTCTTACTGTAAAAGGATCTAAGATTTAATATCTGAGGATAGTGGAGAACTCTGGCTCCCAGTCAATGATCATATAGTTTTTGAAAAGTTTCATTCACTTTTGTTCTCAGTGGGAAATTTGGGGGTGAAAGCAGGAGGTAGCCTCAGTCATGCCTTGTTTGAGCTTGTAAAGAAATAAGAGACAGAGGTATGCTGGCAACATGCTGTAAGGACAGGATTGTATGATAGGATTTTAGATTTCTTTAATTCTTTGGAGTTGTTTATGAACCTGGAACTATTTAGCTAGGTCCTAATAAGCGGCAAATTTGGCGCCTTGTAGATAGCTGAAAAAAACAGGTTCTGTTTTCATTTTCCATTGGAATCAATTTGAAGTCCCATTGACTCAAGTTTAGAATTAGGGCAAACCTAATAACCTGCTGATTCTGAACTTATTATTCAAGTGGGAATACAAAAACAGAGAAGATCTAGGGCAAGTTAAATAACCTGCTGATTCTGACTGTAGTATTCATCTGGGAATATCTATAGAGAAAATACTTTTCATAAATTTGGATATTTATTACCATCATCGTCATAATCATTCATTAATTTAATACATGCTTATGAACCATGCTGTAAGACTGAAGTTATATGACTAACTTTGTTTTACATTTAAGGGACTCTGTAATTTGTGGAAAAATCTGTTTTACCAAAAGAGCGGGTGGTGTATTCAATAGAATCACTTTTGCAGTTGCTACCACTACAAACTGTGAAACAGTATATTTTGCCTATGTAAGTGTTCCGTACCAACAATGCTATGTAGGTGTGCAAGTTGCAGGTTGCTTTTAGTCTGTGGCACAATGCACAAGGTCTTGAAATGAAAAGGTTTGACTTTTTGGTGATTCTGTCTAGAGAAGGGGCTTTGTGTTGCTTAAAGGCGGCAGATTCTAGACTGATTCTTCCTGCAGTGGTGTCTTTTTGTAATTAAGAGAACATGTACAGCCATTACGGAGGTCACTGACATGACACTATGCAATTGGAGATGTATGTCACAGTTCCAAAAATTCAGGATTACATCTTAATTTCTGATACAGAATGACCTTCATGTTGATCTTCTTTCTCTTCTATGCTTTTTAGCTTTAACAAAAGATTAAAAAAATGACACTTTTGTCAAAGGAGGTATTTCCATTAAGAAAAGACTCCTCGAGAAAGATTACATGTATATCTTATAAATTATATGTACTTTCTTTTTAAGAAGTGTATAGAAAATCACAGAATTAGTGAGTAGACATGGGGTGAAGATCTGTATCTCAATATTGTAATTTTCTTCAGAAGCTTATCCTGACTCTTCTTTGTTCCCAAAGGTGACAACAGAAATGTTCACACACACATATCAGCATTTGTACAATGGGTGTCTAGGGGACAACCATGATGAATAGCTTTAGGATGAAATACAGTCTTGTGATGCAAAGATAATATTCATTATTAATAAAAATGTGAGAATTGGGCCCTAATGCTAGTAAAAAAAAAAATCTGCTACAGCCCTCTTAGAAAAGACATTATCTTTCCTGATTCTGAATCATACAGGAGTGATAAAAGTGATCTAAAAAAGTTTGGATTCCACTGATTGTTATGCAGCAACAGGCTTACATTTTACATTTGTAAAATCATTTTTACATTTTACATTTGTAAAATCAGACTCTTAACCTGGAAGGTCCAGGGACAAGAGGCAGAGAGGCTAGTGAGACACTGCATCTCCTTCCCAGACTACACACACTGCTATGTCTAAGCACAGTGAATTTCAGGTGAGTATCTATAATGGGGTGGACAGAAGCTTCGCATAACATCCCCTAGAAAAGCAGTGGAATTTCTTCAGGACGTTTCCAGAAATGTTAGTGCTGACAGAGACATCACTAGCTTTGCTAATTTTGAGTTTGCTTCTCTTCCGATTTTTCCTCATCAGAGGAGAGACGGGTGAAAATGGAAGTTATAAACCAATAGCTGTATGTCACTTAATTTTTAAGACTATCATGGGGTGATATAAGAAAGATTTGTAAATAGATTTTCTAAGAACTGATTAATGCCCTTCTGCTACATCCTTCTCAGATGAATGTTGCTAAACTTCCCAGGAGATGATTCTCTGTGAAATTTGTTTTCTGTGATACTTACTGCAGAAAAATAATTTCTGTAATATTATTACATTGCAAAGAACATGATTTTTTTTTTAGAACATATAGTTTTTCGGAGATAAATTGTGGACTGTCATTCAACATTAGACAAAAGATTAGTCCGGTTTGGTTAAACATTTACTGGAGAATTCTGAATACAGATTTCATATTCTTACATAAAACATTCCTGACTTAAGTGTTATAAGGAAAACATCAGCATTTTCCTGCTAGTTCACCAGGAAGAAAATATGATTTGAATATATTTCCTTGTTGATCTAAAAGTCCATTAGTTTTCCATGAACGCTGTATCAGTTGTGGTAGTATCCAGGAATTTCTGGGGTTTTTGTCACTGTTCTTGGTCCAAAGTATTTGGAGGAGCAGCTAGGATGAAGATTAGTTACACAGCCTTGAACTTGCGCTTTTGCCTCTATGGCAGTTAAACAACTGTGTCTGGCATTATAATAAGTTGTGCACTTAAGCCGTACAGCACAGTTTTTACTTTTGTTTTCCACATTACAAATTTTGAAACTCAAAATTTAAACAAAACATGCATCAGGTTTGAAGTTATGAGAAAAATATTTTCACACTGTTTCTTATTCAGGTCTTTGTAACAAAGAAAGTTCCAATGACAGAACAAAGTTAATGTAATAAAAGTTTTGACCTGCTATTCTTGCAAATCCACTGACAACCACATTTTTAATATTTGAAAAATTGTTAACATTCAGAGGTTTTATCTATTCTCTTATCATTGGCTGGATCTCATTCTCTTGTTTTAAATATCATTGGAGTCTTTAAATAAGAAGGGTCTTTCTTGCACATTATAAATACCTACATCATTCAAGTTTGTAAAGGGAATGATTAAACAAATCTCTGCTATTCAGTCACATATTACCCATTGTGATACTTCAGTCATGCTGGTAGATTTTGTAAATCTTAAACCATGGAAGCATGCACAGTAATGCAAGTGAATAAAATTTCCTTCCAATTTCTCCCCTATTAAAAAACCAGAAACATATCTATTGGAAGTGGAAAAATAACAGTCTAAGTTGATGGCACCACGGGAATTCAGAAGCAAAGCTACCTTCAATGAGTGGTGGTTTTCATCTTTTTTGTTACTTGTGTTTCAGAGTGGAACTTGTGTCTCCATTTTATTCACATTTGCATTAAAAAATAACACAAAGCGGTTAGTGATGCTGTATCTATTGTGATAGAGATATACCTAACTCAAAAAGCATGCCTCTGAGAAGGCAGTAATATTTAGTTATTTTGATGTTGTACTTTAATGTGGGCTCATTGCTCTTTGGATAGCCTAAATATATAAGGTGAACTGAGTACAGTTTTTGATGTTACTCAACTTTGCTCTTCCTTAGCTTCCTCATCAGAAATTTGAAAAATAGTACATAATTATGTCTTGGAAACTTGATCCTTGCCCAGTCTGATCTCTCAGTGACTTAAACTAAGCTTTCAATCATTAGAGAATGCAGAAAGAGGTACTAAGGAAATTAATTAACTAATGTAATTGGAAGAGAAAAATGTCTTTAGAAATCATTTTATTTTTAAGCAAAACCTTAAAATATTTTGCTTTTGTGGGTTTGTCACATTCAGTAGAACCTCTGTCAAATGAATGAGTAAAATAATTTGTCCCGGTACTCCTTTCATGTCTGTGTAAATCAGGATTGATGCCTCTTGAAGCTAATACATTAAGCCATTGTAAAATAAGAGTAAGATCAGAATCAGGTCCTCTGGTTAGGAAAAAAATAAATCTTTCAAGTGTATTAATATTAAAACACACCAAAACCTCAAGAAACAAACAGGCTTAACCTTGCCCACTGCTATGTAATATTACTTTGCAATCTTTATAGAAGTTTCCTTTGTCATTCAGATGCATAAAAACATTTTGCCAGCACAAAAATGACTAGCGAGGAGCTTTGCTTGCTTGTTTCCCACACCTATATGGTAACAATAATGTTATTTATTCCACTCTTTAAATTTTCTGTATTTGTAGAAGTATAATAAGAACTTGCAATGCAATTTTCCCTTATAAAATTATGAATTCATGGCTAAAAAAATCTTCATGTTTTAACCCCACTTCCCGCCCCCATTGATGAGATGACCTATCCTGTATTAAAATGCTTGCCGTTTGAAAATAAACTGTCATGTATTTTTCATCTACATGTTTGAATCAATCCTCACACTCCTTTTGTTGTTCTTAGATATCCTTTTAGCACACAGGTTTTTAAAGCATAGCTCAGTATGGCCAGTTTGCTTCTTTTCTAATCAACCTAAGTCATCAGTGTCAGTCTAACATGTATGAACATACAGCACACAAAATCTATGCACTGAGAATATTATTAAGTTTATAAAATAAAGCACTTACAAGCTGTGAACTGCCAGGACAAAAGATACTGTACAATTTTCATTTCATCTGTTTCTGGGTATCCATTATGAAATAGTCTTTAATTACATGATCATATACCACTTTTTCCTCGAGCTTTCTGCCTCATTCAGTGCATAGTCTGGATAATAAGTTCTTCAATATTTTGTTTTCCTCTTGCTGTTCAGTGTGTAGCCCTGAGCCTTATTTATCGTCCTTATTCAAACCAGCTCTGAAGAGAAATTATTAATTTTTCCCTGGGCTTTTCTAAGGTTTTCATAACTACAATATCTGAGCTGCTACGCAAATATTAAAAATTACACAATGCCCATGTAAGATGACAGATGCTATTATTCCAGTCGTAGAGGAGAACTGAGGCAAGAGAGACTGCAGGTAAAAACATTCACTAATACTGAGTGCACAATCTGAAGTTTTTCTGAGTGCTTCACATACAACACTACATACCCTAAGCATCCACTATAACTTCAAAGCACAGCTTGCACTGACTTCAGATTACAGCTTTCAGTGATCAGAACAGCATATTCTGGGATATCCAGCAAGGCATGCTCCCCGAAGATGCAAACGTCCTGAACAGCATAAGGAATGACCACCCAGAAAATACCTGGCTTTAAAAACCTGACCAAAATCACATGGGATTTTTAGGAGAGAAGGGGCTAGAACATGTTTCTTCAAGGCGGCATTCACCTCTCCTTGCTATGCAGTACACCCCACTCCTTTTTAGCAAGGACTCTTGTATTGCAGGGGCAGGTGTACTGCTCATTGGCACAACAGCTTTCTTCATTACTCGGTCATTACTTATTGCTAAGAATAGACCTCTTCTGTGTACAGAACAAGTAAAGGAGGCTCTGGAGACAACTGCATTAAACTGTGTAATTAAAGGCTGTAGCATAACGTGTATGAATAAAGTGGATGGATCTAAGTTACGTAAGAAGCCTTATGTCTCAGAGTTGCTATTTTTGACTTTGCAACCTAAAGAACATTCTTTTAAGGTAGTAAAAGAGTCAGCGTGCATAATTTTTTATAGGTTCTTAAAACGCTACTCCCACTCAGACATTCCAGTCCCAGCCATTGTGTTTTCTGCACTTTAATGAGGAAGCACGCTTTCCACAGGGCCCATTCCAAGCAGGGAAGTTGCTGATGGACTGACACTTTCCCTGCTCCAAAACTGGGTAGCTGGACCTAGCACAGGCTACAGAGTTTCCAATGACAGGGAAGACCTGCTGAGGCTGAAGTTAAAGTATGCAACCACAGTCCAAACAATCTTTCAGGAGTTTCCTGATAAAATCCAAGACATCTCCACTGACACTGTACAAACATATTTTTGAGAAAGTTTGCAACTTGAACAGATTCTGGTGGGTTTTCAAAGGATTGGCAAAAGGCTTAACCCTGAAAGTCAAGTTGCTCCTGCCGAAATGGTTTTTATATTTCTGCTTCAAAATAAGAGTAAAGTCAAAAAGAATCAGAGTGGAAATGAAACTTACTTAGAGTTCCCTTGGGGAGATACTACTGCTAACATAAATGTCAGGTTTTCAGTTCAGATTTTTTTTGTGACTAAATCAAATATATTTTTTTAAGACTGAAAAAAGACAACTTCCTTACTATACTGGGTCACTCTCTATTTTCTTTAATTACTATAATCAATCTTTCCCTGTAGTAAGTATGTCTTTGAAAGAAAGAAAGAAAGAAAGGAAACAAAATTGTTTCAGTACATTTCAGAACCATTTTTCCAAGGAATTAATTGAGTTTTTAAAATAAAATATAAACATTGTATTTGCACATCTGCTTGTTCAGTGTTGCCATTAAAAAACTTTGCCTAAATATATTTCTTAAACTCTTCCTGTAAAATTTTTATATGAGCAATAGTATAGCTATAATACAATATTCTGTACACAAGAGCCAGAAATGCAGTGTTAATCTTTGACTTGACCAGCCAATATTTTTAAGATACTTCTGTCTTTATAAGAGCCACATTTATTATTAATGTCCCAGGAACTTTGAACACATCTTTATTATTTTTCTCCTTATGTAGAGATTGTTACTTTCTCTACTTACAGAACTAGCTGCTCTTTCTTTCTTTGTGTATTAAAAAATTATGAAGATTAAAAACATTTATTTTCCGTTTTCCTTTCCATGATTTATATTATATCCACTATGTTGTACTATGTACCATTTTCACTATAAAGCATACAAATAAAAAGCTACTAGGACAGGAGGTGAAGACAGAGTAAAGTCACAGTCAATTTCCCAATACATTTCTTTATGATCAGTTAATTCACAGATGGTCCCACTGTATTTTGTTGGATGTATATACAAATATGCTGCAGATAACCATACTTATTTTAATAATACAATATGACTATTTACAAGCATATGATTATCCTATATGTTACCTCATGGTATTTGATCACCTAGTGACAGTTTCAGGAATATTAAATGTTATTACTCCCACTGATTTAAATGGGACTATGTGTGTTAGAATGAATAGAAAAGCAAAATTTTTAAAAGAAAAAAGTCCAATACTCCAAAAAAAAGAATTTAAAATCATGGTTTAAGCATAATCAGATACAAGCTAAGCTGCAGAACCATAGACAACCAATTAAAGTATTTATATTTGTAAATTTTTAGACAAGTATTCATGTTTTTACGTATTATAAATGTTGTGCCTAGTATGTAATCTTATTAGATTCATCTTTAGAAATGCCTTTTTTTGTTAATAATAATGAGTTTAAATTCAGATGTCTGTATGCATATAAATTTTGTTCAAGCTCAATGTACGTGTCTTTTACCACCTCTTTGTTGCATTTTCTGTAAAAGAATTGCAGTGCTATTTCTTTAGGAAAGCTTAAATTCTGCAGGAAAATAGTACCAGTCAGAAATCTGAGTCCTATGTAACATCCCTAAAGGCTGTTTTTTGCTACGCAGTGAAGGGAGTATAATTTAATGCACTCTGATTTTACCGTCATTTAAAATATGCCCCTAGCTCAGCAGTACTCCTCTGCAAACTTTTTTTCTTTTGAAACATAGAAGATAATATACAAAGAATGAAGCAAAAGTTTACTAGCCTAATGGGACAGTAGAATATCAACAAAAATTAAATGTATTGATGCTTTGATCATCATTTAATCTACTACCTACACTTACCAGACTTCTCAAAAGATCAGCTTCTGTGGTTGTTTACATTTATGCATTTCATGAACTGGCTAAAAACTCTTTTCAATTTAATAAAATTCTAGAAAACAACTTGTCCTATATATAACTTTATAAAGCCTCCTAAATTAAAAAAAAAAAAAAAAATTTTAAAGGCAATACTTCTCTTATTAACCAGAGGCATATTTATTTTACAATTGTTAATGTGCCATCTCTGGGATTTATATCAGTAAGATTAAAAAATAAATAGTTTTCAGTATTTTTAAAATTGATGCAATTATTATTTTATGTCAGGAATTTTCATTCACTTGTAAAACAGAGAATGAAGCTGACTGCTCTAAGTGAAATAGTATAGCCACTGCACCTAAGGTTACTTCTCTCTCATATCTGCCCCCATACACATGGGGAATCGTGCTGCAGCTTGGTTCTGCTACAATGGTTTGGGTAAAGAGAAATAATTTTCTTGGGAGGACTTTGTTAACTCCAGATTGTTTGGGTAGAGCAGTTCGTCAGGCAGTTATGCCAGTTGATCCGAAGAGGCAAATAGAAAGGAGTTTTCTGATAGTGATTATGCAGTAGTGTAAGGGGAGCCAAGGTCTTTGCCTGCTCAGCTACAAGAGAAGTGGGCATGTGACTCTTGCTTACATCTCTTTGAATTTCTGTCTATATAGCTGTGATTGATTCCTGCAAGCATTATTGATTATCAACGTTCTGGCCAGAAAAGTTGTTTAAGGAATTTATTGGAAATATTAGGAAAACTTTCAGTGATTTGGAAAATATTTTCTCTGTTTTAAAGGGATCTGTTTGCAAAGATAAGTAAGGTAAAAAATGTCTCTGAATAAGCCTAGTAGCTACAGTGTACTATATCTTAATAAAAATCATGAAGTTTTTCAGCTGAGCTTGGGAACCGGACCTCCATTTTCTGTGAGTCAGTAGCATCACTTTTAAATCAAATCATGGAAAAACTCTTAGTACTGAAATTTTCATAGCTGTCAAAAATATTTTTGAGAGCTGCTTTCCTTTTAGCTGCATTTCAAAACAGATTCCTGAATTTATTTTTCTTTTAAAGTATTTCAGCTAAGTTTCAATATGACTTGGTATTTTCTCTGACTTTATGCAAAAGATAGCCTGGAAAACTGTTGATAAAATAAAAGACTGGCAATATTGCTGAAATAAACCTTCGGTAACCAAATAAATGATATCAGGAGAAGAACGTAACAAAAATATCTGAAACGTTATTAGGTATTATAGTAGTATATCATGCTCAGCCAAGTTTCAACAAATTATTGGTTACTGAACGTGGTGTGTACTGCCTACCTATCTCTAAAGGGTGTGCAACAGTCTCCCCATGAGTCTCATCCTACACTTCTTACTGCAGGAAGTTCTTACTGTAGTTTTTGCTTGGTAAGAACTGTACAGTACTTAATATATGACCAGCTGCAAGTTCTCCTCTGAAATGTTGGATTCCTTCAGAAAATCATTTTAATTGTGACAGTGACCTTCGGGTCTTGGGTTTTGCAGTTGGGTTTTGCTTTTTGCAGAATTTGGTTAAGAAAAACTTATTATGAAACCATCCTTTTTAGCTTTGGACCCAGATATTATTTCTTCTTTAAAAACTGGATCCTTCATAAATGATTACATCAGATGAATGGTAGACATCTGGAAGCATAAAATGGAAAAAAAGGAGAGATGAAGGACTAAGAAGTAATTAAGTACTGGAAATGGGATTTCAGATTGCTATTTTATTTTCACAATTCTATTACAAGTTCTTTATATATCTCAAGTATTTAATCTCCCTCACAGTTTTTCATCCATAAAATAAGGTTAATAATATTCACTATCTTCTTACCATTCCCTGTTTGTTTTGTTTAGTAATGTCTGAGATTTCAGAGCATATTTTGCTATATTCCTACCAATACCTGCTACAAGAGAAGTGGATCTTACTTATGGTTTTCGATGTTACCTATTATATACAATATTGAACTGTAGTTGAGACGATACAAACATTGAAACAAAAGTAATGAATAAATTTTTGTAATTTAGGGTATTCCAACTTGCTTTAAGGGCAATGAAGTTCCTGATGTGCTCATGCATATTCTTTATAAACATATGTTGTTCTTTGGAATAACCTGTTTGGGCCTGGTTTGTAGTTTATTTCTCATAGCATAACATGGCAACAAGATCTGTTAACAAGAATAATATATTCTTGAGTAAAATGGTGTTTATTTATAAAGGGGTCATTAACAAATGTACCATCAAAAGATTCTTAATTTTATCTCCTTTGCAAGCAAAAACAAAGATGCTTTTTTGGAAATGGACTGAAAACCTACTAAAATACATGTAAGATTGTGTTTTATTGGGATAAGTGTCAGCTGACTGATAGAAAGAATTTTCTTAGGCGTACTGCACTCTAATAGTACTTGCTGATGCTATTGTATGAAGGATTTTAGAGCTTTCCGGCAGAAAGTGTTTACAAAATGTCATAGAATGTAAAGCTTTGTACTTGCAAAAAGGTGTAAGAGGGGAAACAGTGATTTTCGTTAATACCTGGTTATGTAAAGGCTATTCTGAACAATACAGACTGATTAGCTAGTAAAGAGGAGACAAGCACTTCCTAAGTTTCTAGCCTTTTGGTTCTTCTGCCACTAAGAATTAGCCTACAAGCATAAGATGAATTTGTTCGTCTATACTTGAATTGAAATGCAGACTGGATTTTCAGCGATATAACAGTGGAATGATTCTCCTCGGGCAACCTTTGAAAGCAGGGGAATATTCTTCCTGATTTCAGAAATTTTTGAATCAAGGAGTTTGGTTCTACCTCAAACTGCTTGAGCTGTCACCTTCATGGAAGTTAGTTATTGTTGTTCATGAAAAATGTATTCAAATATGTTGCTTTTACTAACTATTTATAAAAAAGTTTATGCAGAAATAATTCTAATCTGATCTTTATATGACGAAATAATGTTAGGAAGGCCTAAAGTATATGTAGCTTAAATGACTGTAGCTATAACATTTGATGTCCTGAAGGTCTGGAGGGACCTCTGAAGGTCTCATGAGGGTATCTTTAGATAGCGGTTAGATAGTAGACTAACAAGTAATTCACTTGTTTCTCATGAACAATAGATATATGTATTGTATATAAAAGGATAGGTAGACTGGGAAATGTCCAAATGACCATTTGAAAATATATAACTTGAACCGAACACACAGTCCAGCTACACATTGTTTACCATTTGGATAAAATGACCAATCAGAGAGTGTATGACACCTGTGTGATAGAAGATGATAACCTACTGAAGAATGCAAAATCTACAGGAAAAAGAACTGGTTAAATATATGTGAGAGGGAATCATAGATTGCATTCCAGCTCTTGGGTTATTAGATATCACCACATGCTAGATGGTCGTGCATAGCCACTGTTGTGCTAGCTACTTTTCATGGGTACATCTGCATAATACATTCAGCTGAACTGTACAGCTAAGCAAGGCTAATAAATCGGATCACAAGAAAAGAGCGATTAGATAGAAGCTCTGTCCGATGACACAGACTAAATCTCAGAATGAGCAATCCACAGTGCTGACCCAATGTTCTCAGTTTCAGTTCGATTTTAAGTAGAATGACAAGGGTTTTTGAGAGAGCAAAGCACTTCGGCTAAATGAAATGTCAGCAAGTCTATGATTGCAGAAGGGAGCATGGAGAATTCAGAGCTTTAAATCTGTGAGCAAATGTACTGAACATGTAAACTCCTAATTAAAGGAAGAAGTTAAGTATTAGCTATCTGTCATAAAAGTAAATGTTTAATCATTAATGGAAAATACAAAAAGAACAATAGTAAATGGACCAGTCATTCTAAAATGTTGAACAGATTACTGGAGTTTGAAATACTATATTACCGAGTAGAACAATGCTAAAATGTTTATTTTATCTTCAAAATTTTTTATTCTGACATTTTAATTTCACTAAGTAGTGAGGAAATATAGAGTCTGTAGCTTTGCAGACCATAATATTACTCTGACCCCTCCTCTGGAACAAATAAATCTTTGTTATAATTTACACATGTATTCAAACATATTTTTAAATGGAAATAGCTGTAAACATAACAAGATTTTATGAGGTTTCCTAGGTGCAGAGTAAATAGAGGGAGATTTTTTTCCAAAGCACAGAGTGTACTTACTCACCTCTCATGATGTCTATAGGAATTTGCTGAAAAACTTTCTTTTGTGCCTTTGGTTACTATACCAGCTCTGAGAAGCAATCTGACACACTACATAGGTATTTCCTAATATTGCTAAACTATAGCAGAATATATTAAAAAATAAGATACCATCTCTTCTATGGTCCATTGCCAGACTACATTACGTGTGCATCACATTCCTTTCCTTTGTCTTTCCTTTTCATAGCTGCAGATGCTGCCACTATAGGATCACTGGAGGTAGCGTACATATTTAATTAAATAGTTTATGCTGTATCAGATACACCATTCCTGGACAATAAATAAATTACTCTTACTTTGAAACATCTACTAATCTCTCTCAAAATATTACATTCCAGAAATCCCAATATTGTATTTTTTTAATCACTAATAAGATTTGTATGTGCCAAAAATCTGTTGCTACCTTTGTAAGTACTTCAAAGTAACAAGATCGGCTATTTTCAATAATGGTCTTGGACAAGAGACTACAGGTTCAGTTTCCTTAGAATAGTATAAAATATATATTTCCTTTAGGGGGAAAATATATGAAAGGAATTTTTCCTCTCTATTTAATCTATTTTGCAAGGTACACTGTAGTGTAATTCTATTTCAGCAAATGTTAAAACAGCACTTTTTTTTTTCTTTTGGGAAAAAAAAGACTTGCATTTTTTTTCTACTGAAATTGCTTGCTTACAAAGAAAATGTCTGGAGTTTGAGGGAATGTATCAAGTTATTTCTGTGCCCTTGTCATAGAACAGTTCTTAGCAGACACTATTCATCAACAGAAATTTGGGGATATTTAAGTAAAACATGGCAGTGAGAGAGACAAGATTATATGTTTATTTAAGATTTCCTTGTGCCTCCTTTAAAAGGCCTCAGAATATATGCAGATTTCAAGCTGTGAAAAAGATAGTAGAATGGTCATTAGATTTGGGACTTTGAATTCTGATCAAGAGATTTTGTAAATTTCTTTAAGAATAATACCAAATTGGTGAGTGATGTTTAAATCACACGTCAGCAATGAAATACATAAATCTCTGATTAGTTTATCTTGGCACAAACTCTGTGTCCTCTTCTCAGTTCCACTGAGTAATAAATTGCACAGTGCAATTTCATTCAAGGACCAACCTGAGATAGAATAAAATCCTAAAGGTTTTATACTTACCCATTAATTGATAATAATGTGCTAACCTTCAGATATCTTGGTCCTCTAGTTCTTATATTTGGGGACTGAATTTGATTTTTTAAATTCAGTCTTCTTTAAATGTCAGTGGATGTGAGTGTCATACTCAATTTCTGCCTGGAACTACATTCTCTCATAAAAATACTAACAGGTGTGGTTTTATTTGCTCTAATCCCTATGCAAAGATGTTAAGGAGGATTAGGTTATTCTTGGGTGAAATATCATTTTATTGTATTTTTAGAAATTTTATTATATAGAAATCTTTCATGAGCTACCTGACTTAAACAGTGTGACTGTCAAAACCTTCTAAGTATGCTCAGGAACAGATTTTTCTTTTCTAAGTCCTCTTGAGAGGTCACATTCTCTCTGTGCCTGAAGTAAGCCTGACGGACTTTTAGCTTGTGGTATATACTGTATTTGCAGTGCATTCAAAATATAAGAATTAATGGGTTAGTGGGTTCTGTACTAAATACATTTTTAGTATAAAATTTTCATTGCACTTAAATCCATGAGAATTTTGCCATTCACATGATTTGTTGGTGGAACTGATGGTAGGGTTTCACCCATTCTGATGCATGAGAGCTCTCCTGGGCCAAATAATGACAAAAGCAATTTGTCATCGTTTTTGCCCCTCATGATCTCAAATGCTTGAAATCTGTCTTAATTGTTCTTTGCATTTGTATTACTCCTTCTGGTACATGCGTGTGAAAGAAAGAGAGAACAAATAGAAGTTACCTAGTTTGCTGAGGGAATGTAGACATATTTTTTTATTCTTCAGTATCCCACTTAGATCTAGAGAGAAGATCTAAGGTTTTTTTAGTTTGTTTCCACAAGGACCTTGTTGATTTGGCTCCTCCATGAGGGAACATTATTTTCCTGCAGTTCTCTTTTTGACAAGCCAGAATATTTTTGTTTGAATGAAGCTGTGTTTATTTTTTGGAGAATAATTTCTTGTTAATGAAATAGCAACAGAATAAGAAATTCTACAAGACCCCATTACATTATTAACAATGCTTTTTTAATACCCTAGCAGATATATACCTTGCAGTGGCAGCTCCATTACAATTTTCCGCAAAAAAAATAGTTCTCAAGCTAAGGATTTATGTTCCATTTACAGAGAAAGAGTGTATTCAAAAGTAAAATTTCATATGAAAGAATTACAAATCATACATAATAAAGAATATTCAAAGGAGAATTCTTATACATGTGAAATTGAAACAAGAACTTTACTTTGTGGAGCATTTCTCAATGAATATGATAAGTTTGTGCTATGAAAAGATAACAATTGATATCAGCAATTGTATGAAAAAAAGAAAGAAGTATCTACCTCTTGTTATGAAGATACACCAGACTTCTGAGTGACAAAGTGAAGGAGGTATTCAGCTCATTGATTAAAGGTCAATATAGAAGCCAAAGAAAATGAAGGAAATCTACCACTCAGGTGTGCTCTTCAAAGCAGCAAAATAGGATTCATGCTTCTGTAAGAGATGAGATTGCTGGAAATGCTGTACAAGAGCTCTCCAAGGGGTAAGACCTTCAAACTGGCCATTTCAATGAGTAGCCATTCCTGAGGAAATTATCAAACAAACTAACCATATGGCCAGTCTGGAGCATGTGAAAAAATAGTCGTAAAGCAGCAGGATGCAGTTGGACTATATATTGTTTTACTCAGAACAGGTGCTTTCACATTATATTTATGTAGTGACCAAGAACTAGTAATTGACAGCAATGCTAAGGTCAGAATTTGATAACAGCACTGAATTTATCTTATCTTAGAAAGGCTGGGCTATAGGATAACACTTTCTTAAAGGATATCCTGAAACGTAATCTCTGAATAGGCAAAGGTTGTTCTGCTTTATGTTTATTTGGCGCTCTATCAAATAAGAAAGGGCTCCCTCCCCCTTAATTTACAGTTCTCTCTTCTTCTACCTATACACTTAGTTTTATTTTCTCATTCCTCTTGTTTATGCTCTTTTTTTTTTTAGTCTTGCATTCTCTCTTTTCTTTGGCTTTAGGAACTAAATAAAGCAGCCAAAAAGGGACAAGTCCAATAATTTTCCATATTCTCAAGCCTTGTTTTTCCAAACAGGATGGTTCAGACTTCTGAATTTGTGGATCAGAGCAACCAAACAGATCCTTCTATCAGGATACAAGTCCATCATAATAGAAGGCGTTTGCCCTCATTTCAGTCTAAACTTCTGCAAAATAATTAGTTTCGGCTCTGCACCATGTGAAGTTGGGACCTGTGTAAAGGTGATTATTTAATCTGAATTGAACAACTACATTTTGAAAGACAGTAGTTTGTATAGATACTGCAAGACCAGTATCTCTAAGCAGTTCCAATTTGTGTTAATCTAATGATCCAACCTGGATTTTATCTGCCACAAATTTCATGTTCTAGGAAGATACCAGATTAATTGGTCCAGGTTTCATTACAGCGTCACTAAGGGCCTTCAGGTCAATGTAAACATTGTTGAAATGTCTTGCTAACTTTGCTACTGGACTATGACTATATGCTTCCTATTGATTTGGTTCACAATTGTGTGCCAAAAAATGCCATGTAATCTTCTGTTCAGCACTTCTACAATCTGCTATTGATATCTCTTTGACTGTCAGCTGCACTCATTTCACTACAGAGCGTTACATCCTCCTTCTCTTTTACTTCACGTGCCATTCCAATTTAAGAAGATATACCTGTTACTATCTACTATTCTTTTTTTTTTTTAATGAATATAATACTCATCTTCTGTTGATCACGTTTTCCAGAAATGACAGGATGTCTGAGATTCTCATGCAGTTTCCTTTTAGCATTCCCCAGTTATCTCATCGTCTGATTTGCATTGCTGATTCTTTTTTGATGTTGAACCACATTCCACTAAAATTTCCTCCCTCGGATATTTCATTCTTACGCTAAGTCAGAATTACTCATATTCCTTATTGAATGATATTTAACATAGTGATAAAGATAAGGAAATGTACATAGCAATCATAATTGGTTTTAGATGACCTATATTACTGCAGATGGCCTCTACAGTTTTGAAGGGTTTGTAGGAAATATTTTATTCCTTTACAATCTCCTTGAGTGCCCTACCTGTCCCCTTACTGCTATGTCTTCCTATTTCTGTTCCTTACAAACAGTTCCTTTTCCATCTCTCCATTTCCTGTGGTGGTCCTTTCCAATTTTCAGTGATATGGGCCTCTTCATTTCAGCCTTCCCAGTTTGCTCCCAGCCCATGTTTTCTATAAAGGCCTGATTAAGGGGTTTACTATTCAAGGGGCTTAACTCTTCTTTATTCAGTTTATTTATTCTTTGCCTATTTTCCTTCTTCAGACCACTGTCTCTGGCCTTTGGCCACTCCCTGTAATAATTTCTTTCTCAACCACAGTGAAACCTTTGAAGTTGTGTGATGAAGAAGTAAACTCTTTCTACCTTAAGGAGTCATTTCATTTAAGTTCTTTTTATTGCTGTCTCCTAAGGTGGGGTTTAGATAGCTTTAACGTGGTGGTGTGTTGTAATGCTGCCTAATGTAATACAGAATACACTTCACTAAATATATATGATACAGTTTCTTATAAATGTACCTAGAAAGTGACACAAATGGAACAGCAAAACACCAGGACCTCCTGCTCAAAATTGTTAATTCAGTTCATAAAAGAAATCCATATGCAGTATTACAGAGCTCTCATGTCTTGTAAGCCAGATTGAAAACAAAACTGAATGCAAGTTATACTGGAAAAGTTTAAATTAAATTGCCTACAGAAGCTATTTTGGGTGCCCAAGTTTGGATTCCATACAGAAGAAGCACGTGTGTGTTTTCTAATGCACTCTCTGTAATGCAGTTGCTGTTGTTTCTTGTCCTTTGAAGTGAGGTTCAAATGCGCAGGCAGAGAAGCCTCACCAGCTTTGCAGAGGATAGAAAATGCTTCAAGATAGACAGCTGCCTGGGACTTCCATGAAATGCAATTGCCTGTGAAGATCAGCAGATAAAGTGAATGCAATTTCATTCTAACTGATTCTGAAGGCCATTCACATTTGGACCTGTGGTCAAAAAGCTAACTTTGCTTTTATCTTACCACTCTATCACTTCAGTCATGGAGAGGTCCAACTGAGCTATTAACAAAAAAAGCTAAGGCTTGATTTGGGGTGAGTTTTTCCCTCTTTAGAACCAAAGTAGCTGAGGAAGTAAAACAAAATTAGTCCAAAAATCAAGAGCAAAAAGTAAGGAATTAATCAATTTTCCTTACTAGCAACACATTATACACCTCCGAGAAGAAAATAAAAGCAATGAGAAAAGGTCTAATGATGTAGCTTATAAATTGCAGATTGCCTGTTTGTGAGACATAAAAATCGATTATAGTCTATAAAGAATATGATGGTATCACTGAAGGTTTGGAAACACTGTCTGTCATTAGAATTCATGAGGGGATATATTAGCCTTTCCCTCTGTAAAGATTTTATGTTCATCATTTGATAACGTGGAGACTAGGTAGCCTAGCTCAGCTGGTAAGTAATTCCAACATGAGGCTGAAGCTAGAAGAAGCTGAGGAGCTCCTTATGACAGAACTTCCATTAGCTGTAACAGCGCTTTACCTAACATTTCCGACAGAAGCAGAGGATTTTCTTTTGTTCTAACTTTTCTCATTGCCAAAGAAAGAATGAAGGGAATGATCTATTCCCCAGCACAGAAAACATAATAAAAACATGGGCTAAACTCTGTTTCTAACCTGAGGTAATTAAGGAGGAAGATAGTCAAGGTCCTTCAGCATCAGCTAATGAAGAAAGGAAGCATGGCAGAGCATTGCATGCCTAAGCTCAGGAGAGAAGGAACACATTTCTCCTTTTAACATTTGCTCTTCTTTACTTTAACCTTTAATTACATCAGTGACTCTATATATGAGAGGGGAATTAGAGCCTATTCTAAATTGTGAATTCTAAAACCTGTTTCTCTATAGGGATAAATAATTTATACAGTCTTGCAATCCAGCAATTTAATGAGCCCTTATGCACATAAACAAAGTTATAGCTCTTCTTAGCTACTGCAGAGCTCTTCAGTAAAAGTGTCTGGGGTGAAAAAAGGCAGAAGTTGTGTACAGCTTCTGGGATCTTACTTGGATTTAAAAAATGGTGATCCTGCAGTAGTTGTCTTCAGAGTTGTTAAACTGCTGTTTGACCACTATGATGATCTGGAGCCACCAAATATGTGCTTAGACCATGATCATCTAATGCTATTTCCTGTATAATACAGGCCAAACAATTTGATCTAGTCATTTCTTAAGGAACGGAAATTTGAAGGAAAATAGCTATCATATAAGTCCAAGAGTTTAAAAATGAAAAAAAACCTGTTTATTTGATTTTTTTCCTAACTAAAGAGCTCTCTTAAAAACTGAAAGAGGAATCAGCCTTCAGGAAAATGTGGTGTGTAGAATACAGAAAACAATGTGTCTTTTTATCATTCACATCTTTTACACCATCTCTAGATGATCCCTACTACTGTACTATACTAATAGAAAATCCACTTTTGAAAGCATTAAGTTTTCTCTTGTTTTGCAGCATAAACTTATTGCAATATGCCTAGTGATTAAAATATGCTTACACATGGCTAAGCTGAATGGATTTTTTCTAATGAAGTGATTCATCATTAGAAAATTATTAAGAATTTTAATGAAATACTCCCACAGAAACATGTCAGTTGCAACAAAGATTTCATCAGAGATAATCCTCGTCCTAGTTTAGAAACAGAGAACTGTATCCCTGCAGAACCAATAGTTTAGTGGCTAGGGCATTTACCCCCAGTGCCCTGTTTTTTGAATAAATTTTATATATATTAAAAAAAATCTCTTTAGAATAAATTATACCTACATGTGCAAGTGCATCTCATATCAACACATACAAACATAAACATATACAAAGATGAAAGGGACCTGTTTTTCTTCCAGGTGAAAGCAAGCTGTAAAAGTCTTTACATTTTTTGCTTGAAGTTAAGTTGAAGTATTAGCTCCAGTTACAGAACATTGGGGAGAAGATCCTTTAAAACTTAGTGTATTATTGAACATGTTCTTCTGACAATGTCATATGCAAGGTATTTGCACTTCATTGTGGTATTTGTGAGGAGATTTTTTCTGGAGCTAGACATATTATCAAGGTGCCTAAAGTGACCCGTCTCTCCCAAAGATTATGATTTTTCAATGGGCAGGTAGCAACAGATAGGATAGTGTGTGTACAAGTTGCAAAGCCCTAGCTCCATTCCTTATAGTCCTTACAGATTAATTCACAGTAATGTGTTTATTCCCTATTTCCCTGTAGTCATAAAACAAGGAAAAAAAAAAGGAAAAAACACAGAAAACATCAAAGAGTTGGGAGACTCCTGTATAAGTTTGTTTAGAAAATAATTTACATATGTTTTAGCCTTATGCAATAAGTATGTTTAAGCCAGTGTCTTTATAAATTAATGTCAGGACATTTTAGTTGTCACTTGTTTTGATGGAAAAACTCCATGAGGGATACTGCATAGGTCCTGTTAACTATTGAATAGTGATTTCCTTTAGTATTTGTGATTTGCGCTGAAAGGCAAGGTTTGAACGGAACATACATAAACGTGGGTCACATTTTCACATGTAATTACTAAAGTTTCAAAATCAGTTGACCCTAGATAGATCTTTATGCCTATAATTTTCTGATTTATATGACATATGTTACCCAAATCATGGCCACATAATTTTTAATTGAAATGTATGAATGCCTCTGGCAAATGAAAAGGTAACCTTCTCCTCATGCAGCTATTGGAAAGTAGAAAAGAAACTTGATTTCCCTTCTTCAGAACATGTAGACTGATATTACGCTATAACATGGCTGCCTTGTTTCAGATGACTTACTTAGATGAGGGATACAGTGCCCAAATGGCTTGGGCCTTGACAGTCTCTGGGAGTCAGCAGGTGTTAAAGAAACGAGAACCTTATTGACAATTTCACACATAAGCCTGGAGCTCTATGTTATATTACCTAACAATGGCATAACCATTAGTATACCTTTACATTCTTTAGTTTTTCGGACCACTTTGGGACTGCCTCTTACTCATCTGCAAAGGAGAATTGGTTATTTTCTGCTTTTAAAAGCATTACATACACAGGTTTTCATTTTGAATTATGTAGTATAGTTAAAGAGACACTCAGAGATATCTACAGTATCTGAATGAGTTAGTAGTTAGGAAAAGCTGACAACTTGTTATGTTAGAAAGAATTTGTTATATTTATGCCATTTTTTTAAGATTATTTTTATAGCCACATTGGCCAGACTCTACAATTTGTCTTTCATGACATTTTCTAACTGAAGGACTTGAGACAGAAATATCCCTAAAAAGGATATATCACACACTCAATCCTTTTTTCTTGAAATTAGTACAAAATTGTTTCTGTCATAGCAGAACATTTAGTGAGCTAAAGCTTGTTTAGACAAATAGCTGAAAAATGCCAAAGTAGTAAAAGGAAGAGTATAGTGAATGAGCGCTGCTATTGTTATGCTACAGAAATATTAATCCATGGCCTCAACATCAGCATGTCTTGAATGAATGTGCCACTTAAGAAAATAACAATATATTAGGGCTCTAGTGAAAGATTTTATATTTAATTGTGTTCGTTGATCAAAAAGCATAAACAACCTAACAATAAACATGTGAAATCTCTGTATTCTAATGATAATGGTTAGCTTTAGCTCTCTGTCTAGACCTGCTAAATGCTGCTAAGTGAATTACTGAATACAATGATGAGAAGTGATTCAAGCATTCTGTTCTCAATATTAATTTTCTGGATGCCAGCAAAAGTTGTATAACCAATAAAGGAAGAAGTGCATAGGCATATGCTCACACCTATCAGTAGTAAATTATAACTTTGACAGCCCAAGAGTGTTAGGAGTAGAGGGGCAAGTGGCTACAGTCCCTTAACAAAGAGGAAGGCAGACAAAATGGCATTTCTTTTAATGTGGCTGCTAATTTCAATGCCTCCTTTTTATTACTGATGATATCCTATGAAAACTGAACAAAATAATGAATTAGTTATGTAGAGATTAGGGATGTCATTCTCATGGAGAACTATTTTATGGGGAAATAAATTCAATGCCAGACATCTGGAGGGCAAAAAAAAATGTTCACTTATGAAAGTTATTTTTGTCAGTGATGTTAAATGGCAACCAAAGAAAAGAAGAGAATAGCTCCACTATACACACAAAAATTCCATATCCTTCTTCATTTTGAACATAAGCATATTTGTGTTTATCTTATTTCATCGTAGTTTCATATTGTATGTGAAAAAAAAAGGTATAATGATGCAAATGTGGCTGAGAACAAAAGTGGGAGAGGGACAGAATGAATTTAAGAACACAGCAGAAATATCAAAAAAAGTAATACCGGGAAAGGGAAAAAAAAGGAGTTCCATATGCCTAGAAAGCAAGAGTATGAAAGGAGAATTTTAAGATGATGAAAGAAAAGGTATAGACTTGTATGCAACAGAAGCTACAGAGAAGAATATAATAGAAGAGTACTAAAGCAAAAACATGTAAAATAGGGAAAGTAATAACATTATAAATAATGGACAAGATTCTCACCTGGATAAATAGATCTAGCTCCATTAATTTCAGATTCACTGGTCTACACTAGCAATTTCCCTGTGGTAATTAAAACAAATCATCGACTTGAAGCAGATATAGCTGAGCTTTTTGCATCTATGCAGTATCTAGGATGGGCCTGGCTTAGTGTTATATGTCTTCCCATAAGGTGCATTGATATTATGCTTAAATTAAAGTAGTCCCACAAGCCTGTGCTTCCACAAGCACAGATTTCCCTAGGAAGCAGCATGCTTAGCAACATTGGTATCCATGGCAGTATGTACCATGTACGAGTCTAAATGTGGAAGCTCTTTCCCCTTTCACAGTTTTTTATGTCACTACAATCATGCTGCCTACCACCAGCTCCAGCCCTCATTCACAAGCTGAAGTTGGGCCATGTCCAGATGCACAGGAGACCTGGTCTGATGACTGCGCTTTCCCTCTGCAAAGACCTCGCTGCCCGTATTGCTGTTTCATTATCGTGAGGCCAGCTGTGGGGAAGGAAATGGCTTGGTGACAGGCACAGAGGCCACTGACACTGTCCCAGACTGAAGTTCCCAGGCACCAGCTGGCAAGACCACATTATACCCTGAACATCGGTTAACCTGGGTGCGGTGCTTTCAAAGGTGAAGCTTTGAAGCCCTGTGCCAGAAAAAAACTTTGAAGCCCTGTGCTGGAAAACTATGCACCATTTTACCATGAACAACAGTGGTGTTTTGGGGTGTAACAGCACCCTGTCTGCCTGCAGACTGGAGGTGTAATATCCAGGTGTAATTTGGCCAGTTCTGTACCAGACTACAACTGACTGAAGCTGCTGTGCATTGCAGAACCTCTCTGGGAGCATGGGAGAGCCTTTTCATCCAGGCAGCAACCACGAAGGCTGGATGCTGCAGCCACTGTGGCATCCAGGTCTCCAGCATCCGCAGCCAACGCTTCCTGTCCGTGGAGGCTGGCAGTGTGTGTACTCCCAGCTGTGGGCTGTCTGGGTAGTACTTAAGAAGACAAAACAATTTAACTGCTTTATACAAAGATAAAGTATTTTACTTTTTAAATGGGAATATTCTCAATCCTTTCTCTCTCAGTCCTTTTTCTCTTCCATCAGGGGTGGTCGCTGGCTCCTTTCCTCTTGGCTATGGCTTTTGACTCTTCTCCTCCTCCTCCCCTCTGTCTATCCCTCAGCAGCTGTGCTCTCCCTCATCCCCCAAAGCCTCTTTTTTCAGCTTTGCCATCCCATCCATCCCACTTCAGCTGTTTCCCCATGTTCCCAGGACTCTGTTTTGGCTCCTGATGCCTCTCCCCCACCCTCAGCAGCTGTCTAGCTCTGCCCTGCAGAGCCTCTGGCCCCTGCTGAACGGTGCATCCCATTCCTTCCCAGGCCTCTGCCCTCTGCCCTGGCTTGGAGCCAGGATATTTTCTCCTCTGCCACTCCTCCAGAGCCAGCCTCTGCCTTTGGCTCCTTCCCTGGCCTCTGCTCATCTTCAGCAGCTGGCGCCTTCCACCCCGCCACGCCTTTGGCTTCGGACCCTCTCCCCCTCCTGCCCAGCCTCTGCAGGCCGCCCTCATCCCCCTTCCCAGAACCCAGGCCTGCGCCATGTGCCTGGAGCCCCATTTCCCAGCCCTCAGCAGCTGTTCCCCGGGCGCCTGCCCCCACGCCGCCCTCAGCCTCGTTCCCCCCTCTCCCAAGCTGCAGCAGCTGTTGCTCGCTCCCTCAGGCCAGGCCTTGGAGGTGGGCCCTTCCTCCCATGCTGGCCCTGCTCCCCCCCAGGCCCGAGGCCCCATTCCTTCAGCTCTCGGCAGCTGTCTCCCATCGCACCGGGCCTCTGCCTCCAGCTTCAGGCCCTTCTCCCTGCCTTTCCCTTCTCCCCCATGCCAGCAAGCACGGGTGCTGCCAGCTGGGATGCCAGGGCTGGGAAGTGGTGTGGCAGCGGGCTGACTGAATTCGTCACATCACGCTTCATTGCTGTGACAGCACATCACAGCGGTGACAACTGACTTGTCAGGATGGCCTCCAGAAACAACTGCAAGTAGGGGGACAATGCAGTCCATGGCAGAAACACAGTTAAAGGAGAGACTAGCATGACCTGTAGGAAAATCTGTAATGTGCAGTGGCCAGCCCGGCCCTCAGGATTAATAAGAGCGGAGGCACTGTGCCCATACGGTGAAAAGAGCAGCCAGAACAGCTGTGGAGTAAGCCATGGTTCGCTGCAATTGCTTCTCAGCAGGCAGGACCTTCTTATGATAGATAAATGGAAAACTGGCAACCATAAATTGCTCTTCCAGTTTTGGGCAGGAAGGAGGTCTGCAGCAGCCGCCTGTGCCATTTTGATGCCAGTGCTGGCATGGCCTGTGGCCTGCGGAGAAGGGAACGGGCTGTGTGTGCACAGGTGTGAATGCTGCAGTGGGCTTTAATTTTCTGCCTCACACTAAGCAAACTGCTCATTACTGGCCAGGGCACTGGACTGTGAGAGAGTTGCCATGCAGAAGAGACTTCCAGCAGCTCCCACCAACAACACGATGACATTTAAAGATAGCAGCAATCTCCTTTTCTGACCCACTTATTTAGCTACTGAGCCATGTCACGTTACTGCACCACCATAAGCCACAAAAAAGGATGGCATGACCAGGATGCTGGTTGGGATGCAGGACTGGTGCCTCAGTGTTCAGGGATGTCCTGCTGCCGAGTCATCAGAGAGGACCCCCGATGATGGCAGCAGCCTTGCACAGCTGCTGTCCTTCTCCCTCTGCTGCCCCAGGCACACCCTGGGATGTGTGGAGGAACCAGGAGTTCACCCTGGCTGGCAGTTCAGTCAGGTCCTCACTTCCAAAAATGACATCAAAACCCAAATAAGGGAGTCTGGACTGGTCTGTTAGTTAATGTCTCTGACCTTCAGAAACTCCACCTTCATTTTTTTAAACTTGAAGAAGACCCACTCCATTTTCCTCTTGTGCCTAGAACCAGCAAGTCACCTGGACACCTCTTGGTACTGCCTCAGGGTAGTCTGTCTTCTAGTAAAGCCCCAAGCTCTTTCTTCCACAGCCAGATAAGTATAGATGATTTATTTTGGAGGTACAGGTCAGACTGCCTTAGAAATGTTGCTGGAAAGAGAGGTACCTATTTTGAGTTTAAAGAAAAAAGAAAATCAAGATAGAAGAGGAAAAGAAATTAATAGGAATAGGAATGAAGGACCAGGACTGGGCCCAGACCAGGACTGGGTGTAGCTTGCAGAGGGGACGAAGATGAGTAAGGATGAGGCACCTTGAAGGCCAGGAAGAGCTCAGATGTTTGTTCTGGGTCAGTTTGGAAGTGTAAGCAGCAGTGGTAAGGTAGTTTCAATAACTGTCTTGTTGAAGAACATTACCTGAGGGGATTTTCCAATGTTGCTGAGCAGTTTTGTGGGGCATAAGTATTAGGTTCCCTCTGCATGTAGGTTTAACTTCTGGCTTTCCAATGATGTGGGACATGAATTAGGGAGAGGCTTCTGCTTCAGCTTCATCCAGAAAGAAAACAGTTTCTCACACCATGATGCATTCAAGACCTAAACCAGCACACAATAAATGGTTATGAGTGGGGGACTCCCTGCAAGTAGTCAAGCTAGTTCCGATTTAAAATGCTAATTTAGGTGTCTGTGGGGTGTGATTTAATTCAGTGAAAGATCTGATCCTATCTCTAAAAGGAATGAAAGTGGTTGAAATCCATGTTAGAGCATTCAACTGTTTTTTTCTATAGTTAGCTGCATTGGGCGGGGGAGGTTATTGTGGTTTGTGTTTTTTTTCTTTCTGTGTGCATCTGCCTTTCATTAATTACTTCATAGCTTCATTATCTGCTACTAGATATACCCTGTAGGTGAGCAAAAAAGCCCTGCACTCATATGCAGACCCATGTTTGTCACTCTGAAAAGCAATATCCTTCAGAGAATGCCATCTGATTCTGCTGCAATGCAGTGAGTGACTGGCTGGGGTTAAAAGCCTTGCGCACAATTCCTAACTGGTCATTAATCTCGAGGAAAAGCCCTGTGTCTTAATTGCTATTAATTAGTAACCTCTTCCATCTAACCAGTGTTAAGCTGAAACAGTATGTCCCAAGTCACCATCATTCTCTCTGAATGAGGATCTAGAAGCACTGCTCTAAACAGTGTGTGACAGTGAAATTTTTTTTTTTTAAATACTCCTTTGAAAAATACTAGGACCAGCACCATCAGTGTTATATGGCCAACTCTGAAAACCCACAGAGCTGCTACAGATCACTGCAGCTGAAGTGGCTAAACAAAGTAGTCCCCAAAATTGAAAATGTAAAGATGAGCAAAGTCTGTCAGGCTTCTTATATAACGTATGTTGTAAAGGAGCCTAAAATACCAGTCAGTAACTATCTCTTGATTTAGAGAATATGGAGCTGAAAGTAAGAGAAGACAGACTTTATTTTAATACAGCTGTGAACCTCAGGGAAGCCAAATATAACTAAGCTTGAAGAAATTGAAGTATTTTCCTTAGTATCTATGGGCTAGCTATTTGAATGTTTGATATTGGATTAATTGATAGCTCAGTATTAATGGTAAATTGATTTAAGTTTCCCTGTGGTATTTAGTATCTCTGTTTGGAAGAGGTTTCTGTAGTGATGAAAATATAGATATATTCTGTAAAACCAAAATTCAGATGTAGAAACATTGAAATATTTGATTTTGATAACAACGAATTGTTGTCTATCAATAACTTTCAAGAATCATATTCTAGTAAATCTAAAATATTATGCAAAACATAATATAAATTAGAAATAAAGGAAAACCAAATTCAAATTAAGACAAACTGTTTTTAAACTACCTTTGTTTTCACAGAAATTCTCCTTTGGATGAAGCTGCACTTTCTGAGAAAAAAATTTTTCTCAATATTTTTTCCCCCAAAATAATTAGCATTCAGCTAGTCAGATTCTTGTCTTCAGTGTGATTGTGAAAAGATTCTAGAAAATTGATAGAGCTAGCTGCCAGGCTGAATAATCAACCATAAATAATAGTGAAATTGTACACAGAAAATTCAGTGAATGTGTTTTCTTCTCTCTGAAACAACTATAATTGGCAAAACAAAATTAATGCAATATAGATGAGCATCTGTTTTGCTTTAAGATAGTCTTTTTCCTGGTGTATTTTTCCAGGATTTATGCTGGCACAGACAGCTATAGGATCAGGCCCAAAGAATTACTTGGTGTGTGTGATTTTGTGTAGTGCTGAGTATCTAGTTGAAGACTGCTGTTCAAGAAAGGATTCATCTGAAGTTCTTTCTTTTCCTGCTTTTTGCCTGTTTTATATGGTGTCATGGTTTAACCCCAGCCAGCAACCAAGCACCATGCAGCTGCTTCCCCCTCCCCACTCCCAGTGAGGTGGGGAGGAGGGAAAAAAATAAACTCGTGAGTTGAGATAAGAACAGTTTAATAACTAAAGTAAAATAAAATACACTACTAAGAGTAATAATATAATAATAATAATAATAATAATAATTGTAATGAAAAGGAATATAACAAAAAAAAAGAAATAACACCAAATAAAAGACAAGTGATGCACAATGCAATCGCTCACCACCCACTGACCAATGTCCGAGCAACGATCCACCCCTCCCGGCCAACTCCCCCCTGTTTATATACTGAGCAAGACATTCCATGGTATGGAATACCCCTTTGGCTAGTTCGGGTTAGCTATCCTGGCTATGCTCCCTCCCAGCTTCTTGCACACCTGCTTGCTGGCGGAGCATGGGAAACTGAAAAGTCCTTGGCTTAAGATAAGCGCTACTTAGCAACAACTAAAACATCAGGGTGTTATCAACATCATTCTCACACTAAATCCAAAACACAGCACTGTACCAGCTACTAAGAAGAAAATTAACTCTATCCCAGCCAAAACCAGGACATATGGTTAAAGTGGTAGAGGATTTCATAAAATAAAACAAATCTTCTCAGCTGCCTCTCTTTCTGAGAAGTGCTTGAAAAATTCAGATGAATCAGCAAGTGATATTTAAATAGGTCCTCATTTTATTCAACTGGAATATCATATGGCATACTTTATGCACCATCAGTTAGTGGATTTTCATAAGTGTTCATGTCCAAAATAGAGAGGTCAGAAGCTCTACTGCCCTCAATGCACTGTCAGAAACTTTTTTTTTAGTTATTTCATTTGCTACTTATTAAGTCCTCTAGAAAGAGGCATCTGAATCTTTAGCACTCAGTAGTAATTCAAACATAATTTACCTTTACTTTCATGCTTTGCAGAAGCTTCTTGGAGCTTAATACAGATTTTCCCTGTTCTCACAGTCATTTCCAATATTCCCTAGTATCATTTTTTTTGCGTTTTGCTTGTTCCCTATGGCCTAAAAAAAGTTAAGATTTTGAACATTCTTTAAGTTCAGAAAGGCACTTTTCTAACTAGTTCCACCGAGCATAATAAAGCCCTGATCTCTGTGGAAACTTTGGCTGCTGTTTTAAAGTAATTATGAGAGACGACTCTATGATTTCTACAGTTGCTTTCCCCATTCTCATCACCTTGAAAAACACATTTGATGAGCAACACTAATACAAGTCCCAGGACGGCAAACAAATACTATATTAGAGAGAAAATATGATCTGTCTTTAAGCTTGAGAAGTGTTTTGTTAATGTGGTTCCCATCATTTTAAATGACCCAAAAGTACTAATGGAAAACCAATGAGAAAAGAAGGGGCATTACAAAGAGAAAACAAGAAAGAGTGAAAAGGAAGGCTCCAGGTGCTGGTTCTTTCAGATGAAATTCCTTGGAATTCTTTAACATTTATACAGTATTGCCTTGATTGCTCTTAGTAATTTCAGATGAGTCTTAACATCTGTTATGTAATAATTTAGGCAGTGCAAATATAATGTAGGTATGCATACAAAACCAAAATTCAGGCTTCTGGGTTACAGCCATGTTATAGAGATTCATGTTACCATGGGAGTATTTTACTTCTACAAGCAAATTCAGATGCGTTAGAATAATTTTAGAGATTTCTTTACACATTATTAAACAAAATGACAGAAAATGTGGAAAATCAGAAATGTGGAAAAAAAGGTTTATAAGTAAAAGGTACATTATTTTGAAAATCTTAATCCCTTGTATCTGTAATGATTTTCTTAACTTACTACTCTTCCCTTGCTAAAAAGCTAGTTCTGCAATTAAATAAGTTTACACTGAGACTAAAGATCACCTTTTTAATCAACTGAGCTTTTCGAATTACTTAAGGTGGTAATTCTCAGACTATGTCCACAGCAAACTCTTCCAGGTCATAAAGGGATATTTCTATTTTATTCTGCTACTGTGGTAAAACACTTGGTGAGATTCAAACACTATAATTAAAGAATGCATTTCCAGATATTTTTCCATTAAACCAATAATCCTTCTTCATCTATTACAGCTGTTTCATATCTTCTGATTTTTTCCGAAGTTTTTATACATGGTCTTTTACACTATGAGTAAAAGTTAGGTGGTAATCAGATTTTTGAACTATTAGGAGAAATATAATAAAGAAAAGAGTCTTGAACACTCATATGATTTTCAGAAAGGGATTTTATAGTCATATTCTTTTCCCTTAGAGAAGTTTATTTAGTTAGAAATAGTCTTGAATACAGCTGCTTATTTCACCTTGGAGACCAAACTGCTATGATTGCTTCATATCTAACCTACTTATTTGAATCAATGTATTTAAAGAGGTGAAAACCACTGGCAGATGAGAGAAGGGTTGAGAAAAAGGTGGCTGTGGATGAGAGCCTTAAGCAATAAGTTACTTGCGGAAGGGAAAAAGTAATTTATCATTTGCACCTATCTGCTTAGCAAGTTTCCACTTTGCCTTCTGGGTTTCTCGCTCCTCTATTCTGCTGGGTGTTATTTGTGGATAAATTTTAAATTAAGGAGATGTAAATGGTTAGTGCAGAGAAGAATTGGCTGTGTGGAGGAAAGCAAAGAATCTCTTGCAGGGATAATAAAACGGTAAACCATTATAATTTGAGAAAACAATAATTGGCAAACAGGCTAGTGTTTAGTAGCACTGTTTTCAACTAGATCCCTTCAGAAATGTTTCACTGCAAAGGTTATGAAAAAGGCTGAAGAGCTGTGTGGTCCAGAGCTGCACCCTCCTTCCTTATGTCTGGAAAGGGAATCTGGCAAATCACAGAGAGGAGAGTTTCACAGATCACTGCCCATCAAGAACCACAGAGTACAAAGAAAACGATGAAGTACTTCCTTGTATTCTCCTAAGTGTAGACCTTTTACCAAGAACACTAGTAGGCACCTGTTTTTGCTAAATTATCAACATTTGTGATGATAACCAAAGTTACAAATGGTCATCAGAGGAGCAAACATACAAGAAGACAGGTCTGAAGAGAGCAGTTTAGAGAAGCTCGAGCACTTAATGACATTTAGTATTCTTTGATGTACCATTTTCTTGCTATCCATTTTCCTCTGTTACCCACAAAATAGAACAGGCCTGGAATTCACTACACAAATCATCATAATGCACTTAATTTGATTCATTCCTATATACGTTTATATTATGTCCAGAGTCATCCTTGTTATTTTAGAACATTAGTATTCTTCAAAGAAATCTGCCCCATCACAGTGAGTGACTGGCTGGGGTTAATGGTCCTTGGCACAGCTCCTCCTAGTTGGTCATTAATCTGCAGGAAATGCCCTGTGCCTTAATTGTTATTGCTTAATTAGCAACCTATTCTATCTAAACAAGTGACATATGACCTGGAATAACAATGTACACAGCAACAGTCATTTTCTCTGAGCATTTGAGCTACGCCATAGGAAGATTCTGTGCAAGTAAAACAAGGCATGGGAAGTACATATCTATTCAAATAACATGGCATGTGACACTAAAATAATGTTCTGCAGATATGATCATTAATAAATGTCTTTTCTTAGATTTCTGGGATGTCACTAGTTTAAATCAGTGACTAACCTGATGCCTAAAATTTAAAATGAAAAAGGCTGTGTTTGTCTTATTCCTTATACAATTTAGTGTTCCATATTTCTAATCGATACTGCAATTATATTTTCAGCCTATCAGTGGTTAGCTATGGTTTTAATCACTGCAGGATCTGTATAAATGCACGCACACAAACTCAGAGCACATTCCTACATGAAATATAAACTCTCATTTTTGCTTAGAGCCTGGGTCATAAGAATCTGTTCTCTGCACTCTTGGCCATTAACTTCTCCTCTCTGTGCTTTGCTTCCTTTCCCCATCCTTTGTCTACTTACAAATTGCATATTTTGATTGTAACCCCTTATAACAGAAATTAACTCTAAGTGCATGCACAGTACTTAGCCCACATAGGACTTTTGCACACTCCTAGAATATTGTGTGGAGAGACAATGCAGTACAGTGTCAAAGGAACTTTTAGAATTTCAAAGTAGACTTTCATCTTTGCAATTGACTTTATAAATAAAAGGTAAATGCTTTCTTTGTTGAAGGTAGAATATAAATATGAATGGTCTGTTAATATATCAATTTGCATCTTCTGAAGTTTGATATTGCTTGCTAGTAAATTCTCAACTTATCTGATACTTTTCCATGTGAAAGAGTAGTGAACATTATACAAGTAAAATAGTGACTGTTTTCTTTTTCTGATTTTGTTTTTTGGCTAAAACCATTCCTACTAAGTGTTCATTATCAGTATAATTCAAACTCTGTTGAAGTCAATGGAAATAGGTCCAATGACTTACAAGGGCTCAAGTTCATGGAAATTATTTTGTAAATATAATAGTTGTGGACTCTGTTATCAAAAAGAAAATTAGATTACTTGGGTTACAAGCTGGAGAAACTCCATAAATGTGGATGGTTCAGCATATGTAGAGTTTGAGTCCTGTTTCAGTAATAATTTTTCACACATTTTTTTGAATCATCAAATGGCAGCCCAGCTGTTCTACTTTGCTCTGTAATACCACTGAAAGTCCAACTACCCTAGTCTACATACACTATTGCCAATGCCCATCTGCTTGTAATACTGAAGAGTAGCTGAAAAAAACGTGGTCAGAACAAATAGAAATCTTAATAAGCTCATTTCAGCTGTGCAACTGGATTTAGTGAGCCTCCATGAATTTTAAATACAAATAGATATTATACATTTGTCCAGTTTTAGTGCAACATGGTAGTAACAGAAAAATTATGGAACCTGAAGTGGAAGCTAGTGTTGTCCTAAGCATGTACTGAGCCATTTAGTAGCTGTGCGTAATTTATTGTAATTCAAACTGTGGACAAGATTTTCAGCTAATTTGAACTAGTGGACTTCTGTTGCTGATTGGCCTTCAAAATCCGTTTTGCATTGACTCATCTATTTATTTACACGTAAAAAAAAAAGTTCAGTTTCCTTTAACTAAAGAACTGTCTATCAAAAATACTCAACATAAAAGTTACTAAAAAACATCTGAGCCTGTTCTTCTGAAGTCTACATAAAACTTCTGCTAACTTCAAAAAAGAGCTAGCAAGACCAAATTCACCTCATAGCTGAGGACATACATAGCTAGTTTTGGTCCAAACCAACAAACATTAGAGAAAGTTATAAATGAATAAAAACCTGTAGAATTTATAGGAGAATGTACGCAACAAAAATGCATTCATAATTTACCATACTCTATGAATGCCATGGGAGTAGTTGTTTCCTTTAAGTACTTGGCAAACACTGCTAGTATCCATTCAAAAAAGTAATTTTCCACTCAGAGAACTTCTTGTAAGCACTCACGGAAAGAACAGCCAGCAATACAATGCCTTCTCTGCAATTCTCCCTGGCTACATTCATGTAGTCAAGGCAGAAGCTTTAAATGCAGAAGAAATGAACAGCTGGTATCAAATCCACAATTAGATGCGGAAAGATCATCTTCTCATGAGAGCAGAAGTTCATGGTTATTAGGTAGTTGTAGTTGTTAGTTTTCTGGTTTGCGTCTCTAAGCAAAACTCTTTTGTGGTTTGAGGCAAAGTTCTACAATGTTCTTAAAATGAAATAAATATGCAACCTTAAAACAGATTCACACGATAGACAAAATCATCTATTCTTTAATCTCTTTGTGAACTGCAGTGCTGTCTTTTCTGTAACTAAATAAATTGTACTTTATGGACTGGACAAACCTTGTTAGTTAAATAAGTCAGCTGGCTTCAGTGCCAAAACCTGCAGGATTTCGAGTGTTCTAAAGAAAATGAATACATTATCCATAAGATAGTTAAGTGATATACATGTGCATATATATGCACCTAATTAGTAAGTAATATGGACCTATTTAGTAAGTAAGGGAATATAGATGCAGCTGAACAAATAGATAATAGTTTAGTCAACCATGCCTGCAACTATGGTGTATTGTCTCCTATTCATGTAGTTTCAGCTTGCTGCTTGTCTGTACAATGTATTGGTGAGAATCTTCTTTCTGTTCTAGAGAGTGCTAAATTTTCAGTACAGTACTGTTAGATTCTTTTTACTGTTAGATTCTGTTAGGTATCAAAAATTTAAATTCACATCACAGAATGTAAATGTCATTAAAATATTTATTTATAGTTCTTAGCATTGGTATTGCAATAGAATTTAGATGTCACTGATGGTCTCTTGGTTTGGGGTTTGTAGAAGCAAAAAGTAAAAGATTATTCTAACAGCATTCCTCTTAAATATGAATTTGGTATTTACCTTACATCTCCATATTTACAATATATCTAAAGTTCAGTGAAATGGGATTTAAGAAGTTCTGCATGATTTTGCAGAGTAGTTGACACTTTTTCATCGGAGCATAGATACTTTTCTCTCTGAAGAAGCACAAAATACAACAAGATTCTACATAATGTCAATATACTGTGTAAATGAATTGATAGAAATGGGCTTGTTGTCATAACAAACAGAAAAATTACCCATGTCCAGGTGTACTACATCTACAGCTGGGTTTTTTTGTAGTCAGAAATGTATATCACTCACTTTTACACATACTACCAGATAGGCTAGGGCTCAGGGGACAAAAAAGCTATTGGACAGCTATGTTCAATTACCAATATCAACTCATTATAAATGAGTAAATACTTGTACATCAACATAATTCTTCATCAATACTTTTGTCTGTAGCTACACAGCTTACATTTTGCAGAAAGATGGTTTAAAATTCAATTTTAGTTGTGGTTGCTGTCGTGATTTAACCCCAGCCAGTAGCTAAGCACCACGCAGCCGCTCCCTCACTCCCCACCCCACACTCCCAATGGGGTGGGGAGGAGAATTGGGAAAGAAGGTAAAACTTGCGGGTTGAGATAAGAATGGTTTAATAGCTAAAGTAAAATATAATACTAACAATAATAATAATGACATATAAAAACAGTAATAATAATAATAGTAATGAAAAGGAATATAACAAAAAAGAAGAGGGGAAAAAAAAAAGAAAAAAACACCAGTGATGCACAATGCAATTGTTCATCACTCACTGACTGATGCCAGAGCAGCAATCCAACCCCTCCTGGCCAGCTCCCCCCCATTTATATACTGGGCATGATGTTCCATGGTATGGAATACCCCTTTGGCTAGTTCAGGTCAGCTGCCCCGGCTATGCTCCCTCCCAGCTTCTTGCACACCTGCTTGCTGGCAGAGCATGGGAAACTGAAAAGTCCTTGGCTTAAGATAAGCACTACTTAGCAACAACTAGAACATCAGTGTGTTATCAACATCATTCTTACACTAAATGCAAAACACGCTGTAACAGCTACTAAGAAGAAAATTAACTCTATCCCAGCTGAAACCAGGACAGTTGCCTTTTTTTTTGCCAAACAAAACGGCACAGAGAAATTGTGCATTTCTGATCAGACAACCATTCTTTATGTATCCAGCCTTCAAGAAGAGTATTAAGGATGAAAGTTGTATTTTCTGCTCCACATTTGTTGCTTCTTTCAGATCAACCTTGCCTCTCGTTCAGATTAGCTTCATGCAAAGCATCTGTCAGTTATACTCTTTCACTTCATCAGTGTTTTGATACTTCTTGAAGTTTTAAGAACTTCTGCAATTTAGTCTGCTTTTTAGGAAACCATATATTTTGAACAGTACATGAAAGTAGAGGCATTTTTTTATTTGTAGTTTTTAAATTCTGTTTGTTCTGATGCAAAATTATGTACTAGGGCAACACAATGTAGTTGTTATATAGATTTGGGAAAAGAAGTCTTTTCCTGTCTAAAAATGTTTGCTATAATCTGGTAAAGTAACATTACCGATACAAAAGTTCTTGTCCAAAAGAACTTAAAAGACATGTGGCTATAATGTGGGGGGAAGAACTGAGATAGAAATAGTTTTCTGTATTTTTCTACAAACCAAATACAAATTCATTTTCCAGAAAGCAAAGAGAAAAAGAAAAGCATGAGATAATACCATGTCTTAAGCTCAGAAACACAAAACACAGAAATAGCACAAGCTTTTTTCCATCCATGGGTTAACTTTTTGAAAAGTGGATCAGAAAAGTGTAGGCATGCATTCTGCTGCCATTTGCAGATGAATTGTCAAAATGCTATGTGCCAGTTTAATTAATTAGAGATCTAACAAGTCTTTCTACAGACACATGCACAAGACATTCTTTAAAATGCTTTTTAAAAAATGCATAACTGGTATTTAAAGATGAAGTAGTTATTTACCATTTTTATAAGTATTTCTACAATATCAAGTAAAAACATTTAAAATCATTATTTTTAAAAATGTTTTCATCAGTGGGACTTTATTTTCGAAGATAACAGCTGGACCAGACTAATTCCTTATATACCAGATACAGTGGTAACTAATCCTATAACTTTGTACGTATTAAATACTGTGTATGATTGGATTATAAGGTTGTGGTTAACTCATTTGGAAAAATTACCAAAGCCATAATTACTCACAAAAAATGTGAACATCTCTTATGTATACGCTAATCAAGGATATGTATGATTGCACAAGGATATGCACTACTGTACTGCACACTTTATATGATTTAATGGATACTTGGCATTATTTTATATGACAAATAGTGAAGCAGAACTTTGTAGCATTGTGAATATACTACACTTATTCCTCTTGGGATCTTCTTAGTCTCCATTTAAACAGTTTTGATTACATTAAAAAGAATTCCTTCCACATGTCACATATTCTAAAAATGTTCAGTATTATATTTTTTGCAATTGCATATGTAGTTGCATACTTTAGAGTACTGTAGATTAGCAGTTCTACTGTATAATTTGTAATTTTTCTCACTGCAGATCATAAGCTTTGTTTAAGTTTTAATTAATTACCCTGTTATCCCTCATCGCCTTTTCACCATAGACATGGAACACAGCTAAGTGTTGCAACTGCAAGTCCACCTCTGTTATTCAGTTTTTATTGCTAAATTTAGCAGCTTATTCTTCTTTTATTTGCGGTGATGGTATGAAAAAATAGAGCAGCTCCACTGCTTAACAGTTGAGTTAAGGCAATGTCCAAAGAGTTTTAGGAACTTATGCGAAGTCTGTTGAAGTCAGGGAATTTCAACAGGCTTTGGATAAAGAGTAGAAGTTAAGAAGAAGAGTGTGTATCTTTCTTCCATGTAGTAATATTTTATGTAATTTTTTTTTATTTTTCTCTTTTGATTTTTGTCCTCACTGAATACTGCTTTCACCTAGAGAAATGAGGCATACTTATTTTAATTGGTTTCTAATTCATTAAAGCTGGTGAATGCTGAGTCCCATTTTAATAAGCACCAAAACCAGAAAAAATGATAATATTTTGACCGAGAGAAACAGGGGAAGAGAAGAGAAAGAGTGCATAAAAGAGTAAGCCAGGACAGATGTAACAAACTGTTACTAGATATCCTGGTGCATAATTAGTCAGTTAATGTTTAACTACTAAAAAAACCCATTATGATAAATAAATATATTTACAAAAAAGGGAAACCTCTCTGTTTATTACCAAGCAATGATTCCCATTTCAGTCTACAACTTTTGTTTTCTGTTATGGGTGAAGAAAACTCGTGAATGGTAAACAGCAATATTCAATAATCAACTAAATGGAAGTACCTTGACTATTTATTGTTATCCTGTTTTTCTCAAACATACTTCTTGCCAACCAAGAAAATTTTCTTGAATACTTAAATAACATCTAGTACATTTAAGATAATTCTAGAGTTCTGTATACCTTCCATCACTGCAGCATCAGACCTTCTCAAATGAACTAAAGCAAGCAATTTATGGATTATGGATTTTGGTTAGAGCAAGCAATTTAGTGGCCATTTTTATTTTTTCCAGCAATAAATACAATAGTCTTTAGATAGCTCAAATACTTGCTAGCATCCTCTAATACTCTTCCTTATAGTCAGAATATCAAATGGAAAAGTCATTTCCCCTAAACAACTTCATGCAAGGTTTTTAAGGTGAGGACAACTAATCCAGATAGACATTGTTCAATAGCAATCCAAAACAGCACATAATTTATCAGGAAAGAAGTTAAGCTTTTAGACTGGTGTTTTGTGAACAATTTGAATCTTTTCCAACCCATGAGTCCCCAATAAGAGAAATGAATTAGAAAATGCCAGGTTGTTAAAAAGATATATAGAAATATATATCCCTTATGTATATACAAAACAAGTGTTAATTACTTACATAAATCTGTCCATCTCCCTATCTGGATACTAATGGATAAAGCATGGCTGAGTACCAAGCCACTGCTAAAATAAATATATTTTTTTTCTTGGCGCACCTACAAAATAGGATGTCCTGCTGCAAAAAAGATTCCAAGTATGTGAACTATAATTATAAGCTACAGCCATCACATATTGATGGGTGAAACAGTTAAGGGAAAAAAAATCTTCAAGATACATCCATCTTTCCCACTAACACGCTCTCTGTTTTATCAAGATACAGCTTTAGCCACTAGATATCTATGCAGATGCTGATCTTAGAAAAAGAGCAGTGTGAACAGTGCAGTTGCCAACTGACATGAGGCGAGGTGAAGTGAATGACATTTCTATGCTTTATCTCATGGCATCTTATCAGTTTCCCAGTGGCTTGCTACTGACATTAAAAATGGTAGGAAAAAAATGAGATTGCTTCTAAGTAGCCTAGAAAAAGATTTTTGGTTCTACTGTAGAATAAGAAAGTGTTGAAATAAATTAATTTGTGAATTTCATGCTGACTGATATTGCTGCATCTAATAAAGTAGACTATTTTAATTACATCCTGGGATGATGTAGACTATTAAATAAAAATGTTAACATCTTCCTAGCAACGAAAGCTAAAATCATGTACAAATAAATGGAAGATCTTGATCATGGAGACTCTTGGCTATTAAGGTTCTCTACAGCTTTATGTCTAAATCATTGAGGATTATAAGTGTCTGTGAGTCTTCGGTTATAAGACACTCTCAGTTGTCAGGCATGGATTTACTCACAAATGTTTTAACTTCTGAAATGTAAGTTTAAGAATTGTATGGAATATTCTTGAAGAGATATTTTTGCTAACATTAAAGGTGAAAAAAGCACATTTGGGAAGCTTAAACAGATACTATCATCATATGACTATATGGGGAAATCTTCATCAAAGCCCATTAAATGTTAGATATGAATCTAACTCTTGATTTCAGCTCTGCAGCTCATGATAATATCTGCTGAAAGCCTAGTAAAATCCAGGTAATTAAGTTTTAGCAGCAAATACTCATTATTTAGGAAACTAGCATATTTAAGACCAAAGTCTGGCTCATTTTAAACTAATGGTAATCTGATTTAAATGATCAGATTTTGTTCACTATAAATCAAGTTATGAACATTTTTAACCAAATACATGGTATGAACTTATCATGGAACTCATGTTTTGATAGCACTTGCAATAGATTTGCAAAAAAATCAATTTCTTCACCACAGAATGATCCAAAAATATAGAAGGAGCCTGATTCTGATCTCAAAATAGTTTTGAAATACCATGTACACTTGAAAAGCAATAAATCTCTTTTTTTCCCCCCAAAATATGACATAAATGAAAATGAATGCATCCTTAGCTCATATAAATTGGCATGGGTTTATTGATTTCAGTGAAGCAATACAATATTAAATCAGATGTGGCCTTTAAATACAAACAAATCCCAACTCTCACATACAGTTATTGTGCTAGTTTAAAATAAGCAATGAAATACTGTGCTTTACAGATGGTGGTACAGTTTTTTTAAAATGAGTTCTGATAAATGACATGCATATAGGGAGATGGGATTTTTCCCAGATGCATCATTTTAGTTGTCATATACATCTTTTAAAAGTTCTAGTATCACCAGTATTTATCTGGCTCAACTATCTGGTTATATTATTTTGTTAATTGCAGAGCTGCTTTCAGCTGAACACAGATATTATCCTGTGCCAATATATTCATGCTGGCAGAAACCTTGCATGCAAAGGAGCCAGAAATACAGAAAGATCCAAGACTGTTAATTTTTAGAGCCATTCATGAAAATTCTGTTTAATAAGAGAACAGTATAACAAATGCAACAGGTAGATCATCCCCATGCCTACTTCCTTTTTATTCCATACCTACACCACCTTGACCATTGTAGATATAATAGCTTGTAATTTATGCACTATCAGTTGAGAAATAAAGTCAAGCCCCAAGTAAACACACAGAACAGCTGGCAACGTTTAAAAATGCTAATCAAACATCATAGATTTGTTGTCATAGATGAAATGGGCTGAATATTGACAGAGCTTATGAAATGTGGTAGTTTCATCTGTGTATGTAAAGATATATTTAAAATACATTAATCTATTATATAATTTAGAATTGTACAATAAAATTGTATAATAGAAACTGTACTTTTAGGGGGGACACTATGAAGACCAAAATAGCCTTTTTATGACTTTAGCAGAACCTGGAAAGAAATCCCAACACATGCAGCAGGGGTACAGTGTTTTTGAGGAGGTAAAGTTTTCATAAGGAAACTAAATTATAAGTGAGATACTGTGTTTGAATAGTTGGAATAAAAGGTTTGTCCATTGTTGAAGGTCTATGGAAAGTCTCGATTATACTGTAAGTTTGACTAATGAAAATTTTTGAGGCTGGAAAACTAAGCAGTAACTAGAAAGGTAAAGTGTTCTCTGGCATATGGAGACTCTATAGTAGTATATGATAAGCGTTGTTTAGGACATTTGCAATTGTTTGCTGATGATCAGACCTGGGAAAAAAAGTTAGATGTCAAATTAGAGCATTACCAGATTGTTCTTCTGATATGTTAATGAGCTAATTGACAGAGGTCTGTTTTTTGTTTATCTTACTAGCCAAGTCCGAGTATTCTCAGAAGAAAGATTGAGAAAAAAAAGCTTTTAAGCATGCTTAATTACCTAAGGCATATATGTAATCACTTAGCTAAGAAAAGCTATAGATCAGCTTTATCAGATTTTAGCCATTACAGATAATTCAGTGTTAGAAGCTACCATGAAAGAATATTTCTGACCTAGAAATCTATGAAAGAAGATTTAAATTAAGGCTATTATACACCAGTAGAAAATGAGGAACCAAATTTATGCGTTTCAATCACATTTCTTCACTGAAAGTATCATCAAACCTGGGAATGCAGAAGTGGCAATAGAAACAGAAATGAAGGCAATCCTACTGAGCTTGAAATTGTTCAAGGGTGGCAAGTTTGTCAGTTTTACAGCACACCTTCCAGAAGTGTTTACAATGCTAATACAGTTATATAAAGAGAAACTTGTGATTTTAAAAGCTGCTGAGTCACATTTTGCCTTCACTGAAGTGGAGGCAATTAGTAGCCAATACAGACACATTGCACAGTGTAATGTGACATTACAAATCAGTTGGGCACATCCACATGTGTCCAAGCAGAAAGATTCTTAATCAACATGTCAAACAGCTGTTGAGAATGCTATATGTCACAGGAAAAAGCTGGAAATTGTTCTTCCTGGTAAACATGCTTTTCACAAGTGAACGTGAGGAGAGTTGCATTAGAATCTATTAACATGCTTTTTCAGAAAATCATGGAATGGAATAAAAATAAAACACTTAACCTCTTTGCTGCATACTAGCAGTGTTCCAGAATGATACTGTGATCAAACAAGAGATTCTCTATAAAAAAGGAAAGCTTAAAGCACGACAATTGATAGCCATATGACTCGACCAGAATTACTCAGCCAAAACAATTGAAAGTCTTTTTTTTTTCTGCGAAATTGGCAGACTTCTGTTAATTCTTCAAGAACAGAAAAGGAATCAATTATCTGATTTTTTTAAAGTTGAGCTATTTAGAAAAGTCACTGAAACTACAAAGAAAAATATTTTATCTCACATTAGAAAGGCATAAGCACTGGATCAGGAAATAGAAGGCTTAACCTATTAGAAATACTCTGTCTGAAGAAGCTATTCTAAAATACCCCACCTATTCATAAATTAGCATTAGAAATAAAAGCACTTTATGACCTCCTTTTTTTGTGAAAAAATAGTGCAACACATTTTCTTGTGGAGTATAATTGCATATATTATGTTGTAACTGGACTAGGACATTCTTACTCTGACTGATCACCATAAAAGCATCCTGGTCTCTTGGAGAGTAGTTGAGAAATTTATATGAAGCAAAACTAAAATTTATAAAAGTTGGAACTGTCAGTATTTAAATGTGAATTTAATTGTGATCTGTGAAACTAAATGGACAATTAAAACAGGAAGACAAAGTAGAAAACAAAGCACATAATGGATACTGAAATATATCTTGGTTTAAAATTAACAGTGTTCAGAAAAATTATGCCTGTTATGCAATTATAGGCCAGTTGAAGGCATGAGATCCTCTTCAGTACTAATGCCTGGTATCATCATATACTGTAATATAGTAAAATCCTACAGTTACGTCTTTTATGATCTAAGCATTAAACTTAAAAAGTTAGTAATACTGTTCTATTTTAAGGTCACAAAGGGCTTTGGGCTCTCAGGTTTTAAAAAAGGGGAAAAATAAGAGTACTGTCACCTGTCAGTGCAGTCTTTGGCAAATTTTCTGATGCTTATCTAGAAGTTCCCAAATATACTTCCTTCACCAGCATAGACAATAATCTGAATAATGCAGCCAAATCTTCTTATATTAATCTTTGATTTCTGTGTTTTATTTGTGTACTTTCAAGGGATCATGTGGGAGCAGGGTTGTGTTGTGATGATTTAAGCAGAAATAGTGTCTTTGGTATATGCTGTATATAAATCCAGAAGAAATGTAGGCAGATGAATGGCTACATTTTAATTACTTCTTCAGGTAAATGTCTCCATTTCTTTTATCAAGCACAAAGTGCACCAATTTTTGATTCTCATTTTCATGTGAGAATGTTGAAGTGTGAATGATTCAGGATTCCCAAACTGTAGAAACTTGAACAGAAAAAAGACATCCTGTATTTTATTTACCAATTTTATTTGTGTGTTTTCATAGTAACTGGCTAAATGATATGTCTTAATACTCTTATATTTAATTTTCTTTCTTCCATTCTTTTACAAGTAAAAATACTATCTATAGTCTGTCATTCATGAAAAAAAAAACATTTAGTTCATTTTTGAGAGCGTTTTCACAGGCAAAAAAAGCAAACAGGAAAGAATTTTATCTTCAGATAACACTGGATCATACAGGGTTGGTTTTTTTCATTCATAGTGACAATGTCACATTTTCACACTGTGTATTGGCAGAGTTTTTAATTTTAAAAGAGTACCTACTTTATATAAATGGTAATATAAGAGGCACAAACAGGATACAGTAAATAGCCTGCAAAATAAAAAATAACATTTAAGAAGATATATGAAAGTATAGACTACCTTGTCAACTTTGTTGCTCTCGGTTCTTCTCTCCTCAAAACTTTGAATATTAAAGCATAGAAGCCAGGAAAAAGATAAAGTTTCCTCATAAGTAAATGGAAGAGGCTATAGGCATTGTAATTCTGGCATACACACTTCAAAGTCTCTTGAGTATGAAGGAAGTTTAGAAAATACTGTGTAGGGGATATTTTCAACAGGTCTTTAGGGAAGAAAGTGCTATTTGTTTGGAAAATGCTTCTAACTAATTGGATTGCTGAACAGCCATGGCCAACCAGTAAATTCTTGTACCTCTTAATGTAGCATGTGCAGGAGACTTATTCCTCTTGGTGCAGTTTCATTGAATTGAAAGGAGTAGAGCTTGTTAGGTATTTTTTAACAAGGCAGTTTTTCATTAATAAGGTCAGTGGATTAAGTGGAGTGACTGTTAAAGATGTATCTTAAAGTTCAAGAAATCTTTGTTCACAAGAAACCAGGCTAGAAAAAGTTTAATTTGCTGTGCAGGTAACAATGAAATATTTAAACTACCCTTCTAATTGTGGGGATTTATGTTACCTTATTTATTTCTATTTCTATTATTTCTTAGAAAGTGATAATTATAAAAAGCCTTTTAAGGGTGATGGTATGAGTTACTATATTTCCATAGACATTCATGAGCTCTGATAACCTTTAGCCATTTACCAGCAAGTGAATATTTTCTCCAGATTTTACAATCTTTTCTTTGTATTTACTACTTGTTTGTTTGTTTGTTTGTTTGTTTTGTGGTGTTTTGGTTTGGTTTGTTTTTTTAATTCTATGCTGAGATTCTCAAAATAACCACCACTGAATCTTTCCCAGTTCAGGAATTAACATAATGGCCTGCACATGATTCCTTTCTGTGTGATGCATCTCAATACGAAGCTGTAAACTATCTGCACACTATATGAAGCTGTCTAGCATGTTCTTTTTCCATTATCAGGTTTAACTTTCCCTTATCATATACAGTGACATACTTTAAGAAACCATTTCCATTACTGTCAGTGGTTCTAGTTTTATACTCATAGCCAGATGCAAAACCCACTAAGGTCAATGAAAAATGCCTTTTGACTTCAGTGGTCCTTATATGCGATTACTTATGGCCTGAAATGTATTTTTGTAAAATAATCCCTTGAGTTTATTTTTTTGTAAGTATTTTCAGTTATCTTTATTTGCCTTAGTAATTACAGTAAGTTGTAACTATTTTGAGGTTCATTTCACACCAAAGACCCAGCATTGATGTAGGAGTGATCTGGATTCTGTACTTCTTCTGCATAACCAGAAGTAAACATTATGTTGGAGTTAATTAGGTCTCTGGAAAGACAATGAGACTGCAAAACTCATTCATGAATTTGCACAGATGAAACCAGAGGCGTAGCTCTGCATTATAACTGTGCTGTTGCTAATCATGAATAGAAAGAGAAAAACCCTATTCATTTTTGAGATGTAGGCTGTGTGCTGCTGGGCAAGCAATTAGAAAGGTACCTTTCTTCTTGTGAACAAAACACAAGTGAAAATTGATTCATTGCAACAGTATCATGTCATTCTGTGATATATGAAAAATTGTTTAGAGTGTACACAAACTTCTAGTTCTTTTTAAATATGTCATTTCAAGTGTATATTTTAAAAGAAAAAAAGTTAGAAAATATAGGTAAACTCACCTTGCTTCCAGGTTTTGAAGTATAAGCTTAAGTAGCCATCTAAATGCTAAGTGACTCTATTGCAGTTTATATAGTTTCTGTATTCATAGAACTGTGAGCAGGAGAAAAACGGAGCTGCTATTTTTATCATCAGGTAAATTAAATTAATGATAGCATTGATAAAGTTACAGTAGGCAGTAGATAATGGTAAATCATATTTCAAAGTAATTATTTATTATAAAAAATCTATGATTAAGGGCAAAAATTTTATGAACAGATGAGTAAGTTAAGAAAGGAAACACTTTTTTCTTTGCTTTATGATTATTCAGGTGTTCATAGTAGCTTATATAACTCTTAGACTCTTAGAATAACAGAGGTTTTATACATATATAGATAGATAAATAGATATATTTATAGGAACACTACACAGTGTGAGCTTCGTTGAAAACTCAATGCTGTGTGTTATTTCTTTCACATGTATGACTGTTATAAAATGCCATCATATTAACTAAGCTTTGCTAATTTTCTGTGTATTCCTGGAACTTTAGCTAGAGCTGTAGCTTGATTGAGCTATTGTTGAATGGAAGCAGAAGTGAAACTTCTGAGCTGTGTGAGGAACTTCAGGTTTTATCACTCATAATTAAAAAGTTTATGGGAACCAGCAGTACAGCTTTATAAAATAGCAAATGCTTCTGGTGCTCAGCAGGTTTCATGTCTGTGAAAAACACTGTTTCATGGGAACAGTGATTATCTGAGACTAACTTTCACTCCAGCCTCCTCTCTGAGTTAGTTTCTACCCAAATTCAGTCATTTGACAGATACAGGAAAGGCAAGAGCCTCAAACCTATTACTGATGCCTCTTCTTTCTCTTGACATATAGCTGCTTTTCTTGCTGTTCACCCATATGATCATAGACTGCAGCTCTTTTAATCGTCATTGTGCATATTTTTTAAGTTATTCAGAAACCTCTCTTTATCTCTCATCATATTCTTTCATGGTGGTAAAGATTCTGTGGAAATTATTGCCTTGTACTTTTTTTTTTTAATGTTGTTGAACAAAACCACAAAAAATAAAGAGAGAAATGTAAAGAAAGCAATCTTAAAGTTTGCTTTTAAAATTCTAGAAATGGCTTGCACCATCAAAATTATTTATTTATTGGATAAGGGCAAATATTTTTAGGAACTAACACAGGGCAAGAAAATGTGAAATGCTAAACTTTACACATTATTTTGATTATGTGACAGTTTTGTGTCAATCCACATCCTCTCAAATTAGGTTTAACAATCTGTAATACCATTCAAATCAGTAATTCAAATTAACCTACAGTTCATGTTAGCATAAATCAGTTAGAAATTTAGTGAGAAAATATTTGGAACTACAGGTTTTCCTTGTTTTCTTTTCATCATAGGAAAATGATCTTACCTTTTTTGTCTTAGTTTCTTCATTTGTAAAGTGCACCATATATGTGGATGGATTGCTGCTGGGTATTGCTCCCTAAAGATATTTAAACGCCCAACTCATAATCCTAAGCAGGAACTGGTTTTGCACATGGAAAATGTTAAAGACATTGCTGTTATGATGGAAAAGACAATAAAGCAACTACTCTAGTTAAAAGTTGCAAAGACACTCAGCAAAATGTTTGCCTGCAAACATTTGAAACTCCAGTTTTGACCTGATGGGAAGAAGGTAATTGTCCTTTGTACGTTCTGTAAAGGATTGTTGTTTTTATTTTACAGAAGCTGTGTCTCAAGCTAGACGCCAGGAACCTTATTTATTTCCCTCCCACTTTTGTTCTGAAACCATAAGTACGTTGAAAAGAGTGAACTAAAAGCTTTTGCTAAGACTTTTCAGATGTTCGCAAAACAAAATTAACCTTTGACATTTTACGTAGGCTAAAAAATGAAAGATGTTTAATCTTTGTTGTTTAGAGTGCAGATGGTTGAAAAATTGTATTAATAACAAAAGAAGTATTTTACTTTTGCACTTACACTACTTTGTAGTGCTGCCAGTGTGTATACGACAAATAAAACCTAGGGAATTCAAACAGAGTAAGAAACAATACGTAACTTGAAATATTATATAATCCATGACTGAGTACACAGAGTGGTTTAAGAAGAACATGAAATTTAATATACCAGCTCAAGCCATAAAACCCATTGTCTATCAAATTGAACAGCCTAATGTGTCTAAGTTTAACGTTTTAAGAGAAAAAATACTCCCATAAAGCAAGTAGGTTACTGTTAAAAGATGTAGATGGTGGTGAAAAAATTCCCTCATCCTCCCCTCACCTTCAGTGTTGTCCAGTTCATCCCTGAAACACAATACCAGATTTTTTTTCCTTAAATCTGCTTGTAAAAATAATAATAAATTTGTAATAAGGCTGGAATTACTCCAGTTATTCTGCCTGCTCCAATGATTACAGTTTCTCTGGATGAACATTGGTGCAAACATTGTTAGAAAGGAGCTATCAAACTTTTTTCTTTTACTCTGGGGTATATTCCTGGACTTTTTGATGCTCTTTACAATCACAGACATTATATATGAATTGCTAAATAAACTCAAACCTTCAGACATGTAAGTGTATATTAGCTATGACCTTAGCTAATAGGGGAATTGACTTTTATAAGTAGGAAGTTATTCTGCAATGAAGTCACAGATGAATAACATACAACAGCACCATTCCTGTAGATCAGATGATAAGAAAAATATACATAATATACTTAAATGGTATACATCCATATAGCTTTATTCACTGCAGAGGAGCTGACCCAACTAGTATTGGAGCTTCCATGAATGTCATACATAAATGATAAGTGGCCAATAGGGTAGAATGGGATGCGTAATTTGTAGGGAGAATTATAATGACATAGATAAAGAGGGTGTCAGAGGTAAATGTAGTGAACAAAATACTTTTTTAAAAAGTGTAATTTTCAAAGGAAAACTTTGGGGATTTCTTTTTAACCAAATTGTACCAAACTTAATGGTTTTTGAGCTGAGTTAATTTAAAATTTACAATAAAAGAGAAAAGCAAAGAAAACCAGGGTCACTGAGAAGAACAACAGAAGGCTGGCAACTAATGAGCTTGATTCTGCTAAGGGACTAAAAGATTTATTTGTCCTGTTACTTATAGAAGAAACAGCAGGTATCATCCCAGAGACAGATACATTTTTCTGAGGGAAAGAAAAATGTTAAAGACCTTGCTGTTATGCTGGAAAAGACAATAAAGCAATTACTCCAGCTAAAATTTGCAAAGCATTAGGCCCAGGTGAATTTGATTGCTGAGTTCTCAAGGAAGCAACAAGAAAAATAGTTAAAATTTCAAATACACATTTTTGATTCATAAACTCATAAGAACAAAAGATCTTATGAAGGTCATTGACTTAACTGTTTGACATTACACACAGGACAATATGTATCACGTTGTATCAAAGGAAACAAATAATGACAGTTTAAATGACATCTTAAAATTTTTCACCAGTAACAACAGCCAGCTAACTTGCCTCTCTATACAGTCCCAAAGTATAATATCCATTTACAACTGAGAAACTCAAACCTATCATTTTTCTCCTGATAGCTTTTACAATGTAATGCATGTCTTTCAGTACAAGATTTGGCACACCACAAAAGTTATTAAAACTTTAGCAGTAGTCTGGTACTTATTGAAAGTAATATAAAACTTAAAAATCTAAACATCTTAGGTGTGTGATTATTTTCACACATTATTCAGCAAAATGGTAATTTATACATTCATGCAAACCTGCTGCAAAAATTACATTACAGCCTAAGTACCACGAACAGTAGAAAATCTTGTCCTCTAGATATGGAGTTTAGACCTAAATTTGGCAAAGTACGTAAACGTTTGCCTGTAGGTGATGAATTCCTTTTGGATGAACTTATTATTAGAAGCAAAATTCTGTGTTCAAAACCCATGAAGCAATCTATGGCATTTTAGAATTATAGTAAGACACAAATATTGCCAGCACTAAATATACAGAGAAAAACTTTCAATATGAACATCTTCACATGAGAAATAAATAGATTTTGATACTATATATATATATATGAACTCTTGTAGCTGCCATGCATAAAAACAATGTTGCTTTTTGAAGTGCAATCTACGGAAAAACTATGAGGACTTTAATGTAAAGTTTGGATTGTGCAAAAAACAATAGTTCTAGCAACATTTGCTAGTTCTATCACTTGTACTATGAACTTCGGCAAATAATTGGTTTGACTGTTCTTTGAGCTTCCATTTTTCCATGTAAAGCTAGACAACAGTTTTTAGAGGACAGAGTAAAGAACTAAAATATGGACATGAAAGCTAAATGAGTGGTTCAGTCACATCTATAATTTTAATCAAAATACTGTATTTTAGAATATTTATAGAAATCTGGAGACTGAAATTCATACTGTACAACCTACGTATTATTTAGTTATTTTAATGGTTCTGAATCAACCAAAAATTATGGTATAATTACTTTGTAAAAAAATAATTATCCTTACCACATGCAATAAAGCAAGTATTGTCTGAACAGAACTCAGCATACTTTTAAATAGCTAAATAATTTTTTTTCAGATGGTTAAGCTGCCTATGTGACTAACTTTACTAGAGTTATTTCTTGGTATCAATACATGTAGTAAAAACATGGTCTGAACTTTCTGGAATTATGAATCATGGTTCATAGTCTTCCATCAAACACACCTATTGTCAGTTGACCCCAGCCAGCAGTTATACACCCATACAGCCACTCATTCACTTTCCCCCAGCAGGACAAGGGAGAGAGTGGGAAAAGCAAAAGTTAAAAACTCATGCGTCAAGATAAACACAGTTTAATAAGTGAAGAAAAGAGGGAAAAAGCAGGTGATGCAAAGGCAATCACTTACCCCACAAGCAGACTAATGCCCAGCCAGTCTCCAAGCAACGGCTACATTTGAAGACAAAACCTCCCAGTGTTATTGGTGAGCATGGCATTATATGGTATGGAGTATCCTTTTGGCCAATTCAGGTCAGCTGTCCTGACTGTGTCCCTTCCCAGCTTCTTGCGCACTCCCAGCCTACTTGTTGGGTGGCAGAATAAGGACCAGAGAAAGCCTTGGCACTGTTCGAGCACTATTCAGCTGTAGCCAAAGCATTAGTGTGTTATCCACACTGTTTTAGTCACAAATTCAAACCACAGCACCATATGGGATGCTACAAAGAAAGTTAACTCCATCCCAGCCAGACCCAGCACACAACTACAGTCTTTCTTTGGTAGGTCATGTACATGTGTACTTTTGCAGGTATTCAATTCATTGCATAGCCTAAAATATATACTTTGACTGTCACAAACTTAAATCTCTCAATGCACATTAAAATATTTCTGAAATAAATAGCAAAATATACTATCTCTTTATTGTCACTTTGTTCTTAGCTTCCTTATCAGATGCAAGACTATCCTGCATAGGTATTTCATTCAGTATGAAAGTGGTATATTCTTTATATTCAGCTTATTCAGGACCTTGATGTCCATGAAGTACACGAATGAGCATGGTGTGATGAACTGTAGCTTGATACTTAACAGAATACTGGCCAGAAGCAATCTTACCTCTATCAGAGGTTTCCTTTAAGAAAGTGTGTAAGACTGTATGATGTTTTGGAAGACTGCAAGAGGGGGAACATAGTGCCAAATTTTAAAATTGCAATAAAAAAGAGCCAAGTCTAGCTTGCCAGCTTAACTTTAGTTCCTGGAAGACTTTGGAACAAATATTCAAGCAAATGATTTGTTTGGAGTTGCAAAGTAAGGAAGAGATGAGTAACAGTAGACATGTATTTGTCAGCAACAAATTACATTAAAGCAATTCTTCAGCAATTGTTAGAGATTGTTAAGAAGCTGCAGATGTCATGTATTCTTAAACAAATCTTTAGGCACTGTCTAACATGACATTCTCTTAAGCAAGCTTGGGCTAGATTAAGTTTCTGAATTACTAGTAAGTTGCATGCAAAGTTGGTTGGATAACTGTGCGAGTTGTCAGTAATTCTCTGTTAAAGTGAAAGGACAAACCAACCACAGGCATCACTCCTGGAATCAATTCTTTGCTACTTTTCTTTAATCAGCCTGGATGGTAGAGCATAGACCAAGTTTATTAAATCTGTGATAATGCAGAGCTGGGACAGAGAAACAGTATTCTCAAGAACAAGCTTTGAATTCAAAATCAGCTTCACAAATTAGAGAAAAGGACCAAAAGATATGCTAAAACTCTGTGGAAACAAGCGGAAGGTGCTAGGCGTAGGAGGGAATTATGGACAGCAAAAATATGCTGTAGAAAAAAAGTGGTGAAATACTGTTTCTTTGGAAAAGAATCTGTGAGTCTGCATGTATCACATTCTGAACAGGGGTCAGCAAAGCCATGAGGTTGTAAAAAAATCTAAGAACATTTTATCTCTTGTAAATGGAAATAAAGCTTGTAAGACACGGCAAAGTAATTATCCAATTCTGCTCAGTGCTGTACTCCAGGCTGGAATTTTGCATCCAGTTTTGAGCACTGTATTTCACCAACAAAGTAGACCTATGAAATAAAAGACGAAGGACTTGGGGTTATGTACCTTACAGGAGAAATGACTAAGGAAGGACCTGATGGCAAAGATCAAGTTCATAAAGCGGTGGTATAAAAAGGAAAGAAAGAATCTGTTCTTCTTTTGTCCATGGTAGATAGGATAAGAAATAATGGGATTAAATTGCAGGAATTAAGAATGAGTTTAAACATTAGGAAGAACTTTCTAGTTATAAGAATAGTGAAACACTGAAATAGAGGTAATGGGAGTGGGGGATGGGAAGACATTAGATAAATATTATCAGGATTGACATAGACGTAGTTTATCCTACACTAAGGCAGAAAAACATGCTGTATGGTTCTGGTTTTTATAATGATTAATTACATTGATACATCCTTGGAACAGAGTAAAATATCCTGCCTAACAGCTGGTGGCCACAGAATTACATCTTCAAATACAGTAAATGCCAAAGACAAAATGTGCTAGTAGCTGTAATAATTCGGTATCTGATTCTTTGACTTTTAATATAAAATATTTTTGCCTTCAGGTTAGAAATAAAGATTTTTTTTTTTTTTCTCTTCCTTACTCCCAGTAGTCAGATTGTGGGAAAATTCTGCTGGTTTCTATTTTTACAAACCACAGGGGCTGAGGGCTTCAGCAGGAGTTTGTTACTGGAAGGAAGGAAGGGACAAGTCAAAGGACAGTGGCGGTAGAAAAAGTGGAGCTGTGGCGCTGCTTTTCTGTAGTGATTAGAAAATAGGAAAAGAATCCAACAACACAAACCGTATTTCAGTTTGCTTGGTTTGGACCTTACAGTCATAAGTAGCCCAAGAAATGACAGAATGAAGTCTGAAACAGCATCAAACTTTGGTGAAACTTTGTTGCTTCTCCTGTCTCTGCTTTTTAGATCCTATAGTGAGATAAAGAAGTAGATGAGGAAGTCTAAGCGAATTGTTTGTATTTACCTCTTTCCTGAAGTGGCTTGATGTTTTGGCACGTAATGTTATTGCAATGAATAATATATGGTGCTTTTGTTGTTCTGGTTGCTTTTTGAAGACCCTGTAGTTTGGACCTACCTGAACTGAATATTTCACTTCCTTATTTCTCTCCTGAGAAAGTTTTTCTGCATATATAACAACATTTCTTCTCTATTACGCTTGATAAGAAGAGATTTTTTAACTTTCCTCTTGGTGGAAAAAAAGTAAGTCTTCTTTATTTTCTTCTGTTTACCATTTTGTCCTTCATATTAAATCTACAATTCTTTCTACAGGAGACATAAAGCCAAAGGGGAAAAGCGAACGTCTACAATAAATTAAATTGACATTTGGGAGGCATTTCCTAAAAATAAGTACATATATCTGGGGTGCAGAAGATTCTGATCTTTTTCTTGCCCACTTATTGATAGTAGCAGAGTTGCTTTTTGTTGTGATAAAAATTGCAAAAATAGTAGTCTCAATAGTTCTATTGCTAAAAAAGTAGTCTAACCTGAGGAACATCCAGGATTCTTAGAATAAGCAAGCATTTAAGACAATAAATGACTTCCATGGGCACTTTCCCTCCTTAGTTTCCTAGCTGAATAAAATAAGGAGTTCACAAATTGTCATCACATTCAGCACTGCATATTTCTTCCTACTTAACAAAATAGAATTTTAGCATTAAATACACCATCTAAAAGATCACAACAATTTTCACAGACATTATGGTCTAGAGAAGCAGCACTACACAGAATTTAAACAATTCTCCTGTTCCAATAAAATACTATATGGCTCATATGATTCCTACCTGATCTTTCATAAAAGTTTAAGTCTGGACATCACCTACCTGTAGACAAAATATTGTATGCCTAAGCCTAGCCAAATCTTCTACCTTGGTTTTCATTCTTCATTTTTCCTGAATTAAATTAAAATCCCCCTATTGTGTTTTCTTCAGCTCAGCTATGAGTGGAATAAGTCCTAGATGCACACATTCACTTGAACTGAATGACCCTCACATCAATCTTAAGCACCACTTGTGCTTGCATGGAAACATTTACTACCAAATTTTCTGTCTGCTTCATGGAGGCATTTGTATGTATAAGCTGCTGAGGTCCTTCCATGAAAGACACTATAGAATCACGAAGAGGTTGTATTGCTTAGCAAAGTGTGGATACTTCATCAGTGAACTAAAAAGATTTCTACCTGCCAAGATATAAACTCAGTGCTCAGAGCCTGAGTTTACAGAATCAGCTGAAAAGGGACAGTAATTTTCAGTGATCAAGCTTCAAAAACTAAAAAAAAAAAGTGAGTATAAGCAGACTGAGCAAAAATTAACCCTAGGAAGAATCAATTTAAGAGATTTTTCCCCCCAAAAAAGTAGTAGGTTCACCTGTAAAAGTATAGATTTACAACAAGATTAAATGCTTTGTTTTAACACTCTGCATTATTTACTAACTATAATTATTCTGTGAACTCCACATTGAAGTCATGGTATATCTGTAGCTGCCTGTAGAGATCAAGACCCATTTTTGCTCTTGATATTCATTTACTAATAGTCTTGTGAACTGTCATTTCCATCTTTTTCATGATATCATAGCTATGTGATTATTTTTTGTGAGGAGTGGTGCTCATGTCTTAAGGAATGAAAATGCTTTCTCAGAATCTGATTTTTCAAGGTACTGTGTAACTCCTGCATGTTTTTTTGAGGGCTGTACGGGGTTTTTTTTCATACATATGAAGTATGAGTGTTCTAGAGTTCCAGAGTCTACTGAAGTATATTTTGTATCCCTGTAAAGGAATGTAGCAGCCCTCAAAATCTCTTCAATCCTTTCTATAGCACAATGAATGTAATTGCGTATTATATGTAAGTTCATATTCACATTGTCTCTTCTAGAGAGGGTCCTGATCAGCAAGGTAACGTGTCCTGTTTTACCATACAGTTCATCCATTTTGGTTGTTCAGTTTCTTGACAAATATTTTTCCTCCCCTTCAAATCGCTATTAAATTAGCCTTGTAATGTTTTGTTCACAAACCAACATATAACAATGACAGGATTTGTTGATACTGCACTGGAAATCAAATTTGGGCATATGGGTTTGCTAATTTCTTAGTGAAAAGACGTGTACTTGCCTAAGCTACTGATCTTATATCAGTCTTGATTTGCATGAAGAACATCTCTCTAAGTCATTGGGAGATGCTGGTAAAGACTGAGGTCAACAATACACACTTACTACTGTGCTTTCCATGGCAGAGCGGGCTGCCAGAAAATATGCTGCCTTGGAATTATTTTGTTTGAGGTATTATTGTTGGTAAGGCTCTCTATAAGTTAATACAGCGTTTTCCAAACCAGCCAAGTGCTTTCTGAACAATTGCATATGAGGTACTACTTCACACTGATGAATGGGTGTAATTTTTATCCCTGGATATCAAGCTCAACTAGTCTAACCCTGACTGGTAAACCGACCTCCAGCTTTCTCTTATAGCTATCAATAATTCTCCATGCATTGCGCTAGAAGCACAAAGAACAAAGACTTCAAATGGTATAGATAATCACAATTGTGTTCATAGTTTGCACTGAATATATTTAGACTGTTCTTTGAAGGGGAAAAAAGGCAATTATCCAGTTTTTTCTACCTGAGCCTGAAATTACAACTCATTTTTTAATAGAAGATCTTAAAAAAAAACCAAAAAACAACTCACCTTGGTATAGCTTCTTTCACATGACCATGAGATACACTCAAAGAGATATACAGGAACATATCTGAAACAACAGTACTGTTTCCTTTAAATGGCCCCAGTAAATATATTTGTTAAAGAAAAATCAATACAGAAAGAAAAATGAATCACTGCTCCTGGGGAAAAAAAAAAGTGTCTCAGATGCTTTATAATTGTTCAGAAAACATTTGTGGGAGAAGTGACTCCTGGAAAACCTCCCAAGGTCAGTGAGATCCATGGCATTGTGCTGAGTAAGTTACACTAATTCTTATGCATTCAGTTTTCCCAAAAGAAATTGCTATTCTTTTTCTTCTTCTTTTCCTCTTCTTTTTTTTTAATTCTTCTTTTCCCATTGTTGTTGTTGTTGTTGTTTTTCTTCTTCTTCTTCTTCTCCTTCTTCTCCTTCTTCTTCTTCTTCTTCTTTCATTTGCGTATAGTCCTTATATTTGCTAAGAAAACTACCAAATTCCAGGAGGGAATATCCAATTTACATAAGTGAGTGGGATCACTTTTATATGTAAATGATACCAAAATGTGTGTCACTTGCACAAAGATGACTAAGCTCTCTGTGCAAACTTCAGCCTTTAGGGCCCAGTCCTGTAATCCACTTGCAAAATTCCTATTGACCTGAAATTTCCAGTGGGACTTTTATCTCATTTCAGAGAAGCATAGCTGCTTTTAGTGCTACATGGTGAACTTCAGTTTTCCTTTGTACCCGCCACTGTTTTCTTCCAGCATGTGTAAACCCTGTTCTTCAGTTTCTGGAGAAGCTGGGACTTAGAAGGCATGTGTTGTTTCTACCCAAATTAAATCTGTACTCTACTCTTCACTGGATTTGGCTTATGTTCTTTAATGTTTGTGACTATAGCTATTTTTCACAATATTTTAACAAATGAGAAAAAAAATAGCGAACACTTGAATGAGATCTTTTTTCTAAATGCCTTTCTCCTCTTTTTATGCTCCAAAGTGTATGTAATTGAATGATGCAATTCTAAGAGAAGAATTCTAATTTAAAATGTGTTTATGAGAGTTTCAGCCAGAGACTTGAACTTGAGCTATAAGGGACTTACACCAGTCTGCATATATTTGAAGTAGCTCTCTTGTCTCAGTGGAGATTTACATAACCATATCTTCCATCAGAATCTGCAGTTTCCCATTGCATACTCACTCAAATCAATTTAGATGAAAAATTTACTTGACCTGTTTTAATAACTTTACTATCACAAATCATATCTAAATATGTGGGTATGTAGACATTCACAAATAAAACATATGAAGATGATTTCCCTGTGATAGTATCAACATTTTCTGTGTTGCTTTTATTTCATCTTATAAAATACTGGTTTGGACAAACAGCCTTGACCTAATGTATAAAATGCAGCTTGGTGAAGCAACAACTATACACCAGAGATGGCACTAAGCTCATTTTAACTACAACATAAACCCAGATCTTGAAAGCATTATGGTAACTTCCATTACACTAAAAGCTATTGATTGGAAATGCTTCCCTGGCAGAAAGAGAGGACTCATGAACTCATTGTGTTCCAATGATTCAGCATGAGATCTCAATGGGAGTTGCAGATGCCATGTAGCAGCACAGCAGATAAACGATGAAAATCAAGGAGCAGTCCAGGTCTTATCCAAGCTGCATAAATTAATGAAAAGATTTCTGTCCATCTGAATGGGTTCTCAAGAAGATCCCATTGTATGTCATAAGAACTATTCCTGCCCAGTTTTTCTATTCCACTTATTTTTTACTAGAACAGTACTTGTTTTGATTACTTAAATTTTACAATTCTCATCAGACTACTTGTTACTGAAGACAGAAAAAGCAGGTAATGTAGGACATTACATAAAGGACATGTCCTTTTTATGTAACTTGATTGTAGTATTTGTTAGGATACATCTTTTACATGTCTTTTAAATACATGCAGATATCATTGATACAAGACGTAAGAGAGTAATAACAGCAAAGTCGTTTAAAGGTTATGCCAATGCCCTAACCAGAAGGTGGTGTATTTTAAAAATTTGGCCCACTACAGAAAACAGTGATAACTTACCAATAATGCAGACAGGATAAAAAATGATAGTTGTCAATATTGAATGTTAAGAGGTACATTCAAAGAGATAAAAGAAAAACACTTGAGACCTTGATATTCTAAACTGCTTTTGGAGAAAAATGGCTTTTTGGGGAGGGAGAGTTGGTTTGTTTTAATGGAAGTAAAATGAGGTGGCTGTTCTACATGCATTACAAGCATGTTTGGGGAAATGTGTTTTGAATTTTTTTCTTTTTCTAAGAAGCAAATGATTTACGAGCATTAGATGTTCATAACAGATACTTTTGGAGTAAATATACATTTCTCAAAGCAAGAAGGCATTTGCTATAAGCTGTAAAAAGCAGAACAAAAAAATGTATCAAGCACTTTTTAACTTGCTATATAAAGAGGCTTTGCAAATGAAAACAATTTGAGTTATGCTGTTAGTGGCTTTTGTACAGTTCTTATAATTTTGTTTTGAAACAAACTATAATTATAGAACAGCAGTTCCTTGAAATATTGTCTTTAAACAAAAGAACATATAACACATTCAAAATCCTATTAATTGATATTGCTTTTTCAAGTTCATAAGCATTTTCATATGCATTAGTCTTTGTTTTGTTGAATTGTAAGGAGACTTTTCCTGAAGTTCAGTGTTATCTATTTCTGTCCCTTGGCATGATATGTCATTTTGGAGGAGTTTTGTGTTAGTAAAGTAAATTTTTTTTCCTATGTTCAGTGTGAAGATTGCTTCTGTTTTGCTTTCTGAATATATTAATAATTGGACCATAGCATATCATTTATTGTTCACTATGTTGGCTGTATTCATTACAGTTATACACATTTTACATTGCATAAGGTATTATTACATGAATGAATGTGCATATGCTTACATAATCTATGTATTCAGTATATACTCATAACAATTCCACCTCGTTCAAATATGAGTTTCTCTCCTAGTAGATGGTTAGTTGCTCAGGTTATTTCTTTATTCTGAAAATGTAATTGAAAAAAAATATGCAAGAAATGTTTGTGGTTTGTTTGGGAGTTTTGTTAACTTGATGAAGTACATGGGTGATATGATACATGATCCTTGCTTTCATGAATATAATTCTGTGAATTGCCTAATGGTGTAAATACTCTGCCAGGGAGAAATTTTAATTATGGTTTAGATGTAGGAGTTTTTCCACTTTGGGAACCTCAGAATCATTCCTCCTCTTCATGAATAAAAACTAGGAAGCACGTGATTTGTGTGCTCATTTCAATAATGGGCCAACAATCAAACAAGATTTCTGTTATTCACTAGGATTTACCTTACAGAGAAGGATTTCCTCTGTAGGACAGTTTGCTTAGCCCACTTATTATTAAAATTTTGTTTTAATAATATAAGAAATACCATTTTATATCATGCTTAAGATGTAACCTCAAAAGAATGCCATCTAAGAAATATATTCAGAACACATTTTAATGGATATATTTTTTCATATTACTCAACCAATAATATTTATGTCTCCTCAGATGTTTTCTTCTATAGCTCTACATTTAGATGTTCTCATTAATTTCCCTCTAAACTTCTATTTGACTCAGTCCCATGAAAGGTCATTACAATATTCCCTATTGTCCCCTCAATATGTACTACAGGGCAATATACCACAGAGACAACTTTTCGTGAGGAATTATTATAATTGGTTCTGATGATAAAGTTTTAGCCCAGAAATAGTTCTTCACTAAAGAATCCTGTGTTGATTTTTCTTGATGCCAACATCTTTGTCATTCTAACCAATTTGCCACCTATAGAAGAGCTGACAATAGAAGAGATTCTTTACCACTTTTTCATCAGCAACATGCTACCGTGCTGATGTATTATGATGGATGAATTACATCACAGCATAACTATACAAAAAATAATCTCCACATGGCCTATACTGAAGGTAATGTAAGTTTAGAAAAAAAAATTAAAATTATTAAAGATTAGCATCAGAATATATATCCAAGTGATTTCTTTCAGAAAGGAACAAAGGTAGTAAGGAAGACTTCAAGAACTGTCAAAGATGACATTATAGCAGGTGTCTGCTATAGTCCCCCTGACCAGGAAGAACAAGTGGATGAGGCCTTCTACAGACAGATAGGAGAAACTTCACATTCGCAGGCCCTGGTCCTCATGGGGGACTTGAACTACCCTGATGTCTGCTGGAGGGACAACATAGCAGGATATAAGCAATCCAGGAGGCTCCTGGAGTACATTGATGATAACTTCCTCCTCCAAATGACAGCAGAGCCAATGAGGAGAGGTAGTCTGCTGGACCTCATACACCAACAAGGAGAGGCTCATTGGGGATGTGAAGATCAAGGCAGCCTTGGCTGCAGTGACCATGGTGGAGTTCAGGATCCTGAGGGCACAGAGGGTGAGAAGCAAGCTCAAAACACTTGCCATCAGGAGAGCTGACTTTGGCCTCTTCAAAGATCTGCTCAGAAAAGTCCCATGGGATAAGGCCCTGGAGAGAAGAGGGTCCAAGAAAGCCGGTTAATATTTATGGATCACCTCCTCCAAGCACAAGAGAGTTCCATCCCAACAAATAGGAAGTCAGGCAAAAATGCCAGGAGGCCTGTGTGGATGAACAAAGAGCTGCTAGTCAAACCCAAACACAAAAAGGAAGCATACAAAGGGTGGAAGCAAGGACAGGTAGCCTGAGAGGAATACAGAAACATTGTCCAAGCATCCAGGAATGAAATTAGGAAAGCCAAAGCCCAAATGGAATTTAATCTGTCCAGGGATGTCAAAGACAACAAGAAGGGCTACTATAAGTACATTACTGACAAAAGAAAGACCAGGGAAAATGTGGACCCATTGTCAACAAGACTGGGGACCTTGTGACACGGGACATGGAAAAGGCTGAGGTACTGAACGCCTTCTTTGCCTCAGCCTTTACTAGCAAGACCAACCTTCAGGAATCCCAGGTCCCAGAGACAAAGGGGAAAGGCTGGAGCAAGGAAGATGTACCCTTGGTGGAAGAGGATCAGGTCAGGGAATACTTAAGCAAACTGGGCATACATAAGTCCATGGGGCCTGATGGGATGCATCCATAAATGCTGAGGGAGCTGTCGGATGTCATTGCGAGGCCACTCTTGATAATCCTTGATCAATCATGGCAGCTGGGAGAAGTACCCGTCAACTGGAAAAATGCAAATGTCACCCCCATCTTCAAGTAGGGCAAGAAGGAGGGCCAGGGAACTACAGGCCGATCAGACTCACCGTGTTCCCTGGGAACAAGATGGAGCAGCTGATCCTGGAAACCATTTCCAGGCATGTTAGGGATGAGAAAATCATCAGGAGTAGTCAGCATGGCTTCACCAAGGGTAAGTCATGCTTGACCAACTTCATAAACTTCTATGATGAATCGGCTGACCCGGTAGATGAGAGCAGAGCACTGAATGTTGTCTACCTGGACTTCAGTAAGGCCTTTGACACTGTCTCCCATAAGATCCTCATAGAGAAGCTGCTGATGTACGGGCTGGATGAGCAGACAGTGAGGTGGCTTGAAAACTGTCTGAATGGCCAGGCCCAGAGGGTGATGATCAGTGGCACAGAGTCTACTTGGAGGCCAGTGACTAGCTGCGTACCCCAGGGGTCAGTACTGGGTCTGATCCTGTTTAACGTCTTCATTAATGATCTAGATGATGGGGCAGAGTGTACCCTCAGTAAGGAGAAGAACCCTCAAGCTGGGAGGAGTGGCTGATACAACAGAAGGTCATGCTGCCATCCAGAGGGACTTTGGCAGGCTGGAGAAATGGGGTGACAGGAACCTTATGAAGTTCAACAAGAAGTGCAAAGTCCTGCACCTGGAGAGGAACAACCCCATGCACCCATATATGCTGGGGGACAACCAGCTGGAAAGCAGGTTTGCAGAAAAGGACCTAAGGGTCCTGAGGGACACCAAGTTGACCATGAGCCAACAGTATGCCCACCAAGTTGACCATGAGCCAATAATATGCCCTTGGGGCAAAGGAGTCTAATGGTATCCTGGGCTGCCTTAGGCAAAGCATTGCTAGCAGGTCCAGGGAGGTGATACTTCCCCTCTACTCAGCACTGGTGAGGCCACACCTGGAAAACTGTGTCCAGTTCTGGGCTCCTCAGTGCAAGAGAAACATGGACATACTGGGGAGAGTCCAACCAAGGGCCACAAAGACGATGAAAGGACTGGAGCATCTCTCCTATGAGAGTCCCAGCTGAGGGACCTGGGACTGTTTAACCTGGAAAAGAGAAGGCTCAGGGTGGGTCATGTTAAGGTATATAAAAACCTGAAGGGAGGGTGCATAGAGGATGGAGCCAGGCTCTTTTCAGTGGTACCCAGTCACAGGACCAGAGGCAATGGGCACAAACTGAAACACAGGAGGTGCTGTCTGAACATCAGGAAACACTTTTTTGCTGTAAGGGTGACCGAGCACTGGCACAGCTTGCCCAGAGAGGTTGTGGAGTCTCCAACATTGGAGATACTCAAAAGCCATCTCGACATGGTCCTGGGCAATCAGCTCTAGGTGGCCCTGCTTGAGCCGGGAACTTGGACCAGATGACCTCCAGAGGTCTTTTCTGCCCCAATCATTCTGTGATTCTGTGATATTGATTAAACTGTTAGGAAGAGAAGAACTAGCTCTAACTTGGTTTGGGTTCACTTTGTAGACGTCCCCAAAATGTGACTGTCTTGAAACATCTACTACCACTAGAAATTTTAATTGTGCGGTTCTGAGATAGGAACAGTCATAGATGAAAAATTAATGTAGCTAGCCATAATATACATACAACCAGGGTTTTGCAAAAGCACATCAGGTACAGTATCTCCTTGTCAGGAGCCACCTTTTTCACCCATTCTAAACTAATGCCTGCAAGTTTTTTACATCACTTAGTAGCTTTATAGAAGTTACAATATATATTTTTATGCTAATAAAATAACTGTTTAACCAGTTTGTATCAAAGATATTAATGAAAATCAAGAATTGTTCTAAAGCATCTGTTTCCTGAAATGTGTGCAAGTACTCTGTACACATGGGAGCTCAATCCAGGCATTCATGCAACAAAAAAAAAATATTGTTGCTCAGTTCCTGTAAAATCTATGGAGGAAATAAAAAATATATAAATTCTTACTTTAGCTAAGGATGACCACTTTTAAGTGAAGAAATGTTGATTTTTTTAATTGAAAAATTTCTTGTAATTAGTTTCATTGTCATTATCTATAACTACTAATTAATCAGAATAACATTCAGCATTAGCATTGAAATGATTGTAGACTAGCAAAGGAGAAAATTAAGTTCAGTTCTTTAAAAAAAAAAGATATCTATTTTGTTCACTTGCAGTCACAGATAGCTGTGATTAAATTTTAATTTGGTGTCAAATTAAACACTCAGTTACAGCATGCTGACTTCCAGAGTACAGCTCTACTCACTTCAAAGGAATTTCCCATTTAAATGAGCAGAAAGTTTGTTCTGTACCATTCTAAAGGCAGGTTCAGTTCAGTTCACACCCACCAAATGAATCTCAGCAGTAGCCAAAAAAATTTTATGGTGACTAGCTAAAGAACTGTACAACAAAGTGATTTTCAATATTGTTACACTATTTTTAATTGTGTACAGTGCATCTTCTACATTTTTAGCTGCTAAGTCTCAAGAACACTTCATACCAAATTGTCTTCAGCCGCCTGTGTTGAAGTCATAGCATCACTGATAGCACACAAACATTTCTCACTTTCATATAAAGAGAGCATGTGAATACAAAAATATGGCTAGCTTTGCATGCAGTCCTATTAATTTTGGTGTTGTACTAGTCTGGCAAGGCACAAATATCCAGCTACAGCGTCAGGGCCTGAGTGAATATCTCAGATGGGCAGTCATATGTCATCACCTTTTAGTAAGTCTTATAAAGGAGAAATTTTATATTTATACAGTAGAGATTGTGAAAGTGTAGATAGCTGCCAGTTCACTGTACAATACAAAACCAGTAGAAAAGTTTCAGGGAGCATTGTCTAAAAACAATATCCTTCCATGGACAAAAAACGTGACCTCTCTTCCTTTGAGTCTCCTGCTCATGTTATCCACTGGATCATCACCTCTGTAAAGCTGCCATCCAGTTGGAAAATTACTTCTGCCGTTCAGCCACTGCACAGCATTTTTACTCACTGTCAGCTTAGTTAATCCTATTGTATTAATGGGTCTAACACACCAGTTTTGCTGAAACGATGATTGGACTGGGATTTGATTTCTTCTGATAGTAACTGGGGCCTGATTTTGCAGCCTCTTGTATAGACACAATTGACTACACAAAGCACAGCGCAACAAGGAATCAGATTTATTGGGCTAGTTTCTACTCTCGTACACCAAAAAAAGCACAAATAATTCTGAAAAATCTTTATTCCTCATTTCACAACTGTTTTTTAAAGAAGTTGTTGAAATAAGTTATTTTATGAATTTTTCAAATTATTTTCAAAACAGATATTCTTAAAATAAAAATACCTGTCACCCTGCATCACTTATATATAACATAATCTGTTCTTGCCATTACTCTCTGCCAGCCAGAATAGTTAGTTCTGTATGAAAGGTTTTGATAGGAATATCCTGAAAATATATTTTCATGCCATGTACCCAGCAGGGCTAAATTGGAGAAAAACCAAAGGAATAATAATAGTGCTAGGAAGAAAAGAGGAGTTATGGTCAGATGTACAGGCCATGTAAAGCAGACCATATACAGTCAGTCCTTAATTCTAGTTAGTCTGTCCATTCTCCGTGATGGGAAATAAGACCTCTAGTGATTACAAGGAAGAGGTCTAAAAGCACAAATCAAAGTAAAGTGCATAAATCTCAGAGATTTTCAATGGAAATGGAATATTTCCAATCCAGAGAAATAGTCCCAGAGGCTAAGTGGAAAAAGAGCAGCAGTTCTTAAAGAATATCTGGTTACTGAGTGAAATACATAGATTTACATTGTGTTTCATTTTCTGCTTATACATGGAAATCAAAACACTGGGGAGGAAGAGTGGTTCTTTGACTCGCCTTCACTTATGCAAATGACTTATCCTTTTATTATCTCTATTATTAATATTATTAAATTCAATTATTAAAAAACCTTTGATTCCACCTTTGATTCCTGGTTGTGGTCACTGCAGCCATGACACAGATGCAAGAACACTTGTCCCAGTGACTGATGCAAATTTCTTTAAAGCATTGACATATTGCAAGCAGGTCTGAAGTTAGTACATCTGAGACTAGCCAGACCCATTTTGGAGAAAAAGAATTAAATTTAATGAGGTAGCAAAATAAGGCCAAAGTCAAATTTCTTGGGATTGTAATATAATTAAAAAGCAGTCATTTTTATATCTACATCATGATCTCTCCCCTGAGTCAGTCCAAGTTTATTTAGAAGTATGGTAAAAATTACTAAAAGAAGAGGACAAGTAACTTTCCAAAAATGTCAGTTCTAGGAAGTAGTTGAGAAAAAGGAGATATAAATATCAAAGACGTGCTTATGTGTTAACTACTGTGGCTCCGAAGAAGCACAAGTCTATTCAGATGTGCAATATCTAAAAACATGTAACAATAAAATAATTATAGATTAATAGCATTAAACTAAAGCAGTGTAAGAATGATTTCACATTTGATACACTTGTGATGATAAACGATAGAAAAGTGATAAAGCTGCATAGGAATCAAACAGTGCAAAAAATTGTTGCCTCGGAGTATTGATTTAATTATGTCCTGCTTTTGATTCTGTTGTCATCTGCAGACAACTGGAGAGGATATTAGAAAATATCACAGGATGTAGAAGTGAATTGGGGGTGGGGGTATTTTCCCATTGGGAACAATAGTAATGATTTGTCTGAATGAATTTTTTTCATCCATTATATTTGAATTCTTCATGGGAAACATTTCTCACTGAGCTTTTTGTGCAAATGATGCAGAGATTGGTTCTGAGAAAACAATTTATTTGAACATTTTTGTGTTTAACAGGGTGTCAAAGTATTTGCTGCTGTTTATGCTTGGTTTCTGTTCTCATTTGACTAGAGAAAATTCATAGATTCATACAAGTTATGGCCAGAATCTACTGCTATGAAAATACTAACCTGACAAAGGCAGAATTTCTTCCAGTGATTCCTACAATGCAGCCCAAGAGCAATGATTGATATACATTTTCTGTTAGACAAAGGCTCTGTCTTAAGACTTCAGGGAAGAATTTCCCAGTATTCCCAATGCTTATTTTATCTTTATTGAGTATTTTCATCTTATTTTCAGTTTGAACTTTTCTGACTCTCGATCCCAGCATTTGTCTGGTTGAAAGGACTTCCAGGTATCAAGAACCTTTATCCCAACATCGATAGTTACATACTGGGTTCAAGACACCTCTTAATCTCATCTTTGATATATTCAATAGATTGAGTATCTTAAGGCTTTCATTGTAAAACATGGTTGCTGAGTCTTCTTAGGTTTTTAATGCCATGAATGACTGTGGGAAAAGTTTTTTTTCTGAAACCTCTTTCATTTTTTACTTCCTTTTAAACATATGAGCACTGGAACTAAACACAGTAATGGTTTTAGTTATGCCACAAAAAATAATGCTATTTTCTATTTCTGTCCGTTATTTCTTTGCCTGTGCATTCAAGACTTGCACTGCCCCCCTTAGTTGCTGCTTCACACTAGGAGCTCATCTACAGTAGCTTAACTAAAATGATCTTGTCATTATTTCATTCTCAATGCACTTGGGATACATAGCACTGTCTAGAAAAGGTGGCCTCACCTAGAGTAAATTCATGGATGTTAGTAGAATTTACAGAGGTGTACTAAATTTGGGCTGATGGCTTTGTCTTGTAAAAAACTGGCAGAAACATCTAATTGTGCCCTAATGATCCTCCTTTGGCAGAAAGCCTCGTCCTCATTTTTGGTCAAGACAGGTCATCTGTGCTCCTGACGGTATCACAGCTTTCTCCTGAGTCTTGTACAGGGCATTCCAGAAAAGAAGGGATCTTCACAGAGATGTAGATAGAAAATGGAGCTAGAGCAGAACCAAACTCCTGTTATTCTGAAATTTCTCCCTTCCACCAAAAAAATTCAATATAGTCCCTGTTATATTATATTTCTACCCACTGCCCTGGAAAGTCCTCTGAATGGGTCCACCCAAAGCTGTGTGGAGTCTGGGAGAAGCTGTACATTGACTTCAGACCTAATGGGGCCATGTGGAAATGTAGGAACTCCTGGACTCTCTTCCCTAGATTCTGGTGGATTTGCAGATTTTGCAGATGAATCCCAAATTTTATTCCATGAAGCCCAGCTGTAGGAAATGCTGCTCCCCTATTTACTCAATATTCAAGCAGAAGGCTGCAACAGAATCAGAGTTCTGTACTAGATATCTTTATAATATATTTCTAATTATTCATAATTACAGTCAATAATTACAATCAATATTTACAGTGGTTTTCAAAAGCACATTTCAAAAAAATGCAAATAATCCTAATGGAATTTGTCAGGTACACAGCACTTGAGAAGACCAATGCTAATAGCCACAGATTTTCAATGTATTGCTTTAGTTCATCATTATTGAGACTATGACTGTTCATGCTTTATAACATACTTTATAACACACTTCATGTTTTCATATCCTTGCCAAATATTTTCTTTTGAACCATGTGTTAAATAAAACAATTTCTCTAACAAGTTGAGAAACTGATGGGACAGGCTAAGTTACACTATCCAAGAGATGCTGGGTGCAGTCCCATAGAAAAAGCTGCCTCTCAAAATGACATTTTCCAGTACAGTATTTTTAAGTAGATAAATTTATAGAGAAGTATACCTATGCATTATTCTTTGGGAAAACAAACTTAAAATATCATATCTTAAATTTCTAGCCATCATTTTTATTGCAAGACACCTGCATAAAAATAAGCTTTATTTCAGGCTACTTCCCCACTACTTGTACTACTGAATACCTTATGAAATTTCATAAACTATGTCTGTGGTACATTATACCACATGCCAAATGTGATTTTGAACTGTAATTTTGATGAGGGAAAAAAACCCTATAAAAAAGCCACTTCTAATATGCTGTTTCTTATTATGTTTTTTTCCAGAATGCTATTTCTGTAACTTCAAGATACTAATGTACTGTTTCATCTGTTTATCATGAAAATACTGTTCTTATATAATTGTCAGGAGAAATATTGTGCTCTATGTGTGGCTAAGGTGTAAATATTCTAGCAGAAGAAAAAAATGTAATAGCAGAAATAACCACAAAACATATAGTCACTTATTTTTTTAAAAAACCAAGGTTTCCTTGAAGCATTACCAAATATTAAAATGATTCTTGAATTAATAAAAATATCATGTAAAAACATGATTCCCATTTTTATATCACTGAATCATAGTAATATGCTAAAATAATTAGAATTGGTTGGGCTTTTGCTGCAAAAAATATGGAGCAGATTCTGCTCTCAGCTCAGTAGGGACAGCCTGAGACAATTCATCTGAAGATAATAAGCCAGACTCACAGCCTGTGTAAGTTGTATAGTTCTACTGATTTCAACCCTGTCATGCCAGATTTAAATCAACTGAATATTTGGCTCAATATGTGCAGTCAACAGATTACACCAGTAGTGCTGAGAGCAGAATTTGGCCAAAGGAATTAGGTTGTAAACACAGAAATTAGCAGTGCAATTTAGTATCGTTGTTGTTGGGGGTGCGGGAAGGTCTAGGAAATAAGCATTTGCTGTGGATGAAGACCTGTCTAGTTCTTTGAGTGAGTAGCTCGGTGCAACGTGCAAACAGAGGACTTTTCACATCTACTAGAAGTCAGAGTGCAGAAGAGAAAGTTACCTGTCTGGCCAGTTGCCCGGTTGCTGGTGGAGGCTGTAAGGCCGTTCTGCTCCTCCGCTGTTGCATTGACAGTCCCTTTTAGCCCCTTGTCTCGTACCTGAGCTGTGCATTAGTGAAAAACATTGGTATGATCAGCTGGTGCAGAAAAGGCTAAGAGCCATTCTGTGCCAATGCCTACAGCAGCTAGGAAATGGCACTTTGGGTCTTGAAAGCCTCTGAGTCCACTGATTCCAACAGAGCTACTCAGTAGACAGTAAGGTCCTCCAGAGTGGATGGATGTAAATGTGGGTAAATTCGGACTACGGGTGGCTAAATCATCAGCAATGACAGAAATGTGTAATATGGCTCTACTCTCCTCCGGTACATAAATTTTACACCAGTGCAACTGTAATGACATAATACAGTTACTTCTGATTTAAATGAGGAAAATTTTGTTCCCTCCCAACTGCAAAATAAAGCTGTTGATAGTATACATGGCTTTCAAAGAGTTTCCTTTTTTTTTTTTTTTTTCTTTTTAAGAGTGGCTGGAGTAAGCAAAATGAATAAAAAGCAAAGTTAGAATTTGGGTCTTCTGGCTTCTTAGTCTCTGCTTAGAAGAATAGGCCATACCAAGAAAAAGGGAATCAGGAAAGTCAAGCAAAGTGTTAATGATATGGAAATACATCAGCCATCACAAAAAACCACCTTAAATAAATAATAGTGCTCAACGCTAATCTAACATAAAAACCTTGTAAAGTACCATAAAGAAGCTGAACTAATTTTTTTCTTAGATTGCAAAACTGTTTAAGATGGTTTAACCTACCATGACAAAAACATGTGGAGGAATGAATTTCCATTGCTCTTTACTAGGGGTAAACAATTATTGTAGGAGTTTGGCTATATACACTGTTTTATTCACAGAGCAGGAATTCAACACTTTCAATTTTATTTAATTCAAAATGTTTTGACAGTTTAATTTACTATCACTTAAAAGTTTAATCAATCAGACATTTAGAGGAAGCTGCTCAGCTAGTGTAAATCTTTCTGGTGACAGTCATCAAAAAAGACATACCAATCGCTGCTAAGAATAGGGCCCGTGATAAAAAACAAAATATGCTAAACCCTGTAACCAGACGAGTTTAACCATCTGATGGTGCCTGTGATGTCATTTTCAGAACTCTCCCTTTGACTCTGACATCATGAGCAACAGAACTGGCCTTTTAGCAAGTTCACGTGTTCGTTTCAAGTAATCATGTTAACCTAAATATGGCCTCCAAAAAGGACGTCATTGCAGTATTGGTATTGCAATATAACAACACTGCAGTAACCAGGACTAGATGAAGGAACCTGAAGTTATACCACAATTGAAATAACTAATTTATTTTTCATTAAGTTTGGGGGTTTTTGTACCTAAAGAAAGGAAATTACTATATGCAGTTAAAAGAAGAAGGCTCTTCCAGAAAAGTTTAGCTATAAGTAGCTATTTCTAATAGCCAAAATATTACTGTCATTTACACTACGTATAGAACATAATATCTTTATCTTGTGAAATTGGGTGTTTTTCATTTTCTCAGTGAACTTTATTCGATTTGTTGATCTTTGAGTATTTACTCACAACAGGCATACTGCTTTTCATATTTTTTTTTCTTTTCAGCCTCTTACTTTACTAAATGCATGAAACAGTATGTACCCTTTGCACTTTCATAACAAACTAAAGTTTCAGGCAGTGAGATTTTAGAAGTCTAAACTTAGAGTGTGTGCATGGAAAACGTGATTTATAGTATCTGAAGCCAAATAACTTTATCTGGTCTGACCTATGAGTATTACAACTAAAAAATGAGAGACTTTTAAACTCTTAGTATTCATCATTTATAGTAGTTATTATTTTTAAAATGGTAAACTTTCCATATTATTTATTGGAATACCATCTACTTACAATGAGATTTTTCAGTGTTTTGTGGCATTAACTTATAAGGGCTTTTCTTTACTAAAAGTGACACATTCTGGCAGGAAATTGCTATGCTTAAGAGATATCATTGAGCCCAGTTCTGTGTAACTCGTTTTATTGACTCCTGGTTTACAATATATCCAAATTAGTTTAGATTACATTTCTTAATGGTCACATGAAAAGGTATTTTCCTATAGGTAGACTCCATGAGAAATGACCTGTAATGACAGAACTGGGCTTCAATTTGCAATTGCTTCTGAGTGCTTGCTCCCCAGGAAGTGTTGGTGGAGACAGCACAAACTGCAGGAAGAGTTCTTCCAAGCTGTCACCCTTCCCCGTTTCTTTGTTGGTTTCACACAGTCCATCTCCTTGACTTCCATGTTGTTTTTCCTTTGTTATTTTACCTTTCCCATTTTCTCTCTCCCCTGAGATATCTTTGTACTCTCTCCTATCCTCTCCTCAGTCAAAATCATAATAGGCAACAGAGATATACTCCCTCAAAATCACCTACCTAGTGGAGGAGCTGAGGACTATAGAGACTAGCATGAGTACTAGGACACTGAGCCTGTTTCTTAACTTTAAATTCTGTCCACTTCATCAGCTGAGGCTCAATTTCTAGTCCCCTCTCACTTTGTAGGCTTTGGGGGAACCTTCTTTCCTGTGCCCCATATTGATGTTGGGTTGGGGATGAAAGGCCAAATTATTGCTTGTTGATAGCAGCCTTTAGTTAGGCAAGGATGCCCTTTGAACTAATTCGGGGGCAGAAACCATGCCTGAGATTGCTGTGGCCTTTGCTAGCTGTAGCAGGCAGAGAACTGATTGATTTTTTAAGATGTGCAGGTTTCTGATGTTGACAAATGCTGTGGGACATGATCCTACAATTCTGAGTTATTCCACCCAGTTTAAGTGACAGTTTTTCCACACTGGATTTGGAGATATGACCCAATGACCAGAGTGAGTGCCTCAGTAATGAGTGCAGGATCAGCCATGCTACCTGTGGTAACATATTCACAGCATATTCTGAAACTTAAGTTATCTTGTTCCATCCATTTAAAATCGTGTACTTCATACAGGTCATTAAGGAAAATTCAGAATGGGAAAGTAGAAGCAAATGAACTTAGAATTCCTATCACAAATGACTGATGGCTTTAAAATACATAGCTATAAAAGTCTTACAAGAAGATCCTCTGATTAATGACTAATAATAATTGAATTTACAAAAAGCTGCAGTAAATCCTGTACAATTTTTGCACTTTGGAAACAGTATTGTTTTATTTCATATCATGTAAATTTTGTTAAATAGAGGAAACACTGTTTCCCTGGTGCTTTTGGTTTTCCCTCTGGATTGTAGCAATGGAGCACTTGCATGTTGTGTTTGATGCCTTGCATGATGAAGACATGCAATGGCAAGTTCCAGTCTGCATGCTGCTTAATGAATGTTTTCCTTTTCTCTCCTTCCCTGTTATGTGCTTACAGAAGACAACTATGTGGAAGGTGGGTGCTTTCTACCTTATTTTCCTAAGCTCTTGGTTTTCCCTTCTGTTTAGTGGTTTTTTCCCCTTCTGCTTAATGTTGTAAAAGTACGCATATCATTCAGTACGGTAAGTTGCATTTTTTTGCCCATAAAGGTATACAAATTTATTAAATAAGCGTGATTTCTTTTTCCATACAGAACACAAGCAAAGCTCCGCTTTAATCTTGGCCTTATTGGTGTAATTCTAGAATATCCCCACTGAAACAATGGGATTTATACTCGTATGACTGATATCACCCTTCAAAATCATCCAGGAGATTTGCAGAAGGACTGATTTCTTCTCATGTTCTGTATGAAAAACACTTCAAGAAACTATTTGTTTCATTAGTGTGGAGCATAAATCCTCCTCATAAGAATGTAATGCATGTTAAATACCTATCTTTTAATTGCTTAGGAAAATGGAAAGCGCTTTCCTCTTTAATACTACAAATCTTGCTTACTGTAATATCCTTTACAGCACAAAGTTTTAGGAAAAAAGTTTTTCTGTCTAACTTTTCAACATAATGCACTCTGCCTTTTGGACATTGTGAAAGAAGAAGCGTGTGATTTTAATAATAATGTTGGTATGTAATTAAGTCCCTTTAAAGAAAGTATGGCACAGGGCAGTGGAAACTAAAGCACAATGCCATCTAGCCTGAATATTGGTAAGTAAGTCTATTAGCTGGTAAAACATGTTGTGTGCATATATATCATAGTTTCAAAGGTACAGAGTATGCTTCACAGATCAGTTATTGCTGGGAATCAATACTGTCTTTTTGCTTATAAGCCAAAAGGTGCAGGTGCTTTTTTACATACAAGTGCTTTTAAAAGTCTCTCTGGGCTGAATCTTTGCATACTGGATAAACAATTATCTATTTGAAAAATTGGTTTATCTATCTAAACCGAGCACTAACTTTTATTTTATTTTTTCCAATATTTTAAATACTATTTTTAAATCAAGGACTTTGTAAGCTAACTCATATGCAAAGTGACTGCCCTGGCACGGCTCTGACCCAGCATCCTGTAGTGAGCCACTGTAGGGCCTGAGTTCATTCAGGATTCAAGTCACCATGGGCCACTGCCTGCCTATTGAGTGGCAATTTTCTAAAAATCCTGGAAGTATCGATACTGCATTTCTCTATGCTACTGTATTCAAGGGCAGAGAGGTGCTCAGATTTAGCACATACACGATGCTGTGTAATTTTATTAAAATTTATGTTACCAGTAGGAGAAAGAAAAATTAAACAGTTCTGATGTTTTAATTGTGTGCACTGTCACGCACATACATATCAATACAATTTTCTTTTCATTATGAAATAAAAATGTATTCAACACTGGGATAGGAATTCTAACTGAAAAACATAAAAGCCTAGAAATAAGTACCTAATCTTATATTTCATCTGTGCATAAAACTCTTACTGGTGTCAACATGAGTCTCAAATATGAATTAGGATCAGTATAACTAGATAAGGAGGTTCAATTTCATTTCACTTATTCATTTACGCACAGCAGTACAAGATAAAGCCTGGATAACAGTTAATTCAGACTTTACCTGAATCTAATTCTTAAAACTGCAACCTTAAATTTATTCCAGCACAGGTCTGGATACTTATGCATACATTAAAGTTACAAAGGATGTATATGTAAAGAATGGAAGCATAGAATGGTGTATCCAAAGCACAATTTGGAAACCAAGCTATAATTTTTCATCTTTGATTTCTGTGATATCTGAGCATCTCTGTAAGTTAGGCTACCTAAGAAAACAGAAGGATTTAGTATTCACAGAGTTGATTTTGTATATATTACTGGTATGAAAAGGCTACATTTTATTCTTTTTCCTAAAATTGTGCTAGGGTTGAACATGTTCACCACAGGTTTACCGTGTTTAAATTTTGTTTTGGCCTGTGCTCTGCATGGAACTCACACACCAAATTACGAAAATATCCTATCTTCATATCCGCTTCCACTATCCCATCCCGTGCCCCTTAACTCTCTCCTCTCAGAGCCAAGTTCAGTATAAAGATGGAGTGGATCACACATGAGGTATTCCTACTAAATCTTGAATTCCTAATTCACAAAGAAAAGGCTTTTATCATTCCGCTTATGAAATAATGGTGCACAAATGAATATTTTCAATGTATGGTACGCCTATACATGGCTAGTTAAGGCTAAAACTTTCCATGACTATCCATTGTAGTATCCTCTATTATAAGCAGACTGTCATTTTGAAAATCTAGCAGTGATTGCTATCATGGTAGATTTATCTGTATCATTTTAAACCACTCCATGGATTGCACAGGTACAGTAATAGTAATTCTTCACTCTTCCATAGCCTTCATCCATAGACTGCAAAAATATAAAATAAGGTAAGTATCATTATGTGCCTTTAGCAAGTAAGTATAAGTAACCTTACTGCTTCACAAATAGGTAACATACAGAGTCAAACTAAATAGTGTCTTGAGGACTAGTACTAAATTTTTTAATTGATAGATGTTTGGTTTGAGCAGTGTATTTTTTTTTTACATTCACTTGACTTCCTTTTTTAGTTGAACAGCACTGTAAGTGACTCTTAAAATTCAAGTGGTTTCTATGATGTTTTCAAGAGGCACTTCTGCCATTTATGTTTTTTTTCAAATTATATAAGAATCATGTATTTACAACTGACCAATCTCACATATCATTTTAGCAAAAATAGTAGCTATCAAGCAGTGGTAATCTCCTGAAGCCAGGCCTTTTGTTTAGGTTCTTATAGCTATAAAGATCATATTTAAATGCAAGCTATTAAGAGATTACCTTCTTTGCATTCCCCTAGGAGACGTGACAGCAATTTGCTTCATACCTTCTAAGAGCTGAAAGAGCTTGCATAAAGTAGCTGCTGAAAAGGCACAATTTTAAAGAAAAAGTTGTCTTAACATTCAACTAGTTTCACCTTCCCTCTATCGAATACAGTTAAGGCCAAGCCAGAAGTCTGAGATTTCTTGCTATAGTTGCCAACACAAAAAGTTAAAAGCCAAAAGACAAGTTAAATAATCACATGAAGAGACTAATACTTCCAGAAATCCATGCAGCAACAGATCCAAGCAAGAACGTTCAGCATTAAAAGAATGAAGCTTGACCGTGGGTCTTTATACTTTGTGTATTCAGCGTGCCTCTCTTGCAGCAACACTTACAGAGAACGAACACCCGTGAAAACATTTCTGCTCTCTTTCACAAGCTGCGAACTGCAGCACAGCTGTGTGATGTTTCCCAAGCAATGCTTTTGTAGGCATCCCTTCAGGATCGCACTCAGTTTTCATTTACATTGCTGTAAGCCCCAGGTAATCCCACCAGCTGTAGGGCGCTGTATTTGGAAACAGAATCTATTGCACAAGAGATGGGGCACATCAGGCCCTTCCATTTAACTACGCATCTAAAAAGGGTAACATTAAAAAGCAGTAATTCAGCAAAACCATTGTTAGTCTATTTGGAACGTCACTTGAGATTTGGAACTGATAAGATATGGATCTTTTAAGACTGATTGCAGTCGGGAGTATCTTCTTTGAACCCCCCCCCAAGTACTATGAGTCATTTGTGCACCTAATTTTCTTTGTGAATTAGAAATCACAGGAACTCTCTAGGAAGTCTGCTTTCCAATAAAGAGCAGGATATTTTATTGCACACCTTCTTTGTATGAATTAATTTTAACTAATCGCAAATAAGAAAATAATGTATCACTGTTTGTAGTTGTTGAAGAGGAGCACATTTAACACAGGAGCAATTAATAACTTCTAAAATGGATCCTAAAACAGCTAAGTTCAACAAGAATAAACCTGTTTTTTAAACCAGACATAAAATGTGAAAAATCTTCATATTTCTAGAAAAGTGTTCTCCCTACATCACATTATTCTCAGTGAGAATATAAGTATCATTTTACTATCATGAATTAAAAAAGCTGAATATTTTTGGTTAAAGAGTAACGAAATTTGGCTCTGGTTGAGTGATTATCATTATGGACATCTGTTTTGAAATGTCACTAGACCTATACTGGTATGATTGGATTTCATCTCACAATACAAATATAAATCAAAATCTATTTCTCACAGATTTATGATGTAGCTTCAGAAGCTGTCACTTAAATTTTCTTTATTGCTATGTATTTTATATTGCATATGTAATGATTTGCCTTCTCTGGAACAAATTCATTCTACTATCACGTTTCACACAAATAAGGAGACATCCCTTGCATTATCATTTCAATGTGATGAAGAAATTTTATTTAATTACCTGAAATGCTCATTTTTATGAGGGGAAAAAGATCAGACCCAGCCCATTTTTCAGGTTTACACTCCTCTAGGTTTTTAACATCATTTCACATGTAGAGGACAGGAAGTCCTCCCAGCAAAGTGTTCAAAGCAATATAATCAAAATACGATAAAGACAGATGGAATATTAAAGGAATTGGTTGGATTTGAAAGCATTTTATTATTTTCTGTCGTCCCAACTACTGCACAGAAGAAATACACAATAAAACAGCACCCAGTGTTTGAATTGCAGTTCTGTTACTCATAGCCCAAAGCATTCCAACCAGTGGTTGAAAAATGCTCTTTGATTTCCCTCTGTGATACAGACATCTCATAGGAAACAGATGCCTGTCACAAAACATTTTTGTCACTGTGACAACACCACCTTCCCGTGCTCCCTTGTTCATTGCTGACTGTGCTCTTGTTTCCCTTCAAGGTCTGGCGCACCTGATGATGGGCGACCAAGGTATGGGCTCTGTTCCTTTTCCACTCTGCTTTCATTGTTTCTTCTTGTTCTGTAGCTGCTTTGAATCCATCACTGCAAATGATGGGCAAATGCTTGAAAGCTGTATTTGGCTGCAAATAAACACATGGGTTTAGTCACATCTTTTCTTATTTCATTTTTTTTTTTTGTTTGCTCCGTAAGCTTTTGTCCTTCCTGCCTCCTCAACTCCCCCTCTTGCAATATAATAACTGAAAAGAGGTGAGAGAAGTAAGAAGGTGATTAAGAAAATTTCATGTATTTATCAGAAAATACAATTACGGGTGATTCTATAAAAGATAAACGAAGTACAAGAGCACTCTTCAGATAGCTCCTGAAAGAAGATACTCAGCTTGTCACATTGTACACATTGAAGAGTCCATTTACATTAATGCATGGCTGATTGGAAATGTGCAGAAAGCACCTGCTCCTGGCTTCTGGAATGCTGAGAGTACAATTTTGCAACCTCACAAAATCAGTGATTTTTTTCCTCCTAACCCATTGTCCATGTTACTTTTGTGTCATTCTTTCTTGTCTAAGCATGGGTTATTTCTGTGTTTCTCTGCATGTACATGATTGGGAAAAAATAAACTAAATCCTTAATATGACACTGATTGCATCTCCATTTGTCTCCAGACACTCACCTTATACTCTGTCTCTTCATGTTCAGATACTATTGCATTTACATATACTCATGACTCTTACTGTTGTTTCTCTCCTCTTCTTTATTCTCTTTTTGTCTGGAAATGCTTTCTTCATGGAACCATTTCACCAAATCCATAGGTAAAAGTAAAGGTATTACATGATTTTCTTTATTTTTTAATGCCATCAGTATACTTTAATGTATGTATAAGTAATGCAAATAAATGTAAATCTTTTTGCACTGATAACATGAGGTAGGTATATTTTTAAAGTAAATATTTCATGGATATCAAGGTAAGGAGAAATATCCTAAAGTACAGGCTGACCTTTTTTAAAGTTTGTCTCCTGGTTTTGTGAGAGATGTAAAGCTTTGGCAGTGATAAAGGAGGCTACACTTATAGAAAGCATTCAGGATGAAATAACAGCCACGTTTTGAGGTATGCATTTTTTCTGTTCTCAAAGAATTGTAGTCTAAACCACCAGGCACAGAAAAAAGCACAATGTTGTTCAACAGAGACTCTCTGGAGATAATCTGTCCAGGGCCAGTCCACAGCTTGACGTAAGTTTTAAATCTGAATAGCACTGACTTCAGCAAGTCTCTGCTATCAGCTGATCACATTTGCCCTGAGATTTTCCTTGTATATTAATCACTTTGATTATATCTGAGACAAGAACTGGACAAAGGAACAAGGAAGAATGAACACCAAAGAGAAGTGTGGGGTTTATTTCAGATTTTTTTACTCTTTTTTTGTTTCTTTATGTAAAGAATACCAGCCATGTTTACTTTCTTTCTCCTGGAGGGAACATGTGCAGTAGGGTCAAGACTTCTTTTGTGTAAATAAACACCAGGTTTTGCTGCAAGGATACTTGTTCACAGACATCATGTAAATATATTTTTATGATAAGAAGCTGGTCATTAAAAGCCATTAAATCTGTGTTACATATGATGAGTAATACAGTTCTATTCATCTTAAGCATTTGTCAGGGTGTGCCTACTCTTGGTATAAATCAGAAATCCAATCTGCATAGTCATACTTTGCTAACTAGTTAAATTGGAAACAACCTTCCAGGTTCCTTGGTGTCTTGGCTGATTTAGTGTTTCCACACCTAGAAAGTTCATGTGATGCAAAGACTGTAATTACAAACCCGTAGCGTCTCATTCCTCTTTGTATCAGGCTCTCTAGAGAGACTATGTACCTGGTTATAGGATTAAATTTAAGGTGGGATGCTATTTAAAGGGTTTTGTGTGTTCTGGAGCTGTAAATCTTCTTGCTTAGGAAAAGTTTGAAGCAAGTAGAATGAAAAACGGTCTACTGATTTCTTTGTTTTATAGGATTGTTTTGTTTGTTGGATGGCTGATCCTTGTTGTGTTTTTCTTAACAGTACCTTGTATGTATGACTTCCTTATTCCTTATTATTGCTATCTTATTCCTTAATGGTAGATGTCTTGGGTGGAGTTACCTTAAAATGACATTTTATAGTAACTGAACCTTGATGTTATAGATAATTTTTATTAATATTAAGGAATTCTTTTTCTAGATTATTCTATACACAGAATACATGATGTAGTATGTATAACACTGAAGGTTTTTTTGTATAAAAGGATGAAAACATAAATATTATGAATATATATTATGATTAGTAGTTGATCTGGAAAGCAGATTTTAGCAAAAACAAAACTTTGCAAGTATTGTGCAATAGTTAGACATTTATATTTTTTTTAAAGGTTTAACAACTATATTCACCAAAAAATGACCTTGGATATATTAGCTACGTTTAATGTTTAATGATGTGCCAAGTGACATAATTTAAACACCAGTCACCAATCATCTCATCATTTGACTACATTTTTCTTTTCACATTTTAATTTTCTATTAGATTTATCCAGTTTATATTGATTGCTATGTTTTGATAATCACAATACTTCTGCAAATATAACGGTGTATATTTGTTCAAATGGTTGGAAAGGGTTTATATGTATACAAACTCCAGTTGCTGGTAACAGAAAATATCCTTCAATATCGAACCATATCCTCAACCAGGGGAAAATGGCCTCATTTTATTGACTATCCTGAAACTACACTAATATCGGCTATTGAAACATGTGACCTTGAAACAGTTATGGTAACACACATTCGTAACATGTGACAATATAACAAAGTAGGAGGGCGATGGAAAGGAACACAGGGACCAAAGAGGAGCTCAGCATTGAATTCATTTGCACCTATTTCAATCTTTCATTATAAGTTGAATTCCTTTAGAGGTAGGTAAGGTCAGTAACAAAAGTGACTGCAATATTCTGAGTGATTATATCATGAATTAATCTTATTTTGGAAATATAAGCAATAAAAAACTTTTAAGAAGCTGTACTATGTAATTTGCCCTGAGGAGTATAAATGACTGAAGTATCACCCTCTTCTTTAATTGTGTAGATATTCTTTGGGATACTGGAAAAGGAAAAAAAAACAATGTACCTTCAGAACTGGGACAGGACGTTGACAGGGCACGGCCTGGTGTTGACAGAGGAAGGAGGGGTGAGGCAGCCTTTCCAAGTGGGCAAGCAATACAAAATCCAGTATGATCTCACTGAACACACCTGCTATTTGTCATTTAGTTGTAAATATAAATTGGGGTACTCTGGATAATTTCCCCACAGTTTTATTGAAGCTTTATCAGTATTAATAAAGCTGTCACTGTCCCTTAGAGAAAGGCAGAAGCAAAGCTCAGAAGATGTCTCGGTGCTGAGACATCTGTTAGTACTCGAGGTTATATAACTTGATGTATGTACAAAACCAGCTGACATAAAGAAGGATATAACATAAAGCCAAGAGCGTATATAGAAGTTTGTCTCATAACTTTAGAGCCATACAAAACTTGTTTCCTGATCCATTACTCCTTGTAGATGCTAAGCCTAATTCTATGAAGAGCCACAAGCTTTTAGTTGTACTGGCATTCGTTTATTTTCTGATAAGCATCATATATGTTCAGAAATACTTGGGAATTCCTTTTTTTTTCCCCTGGAAATCACCTACCTGTATACAACTTTAGCAGTAGAGTTGTCACAGCTGTGGTGGTAAAAAGACATAGGCAAGGTAAGGTTTGTAAATGGGGTTCACGTTTTTATTAGACCACTTGAATATGCTACTCAGAGCAATTGTTTAAATTTGAAGCAAACCTTGAAGTCTGCTGCTCATAACAGACACGGAAAAGGATTTGTTTGCCCAAAACAAATTTGTGCCCAAACAAATTTTGTCTATTTTCTCCAACTATTGTAGGTGGTCTAATAAAACTACCATTTCCACCCATAGGCCTTACCTCATCAAAAATTAGTACCTCTTGGATTTCCCATGCAGAATTATTTTGTGATGAATAGTAATACAACTAAGATTACACGGCAACTAATGTAAAACACTTCATTTCTGTATTTTTTCCAAAAAATTCCTCTCCTCCTTTTCATTTTCTTTTGATGAGCAATGAAAGGGATTTATAATTCAGTTACTATAACAGTGACACGTATTACTTCCTTTTTATATTGCCGTTCTCTTAAGCCTATACATATTTTTACCTATAGTTTGTTTCTATGTAAATAACCTACTTTTGACTATATATATTACTCATTTTATACCTAAACACTATGTTCATACTCCTGTTCTTACTTTAGAGATTATGTGCAGCTTTAAATTGTATGTGAGTCGCTCAGGTCCATAACAAACTGTTAAATGAGATCTAGCTGAGCAATAAGTGTTTCCAACAAAAGACTGATAATACAACTGCAATTTATTGTATTAGATTACAGGCTTTTGATGTGCTGGTATTTGGTATACTTTGTATGAATGCTGAAGAAAGACTTCAGAATGTCAATTTATATATATGTCAACTTCCTTGCCAAAAGAGAGCAAGTTTTATATTGCACAAGCTATCATACAATATCTGTAAAACCAAAGTGATGCCACTAATTTGTTAATTATCAATCACACAATGCAGGTGACAACTCGAAAAATAGGGCACTGAAAAATAAAAATAATTTAAATAAATCTTTAAACTATCATGAGCATTAAAATGGTATGTTATAGCTAAGTAATTATGTAGTGCTTGTGTCATGCAACACAAATATCACCTTGTGCCAGTAACCTCCCCTAACATCTAATTATGTGGAATTCAGTCATTAACCTCAATGCGACCACAAGTTCATCTTATTGTGATGACTTTCATTTTTGCTCTGTTTTCAAAGAACTAAAATAGTTTTGGCCTCTTACACTCTCTGATCCTTCCAGGATTGTTGAAAAGCCTATCCTCATCTGCTTTTGTGTGTGCTGCTTCAAAGTGGGTCTGAAAGCCACGCATCCTCCAGCCTTCCTCAATCTGAGCCACCAATAGTCCAGAAGCTGTGTAAATGCTTTGGTACAGCACTGAGCTCTAGCACAGCTTATTATTTTTGGCTCAATGCCCTGTTGACATGGATTCAGTTACATGCCTTCTCAACTGCAGCTGGCTTTTGCCTGGAAAGCGCAGAACATGGACGGAGGGCTTTCTTGACTCTCTGCACTTGTTCACATAGTTATATATCCTAGGTGATAGCAGCTTATTTGCAAGACTCACTGCTAAAAGTGAACTGAGTTAATTTAGGAGTTTTACAGAGAATGGGGTTGCCAATCTCAGGTAACTGAATTACTTCTAAGTGACATTACAGCAGAAGAATGGATAACCTACGTTTCTCCGCTCAATCTCATAGTTGCTTCTACTGATAAAAAAGAACAAATCCATAATGTTTAAAAATCTATCCTCCATTTAACAGGTCCCAAACATTCTGACAGTCTTGTATAATTTACAAAATGATCAGCACAGAATTTTAAAAATATTCTATATAAAATTTACCTGATTTTTTTAAATGAGAATTACCTTTTTAAGGAAATTAAGGAACTTTAAATATAAAGCTCTTCAAAGTACTCCAGAAAGCAGTAACTACACATCATATCTGTTCTATCGTGAATTTTTTTTTTACTATAGAGCTTCATAAATATAGTTAAATAGTGGCTGATGTTCACCAAAAATATTGCAATTAAGTTCTTGTGTGTAACCCATGCACCTGTGCCTACACATATATGTTCCAATAAATAATTGTACTATCTTTATATTTTTATGGTTAATCTGTTCAAATTTTTGTTCAATATCATAATGAACTCTACATTAAATGTTTTAATCAGAAGGGTGGTATCTTTATGTATTTAAAAGTTGTGCTGCATTGAAGCAAATAGTTTACTTGCACTTCAGTGGGTGATACCTAGCAAGCCTAGAATATGGCATTTGGAGCTGCAGATCCATCTTTATGTTGAAATGTGATCAATTAACGTTCCCTAAGGAGAAAAATGCAGCAGAACATGACTGTTGAAAAAGTTTTCTGTCTGAAGTACAAGGCTCAGAAGAAATCCATCAACATCAGGACCAGAAATGCAAATTCTCTCTTGAGAGACATATGCTCAAAGTTATATCTGAGATATAGCTGATTCCTGATCAGCAGTATGAAAAAAAATTGTAAGGACCTGCCATAAATATCACGAAAACTATATGAAGAAAGGAGAACACATTTATTTTAAAAATGTTATTTTTCTGATATGTCGCCACATGATAATGTCCAATCCATGCCATGAGTTCTAGCACCTTTCCACTGCCAAAATAAAACATTTTCAGTATTCTGTATCATTCTGATGTCACTCAAAATTATCATGTATCATATATACATATGTATATATGTCATAGGTCTCCTGTGGATTCAGAGGAAAGAAAATAAATGTGGATCTATGAGGGATTTTATGTAAAAAAAAAGTTATATTTGCAAAAGTGTAGATTTCTGCTGGGTCCAGAAAGCATTGTAGTATAAGATAGTACATATTTAAGATTTTGGCTTCCTCAACACTAGGCTCCACTTCTGAGCATAGATTTCTCCAGAAGATGGGCATGCTGACAGAGAGCCTTTCAAAAGAATAGTAAAGCTCTTTCAAGATGAAGGATATGTATTTCAGGCCAAAAATTAGGTGGGGATTTATTGAGGATGGGAAACAGTAAAGCTGTCATTCTGAAGAGGTAAAAAAAAAATTTGAGCAGGTAAGCAATGAAGAAATAGGAAAACTAGGCATTTCTTCCTTGAAACAAACATTTCTTTTTATGTATATATAAATATACGTAGCAAAGGAGAATTAAAAGCTGCAGCAATCTGTATCTTTTTCACACAATGAAATTCCATGAGAGTTTCATACAAATAGGCATTCATAGTCATTTCCAATGAAACAGAGATTTCAGAGAGGTGTATTCCTTGGATATCCTGTAGAATATCCTGGAACCTTCTCCTTTACACCTTCTTTTAATACCTGATAACATTACTGAGCCAAATACATTGTTAGAGAGACACTAAGGATTACAGCTTCAGTCTAGGGTTGCACTACAACTAAGATTTTCCTAGGATAAAATTCAGTCCTTGAAATCTACAAGAAAAGCTAAACAAATCAGCCCAACAAACTCTAATTTCTATTATTTCAGTGAAAACCAAAAGTAATTGGAGATTATTGTACCTCTCACTTATAGAAGAAGTCTCAACTGACTTTAACGTTAATCCAACCAGAATCACACTCAGTGGAGTTTCACCAGTCAGAGCCCTAAGGAGGAGTATTTTCAAATATCTCTAAGATTTGTCTACATGTAAGCTTACTAAATTTAGGACTACACTTTATCACAATTTCTAAAGAAACTAAATTTAATGAAAGTAAAGAACTCTTAAGAAAACCACTCTAAAATTGTACTGATACAACTGAAAATGTGGACTATGCTCTCTAAATGCACATTATAATGATATTTTTCCACCAAGAAAGACTCCCCACAAAAGAATTGAAAAAGATATTTAAATAGTCTGGTCAGAATTTATTGTTCTTGTAGAAGTAAGAATGCTGCATACAAAATTTTTAACGTACTCTTTAACTCTACAGTAATTTTCTATGGCTGTAATAATATGCCAAGCTACTTAGAAACAACAAAAGTCTGAATTATCTAGTCTCCTTTAAAATCTTTTAATTAAACAATATCATTTGCACTGATACTAGTAATATGTCTCTTTCCTGATACTCAAAGCCTTCTATAACCCTATCACTCTTAATTGCTTGAAGGTAGCTTTCTATCTTCACTTCAGGGACCACCCAGAGCAATTAAGTATCAGTAGAACAGTGAAACTGTGCAATGAACTGGGACATTCAGGAGCACAAAGGAGAAAACTTCCATAGGAACTGAGTATTGACCATGGACCATGGGCTTTGCTATGAAATTTCACCTTCACCATTCTTTTAATGGTTTTCATACATACCACGCTGTTATCCAAGTATCTTTTTTCCAGACTTGGGAGGAAAGTGATTGAATCTCTTTATTGAATTCATTTACTTCAGTGAAAGAAGTAATTTTTTCCCCTCTTACATCAGCTATGTTTGGGGGGGGGGTTGTTGGCACCCACTTACACTCATTTTCTGATCAGCACACCATTTAATTTAAAGGCTGTTTTTGTAACTTGCTAATGTGACTTAGAGATTCTGGTACATCTTGTTGCCTGCTTAAAGTAGACATTTGTTCCTTAAAGAAGGGAAACATCTGGACTGATTCACTGGCACCTTCTCTAAAGCTGTATAGAAGCAACCTCGGATAACAAGAGGGTACCAGAGAAACTGGTAGGCCACACCTGGCACTGTTGGCATCACAGCGCTGACTTGAGTAACCTCTTTATATTGGGCATGGGAGAAAATAAAAGCAGCTGGGTCTCATCCCTTTCATCTGCCTTTGCATATTCTTCAGACAGAGGGGAGTCTGCCCAGAAAGCAAAATTCAGTAATAAATGAGTAAGCCTGTAAATTTTTCACTGGAGTTACCCTTAGTTAATAGGTCTGTCATGCATTTCATATCATGAGCCATTGTTATGCCATTTTCAGAAGGAGTATCCACCCAAAGGAAAGGAGGCTAAATATCTTCCTGTGACCATTAATATTCTGCTTCTGAAGCATAACTGTTAGCTGAAAACCCTAGGAGATTCATTCCTGATGTCAGCTACATTGGTAATTATGTGACCCCACTCCCACCCAACAGCAACATCTCTCTCCAGGATTAAAAATTAGAAATAATTTACCTGATTTACCACTTCATTGAACCTGGATATCTTTATTAGGAAGAACTTGGGTTATATCAAAAAGGTGCCAGATAAGTGCTTTCCAGCTCAGAAAAAGAGCATCACAGACATTTTGCTGATAATACAAGCTGGTCCTTTGATTTTATCAGTTAATGGCTCTGCTGAACAACTTGGTCTTACAAGGTACTATGCTTAGTATTTGCACAAATCCATAAGAAATCTTCAAAAAAATCACCAAGCTCAGTTACAGGCAAATCACCTTTGAAAATTTTGTTTGCATGCATATGAGATACTTAAAGTTGTGATTTTACTATTGAACCTGTGCAAAACAAAGCGTAAATTAGTTTTAGAGCCAAATGCCTCTTTGACAATGCTGTTTTCGCTATGAATGGATGTGTCATTCAAATGGATATTTGATATCATTTGTATTAACTGCAACTACTGACTAGTTGTTACATAGTTTTCCATTTTAGAAGGGTTATTTGGGTATAATTGTATTGAACTGTAATGCTGGTATATGTTTACATCATCACAAAGATGATGTGAGAGTTCAAAAAATTCTGAATCTATTTTAATTTAATCTTCGTATACCTAAACACCCTCAGATTATTGTGGTACAAGTACTGAACTGGCGCTCTCATTTCACCTGAATGCTTGTGCAAACTGTAGATTTTGCACGTATACCTCAAGGTGCTTACATCGTTATGAACCTTCAAACACATGTAAATACAGCTGTGTCTGTGTCAGTCATGAACTGATTTTTTTGGTGTCCTTAGCAGAGTTCTCAGCCGTATAGTTCTCTGCAATAAATTATTCAAGTAAGGATACTGTCCATGACTGTAACTTTATTATAAGGTTTGGAAGAAAATTTAGACTTCAGAAAAGAGTCATATAAAAGTATCTAAGTGCAAGATTGGAGCAACAAAGGTAAACTTGGAAATTGGAAATTTTATATGATTCTTGTACAACATACTTATCTATATAGAATTGGTATGTTCATACATAACCATACATCCTATATTAGACAGAGGAAAAGATCTATGGCAAATCTGTATTCTGAACCACCTGAGTCCCACTGTTAGTCTACTGCTACGTACCTCCTCAGAGCAAAGAAGGGAGCTGTTTAGACTACTGTGAAGAGGATATATTCCTGTATTCCTTTTAAAAATATTGGGAAGCACTGAATACATAGAGTAAAACACAGTAAGTCATTCACATTTCTAAAGGACAAATTCCTCAACAATTTTTAATAGCATATACGCATTTAACATACATACATGTAGCTGCATTTAGGACATAGGCATATACAGGGATAAATAAAAATGCCCTGAAACCATTCAGTTCTGCTATACTTCATGAGTTTACCTCTCAGAAATGCCTCTATCTCAAGTTTTCTATAATGACAAATATGTAATAAAAATTACTGCCGTGTCTATATTCATAAATCACTATTATGTGTCATTTATTCTCTCTTCCAGGAAAACACATGTATTTGATATTTATTCATTGTTTTAAAATAGATGAGAGAGTTATGCCTTGCGTTGTCCCTGAAATGGATAGTCTTGTTAAAGAAACAGTTTTCTGAAAGTTTTGCATTTATTGAGCTGTTATAAAAGTAATACAAAACTGTAATTAATATTTTCCTTTTCAGAACACCTAGAAGATCTGTATATCAGCCCTATAGCTTTTTAATAAGTACATATAACTCTCAGAAATGTACATATATCTAGGTCATGCTAATTATCCACCTTGGGAGACAAGAATGTGCCTATATTTCTCTACCTAGTTGGCATACTCTTGAGACCCAAGTCAGAAGAGCAGGCTTCAGAAAGTCTAAAAATACATTTCCTAGGTTCATAGCTGTTAAACTGCTTAAAGAGGAGGTCTTTCATGTACTAGCTGACAGCCTGTAATTTGTATTATGCAGGAAATAAGACTAGATAATCAAAACCAACCCTTCTGGCCTTGAAGCCTATGTATCACATGTAATAGAGAAATTACTGTGGTAACATGTAAGAAAATTGTCAAACTATAAAAACAGCCACATCAGTTTTATTTTACTAGGAATAATTTTATCGTATTTCTTGTGTAGATGGAATTATGTATCAATGAGTCCCCCAAAACACCAAGTCAAGCCCTAACACTCTTTATGGACTAACTGGAAAAACCATTCAAAGCATTCCCTTAAGTCAGAATGTGACATGAAAACTGAAACTTCTTCATGGAAAAGCCTCAAACATGTATGGAAGTGTGAATCAAAAGGAAATTAATCTTTCTCAAAGTTCAACATTTTGCTGTGGTCATATATTTTAAAAACTTTAAATTGAGTACTACAGGTAAACAATCTCATTTTCAGCAATGTTATGCCTTTCAGTATTTTTATTTTATACAGACTCTTATAACACATTTACAACAGGGTATGGGGGTCTTCCAGTTATACAGGAAGAAATGAGGTTACTGTGTTATACAGCGATTGCTACACCAGATAAACCTGGGCAAAACATTTTTGTGAATTATTTGTGCAGCAAAACTGGAGCTGTTAATTTTTGCTCTTTGATACAGGGAAAAATGCTTATACAAAGCTGACAAATTCAATGAGGAACCAAAATTGTGATCTAATCCAGAAAATTTTATAAACCAGAGGCTAAAGCAGTCCCATAAGAGTGCTTTAAATTAGGCAGGAGAAAGATTCATACTCCTAAGACCCAGAGTTTTAATTTAAAGACTGAACTCAGTGTTCTAATGCATAGTTTCTCTTTGAACCTCACTATTCAAATATATATTCACTGTGAGTTAAGTAGTCTTCTTTAGTTGCAATATGCTCACACAAAAGAAGAGGATGGAATCATAGGCTACATCAGTGAAGGACTTATTATTCTACATCAGAATTATCTTTATTCGTGAAGACTTCAAATACTTTCTTAATCTTCAGTTTTACTGTAGTCAGGAAAAGATCCTGTTATTTGCTAAAATTCAAGAAGACAAATGGGAGTTTGTAATTTCTCCCTGAACATATGAAAAAATGGGGGGGTTATTTAATTCAATGAAGTTAGAATATTTCTAGTTTAAAAGAATTCCAAACTTTTCCCTGATAATACGTGTTGTCTGTCAGAGAGGAAGAAAGCCAATTGTTGAGATATATCTTCTACGCATCATTACTGATGTTCAGTTTCGCACCTTGTAGACAGACAGTAGGTTATTAATATCCTGTTATTGATTGATAATTTATTAATGCAATGTGTGAAATATGTACAAGCAGCTGAATATGTGCCACTGGGGAGAATTCACTAGCATATTCACTTGGATGGGGAAAAAAAGTCTCTGCTACAATTTTTTTTTAATTATTTCATGCGCTAATTATTCAATATATAATATGGAAGCATCTCTGCGTATAGTAAACAACAGTCCTCTCTTTCACCGCATCTATCCTCATTTTCTAATCTGCCTCTGCGTCCTTAACAAAGCTGGAACTTGTACACCCATCAGTACACTTGCTCTGTGGGGAAAAGCCATAGGGAAGTGGGAAATTGGACATTCAGTCTGCTCGCACAAGGAAAAGCTGAATGCTATTTTTCCATATCTTTGGACTGTGTTCAAACTGTTCCGGTGCTGCACAGAGGAACAGGCTTCAAATACACGCCTGTAGTTCCTCCTGTGCTGCTGTATGATGAGCATAGGGACTTCAGAAGCTCTGTGAGCAGCTTCCTGCTTGGGCTCAGTGTCATCCCTCAGAACTGGAAGCACCTGATATTTTCAGATAATTAATTTAGTAGAAGTGTTTGAGAACAGGGCATATTGAAATGTCACTACAAGGTTGCTATCATATTTTTGAAGTCTGATATAGAGTAATTGACAGGAAAAAAAATACAAAAGCCAAAAAAACCAAACCCAAACCCTCCAGCGGTTATAATTAGATCATTTTGTGTAATTTATATTGGATTATAATAGTCACCTTCATGTAAATGAGTACATAGGAGGAAAAAAGCACACAATCTTTTTTCCTTTATATTTGCAATATATTATATATTTATTTTATCTTGTGTTGCCTCTGTTTTCTCAGAGTCTTTGTTTAGCAGGAGAACTGATGAAGCCCTGATGCATTCATGGTTGCAAAATGTCTGTCATTATGCTGAAGGACAGAGGAAAACCTAATTGGCAGTTAAAGCATGAACTTTCTATAACTTCAAGTATGGTTCTCAATGACTATTTTGCCCTTAGCGCATCTGCTGACAGTTTCAGCAGATGTTTGAGTATCAGTGAAGTGTGGTCATGACTGTTGACATGCTCAGGCATGTTATTCATGCTGAAAAAACAGCTTTCCAGTACTCCAGAATTGCTATATCTTTGATTCAAAAGCTAGATTAATTTATTTTTAGGAGCTCCACATGGAGCCCCTCTGATTGCTTCAATGTTTGAGTTTATTGTAGGGTATTTGTCTGTAAGTAGGCACTAAGAATAAAACCAAGCAGACAGTACTGCCAATGAGGATGGTTTGGGAAGAGAAATTTATCAGTAGTAACACAGAGCAAGAAAGGAAGAAGAGAAAACTTTGAACATTGTTGCTGGGTAAATTTCAGTGTGTATTGTTACCTAAATTAGCATTATTTTTTTCTGGATTTCAGTTTTCTATAGAGGCTATACAAGTTGTGTTTGGGCCATTTTTCCTTCTGGCTTGTTTTGTTTGTGGTTTTTTTTTTTTTTTTTTTTACTAAAATAAGTGATGAACAGGGTTTCAGTGGTCTAAGAACAAAGCCACTGCCTGTGTGGAGACAGATGAAATATTAATTGGATTACAAGTGCACTTAATTATCATGAACTGAAGGTGTTCAGTTTTCCGATGATCATGGCAGTAGTATGAATATGGACTGAGAGGAAGGTTTTTTCTTGTGCTAAGTAGAAACCTCAAAGAATATGAAAAGGGTGAGTAAAGCTGACTGGAACGTCACTAAAACTTTATGCGTCTCTTGTCCCTCCTGTTTCCTGAAGAACAGTGTTTTTCCTTATAGTGTGAAAGTTTATCTTTCTTTTGTGAAGCGCTTTGCTAATTAAATACCTGTAGCACCTGTGAGACGCTTGCAATATGGGAGGGCAGCGACTTTTGGCACAAGGCAGTAGGAGCAGCCTGTTCCTGGGTTACCATGTTCAAAACTTTCCCCTGAAAAGCTAAGGCATTAAATAGAAAACTACACGGGCAAACTTCAGTAGCCTGACATTTAAATCTGTTTCTAGACAGATTTGAAAACTACTTGTGTCTGTGAAGTTTCAGTGAAGCCAGGAAGGCTCTGAAGAGCTGTAGAAATACAGGCATAAAAGACTTTATTATTCCATTCTTTTCTCCTACTGTCTGCGTCTCTGCGCTACTAGGAGAAAGGTAAGGTAACTGCTCCAAAAGCTTTAAAACACCATAGCTATTTCCTGCAAAGTATTTTCTCCTAGGACCGACTGTTCTCATATTCAATAGGCCCAAACAAACCTTTAATAAAACCAACCACCCATCCACTTTGTTATTTATATTGCAAGGGTCAGGAAGGGGATGAAAAGTTTAGAAGAATGGGAAGTGGAACAAGCCGTCGGTGTGGGAGTGGACCGCAATTTAGAAGTGCAAAACCCAGACCTGGCAAGCCTTCAACATCACAAGGTCCTCGCTTGGCTTGAGAGTGTAGAGAAAACTGCCTGAGAGACCTGGAAGACATGCCTCATGCAAGCTATTTAGTTGTCCATTTAATCTTTAAAAAGAAGAACCTGCTTATGCATTTCTGTTACTTTTGATGTATGAGCAGAGTTCAACAATGCTATACTTTTGTCAAAGACATTTCAACTCCAACGCTTCCGTATCTTCAATTTTCATAATTGATTTGATAACAAAATTACTTATATTAAGTTCATGACAACATTTTTTTGAGAGAAAAAGGCTTCCTTCAACCATCCTCCTCCCCTCATAACTGTATTTTAACTCATATCTCTGAAAGTAGTATCAAATACTTAGGCTATAGGCTTGATCTGATTATCACCTGTACATCAGCAAAGAATCTTTTCAAATACAGTGAATTAAATAGAGCTGTGTGTACTTTAGCATACATGCTTTCAGACCAGTTGAAAAGAAGGATGTTGTGAAGTAGATCTATAGCAAGAGACGAAGTCTAATGAAGACAAAAACCCAAGACCTCTAAGTCTTAAGCAGAGGTCTATAATATCTGCCTAGCCAGATTAGGTCCATGGGCAAAACTAAGTAGCAGGGTGCTGTCATGTAATCCAAGAGTTGATAGTGGTGACAAAAGAAGTAAGAAACAAGCATAAGAAGGCATAAGAAAGGAGAAAGAATTTACCATGTTTGCCTCTAAAATAAGCAAGCTGAAACAGTCAAAACCAGTGTCCTTGTTTCAGCTGGGATAGAGTTAATTTTCTTCTTAGTAGCTGGTACAGTGCTGTGTTTTGGATTTAGTGTGAGAATGATGTTGATAACACGCTGATGTTTTAGTTGTTGCTAAGTAGCGCTTATCTTAAGCCAAGGACTTTTCAGTTTCCCATGCTCTGCCAGCAAGCAGGTGTGCAAGAAGCTGGGAGGGAGCATAGCCGGGGCAGCTGACCTGAACTAGCCAAAGGGGTATTCCATACCATGGAACGTCATGCCCAGTATATAAACAGGGGGGAGTTGGCCAGGAGGGGCAGATCACTGCTTGGACATCGGTCAGCGGGTGGTGAGCAATTGCATTGTGCATCACTTGTCTTTTCTTAGGTGTTATTTCTTTTTTTTGTTGTTGTATTCCTTTTCATTACAATTATTATTATTATTATATTATTATTATTCTTAGTTAGCAATGTATTTTATTTTACTTTAGTTATTAAACTGTTCTTAACTCAAGAGTTTATTTTTTTCCCTCCTCCCCACCTCACTGGGAGCGGGGAGGGGGAAGCAGCTGCGTGGTGATTAGTTGCTGGCTGGGGTTAAACCACAACAACCAGTTTTACCTCATTGCTTTACACCACTGACTTGTAAACAGAGCTTCTGCCTGTTTCCACCAAAATTTTCATAAGGTTTTGTGTAGCTTAGCCTTAAGTAAAGAGAAATAGTTAAAATAATCTCTGACTTTCCAAAACAGAAACGTTTAGGGATAGGTTTTTAAAAGTATGAAGGTACCTAACTCTTACATGTGGTGTTAGGTATCTGGGTACTTATAGATGCCTATTCCAAAACCACATTATTATGAGCTTAAAAGACCTTGAAGCACAAATGCTTCAAATCTAATATCAAATATAATGGTAGAAGAAAATAGAATGAAGAAGAGAATGGAATAGGTAGAATATATGTTATTATAAAATAATGTGTTTGAATATAATGCCCAAACATTTATATTCCCCTTTGTCGCGGTTTAACCCCAGCCAGCAACTAATCACCACACAGCCGCTTCCCCCTCCCCGCTCCCGGTGGGATGGAGAGGAGGCAAAAAAAAAGGTAAAACTCATGGGTTGAGATAAGAACAGTTTTTATTAAACTAAATCCAAAACACAGCACTGCACCAGCTACTAAGAAGAAAATTAACTCTATCCCAGCCAAAACCAGGACACCCCTAAAGAAAGATGTTGATTTTTTTATATCTAAATATGGAAAAAGCCAAAAAAACCCACCCCTCACTATTTTTTAAGTCTAAAAATTTTATGAGGAAATGGCATACATACATTACATACACACAAACATTACTTACATGCATTAAAATGTCAAATAATCCGAAACAGAAGTAGCACTGTTTCAAAACTACTTCTTTTTGTGTAAATCCAGGAGCAATATCTCTATAAAGTGACTCTAGAGCACAATGCAGCATGCTGAAAGCGTTCAAAATTTATCAGCGAACTCCCTTTAGTTATCAAGCTGGAGAACATTTATCCTATTCATTATTGACATCTCCCAGAATTCTTTCTATGGTTTTGTGCAAATAGCTTGTCAGCCTTTTAGCAAATAGGGGTGATTTTCAGTAACATTTTTCAGATTCTTCAAATTGAATTATACATCCAGAGGCAGTCAATCTTTTTACCATTAATTTTACAGAAAAGAAAATCCTTTCGTATTGAAGGCTAGCTCTACAAAGGGGACCTAAGCATTGCAATGCTAACAGAGATCTAACCAAAGTGCTAGAGAGATCCTGCCCACCAGAACTCACAACCCTTGGCTTAGTGTGCAGGATTGTTCTACAATACATGGAAAAATATTAAGTGCCTTTGGGTACTGGGGGAATTTTAGTACTGGAAACTCCTGTAACTGTGAAGAAGTGGATGAGCAAAGGTTGTGAGGTCTAAACTGTGGTTGTCACAATCTACATTGTGAATTTACAAACGTCTAAATTTTGGCATTGAACATGACAACACTAAGAAGGCACACCATGGCCGTAGCCCTGTGTGTGTTTTGGCAACTTCTAGCTTTTGTTTTTTCTCTTCAAATTCAAATCTGTTAAAACATTGACTTCAAAGTAGCTTCAAAAAAAGTGTCTATGATTTTAATGACAGTTATAGACTGTTAACCTGATTTTAGTAACTCATTAAAATGTGAGATATATTACCATTTGGTTGGTAAATAAATACTGGAAAAAGTCTTTATTAGGCCTTTGACCTCTCTTTTCTTGCCTATTGAGAGTCTGGAAAGAAGACCTAAACAGATGAAGATTACAGCAATATATGAAATCTTTACATCATAGCAACACCAAAGCTGGGAATAGCGCTGTAGCATGGAGCCTTACTTAAGCATGGAGAGCAGAGCTGCTGCCCTGCAACAGGTTGATCCAGCACAGACAGCAGAATCACTAGAGGGATGGCATCTTGCATACACCAATCTTTTATTGCTACTGACTGAGACACACTCAGAAAAGATTTAAGGTTTTGATCAGCCTAGATTATGTGGGGCGTAAAATTACTTCCCTTCCAGTACTTAGAAGTTCAGGACTCATCTGCTGTTAGAAAAGTCAATAAAAGTGTGAAAATTGAAGTGTGCTGAATGAAGTGCTATGCAATGCATTTAGTTTGGCATATCGTATTGTAAAGAAAACTCTGAGGTTCTGCAAATGGAAAAAGGTGAGTTTCTAGAATTACAGATCAACTTGCAATGATTTAATACTTCCCTTAAGAGAACACTTATTATTATAGAAGGTTGGATTGGGGGAAAATGCCTTACAAATCCATTGAGGGTTTGCATATGGATTTATTATGAAATGTCAGCTAACAACTACTTTTTTCTATGGCAAACCCACCTCATTATCAAACTGTTTATGTCATCATCTAGTTTTCAGTTGTCTTAAAGAAAGAATGCACATATAGCTGTGAGCTGATGGTCAATAAGTGATCATTTTTTCACTGGCTTTTATATATCTAAATAAGGACAGAGATGACAAAGACAGTTTTGTTTTCATGATTTTACTTCTTCTGAATCTTCTGCTGAAGTTCTACTATTCTGTGTTTTCTTTGGAGTGAAGGAACAAAACAACTGATGCCTTATGTCCCAGTCTCATTGTTCAGCTGCAGGAAATACTCCCACTTTCTTCAGCAGGATTTCAACCTGCAAGCATGATGCAGAATGGAATTCCACAGGTTTTATATTGAGTGCTTTATTAAAACTGGAGCCATATTTTCCTGTAGCTACTACCTCTCTCTTCAGTTGCTAAGAGTTGTGAGTCTAAGACCAGGAAGGCAGGGGTAGAAGCGTACGCAAAGATATGTCAGGCAGTAAGTCCATTGTGGTCAAGAGATGAAAGAGGCTATCAAGGATAGACCACTAATTTCAAAAGACACCTTTCTACTAAGCAGAAGTCCTCAATAGACAGAAGTTGCTGAAGAACGCTATTGCTGCCTCTGTGGCAAATTCAAGTTTTGGCAGAGCTGTTGCTGGGGCACAGATATGCAAAACCCAGCATCTTTACAGTGAGAAAATTTTTCATAGTCCATCTCTTGGGAATAACAACTAATTGCTCTAAATTTATGAAGGAGGAGACAGGGGAGGACTGTGGTATTATTTATTGTAAAGGTATTGGATATAACTGTATAAAAGCCAATCTTCTGCCATGAAACCAGGTATTATGTCAGCTACTCATTTGCTTATGTGGTGAATTGTGAGTGCTGCTCTTATCATTGAATTGCTCATAGAAAAATGGAAAAAAGCCCCACCTGCTCTCCATCATCAAGCCCACAGATATTATTGGCAGGCTGATATGGTAGAAATTTGTTTTGTGTTCAGAGTGATAGTAATGAAAAGGGTCATCAATATAGCTAATATTACCATTGATTTAAATTTTTTTTTTTTACTTGCAGTATTGCTTTGCTGTGACCTTTCTCTCTTGTACAGTGCATTATCTCTTCCCCACTTTTAAGAAATTAAAATATACATCCCTCAATCTGTGCCTTGAAACAGTCAATAGCTGCTGAAGGAATGTTTTTAACTTTGGGCTTTAACTTTGGGCTATGGCAGGTTATGTCATTAAAATATACTTTAAGCTGTGGAATAATCTAGAAAAGTGTAGGGGTTTTAAATGTTTATAATAAATTGATGTATTATCATCTATGTGATGAAGCAGTAGTTTGAATAGAATAAAACTCAGTCACTAATTTTGTGTTTATATAAATTCCTTTTTGAGGCTTTATATTGAATTAATCAATTCAAAATCACATTACCCAGATACCTCAAAACTTTAAATATATTGACATTTTTTCTCTGAGCTTTATAGAGTAGTCTTAATTCTACTTTGAATCAATAATCTGACTGTGATCTTGTTCATTAGTTAAACTCTGTAAGGGCAATATCCTGGCCTCACTGAAGTCCATGGCAAAACTCCTATTGATTAAAATGAGGCTGGCAGTTCAGCCTTATTATTTTTCAAGATTTAAAGACATACATCTTATAGAACTTTTAAAGAATAATTATAAATTTTCTCTTTATTTTTTCGTATGTGAAATATATAGGAAGAAAATTGCCATTTAACAGTCATAGTATTTGCAAAAACATGCACAAACTACCTTAGTCGCAAAAATAGAGTAGGTCACAAATTTATGGTAGAGAATAAATTACATGATACTGTGCAGTTCTCAAGTTCAGCAAGTATTATAAATCAGTTCTTAATCAAAGATACTAAGCAGTTAGTGTTAATTACTGTACTCAAATTAGAATGCAGATGAAGATACAATACTATATTATTTAAAATACAGTTTTAATATGGGCAATGCTGCAATGAAATTGCTTTCAGAGCTGGGAATATGTTGATGTTAAGATAAAATTGCTCAGAATCATCTGAGAGTTGATTCTGGCTATTCGTCATGCTCTTTCTGAAAAAAGTTGTAGTCGATCAAACATGGCTGTACTGTATGGTGCAAGGAAAAGCACAGATGTGCTAGGCAGGTTTTCAACGTCATTCCAGTTTTGGTTGCTGTAAACTATAAAGCTTTAACTATTAGTCTTCATCTGAATAACTTGTATATTTGTTTTTAAAGAGATATGGTTTTTAAAAGAAGAAATATATGATTTAGATGTCTGAGTAGTTTGATCTTAAGGTATAGGAATAGCAAAATGTCTTTTAGGTCTTGCAACCCAAAGCCAAGTTGCTATATTTGACATTTACATCCTCCCCATTCAGATTTGCTCTGGGGTAGGAGCAGCAACTCTTTGACTAGCATGGGTAGGTCTTGGCTGTCTAATTTACAGCTGCTTCAACATGAAATCTTAGTAGTGGCGTTATGCATGTCAGGTCAGCAGTAATAAGGCTTTCAAGGTATTATCTTTGAAAGGCTGGAAGGCTACGATGTAATTTACAGACTTTTTATATTGTTCTTCTCTACATTGTGTTGAAGATTTTTTTCATTGCTCATAATCATTTTGAAGAATGAGATCTTAGCCACACGTTTATAAAACTCTATGTTCGTGTGAGGAATTGGAGGGCAAGAAAAGGGCAAAAGAGCCAACAGGTCTATTTTATGAAACCTTATACTGTTTCATAAATTCTATTAGGAGCTAGGATCTAATTCAGCCCCCATCGAATTTAGGGCCACCTCAGAGATACTCATGACAAATTATGTAACTTTGAATGTCCCATTACTGCATCAAGGGATTAATGGGAAACAGTGCTTCTTGAGGGAGGCCCTTCTTTGTGGCAGTGTAATGTGAAGTGATGCCACAGAGCCTATTTGCCAACTTTATGCAATGCAAGGCTTGCTTTCCTGCTGGGGTAAGTCCCAGAAAGCTGGCTAAACTGTCTTAATAGTCCCTTTTCTGTCATCAGAGTCTTGTGAAAGGGTATAGCAAAGGTGGAAAAGTGCTGTCTTGCGCTTATGACACATAACATAGCATTTCTCTCTTTTTTTTTTTCCCTCCCTAATGAATTCAAAAAATGCTTAGACGAGAAGATGGTTCCTCAGATAATCCTGACTTTCCTTTCTGTCCTTATTAAGACTATATATTTATTAAAAAAGTACATCTGTACCTTCCCTAGTCTAATTATTCTCAAAACCTTAGTTCTATTTGAACAGGTTATTTCTGAAGAATGTAAATTGTATTGCTGACATACAAAGACATTTGCTTAAGAGACATGCCTGTTAGTCACACTAACCTACAAATCAAACCTTTGAAACCAAGCTGCATCAAGATGTATATTTCTGTTACTGAGTCCATGCCTGAGTTTATTCATAAGCTTATACCTAATATGGGAGAAAAAGAAAATGTTCTTTTTATGGTGCAATTTCATGAGAAGAAGTTACTTGCAGGTTTTCTTTACATTCACTAAGCCGGTATTGTGGATGTTCTGACATCCTAAAGGTCATTTAAAATATCTTTCTCTAGATTTATACAAGCTGTATGAAAAAAAAAAAGAAAAGCATTAGGAAAAATAAGACCTCAACACAGTATTTGAAAGTTTATGATTCATTACAGTTTGTATATTTTTGTTTAATTCCCTTGGAGATTTTGGTTTGTATGGTTTTTCAAAATAAGAAATGACATTTGAGGAAAAAGAAAGAAAGAGAGAGACCAGCCTCTGTGCAAGAAATCTATTATAATTCCTTTTTTCTCTCTTCTCCCTGTGTGGTTCACAGAGATGGAAAAAAAGTTATTGATCCAAGCAAAAGATCAATAGGCAGAGCCATTCACAATTAGACATTCTGTAGAAAATAACTTGAATCAAATTAACCTGGAGCACTTGATGCAGTTTTGCCTGGTAACCTTGCTCTCAAGCATGTTTTAAGTTTAATAAATTATATTTATGTGGTAAAAAAAGGTGTCTTGAGAACTGTTAAGATATACTCTCTAGGTTGCACTGTAAACCCCTTTGTAATCACTTATCGGTATAGATTTTATGCTTTGAGATTATAGGGCTTTATTTCAAAAGACCATGGTCATACTGCTTTTATTAGTTTTACTTCTAAAGGTCATGTCACAGTTGTCAAAAATAAGCATAGATCTTAGTATTAATATTTTAAAAGTATATTTAAAATACAATGTCAGCAAAGCTGATATTGTTACTCTCCCTATGGTAATTTAAGGTTGGGGAGCTTTACTGATTAAACCCTTCATTTTAATTTTAAACATTTGCATTTAAAAGGTAACTTCTTTGACTGGTGATAAATGAGGCATTGGTTATATTTAATAACTCTTATGCATTGTGGTGTCACAGCAGACCCAAAAGATAGTACAAGCTGTCACATTTAGGATGATAGATTTTACAAAACTGTGTTGCATAAAGATGAACCCTTTTGTGCTACCTTGCAAGGTTGCCATGGTGACAGAGCACTGCTTCATGGGAATTTCACTTTTCTGGTAATATGTTAGATACTGAACCCAAAGCTGCTTCTTTAGATTGTTCTTAAATCTCACTTTTAATATGATATCTTTTTGTAAAGACTTATGATTCATCTTTTGTATGTTTATTTTCTCAGAAATATCTCCTATAACGCTGTCATAGCTAAAGTACTAAACATGTTAACTTACCAAATATGCTGAGCATAGTAGACAGTCTAAAGATTTTGTTATTTTGTGTTCCATGCCATTGCTCAATTTTATAAATATTTAGGATATGTTTTGCAATTCTGTACTTTCTCTGAACTATAAAAAGAAAGATCTCAGGTATTTATAGCCTATGGAAATATTTTTATCATGGGAAAACATTACAGACAATATGCTGTAGACAGATAAATCCTGTCAATTTTTTTAAAAATTATTTTGTTAGCAAAATGAATTTACATCTTAGATGTATGGAAAACAGTTACAAAATTGGTTTTAGGTCTGCAAATAAAACCATAATTGTTTGTGGAGTTATCACGCATTTCTCTGTAATATGTGATGCATTTTTATTATCCTGTATAAGTAAGAAATCATATGGGAACTTCAGTAGATTCTGACATTCATAAGCCAGTCATTTTCTTTATCTTTACAAATAGAAATGACTGACATGGAAATCCTTACTCCCTGCCTTAAGCACATATTTCTGAATGTTTGGCTGTGGATTGTTCACTGTGCTGAATCAGCCAGAACTATAATATTCTCAAGATACAGCCAACTCCTTGACATATGGCAGAAAATATATACACTAATGTAAGTCATACCATTTGGTACCCAGTTGGAGCTCCCTAGCTATGCTAATGAAATTCATGCAACAGGAATATTTTTCTGGAGGAAAGATCTCTTGCTGTTTTCAAATGAAAACAGATAAAATAAAATGCTTTCCCGAGGAAAGTGTTGGAAATTGTTCTGCACATTCTTTTGCCCCGTTCATATTGAATGTTCCCCCAGAGTGCTGCAATATTTGTTCGGAGCATCTAGGAGAGAGACTGGCAAACATTTCACAAATGACTGAGCCAACTGAGAGCGGGTTCTGGAAGATGTGAGAGCCTCTTCCTGCATGCCTCTGCGTGGAGAAAGATGGCACTGTGCTCAGTGTGCTAATTAAACAGGCTTTCCTTTCGCTCTTGACTCCCATTTGAAGTAATCTTGGAACAAAGAGAGATTGAAAAGGCCAGAAAAGGAATGTCTTAGGAGGAATGGAATGAAATAAGGGAAGACTTTTTCTTCTCCCTTACTTGCAAAAATTTAGACAAATGTAGTGGAGAAAAATCCCTTCCTTTTAAGGTTAGTGTTTAAACCCATCTACAACCTGTCCCGCTGCCAGTGAAATCCTCCACTGAATGTAAACTTGCATGCTGTCCTAATTTTGCTAAACTTTGCACTGATAAGATTTACATGAACCCTTTGTGCTTGCTGTCTTTCTCCCTAAAATTAAGTAGCTTTTCAAATGTTTGCATCATGTTGCTTACATGAAGAATTAAAAGCTGTTCATCAGGCAACATGCTCAATATCCTCATTTTTTTCTTCTGATCTTCTAATTACTGACTAGAGTTTGTAAATGAAGAGCAAGAACTTTTAAAAATGTTTCTTCACTTGAGTGTGAGAGTTTTTGTTTTGTTTTGTTACTTTTGTTAAGAGCTACTAGATGTCAGAATGTGCTCTGACCTCATCACAGTTTAAACTGATTTTCCTGTTCCCCAAATAGCAGGAGTTGTTCTTAATCATTTTCTAAGAAGCAAATTTAAACTAAAATTTCAGAAGTAATTATCTTTTTATGGAATATGTTAAACTAGCAGTACTTTTGTTTTCATGTATTGTAAATAACTTAGGCTTCAACATTTTGCTCCAGAATATCACTATCTTTAAAAATGTAATAAGATTTCAGTAAATTGTCTATAAAATTTGTAATGAATAATAGAGTTCATTACTATACTTAAAATCACTTCTTCATTATCGACAGTGCTACCAGAGGGTAAGGGGACAAACTGGTAAGGAAGGCTTCGAAAAAGCCTGCCACTCCTATTACTGTGCTTATTCTAAATGATGGTGATAATTCCCCACTTTATGTAAATATTCATCTATAGATAGAACCTCATGTTCTGAAATACCTGTTCATTAAGAGAGAACTTTGTCCTTCTGGCAGTCTCCTAAAATATTGATAACATCTTTCTCTCTTAAAGAGGGAATGTTCAACATAGGCAATGCATATGACTTTTTATCTACTGCAGTAGATAAAAGAAGATCAGAAGGCTCAGCTCCTGAGCCGCTGCCTTAATCACAATATAAATTCAGACAATATTTTGGATAACAAGCCAGGCATCATCAGCAGAAAATCTTCTGTTGCTATTGGCACCTCAGTTCTGTCTGATAAAGAATGATTATATAGGGAAATGTACAATACTGCAAACCAAAGAGAGAAGATAGAAATGATTTTTAATAATCAGCAATTCCTTACTGTCATAAATTATTCCCAACTTGATTTTTTTAACAGAAGCATTTTTTCACATAAATGAATAGTAGAAAAATCACTTTCACTTCAGAAACGAGCTATACACAGGAATCCTGCAGTATTATCACTCCAAATAAAGTGCAATGACCCTTAGTATGCAAAAAGTTAAATGCTCCAATAACACTTACATTTTTGTATATTTGCTGTGCTGCCTCACTAAAGTGTGCACAAGAGTTCTCCCCTTCTTGCCTCCCTCCCTGTAATAAGGATGTTGTACTCTTCAAAAAAGATTACTTTCTTCACCCTCTGCCTGACAAGGTGCATACCAATTTCATTTCAAAATTTTACAATAAGCTGATCTTTCACTTTGAACATGCTGACAGGTATCTTGTGGCAGGAATGTAGCAGGATACTGCTAGATACTTCTCATAAGTAGCACTAAATTGTAGGACTCTCTAATTGCACTTTAAGAACTCTGTACTATTGATGCATTTATTTATTCAGGTACAACACTTAATAGTGGAGCTCAAGAAACTCACATGAGCACCATCATGGCTGAAGCTTTGCATAGGGAAGAAAAAAGCTGAGAATCAAGAATCAGATTTAGATAGCATTCTCTGTAAATTAATGTTTTCTTCATGTATGTATCTGAGCATGGCTCAGTAATAAAGCAAACCAGCACCTCACAGGAGAAAGAATTGTGTCCTCTCTCGCATATAACCTTACAATAAGATCAGAACAATGAAGTTGAGCCAGAGAGGAGATGACTTGTAAATTTGTCTGGGACATATAATTATTTTATAGTACCTTTTGAAGTTGTTGGGTTTTGATTTTGATCTGAAGTGAGAAGTTTGACAGATATTACTAAGTCATTGATAAAGTGCTCTGAAAAGTTATTGTATATTAATAGAAATATTAGAAAAGCAAATGAAAATACTGCTCAAATTATTTCCATTTTTTAATGGGGCTGGATGCTTATATACTCCTGTGCAAAAAGGAGTCCAAAATAATAACCCTTTAAAAATAGAGTCATCTTAATAGTCATTAAAAAGCTTCATGAACCAGATCTTTAAGTCGATGGTTTCGTTTGTTTTTTTGAGAATCTGTTACTTGCAGGATAACAGCTCCAGCTTTACCAGTGTGCATTGGTTAAGGATCTGATCTTTTTTCGCCCTGTTGCCATTGTTAGCATCTCTACTCCACACTGAAGACAACTAGACTAAGGGTGATCAATCTCAACTTCTGCTGTAAATTGCATTGTAAGAACTTTGTGATTTGTTTTGTCATTTATTTAAATGCAGCGCTTACAGTGGAGCTAAGAATCTCACATGAGCACTCTAATGGTAGAAGTTTGTGTAGACAACACATACATGTCTTTGGCTTCTGTCATCTAAATACTTTTTTGCTTTGTTGGCTCCTTGTTAATGGGCATTTGAACAAAGATATAATGCTTTGGGTATGTTAGAGAGAACCCTGTAAACCTTACCACCTTGCTCCATTGAGCTTTGTTTAAATTAGGTAGGTTCTCTAAGTGCTGACACATTTTTGGAGGTCATGAGAAGTAGGCCAAGGAAACCAACTGAAAGAGTTTTGCTGCTTCTTTACTAAGTAACGTACTGACTTCAGAGCTGCTTTTCTTACCTTTAGGAATCAGCATATCATAGGTCCATAACAGAGCAACAAGATTTAAAAATCTTTATATTTGCTTTGTGCCTTTGTGATCAAAATATAATTCCTACTCTGTGGGAAATTCTGGGGTTTAAAAACTTTTTTTCATAGCATAGAAACTGGGTTTTCAGAACTTTCTGTGAAGTGACACATTTTTGTCAATGTTGGCTATTACTGCAATAGAGTTGATGTGAGAGTCATTGAATCATAATCAAATAAGGTTATACAGCTACAAATCTGGATGCAATCTGGAGTCTTCTTGGGCCACATGCTCAATTTGAGCATCACATGTGCTGCAGGGACTTACCTCATCACATTTCATTGTAGAATTGGCTTCTACATTTGTAAAATGTACCCTGGCCAGACAAATTTGCTAGTACACTTGTAAATGCAGTATAATATGATATATGTTAGACATTTTTTAGAGGTATATGACAACATTTTTTCTGGGAGACTCTGTTTTCTTGATTGGACTTTAAAAATAAGCCAAGTATGCTGTAGTCAAGAATAAGTCACCTACATATCCACTATGGGTAGGTAAGAGAGAGACTCTTGAGAAGTCACTGAAAGTGTATGCAAAACTTACTCATGAGGCTTCATTTAAGGGTGTTTGAGATTGTGAACCAGAACATGCAGTGGGTAACAGAGAGTTGTATTCTGACCCAGTTTAACACTGACCCACCATTCAAGGGTGATGAAAGATGGAACGATAGACTATTCCTAAACTGTTTCATTAAGTTAGCCTTCAAGGGAAGAAACATAACTTTCTAATCTAGTATTCTTTCCTCCTCCTCAAAAAATGCTTATTTACTTTTGTTATGATACTTTTTCTGCATTGTTTTATTAAAGTATTTATATTAAATTTTATAATTTTTAGTTATACGTAATTATATTAGTATATATTTATTTATATTTCATTATTATTCATAATAACTGAGAGAATGTAAACATTATAAATTTGTAATCTCTCTCTTCGTGAATATGAGAAGATGTATACCTTCTTTCCTATGGTGGAAAAAGTATATGAACCTTTTGACCCTCATCTGCAAATGTCAGAGATGTTGTGAGACAGCAGTCATATTTCCACAGTATTAAATACTCTTTCTAAGCACTAAATATATGTGTGCTGTAATATATTTAGGATACTGTTGGATTGAGTTTGTATTGGTAGAACACAATAACAAAAGCAGTAGATAAATGTGACCCGGCCTCTCATTTTATGGCAAGCAAGAATTTCCACCTAACTACAACCAATATTCAAGTGTCCTCTGATTGCTTGTAACTGCTGGTGCAGATACATTGAGCTTTTTTTCCAGGAACAACATGCTCTTTATTTCCCACCTTGGTAACCCTGAAAATCAGAGCAAAGACCTTCTCTTTCTCCTTTCCTCCAAATCAAATCAAACTCAAGCATGCAAGGACAAAATAAAAAAAGCAGTCAGTTTTCCAAGATCTTTATGGCCCGAAATAATTAATCTAGTGTATGTTATAATTACATCTAGCTACAAAAATAGAAAGTAATACCATGCTATTTTTTCCCAGTGTCAAAAATGCATTGAGGTCATTACACATTCTTTCAAGGAAAGGTCTATGTTACTTCTTCACTATCTGGAACATAGCTGTGCTGATTTCTTGGCAGGTGTTTTGATTGGTTCCTGTTAAAAAAAAAAAAGATAATGTAATACGATCCTATGATTTGAAAAAATTTTTAGTATCATAGATTTTTTATGTTATGTGCTAAGATGATGAAGGAAACTTGCAGACTTTTCCTGTTAGCTTAACCAACAGATGCTATAGCCAGCTGCCAAGCTACTTCTAATAAAAAGGATTTGAATTGACCATGACATCTGAGTACATTATTCAGCTATGTCTAAAACACTGTTTGCATTAACATCTACCTTAGTAAAAAAATCATAGCTTTTACTTTATTTCTTAGTATACATTTGGATCTAAAAGGATATTTTTTCATTTCTAGTCTATGGACTAAATTACTATTTTGATGAAGCAATTCACAAATACTTTTATAGGACAGCTGGGATATTTGGCATGTTCCCTTCTGACAGTTCTTAAGAAATGTGTACTGCTACCCAAGATTTTACATCTTTTGAGGTCTTTTTAGGATCAGGCAGTTGCAGACAGACAAGGTGTTGGTGTGGAATTCCACCCAGTACTGAACTATCTCCTTTCTTTCCCTGTGGCACAACAATATTACAATATTCTCTTTTTCTCAATAAATATTTATCCATCCTAATTTGGACTTTTGCTAAGACAGCTATATGTATAGTGTTGTATGATATTATTTCAAGTCATGCATATTTTATTTATATCTTTCCTGACTTGAAGATCCACAGCCATATGTTTCAGCCATATATCAGCAGGGCTGAGCATCTGTTCTCTAAAAAGATAAAGTAGTTTTGGGGAAGCTGCAAGTGATAAAACCATCTTCAAATCCAAATTCTATACATCTTGAATGACCGGCACATTTACTGAGTGTAACTGACAGCAGAATTTGGTCTTCTTACTTCCTTGCTTAAAACTTCCACGTTAGCTAGCAAGATGGGAATGAATCTCATCCCAGATATGGTCCTACATTTTAAGAAAGCATGTTAGAGTTAATGCAGTGGTCCAGGCCTAAGTAAGCTCTAGCTACGACTTTGTCTCTCACAGAGCCATTCGGTTGTCACTTAGAGTCTGAGTAATTTCAGGGCTATGCAGCCAAACCTTAATGTCATTGGATTACTGTTTCTTAAAACTGTACCCAAAACATCACTGTGAGCTATTATCACAATAAGTTTTATTATTATGAAAGTAAAATGGTGGAAATGGAGCTTATTATAACCACATAAAGAAGCATTATGTGCTCTATTAGTCCCTCCTCTGGGATACATAGGTATCCCAGGCTAGGACTTGGCTCAAGACGGGAGGAAGAAGTAGCCATGACCACCTCTCCCACACAAGTGTGTGGAAAAGTGCAGGGCCAGAAAGGAAGCTGAAATCCCATACACCATCACTCTAAGTGAGAAGGAAGTTGTAAAAAAAAAAAAATAAATATTCTCTAAGACATCATGATTTAGTCCCTATTCAACTGGTCGGAGTGTACAGTCAAGTATTCCCACTCTGGATTTGTCATCCTACAATAAAGATGGCTTTTGCAGACATGAGCCAGGCAGTTTCTATAAAATTTGGTTCTGCCTTAATATAAAGCTACTTTAATAAACCTTTCCTTTCTAAGTGCAGTATTTGATTGTATGTATGTGTATTTTTATTTGCTTCAATTATTTGTGGGAAATTAATGCGTTCCTCAGATTTTTTTACTAATGCTAAAGGTATATTCTGGAGAAAAGCCTGTACATCAGGGTTAATATTTGTCTCATTTACTGAACTTTGAAGCCACTCCCTTTCATGAAAGATATTGTCAGTTCAGCATCATTTTTTCATAGCCTGTTGTAAATCTTTGATGACTAGTTCTCCAGGGAGAGAGAGAATAGAAATCATTTAAGACAACATACTGTATTGTATTCTTCAAACAGACTGACTTTTGCAAAAGCAGAACTCAAACAACACAGGAGATATGAACCACACAGTACAGCGGTTTGTCAGATGATGTGTTAAAGGAAAAGTGTTCATTGTCTGAGTTGTATATTTTCTAGATTATACAGTTAAAGAATTTTTCAGTTTAGGCCTTCAGAATATTGGGGTAGCTCTTTCAATGCATTCTAAAACATTAATTTGGCCACCTTCTCAAATTTCCCCAAGTTTATTCTTAGCACTTTTTGGTTCAGATGAGCCTACATGTGTATTAAATACACAAAGACCTCCATATTTGAGTATTGGTTTTGTAATATTAATTATCCAACCCAGATGGCCATAACTATTGCAAGAACTCAGCATCACGGTTAAAGTAACTAGACCGCTTGAATCTATTGACATTGGACTTCTAAACTGGTTCTGCTACACATTGTGAATTTACTGGAGCAAATATGAATGCTTCTCTTATGGATGAGAAATGTGAAGCCAGTAATAAAGTTATAATTTCAAAGTGGGAATTTTGCAGATTTATCTCAGAGTTTTCACAGATCTATCTAAAAATTCATCTATCCTGTTAAATAATTATCTATTTCATTTTCTGTCTAAGGTTTGCATTTTAGGGGGGGGAAAAGAAGCACTTGATTTTTTTAATAAAATGTCACAAATTTCATTTACAATGTTGTTGTGACTCAGATGTGTAGCTACTGAGACCCAGATCAAAAAAGAATGAAAAGATGAGAAGTGTTGCCTAAAGTTTGGGCATGCTCAGATCCCAAAGAGAAATTTCACACACTAAGTTATATCTAGAAATGGAAGTCAGGGCAGATCATATGTGGAGTGGCATGCGAGAGGCCGCTACACTCAAGCTAGCCAAAAATAAATGCATAAAAGAGGAATAGATGGGAAATTCCACACTCTACAAAGTTTAAGTGACCTGCTATAGTACAGGATTAGGCTCCAATGAGAAATCTTTAAAATCTGTAACAGCTTTCTTGTTTTAGGCATAGAAGTTATCTTTTTTTTTCCTTCTTTTTTTCTTCTTCTTTTTTTTTTTTTAATTTTTGGTATATTCTAGTAGCATTTTCTCGGGAACTAGGATATCAACTTCAATGCACTGCTAACTAGCAGGACACAGTATCTCTGCATCTCAGGTGCAGGGGTACTTAATTTATGGACCTCAGAGTGGTCCATAAGCTCTTTCAGGTTAGTTAACTGTTCATGATTTGCCATGGAATTGAGTGGTAAGAGTCTTTTTTGCTAATTTAGTTCTAAGACATGATTCTATGCTAAGTATTTAAAAGTCAATTTTGATTCTTGATCAGAGTGAAACTCATGAGATTTCAAACTGATTTCTGAGCTCTTCATTTTAGTCCTTTGTCTTCTAAGCTCTGGGGTTCGGTTTTCCAGCTTTGTTCATTAGACTTCAACATCTATTGTTTGTAATGAGAGTTGAGATCATTATACACCACAATCAGGAGAATCAAGATTCCCATTGGCCAGAGTGGTCAATTTGTGACTTTTGAGCTGTGCTCTAGTGTAGATTTGGTTTGAGCATGGCTCCTATGCCAGGCTTTGTAACACAGCTGAGTACAGGGCTGCGCTGGGGAAAGCTGGTGGGTGACCTGCACATCGCTCCGCCTGCCAAAGGAAGGAGGCCAGCAGGGAACGGAGGAGGCAGATAGTGCCCTGGGTTTCTGTGGCAGGCCTGTCTTCATCCAAAACAGATCAGAGGGACTGTTGAAAACTCTTGTCATCTCCTAAATGGGAACTATTTCCTTAGCTTCATTTCCCACATTTCTACAATATGCATGTGTTGTGTAAAAAAAAGATACTAAAGCTATATAGCTCCTCATCAGAACCATTTTTCTATATGCAATTTGTAATGTCAAGAAAGTTGGCCACTGGAGGACTTCAAGTACTAGGTGTCATCACCAGTTAAAGCACTGTTAATTGCGACTGAACTTACATGTACACCCAAAATTAGGGTATTGTCACTCCCTGTCAAAAGCAACTGGTTTCCAAAGGCAGGTCCACAATGCAATGTCCAAAAAGTGAACAGAAGTTAAAGAGTTTGTGCTGAAAAATAAGGATTCTTGTAACAAAAGACATACATACCTGTATGTACTTTTGCGTAGTGTTATGGTCACAGGTCTGTTTTCTTGAATTTAACTGTGCTTTGGTTACTCTGAGTTCAATAAAAGAGAATAAGAGAATATTAAATGGAGCATGTTCTTACTTTAGCAGATAATTTGAACAGTCTCTGGGGTTTCTTTCATGATAAGGAGATATGCTTTTTCTTTAATCCAATGAGTCCAATGTCTTGATGTAAATTATAGCCTTATAATTCAATAATAAAAGAACTATTAAAGTAACATAAAATCCTGAAAGACTGATTTAATACTGGAACTGTTCACAAATTAATTTGATCCTACCTCTATCCCTTTTTCCCTGAATTTTCAGAGAGGTATCCAAACTATTTTCACTGAAAATGTTACTGGACTTCATTCATGAGGGCTCTTCAGAATTGGAGTATCTTATTCTTTGCTGAATGTATTGTGGGCAGAAACAAATAAGGGATTTTTTGAGAAGAGGGATGTGCAAAAAAATATTCTCTTTACTTGAAGAGTTTTGCCTGTTTGTTTTAAACCAGTTTCCCCTCTGATTTAAGGACTTCTTAAGGACACTATTTATCCCTTTTTACAACTTACCTGATAAAATGACTTTTAAAAATACAGCTCCTTGTCTCATATAATTAATGATCTATAATGTAAGAATTGAAACAGGAATCTGGATTGAAAAGTAAGTTCAAGTAGCTATGATACAAAGATGTTAATGTTCTTTTGCTCATTGGTATTTCAAACAGAGATTCATGCTTAAATACCTTCTGAAGATTTAAGCAAGGGACCATTTGACTCTGCTTACAAAATTGTCTGGGTATATCTACATTGTGAAAAAGATCAGAAAATACCAAGCTATTATATCAGGATGATAAGCAAAATACCATATAGAGATACTGGCACGGTTCCCAGAAACAACAGGCCCAGACTAAAAACACCCCGCTTTTCTGGAAAAAGCTTACCTAGTTTAGACACAAGAAATCACTGATGCAGATAGTTCCTTCCCATTCTTGACAAAATAATTCGCTTTCATCTCAAGGAGCAGATGGGAGATACATATATACCCTACATGTTTCACAGTTCGTAAAGGTTTTAAAAGAATTATACTGTGGTGTTATCAGCTACGTTTTCCAAGACCAGAATTCCTGTTTCCTATGTGTGTATTTTACCTCTCATTATGAGGATTTAACGTATGCCCAGAAAGTCAACACCGTTAATCCTCTTCTGGTTCTCATGCAGACTTTTCTGACAGCTTAAAAACTGCTTTTTCCTCCAGATTAGTAACTTTTGATGAAAACTCTTGCATTTGCATCATGCATACGCAAAGTAATTCCAGAAGTAATCTTCAAAAAAAGCATGCTTCATATTAACAATTGCGCATTGATGATGAAGGTAAAATTTTATACCACTGCAGCAATTCTAAAGCACAGAATTTGTTCTGATCACGCACTAGTCAAGACTTACAGCACATAACTCTGGGATATAAGAGTGAAGAAGAAATATTAAAAATAAAAAAGGTATAAAACTGGGACAGAATTAGTATTGAATCTGTCACCCTACCAATACTAGGCATAGCCTTCAGGCTACCAGCAAAATCTGTATCAGATATGAAATTATTGATCAATTGAAATTATTTATTGATGAAAACTGTTCATGTCTGCTTTCAAAATCTTCAGAAGTTCTGAGTGTAGGAAAAGACTATTGCTGAAGTCAGTGTTATCCATGTGCCTCTGCTGAGGTCAGGGACTAGCTGTAGGGTGTCAGAAAAACCAGAGCATAGCGAAGGTTCTGCTCCTCATTTTTAACATGAAAAATAGAAACTGCTTGTTTTTCTTCTCTTTAATGAAGTTAGTTATTCAGTACAGATGCCCTGGTCACCTCTTGAATGCTGATATGCCGTCCTCCATCCCCAAATATACATGCATTTTTACTGCCTCAGAAATCTTCCAATTGTAAAGGCTGTCTAGATCCAGCTGCTATGAATCCTCAGTGCTTCTACAAAAACTCATGAAATGCAGCTTTCCTGAACTGCATAACTGTTCAACACTCACTAACCTCTCCAATCATTTGTCTATCTATTACAATTTCAGTAAGAACTGTTTCCCACTGTGTGTTTTTACAGTGACCAGAATAGCTTTGAGATGTTAAATGCCAGTATTACAAAAATGACAATTAGTTTATCAAATAGCTTTTACTTCCAATATTCCCAATATCTTTTGCTTGCTTTCTCAAGCTTATTTACAAATGTGGTACATCAATGTTATTTTTAAGGTAAGTTAATATGAGAAAAGATAAAACAAATTACTCTTTCCTCTTGAAGATATTATCGGTCTTAATTTTTTTGTCCTTTAGACCACAATTTCAGCCTTTTAACCTCAGAGTAGAAAATAAATGTTATAAGATAATTTGTGTTCTGCAGACAGGAAGGTGTGATAATCTATAACTGGCTTTGGACTTTTTTTAATGGCCTCTTTGTTGAACTCTGAGGACATGGTTCATTGAGAAGAGGCCAAATGTTAGTAAAAGAGTAGGACTTCATGTTGCTTGAAAACAAAGATTAAATGATCATCAGCAGAGAAAAAAAAGAATTTTTTTTTTTTTTAAAACAGAAAAAAACTTTTTTTCTTCTTTAGGAAAAACAAGGTTGCTTTGTTTTTTGAACTTACTATAATGTTCAGATTGAGAGAAGAGTATAAATACCACAAGGAAAAGCAAACACTTCAGCTGCAAAGCAGGCTTGTACCTTTTTTAATAATTATGATGTCAGCTGGAGTCGCTGGGTCTGCCCCAATTCACTCTAGCCAACTGCCAAGTCATAAATATATTAGAGCTTTTTTGGCTTCTATTACAACTTCATTGACCTTTATCTCAACAAAAAACTTTTTTTAACTAAGGGTTTTTTTACTTTCCAATTAGACATGTTTGGCAGTTCTCCCTTGATATATGTTTGTGGCACTACAAGTTGGTTTTTTATTTCTTTTAGATATAAAAACAGTGTAAAACTCTGCCAGCTGCTCAAATGGAAAATGAAGATTCCGTTTACAGAAATGTTAAATTGAGATGACCATTAACATGAGACAATCAGCCTTCATAAAATATGGTATATCTCTCTTCCCTAAGGGAAAGTGAATGAGCTATAGTGGTCAATTATCTCTTCATAATGACTGATTCATTGGTTGTTGACATTTAATTAGATGTACAGAAGAAAAGCTGCAGTAAAAAGTACACACACAGCAATAATTAGGTTCACTTCATTCTAAAAACAAGACTTAATTGAATTTTAACCTTGGTTTTTTCCTTTAATATATGAACTTAATGTAAATTTGTATTAGTAAGTTTCACCGTATCACAGCTACATTGTCCCTTTTACTAATCACCATTCTACAGCAGAAACAATCAGTGATTTTTTCTTCATCTTTCTTGTATTTCTTTTTAGTCTAAAATTACAGTACATTACAAGTTAGAGGAAGAAAACAATAAGTTTTCTGGATTTCAGTTCTATAAAACAATGTAACTTAATCTTTTCTCACAAAACATAGCAACTGCAAATCTCTGTACAATCTATTAAGTAGATATTAAGCTACTCTTGTACGCAGATCAAGTTTGTTAATTTGAGTTTTAAACTGCAAATAATAAGCACATGTATCTATTAAATCTTATGTTTTAGTCAACCTTAGTTGCCTTAGATCTTATACTTGGTTTTTACCAAGTTGCTGACCTTCTACATTTTGTTGGCTTCAGCTGATGATGGATTTGTTTATAACCTTTATAAAATCAAGTCACAATTTTATATAAAAGCTTGTTATCTTTACTATTATAGTACTGGAAAAATAACCACAGGTTAAAGGTCCCACTGAGACAGATAAAAAATGTACCAATTAACAGTGAGATTGTCCTGACCTGATCAATTTTTTTTCTAAAGCCTCATTTAAAAAGAAAAGATTTTTTTCTGTATAATTAGATATGAGGAAGTCCCTACTTCTTTAATTAGCCAAGTGGTAAACATATCAGAAATAATTTTAGTCCTATTTTCATATTGTGCCAAGACTATCTGAAGTCCCGCAAGCAAACTGCATGGAGCATACAACACTCTGCCTCTCTGTGAGCTACCCATGCTACTCACAGACCCTCAGAGATATTCCACAAGAGATACTACCCACATGGCACTGGCTCGCCTTTACAAAGCTCGGTGCCCATTTTCTCTTAAGAGGACTGGCATTTCAAGATGAGAGGAAACATGTCTGGCACATCCAAAAAGGCTTTGCCACTAGTACCCTCTGCAGTCACTGACTGAGGAAGAAGTTCTGTTGAAGTGGAGCTTACTGCATTCTCCCACATGAAGTAGACGATGCACCTAAAGTATTTTTTTATTATTATTATGTGATTATGGCTATTCCAGTGCTTTTTTTCTGGGTTAAAAAATGTTGCATCACTACCTAGCAAGACTGGCCTGAACAAGGCACGCAAATTGAATAGATAATAGTAGGTGCAAAGAGGTCCCTTAATAAAATCAGGAAAATAACATTTTCTTTTAACGCGCAGGATTTTGATGCCAGTAGTATCACGTAAGAAGTCTATCTTGCAGGTCTAAACAAATACATTTATTATATTTCCACATGCTGAATGTTAATTTATTTTCTTTAATGTTCTGAGCACCTGAGCCAATCTGCTCTATAGTCCCACTGTGAAAACAGCACAGCTTGGAAGAGGCAATGGGAGGACGAAAGCAACCTGTTCGTTTTCCCACTGATGTAGCTTTGCAGCATCAGGCTTTTTTCATGCTTTTTAAAAGATTAGGTTCTAAATGTCTGTAATCTTCTCTTTCTTAATCCAAGTCATTTCTACCTAGAATCTGTCCAGAGGCCATCTGAAAAGTGGGTTGAAATTGTTCTTGAAGCTGGAACTTTGAAAATGAACAAATTAACTCTGTAATCATTGCAAACAATTTATCATAGTGGCGGACTGCAATGATCCTCAAAGTGTGTGCATTATACCTCTTTCTTTAAATCCCATCCTTTTAATTAGGATCACGATAATGATGTCATGAGTTAAAAATACAAATAAGTGAAATAATTTCTTAGAACAGGAATAGAAATGCATGCTAAAATTGATGTTCACAAAACAAACTCTAGGGAAGGACTGATGTGTTACAGGGACAGATTTGCCAATCAATAAGGGTATGCATGGAAGAAATCTCAGTTGTATCATAAACAGTAAAAAATGACAGAGGATGTGGTTAATTATTATAACGTAGAAAGAATGTCTTAGTGACTTGAATACTGTTGGGACATGATTTCTCAATTAAGTACACTCCTCAGGTTGCTTCATTGTCACTTTGAAATGTCATTAGTTTTAAACAAAGTATTAATTATTGAAGGATAATAATTTGATCAACAAGGTCTGGAAGATAATGCCTAAACCCAGGAAGGTTCTTCCCTTCGCACAAATCTGTCCAGTTGCCTAACGCATCTTTGGGAACTACTGTTAGTCTGTACCCGAGTCATGCAGTTGTAGAGGTTAACCTTCAGCAACCCTAAACAGTAAAGTACCCATTCAGGAAAAAGACTTTTATCCAATATCCAGAATTTATACAACTCTGACAGTCTTTTGTGAAATTAAAGATAAAAATCCAGAGGATCATTTAAAAATATGTGTAAGGCAATAATGTTTGAAACTGATCAGACACTGTTTTGTTAATTCATAAAATACCAAAAGTAATATTGATCAGGTTACAAGGAAATTTTTTAGAGAAAAGCAAAACTAAGCACACCAGAAATACTGGTAATTTTAGTTCAGACCAGCAAAAATGTGTGTTTTTCTCTTTACGTTACCATTTATATAAATACTTTGTATAGTCTGAAATGGAATATAGAATTTGAAAATAAATAGGCATTTTTCTAATGGATATTTCTTATTTTGGGTAATATGTAATTTTAAAGCTGTATCTTGGTGAAAATGTTATCATCAACAGGGCTTACTCGAAATTCTTTTCCATTTAGTGTCAAATACATACACAGTATCATGGCAATTTGGGATAAAACCAAATGAAAATGTGAAATTTCCCATAGGACAGAAATCTGATTTTGTTCATCTCTGGTGAGAAGATCTTGCTTTCCCCCCCCCCCCCCCCCCCCTTTTTTTTTTTTTTTTTGGTGATAAATATGGCGATATTCCCTAAACAAGTTCTAGATTTCCAAATGGAATACTAACTAGCAGGTTGAAAACAATGTTTCCAAGACAAATCCTGTTAGAAGTGATTTTTTTTTCTAGAAAGAAATGCAAAAAGATTGTTTTAGGTAGAGCAAGGTATTTTGTAAAACATTATTTTTTTAACTAGCTGATGTTCATGGTAGAGGACATAACTTTTAGATAATATATGATGTGTATTCTTCTGCGGTGTCATGCTCACTGGATCAATCTGCAAAGTGAAAATTACATTTTTGTCTGGTCAATTCAGCTTACTAAGGAAATGAAAGGTTAAGTATCTGTTATGCTTTTAAAGATGAAATAAACAGGTATCATCTGTCTCACCTGAGGGTATGTGACAAAGTAATATTCCAAAAGATAATGAATAAAAATGTTACTGAAATTTGCCTGCTTTTTTGTACTTTTATTATCTGTTCTCATTCAGAACACAAAATACTATAAACTGGTCAAAAGAGGTGATTGCCAGTCAAAAGAGGTGATTGTCCCACTGTATTCAGCATTGGTGCGGCCTCACCTTGAACACTGTGTGCAGTTCTGGGCCCCACAAGTTAAGAAGGATGTGAAGGTCCTTGGATGCATCCAGAGGAGGGCAACGAAGCTGGTGAAAGGGCTGGAAGGAACATCCTATGAGGAGCGGCTAAGGACTTTGGGCTTGGCTAGTTTGGAGAAAAGGAGGCTGAGGGGTGACCTCATTGCTCTCTACAGCTTTCTGAGGAGGGCAAGTGGAGAGGGAGGTGCTGAGCTCTTCTCCCTGGTATCCAGTGACAGGACGCATGGGAATGGTTCAAAGCTGTGCCAGGGGAGGTTTAGACTGGACATTAGGAAGCATTTCTTTACGGAGAGGGTGGTCAAACAGGTGGAACAGGCTTCCTAGAGAGGTGGTGGATGCCCCAAGCCTGTCAGTGTTTAAGAGGCATTTGGACAATGCCCTTAACAACATGCTTTAACTTTTGGTCAGCCCTGAAGTGGTCAGGCAGTTGGACTAGATGATCGTTGTAGGTCCCTTCCAACTGAAATAGTCTAGTCTAGTCTAGTCTGTTCTATTCTAAACAATAGAAAATTCAAAATCTGATCTGCTTTCATTATTCCATCATTGTACAGAAATGTAAATCAACATTTACATGTTGATGTAACAACATATTACATCATGTTGTAACACGTTATAATCAGGTAAATTATTTTCTTGATTTTAAAAAAATGTTTTGGGTAGATTTAAGGTGAGTTCTGAATACAAGGCAAGTAATGCATTAGCTTCTGCTAATTGGGGAAACATGAACATGAGTTACTTACATACTAACTCATCAACAGTCAGCTAGCATTCACTGCTGGAAAATTAAATCCTTGCAATGAAATACTTGCATCAGATTGCATCATTTTATGGGAGGTGAGATTATAGAGATGACACAGAAAAAAAATGTAGCTATTGACAAAAAAGATCATGATTGACTTTATGATGATTCTATGATTGTACTGTTCCTTTTCTTCAATATTTTTGTGACTATAACAAAACAGCTGTTGAAAAAGCAGGATAAAATGTGACAACATTACAGGTAGTTGCTGTCCTCCTTAGTTGACTTTATTTCATCAGAATGTACATCTTCGTTATAATGTAGTTAGTAAAATACAAATGTATTGAAAAAACAGTACAACAGTGTTGGCAAACAGCTTAGCAAAAATACAGTTATCCATACTGCCTTCTTCCAGCCTGTTTAAAACCATAGTCTGATACCCTGTACCTGGAGACAAAATATTAGATGCTTAGCAGTCAGTCAATTCTCCTCTTCTAGATGTCATACAGAATAACCAAGTCAGACAAAAGCCTAGTGAAAGAAACACTGAGCAGCTAGTTCAGACAGATTGAAACAAAATAAATCGCTTGCACATGCCATGGCATTTTTAAAACTAATACTGACATAGCCACAAACTGGTAAGTCTAATGCTATAATAATGCTACCTCAACTCCTTAGCCTTCTTTTTTCTGTATTTTACTTCTTTTCTGCTATAATGTGGTGCTCAGGGTAGCTCAGTGTATTTCAGGAATCTGGATTTTTTCCCTCGATTTCAGTCTTTTGAGGAAATCCACACTGGCAAGAAGGGCTGCATGTATGCATCTTTTTGCAAGAAGTGCCTGGAATTCATCACCAGTCTTCAATACACACATTTGCTGAAGAAACCAGCGAGTTCTTCAGTTTGTTTTGCATTTTTAAAAGACAGTTCACAGATGATATAATATGGAGAAAGGCATGCCACTGATTTAAGGAATCACAGAAAATAGGCAGAATTTTTATGTGGTAACAGCACGTCGGCTGGAACCAAATATAGCTTTGATATAATTACTGGTTCCATTTATTCCTCTGAATGAAGCTCTATCATTTAGGTGATGTTGACCAGCTAAATGTATAATTACTGTAATCGATCAGGATGTTAAAAAATTTAAAAATGTCTTCTCCATGTATACATTTGGAGTATGTTTTTTCATATTGTGTAATTACCATTAGTGGGTCCAAGCAGGCTCCTCAGATTATGTACAAATAAATTCTCTTAGAAAAATTTACAAACAGATGAAATTAATGCCCTCATTTTAAATAGGTACAGACTACTAGCAAAATCTGTACCCCGATTAATCACAGTTTTTGCTGAGCAAACTCAGTTCTGAACAGCTTGAGGGAGTGGTTAGAAATCAGAGGATGGGTCAGAACAACAGAGACCTGGGCAAGCCATGCCTCTGCCTCACCTGGGAAAGGAGATCTAGTACAAGGCACGGAGTGGTGGCAGGTACCTGTGAGGAGCCACAGCAGCAGACAGGTTTCTGTGCATCAGGCTAGGGGACAGGCGGGCATGACAAGTCTCCTACCACAGTCCCCAATCCAACGTGCAGGTGCTGCGTCTCAGCTTTACAGTCTGAGTCAGGCAGTCTGCATCGGTTTCTGTCCATGTGCTGATACCTGTATACTGTGTGTCTTTTATTTAAAGCTACCTTAGATGTGTTTATGTTGCTTTCCAGTTGCTGCTGTGATGGTTGCATAGCTGTGGAAAAGAAAAAAGGGGGAAAATATGGGGGGAAAAGAGGGAGGGAGGGAAGGAGGGAGGGAAGGAGGCAGAGAGGGAGGGAGCAAGGGAGGGAGTGAGGGAGGGAGCGAGGGAGGGAAGGCAAGGGAAGGGAGAGACGTATGGAAGGACAGAGAGAAGGAGAGCTTATATGTCGATATCTTAATATTGATCTTACTGATCTCCTCCTGGGATACTGAAAAACAGCTAGAACAAGATCTTAAAGGACAGATCGCATAGCATAACTCTGCTGAAAATCTGTTCTTATTTCTCTGATTCAGCCTTTGCCCAATATGTGTTGTTCTGAGAAGTCATGGACTGCAGTTTAACTTACATATAGTTCCCCACTCATTGTGTCATGAACATGCATTTCCAAATGTTTTTTGAAGAAGCTGCGACCAACACAAGTTTGAACCTAAAATTAAGATGTAACCACTGAATATTCATTCATATTTCTGGCCACAAATAGCTATATTGGTATAGTGGATTCATAGTCAGTCATTGTCACGGGTAAAAGTCAGGGGATGATCTTCAAAATTCACGTGTGCAATCAAAATGGCCTCAAAACAGATGTGATTTTTCAGGCCTGGGAGGAGTTTTTAGTGATACTTAGATGAAAAGTTGTACATTCCCTAAATGATCTGAGGCCTTTTCCTAAGAATGTTGTCCAGAGAAGTTGCCTCCAGCTAAGGGAAAGGATGACCAGAAAAACAGACTAGCAAAAGAATTTTTGCAGCAGCATTGAACAAATAAGAGGGGGATGATGCGTATGTGTAAAGTTCAGAAGAAAAGTCTTCTTTTAGGGGTGGCCAGAGACATCAAGCATATGATATTTTGAATCATTAAAATGACATATTTTTCTTGTCTCTACTCAAAACTGCAAGGCCAGTTCATTCAGTTCAGTGCAACATGCAAAGTTGAGACCATAACAGGACAGTTTCTATTAAAGTGGCTGTCTTGATGTTATATTTTTCAGAATAATTAAGGAGAAGAACAGCTTGTGTGGTAGCAAGCTCAAGTAAATGGTGTAAACATGTTTTCTGTAATTGAATCTTATTAGCTTTAATTCATATTCTCCATAATTAAGTAATTCTTTTTTATAATGTTGTGGTATCAGTCAAAATCATCTATTTTTAATGAGTGTCAAAGCAAAATGAATCTAAAACTGTGTTTATATAACTTGGCAAATAATTTGATTTTATTTTGTTTCAGGGTTTTTTTCCTTTTTTTGTTTTTGAAGAGGATTTATTTTGACTGGAAAATATTAGTTTGAAATAAAGACTCTTGCTTTGACATGAGTTTGAGTGACTTTTCTGACTACAAGGGAACTTGCAGTCATGCAACATGCACTGAAAACTTTTGAAGGTGCTAAAAGTAATCGTTATCTGAACTGGAGACATCATGCTTGAATTCTTCCATAAAAAATCCAGATCAGATTGCTTTTTTACAAAGTCGACATTTGTCTTTTACTCTCCCCATTTTCTGTCCTCCATCTCAGCCTTTGTTTAAAATAAAAATCATCCTAGCCATTAAATCCACTGAAACAACCTGTATCACCATACTTCAGAGTTCATGACTCTAAAGCTAGAAACAGTAGAGTCAGTTAGATGCCTTAGCTTTGCATTAAAGGCATTAGATTTGCAAAAGCCGCTTGTCAATAACCAAAACCTTTCTTTGGGATATATGACAACTTTTGACTGGGAACCAGTCCAAGAAAGAACAGTCTTTGTTCACTATTAAGTAAATAATAATCAGATTACAGCATTCTCTCGATACTTGCTTATGAACTCTGAACGTAGGACTCAGCTGAGATTTGGGGTAAATTTCTCATCCTGCCTCAGTAAAGCCAAGGACTTGAACATCAACCGCCTCATGTAGGATGTGGAGTAAATCTTGCATGTATCGGAGCTGCTCTACTTTCCAGTCCCCTGCAAAGTCCAGTGGCTGCTTTTCACTGAAGCACTGACTGCGTGCATTTCAGTACTTCTGAAATAGAACATCATAAAATTTCACTTACAATTCCATTTCATGTCTTAGCCTTTCATAATTTATATGGGATGATCTATATTTTTAACTGTAAACTCTATTTTAAAAATCTACTTTTAGGTGGAGACTTGAAATTTGCTTTTTTTAGCCAATTCTAATCTCCACTTTTTTTTTTTTCTTAAAACAATGAAGAAGGAGCTCAGCTGAAAATGTGGTGAGAAATTTTGAACATCTACACAAATTATTGTGAATGACATTTTTGCATGGGTCTCCAAAAGCAGAGAGCTTGGCTAGATGACATGGAGCATAAAAATCACTGCCCTGAAACCTTTTTGACATGGTATATTACCATATGGAAATGCTGGAATTTAACATGTTTTGCAATGGCAGGCAATTCTTCATTAATACGCCTACAAAGGAGCAGTGCATACTGAACATTCTGGCTTGCTGACAGGGCTATATTAATACGAAATAAGAGTCTTGAGATAATTACAGTTTTGTGCCTGGAACAGAGAAGTGTGTGAAATAGATATTTACTTAGATAGCCAAAGAAGAAATAATTTTCTCCTTTAAATGTATATTTAATCCTAATAAATGGACAGCCAGTCTATTTAAGATGGTCTGCTATACTTTAATTACATACAGTATTTAGAATGTGTAATTGGGCTCTTGCCAGTGTAGAAACATATTTTCTGTTGTTACAAGACGGAGGTTTTGAAAGGAATATGTAAAGACTTAAATTAGCAATGGAAAAAGTTGCAAAAGTTTCTACATGGAAAACTTTATCTCAAGAAATCATCAGTAAATATCTTAACTTTTTTTTTTTAATTAGGAGGAAAAAAAACCCACAAAAATTTAAATATAGAGATGGAAGAAAAGAGTAGGCAACCTTGCTATAAAATCAGTGGAGTTAATGTTGGCAGGAAGTTCTTGATTCTTTTCCCTTTTAATTATGGGATACATTTTCTCATTAGGCTTCTCTATTTAAAGCTAACTATAATTGGCTTACATATTAAAAATAACAGTGAGAAACACAGATTAGGATGCATGTTTGTATGGATGAGTACTTGAGAACTGAAGCTCTTGCAGAAAGTAACTCAAAGAAGGGAATAATTGACCCTCCTTTGTTACAGGTGAGGATGAAAAACACTTAATTTCTTCTTCTCATAGAGAGTCTGAACAAAAATCCTCTCTCTAGCTAAGCATACCTAGGTATTGCTAGGGTCAGAGGACTGTGGTATGGAATAAAGCTGTTTACTTGAGTTGTTTTACTGCTGGAAATGGCCATTGATTTTTGGGCTTTGGTTCTAAGGGGACTTGCGGGAGGCTGGTGCGATCTGCCTTCTGCCCTGTACTCTGCAGGACATCTTCCCAGCCCTGCGCGCAGCCCTTTCAGTTTCTCACTGCCTGAGTACTTTCTTTCTAGTTGCCGATAAGCCCTTGGCTTTAACCAGCTACCTTATGGTCCCTTCTCTGCAACCTCTGCTTAATATCTTGGCAGTCTGTGCCCAACACATCATCACTCTTCTGTGATCTTGCTGTCACTCACTGATTCTCTGGGTGGTGGACACCATTGCTAAGTGGGCATGAACAGGATGTATTTTAGAGGTATGCCTGGGACAAGACAGTCTGGTGACTTGACCAGGACGTCCTAAAGGTGCCACTGCCCTGCCACACACCCTCTCTAGAGCGTGTCTTTCTGGACTATTGCTGTGGGGGTTGTTTGTTTCTTTTTTCCATCTGTCATATAAAAAAAAAGAAGTAACTCCAAGAAAAATCCTGTATTGCACCAACAACTTGCTGAGAGGACCAGGAAGATTTTTAAGGTGCCTAAATCCTAATGGGTGCCTAAAATCTCATTCCTTTCAATGCTAGGTAGGTGCCTAAGTAGGAGTAATGCTATTGGATATCTTTGTAACTCAGTCTCTCCTTGTTTAAATATAGGAAATTGTCAATGGTGTAGCAGCAACCTTTCTTTATAAAATGAGCTGTTTGCATTCAGTCTCATAATAGCAGTCTGCTTGTATTGATTTGTTTATGTAAGTTACTATATTTGTGTTGCTTTGCAGTATTTATTTAAATTGTGTTTCCTTTGAGTATGATGGGTAGTACTGGTTTGAGCACAGTTGTGAAACCACTTATTCTAACTTTATTTCCTCCATAAAAATTGTTTTTCACTCATTCGACCACCCACATGGAACTTCTTGCCCAGGGAAATAATTCACTGTGATTACCAAGTTTTTCTTTAAAAAAATAAATATTTATGAGTAGATAAGAATATACAGGCATTGCCTATACATTTTTTTATATAAAGACTTCCAAACCCTCAAATTTGTTTCAGAAATAATGAAAGATTTCAAGAAGCAACCATAGTGTTTTCCAGGAACATCACTCACAAAGTCCAAGCACTTAGCAGCAATAACGTCTAGTTAGGATGTCCTAATTCTCACACAATCTGCAAACTGAATATATAATTTGTATGCATAAAGAAACATACTTAATCACAACAATCTAAATCAGCAATGAGTCACAGTTAAAAGTATAATTGCAGTTTTGATTTTAGTATCAAAATATTCATAGTTTTTATTACGTGACAAGTATCTGATGACAGCTATTTAGATCAGAAGTTCCCTGTCTGTTCAGAATAATGCTGTATAGGTAGCCTTTTTTTTTTTTTAGTCTAGGGAAAATAGAAGAATATTGATCACTTGCCCAATTGTGTTATTAAATTCACATTTCAAATCAATAAATTCATGTGTGTATGTATATTTGCTTTGGTTTTTAGATTGGTCTGTTTTTAGAATAGCAAAATTGTGTCAGACCACATATCTTTATACTTTATGTATGTCAGATGAACATCAGTTGTTTTATAGAGCAGGTGGAGGGGTAATGCAGATATAGGTAGTAACAAAATCAGTGTAATGGGACGAGCGGCTGCAACCTTTTATTCAATAAAAACACACCTATTGGACACTGCTGCAGAGATATAGTGTATAAAACAACTTAAATATCAGCTTCAACCCCTTAACCCTAACAGTGTATTTATTAATCACAGAAATAGGTATTTTAAACCACAAATGACCTATTGCTGGCCACATTCTTTTTTAATAATTGCATTGATCTACATTTCAAAATCATTTCCTGATTGTTTGTGGATGCCTAGTCTGATATACCTTAATCCCGGTTGTCAGGAACATGAAGTCACTGCAGGTCTCTGTAAAACTAAGGGGGAAATGAGGCAAAAAATGAGCACCTATATTATATATAACAGCTATACTGAGCTGTTAATGTTAACCCCAACATTAATATTTCAGCCAGTTCCCTATGTATGTTTGTAATTTTTACAAAAATTGCATTGGATCCTGAGCTCTCTGCTGCACTCCATAGGCTTGGATTCTTCAAACATGGTCAGCACAGGGTTTTTCTAAAAGGTTTGAACATATGGAAAGCTTACAGAGGTGACTCTTAATCTGCTTTTACACTAGGTGATAGCAGGAAACATTACATTCTCAGACAATCTCAATTAATGTGTAAAATTTCACACAATATGTTGAAATAGATAGACAGAAGACCAGAATGAATGAATGAAATATGAATGATTTAGATGGCCAGATCTCTAAATATGGAAAAGTTCACCTGAGAAATACATTAAATCGAAGAGAAGAGGTAAAGACTGGAACCAGAACTGTAAATTAACCGTATCTTTCTGGCACCATACAGACTTCAGGTATTATTTTCATTAATTGAACAGCTTTGCATCTGACCATCAAGCCCCTGAACTTCTATAACTGGTTATGCTCTGAAGAGCCCTAATGAACTGGGGCTAAGATTTTGTGTAATGCTTTTGTATTTTGTAATGTACAATGCAGTAACTAAATAATTGTTTTCATTTTAGAAAACAAAGGGTGTTTCATACCTAGTAACTTGAAAGCTTAAATACTTCATGGAATTGTGATTTATTTATCTACAAATGCTTAGCTGTAGGTAACTGACAAAAAAAGCTGATGAAAACAGAGCTGTACTCTAGCAGAGAATCATTACAACAACCAGTTAAAAACCTCAAGGCCAAGAGGCTCATTTCAGTTTCACTTCATGTTGTATAAGGGTTACCGCCAGGTTTGTTGTCTTGTTTTGTCTTTTTAAATTCTATTAAAGTATCAGTCCCTTGACATTCAGTTCTTTCCAGGTAACTTTTTTTCCTCTCCACTAAACTTTTGAGTGTAGCTCCACTACAGTTTTAAGTTTAGTTTTCCACTGAGTTTCCTTGTTTTTTCCAGAGAGGTTTCCATCAGACTGCGTATTCAGTAAAATTAATAGGTTTTTAGGACACTGGAAAACAAGCATCCGTAAAGAAGTTGTGAGGGGGTGTTTTTTGTTTTGTTTTGTTTTGTTGTTAAATAAGATATAATTTGCCAGCCCAAAATGAGATGTTAAGTCTGCTATAAGAAGTATCAGCCTAACCACACTGAATTCTTGAAAGGTATGACCTTTTGGAATCAACTTTGTAGAAGTGTATCCTCCAAGACCAGGGCAATGCATTGATCCCCATGGTTCCCTATCCCAAAGAAGAACAGACTAATCTGAAAAGGACGTGAAGAGAACCCAGCTTGATTAGGTTTGTTACAAGACTAATCACTGAACAGTGGCAGGGATGCAAGAATTGGGAATGCCACAATTCATTATTCATAACACACATCCCTTTACTTAATAAATCTTGAATACAAACATTACAAGCAAACCCTGCTCTCCTTCAGCTGGCTGGCTTCCAGGGCCATTCTGTTGTACCTCAGAATGCATGTTTGTCAAGAGACTAATTTAAAGATTTTCTGATTAGTTTTACAGTAGTAGGTATGCCCTATTACTAGGCAGCAATTTTCTGATGATACACATAGACTTTTAAAATTTCAGTGGCCTCCTGCCCTGTTAGGCTAACGGAAGGATAGAAAGGGTCACCTTTGAATCTGGGAAGTCCATACTAAACTGAAAGTTAAAATGCTTGTGGCTCTAATGTACTCTAAATTAGAGAATAAAACAAAATTTTTGCTTAATGCTGTTTTGAAATCCTTATTGCTAATCAGCCACTTTTCCATGGGGGAAAAAAAAAAAATCTGTAAATGTTTCTTCCTCTTTATAAGAGGAGAGAACTGGAACGTTTTTAAAGTCTGAGAAGCTGTCCTGCGATAAAAACTGCCATTAGCGCTTTCACACCTGATTGCAAGCCACTGAAGTCAATGCTGTTCTACTGACAAAGCAGTGTCAGCCTCAGTTCAGGATTTAACTCTGGCCTTTCAGAGCTGCCGTCCTGGAAGTGTGGAGAAGTTAAATAAGAACCACTGACTCTCTTCCAAGTTTCCTGGGTTTTCAATGAAAGATTTCTCATGCTGCTGTAGCTGATGAAGAGAATCTTGTGTGCTTCATCTTTTGCCATGATTCCTGCAAGCTTGAATGATTTCTGTATTTATGAAGGTAGCTTGCTTTCTGTATTTATCAGGTCCATTCACAGCTGCCAAGAAGAGTGCCAGCTTGGGGCTGCAAAGTTTTCTTACTCTGTTTGCATCTGTAAATACAATCCATATTAAGACTATCAACTAATTTGTAGCTGCTCTGGCAGGCGGTAATGACTTCTTTGGACATTGTTGATAGGAAGTAGAGTGAAGCAACCAAAGCTGAGCGAGATGAAAATCTTCACATCCCACTGATGACTTGAGTGATGGTATGCTGCCAGTATTTGAATTAGACTTCTCTCAAATATATTCATCTTTGTTGTCAACAAAGGTAAAATTATGGATAAGACATGCTTCCTTGTCTCCAATTTCCACTCTGTCTCACAGCTTTATCCCTTTATTCTGGGCAAGGTTCTGTCCATCAGTTTCATATGCCCCATTCAAAAATCAGTCTATAACCTACTGCTAGATCAGGGTTTTTCTCTCTGGTTACTCAGGAAATGTCTCTAAGTGTTTTGATGAGGTGAAGTTTTGTATTTTTAGGGATCAGCTGCTTCTCAGCGGCAGCATTGCCCTCTGGTGGATGCATGATTCTCAATGTGGGGAAAGGGGGCTTTCCTGCGCATAGTCTCTGCGGCCCAGGGAAAACAGACCACCTTCGTGTTGGGGACTGACACTTTTTACGTGATTTGGATTGTTTTTCTAATTTGGATGTAACATGGCTTCTCTCAGAAACAGTACTTCATATTCCAGTTTCAAGTGTTGTGAATATGAATGCATGCCAAGAATCGAAAGTTTGTCTCAATGTTTTCTTTTTTTCCCCCATATACTGTTAGCACTTTCAGCTCCTACCTGATTTGGCTTCTAAACCCTTACGTACAAGAAAGAAAAAAGTACATGGATTGTCCCTTTTTTTTTAATTACACCCAAATCTCTGTGAGTTAAGAGGGTGGATAAAATATTAAAGCTACGCTGCAGACTCTATTACAAGAATCTTACAAAATCCAAACTTGCATGATCTTTCCCCCAACTAGTGTTCATGTAAAATGTATGCCATTAGTGACCACTACCTTAAGTGGAGTCTTATGGTAGATGGTAACACTTTCAAAAAGTGTAAGAAATCTTCAGCATACAAGGAGAGTAAGTACTATAAGCAAATGTCTTAGATAATACATGGATAAATTGAGCATGAGGGGAAAACACTTTCCAAAAGACAAAAAACCTCTTTGATGGCGCCATTAAAAATACTTCTAAAATGTACTTAATTCAAACTTCCTATTTCTAGCTGAGCTAGAAATGCTATAGTCTGAGCCCAAATAACACTCAAGAGATATAATGAAGTTGGTTACCAAAAGAGATGTAAAATAAATCATAAAAAAAAAGGACTCCGGGACTGAAGGCTTTGGAAATGGAATGTAGTTTTCTATGCAACTCAATAATTAGGCTACAGCTGATGATGATAATAAGTCTCTGATGGCTTTTTAAGTTTCCTGCATATATATCCAGTTTAAATGAGAGACCAGACCTTTGGCTGGGGTTTTAAAAGTAGTGAATGATTGAGAGACCTTTGGAGCCCAACTCCTATTTACATACATTCTGTTGATTTAAAGTTTACAATTTGTCATAGTACTTAGTGCTTTAGTTTCCCTCTGGTATTAATTTCAGTTACTTTCAGCATGTATTTCTTCTTTCTGGCTGACACTAGAAGAATATAATTGAATTATCATTTTTCATCAACTCCTGGGATACTGGGCAATATTCTATGCCTAATATTTTGTCCTGAGAATAGTAACAAGAACATGAATACACAGCAATCGAAATAGTCCATTTAAAGACTGCTCATTTGTGAGCCTTCCAGCAACTATGTTGTTTGCACACATAAGAACCTTTTAGTCTGGGGGTTTTCTTCAGACCACTTCTTTGGATCCTTCATTTTTGTGTTAAGAGAGTTTGTTGTTGTTCTTTTATAATTCCATGGAAGAATGGTGTATTAAAAGCTGAGTCATCATTATTTGATGTTAAAAAAAAAAAAAATGAGGAGGATATTAAGATATATGAAGGATTTAATCATTAAAAAAATTCTTTAGTAGTCCTATTATATGGCTGTCCAGTGAAAACATATGATACTTTCAATCTGGAAAGGACTGTGGAACTATTTCAAAGTATGAAAACAATGAGACTGCACAGACACCATAAATAACATCTCATTTTAAACATCTTAAAGTTTGTATGTTTCTTTTATGTGCTAGGGGTTTAACTATATAAATTTTAAATAATAGAAAGGGGCAAACTAAGCTGCAGCTGGGAGAGATTTGCACAAGATGTTTTCAGATGGTCTTTTTATCCCCCCCATAAACTCAAGCTATAACAAGTACAATTAATAGTTAAAATTCTTCTTTTTTGCCTTTGCTGCTATCATTCATTATTGTTTTAAAAAATGCAAATACTGAGAAGAGAGTTTGGACCAATATCAATAGCAAGCTCACTATTGAAAAAATATTTCTGTATCAGTAATAAGTAGCTAGAAACATGATACCAGTGCCAGTGAAGAAAATTCTAGCTTTGATTGCTGTATTTCTAGCTAAAATCTGAAAATCTCTTTATGAAAATCACAGTGTCTGTGCTTTGGATGCTTTTAGATGATTTAGATAGGGAAAATGATTGCTATTTGAATGGAGGGGGAGATTACAGTCAGAGATAAATTCCCTTTAAATCTGAAAGGAATGATCTTAAGAAACAGAACTAATCTACTCTCATGTAACAATTTTTAATGAGACAATGTTGAAATATCAAATATCTAAAACAAATTTGGATCCCAACAACACACAAGCTGAAATTTCTTGTTGCCTCATCTATTCCTTTTCAGAGATAATTCTAAGCGTGTGTAATAATAGACTTAAAACCATAATGATAGTATTAACTGTTTTCCATTACACATTTTGTTCCCATTTGATTTTTTTTTTCCTCGCTCCTAATGATTATGGGATGTTTTCAGATTTCTTTGCAAATACATTATAATTTTTTACCTAACAGATACACTTTTTATTTAGAGTGCTTGGTTCTAAGTCTCTTTTTCTATCTCTCTCTTTTATTAGCCATATTTGGAATAAAAAGCATGAAAGCATTATCTCCCTATTTCTCATAGAAGATTAATTGGAGTTGGGAGCAGTTTGCAATGAAGCTTGTTTTTCAAAACTGCTCGTATTCATAAACCATCTGCCAGTTCCTCCTTAATTTACCAAAGCTTCTAGGACAATCTTTACCTTTTACGGAAACTCAAGGAAAAACAATGCTGAGAAGTTTTGATCTGGCAAGAAAATTGAAACAAAAACCTCCATGATTTTCTCCACAATATAAAAAAATCTATGAAATTAGAATAGTATTTAGGCAAAGGTGTTTTTGCCAGTTTTATTATTTGTTCCATATCTATTTGAAATGGAATCTTGTTTACATGTTTCCAATGAAAGAAAAATTCAGCCGTGAGTATATGGATTTTTGCCTATGTCCTACTTACTCTGTTTTATTTTTTTGTTTTCCCTACCATATTTTTTTTTTTCTAACTACTTTGCAGTTCAGTTTAGCCCTGAATATGATTATTCCAGGGTGGAAAGGGGAAGGGAAGTTATCTAGTAGCAGACAGCAAATTTTGGAAGAGCCTTCTTAAATAATCTGCAACAGAAGTGAACCACCTCTAGCATATGCCAAGGTAAATGCAACAGGATTCTGTGTATGGAAAAAGGTGCATCCACAAGTATTGTTAATTAATTTAAGTAGTTTTTAATGGCCTCACTTGCTTTTTTCACTTTTTCAAAATGTCATATAAATTAATGTGCCTCCTATTTCAGTTAAAATAAACTTTACCTTCTTTGATCTGTTCTGCCCATCCTCAACTTACACACCCCTTCAATCACTTCTAATCAGTGCAGTTCTTTATGAGCTGTTGCTTTCAATCTTGTAAAATACATCCCATGAGAGCACTTCTATCAGTGCATTGTTTCCTGGATTATCACTCTGTTCACTATTAATTCATGAGATTGATTCACCCCCTTCCTTGTAGAGAAATATTAACATGTAATTAAGATACAAATCCAAATGTGAGAACATAATAACAGGAAAGCCATCTGAGGGAAACAAAATCACAGCAGTGACATGTTCTAGAAGAGGGCTGCAGCTGAAGATGAATTGGTGAGCACTCACACTGACAGCAGATAACTCATGTGTTGCATTCACAGAGGGAATGAAAGAGCTGGAATCTGCAGATTCTTTGCCATAAATAAAGGAGACGGCTTTCAGCAGAGCAATTCCTAAATCTGCTTACATTTAAAATGATTCGTCATGTTGAAGATAATTTGCTGAATACTATGTGAAATCTGTGTAGCTCCACTATGGTTGGGCCAATTCACACTCTCCTGGGACCTGGCTCTTCTATGTCACTTATAGTGTCAATCAGCAGCTGTGAATTCAAACATGAGCAAACTTTTATTAAGGTCACACTACTAGAGCAGCAGAAGAGCTAATGGCATTCTGAATTTGTGCTTGGCATTTACTGCTTAAATCTTATGAGATGCATAAACACACAGGGCAACATTTTGTTGATCTGGAGTTATATTTTGTGTTTATGTGTATGTGTGTATGCATGTGGTTCTCAGTAAAAGTTTAAATTTCTTGGGGCACTAACCAGATTTACTAAAAGCGAAGTAGATGGATTTTTTTAATACATTTTTACACTGTTGAAAAACAGGTGAATATTTTTAAGTGGGAATATTGCAGCAGATGATTTGTGAAGAGAGGGAGAAAATTCAATTTCATTTGGAAGGTTAAAAAGACATAGCTTTAAGTCCTGTGTCTGCAAATGACTTCATCTTTGTTAAAGATTTTATTGCACTGCAGAGGATCCATGCAAAGTTACTTGTGCTGAGAATACCACGGAATGAAGAGCACAATTCAGTAACGCTTCCAGAAAGTGTTATCAATAAATGAAAATGCACATACAATTAGATACTAAAATATTCATAGCATTGTGACAATGGAGGTGTTATATTATAAAAAGATAAGAACAAAAGCAGATGATGAAGCTCTAATAGCTAAACCTTACATAAGGTACAACTGAATCAGATGGACACAAAAGACAATCCGTATGTTGAGTATTAATTCCAAGTGACTAAATATTCTTATAGAAAACATAAGTTGCAACTAAACTTCAAATTGAAAGGTTGCAAGGGTTTTAAAGATTTGAGCAATTCAGGATGGAGTGGGGAGATTTCCCAGAATACAGAACTAGCAACATGATGTACCAATAGCTTGGGCATCTCACATCCCAGATAGTATTTCATTGGTGTCAGGACAAATGAGTTTGAACAGGCATCTAAGCAGGTTCTACTGCACAAACAAACGAAGAAAAGACATGAAAAGTTGCCTGTAAATAAGGCTCATGAGCAGCCTGTTTTTGAATCCTGGTTCTTTTTTTTTTCCTTCCATTAGTAGGTATTTTCGCGAAGGAGTCCCTCTTCCCTGAAACTCCACTGACTAATGACAGTTGACTTTTACCACAGTGAGGTAGGTTGAATGTGAGAGCTCAGTGTCGGGAACTGTATCTTCCATTCAGTCTTCTTGAAAGTAAGTAATAGGAATACAATTGATCCCCCTTCCTCCCCTACTCCCATTCTCCACTCTCAATGAAAGGATAAACTTGTCTGACACTCTGAAAACCAACTTGCAATGCCAGAGTGGTTGTATCAAAACTCAGCTGTACTGTCCTTTGCAAATACAGACACAAAATAGCAGCAGCCATTTTGTGATTATGTAGTAGGCTGCTTAGACAACGGTGCAGTCGTTCAAACAAAACAAAAAAAAGTGCGTGAATGAATTCCACAGGCTGTGAAGACAGCTAGTACTTGTGATCTTGGGCATGAAGTTCAGACAACCATTTGTAACCTTATACAGCTATATTTGATACTGCAGAGCTCACCACTCTGAAAATCGGAATCATTAAGATGACTTCATCCTTCAAGAAACACTCTGCTAATCTCTTTCAGGCTGTGTAGATCTAGAAAACTACTCCTGTCAATAATTAAGCAATTATTAAAAAATTATCATTATAAATCCTGCCCTGACTTTTTACTAGGAATATCCTAGAAAAGTCTCAGGTTTGCAGTCCTGGCTTTACAGGCAGGCTATGCGAGGCATGTATTGCGTGTCCTAACCAGTGAAATAATAGTGAAGGCTGCAAATGAATGAATACACCCTGTTCTTCCTTCCTTCCCATCATCACATTTCAAGTATGTCCATAAGCAGCCAGTACAAAGTTAGACACAATGCCAGTTTGGACTGGAGATTGTATTTATATTTTGATGAATTGTGTAATTATACCAAAAATAATTAGGATTGGCTTGAGAAAGTGTCTATTCTGTTGGCCCTTTTCAGCCATCCATTTTACAATCATCCTGTCTGAACTAATAGAAAGTAAATAATGGTTAAAAGGTAATGAGAAGTAATGGACCTTAAACAGATTGACTGTTGATTGGGTACCAGCAATTTGCAGCATTTGTGCTTCCTTCAGGGCCCTTGAGCTGTACAGCTACCTAGCAACCATGAAATCTGCTACGAGATATTCTCATACAGAGAAAGCTGCACTTGCCAGCAGTGTACTGTGATAATCGAGCTGGCAATATAGCTGAAATTGCTGTGCAACAAATACCCTTACATTCCGCAAGACGTTAAGCTCTGTACTGTGCATCACAGCTAAGATTATAAACCCTTGCCTCTTAAGAAAATATTTTTGTACTTCAATTGCAATTTGTTTCCATATGTAAAAGTTGTTGTGATTGGCGGTGGCGGGGGGGTATCTCATGCTTTCACTGTCAGAACACTGCAAGTATTAACGTTCTGGTTTGCTAATCTACAATAATATATAAACCTAGATTTGGACAATTCAGATCTGGACCCCAGCTTCTTCAAAATATTTGTGTTGTACTTTCTTGCTACATATTTGGATTTGGAGGCATTTCTTCCCCCGTGCCTTATTTTCTCATGCATAAAAGAAGACAATAGTATTTACATACATCACTGGGTAGAATTGATGGAAAGGAAGGAGGTTATTTCAGTGATAGAAATTTTAATTATTTCATTGTTATTTTGTGAAGTGATTAGGTAGAGATGGTACTGTACCTTTCATACAGTAGTAAAATGGCCGAATCTTGTCGTATCTGGTCCCCTGGCTCTAGCTTTAGTATTATGTCTTGTTCTAGTCATACAGGGAAATGGCATCAAAAGTGCAGCATCCCAGCCATCTGCTGAATTCTTGTCTGTTGAAAATGTGACTAACAACCTAACCTACCTTGTTAAATTCTTTTTTCAACACAGAAAATTAAAACCTTATTGTAGCTCAGATTTAAAAGTTAATTCTCCCTACAATGAATCCTTGCAATAAATTTCTCGCATCTAATTTAAATATTAAAACAATTTACAAACAAAACTTGTAGGGTTTTTTTAATTTGCTATAGTTGAAATTAATATTGCTTTTTCAGATATGACACAGGAATGTTTTATTGTCTTGTTGTGGACGATGTCCTAGCATGTTAGCATAGTACATTATTCTGATTTTTTGTCAGAACAGCTCTAGCTCCTTAAAATAGTGCTTTCTGAATTTTGGTCTTTAACTGTTTTCAGGGCTGTATTGTCATCACTTTGTTATGCTCAATTAAGATGTGTTAATGTATTGATATTTTATTTTAGATTATTTTTTAAGTGCAATATGAGGCAGTAATATCAAGCTTAGGAGGATAAAAAAAGTAATAGTATTGGGAGCTGGGTCATTACTGTAAAAAATAATTCAGGAAAATTTATCTGATTAAAAACTGCATACCTCGTCTGACAGGATTTGTGACTTTTTTTACCATTTGTATCTTTTTCCTTAACAAATGTGATTGCGGCCCCCCACAAATGTGCGTGTTTGTTTTGATTTCTCCTCTGGTTCATGAGTCTGGGATGCAGTCAGGGGGAAGATAACCTTCGCCTGATTTATCTGACAAATCGCAAACGTGAATTAGCGCAATGGACGGCTCATCAAATCAGCTAAATACTGAAGTGTAAACGTAGATGTAATGTCAGACCATTCTGAATTCCAACTCCTCGTAATGACCTGCTTGTCCAAAAGTAATCTTGAAAAAAAGAATATTGGATTAATTTGTTATGTGTCAGTCAGCCAGTTCCAGTTTTGAGCCTGGCAGTGTCAGGGAACAACATACAATATATGTGGAAAGCAACGTGTGCACATTACAGTAGTTTTTATCTGTGGCTGCAGTCTTACCCCAAAGATAACGGCTCTTAGTGCTGTATCTTTAAGTAATGTATTTTCTCAAGATTACAGTTTTGCTTAAGAAAATTAATAGCGTTGTTACCATGGCTTTAAAGCTTTGTGGTACATTTTGATCAAACACACAGAACTTGAAACAGTGCTAAGTGAAATCGATAATGCGCGTGTTAAAACCCTCGAAACGTAATTGTGAATAGGGAATTGGTTTAGGCAGGTACAGTTGTAAGGAATTTATGCGGGGATTGTACCATTTTTGGCAATGATTTCCCTGGTAAGCTGCTGGCCACGGGCAGGGGGGGTCCCCCAGCAGACCCCTGCTCCCTCAATAACGGAGCTGCTCGATCCAGAGAAGATCACACAGGAGGAATATGCTTTTTCTCGACCTTGGAGATAACTCCTCCCGGAATAGTTTGTCAAGCTCTGGGCCAACGGTGCAAGGAAGATGAATTGGAGACGTGAGATTAAGGAACGGGAGATTAATCGGGGCGGGTGTGTGTGTGTGTGAAAATGTACCTCAGACTGAGCTGCCTCAGCTGGTCGCCCCACCTGGCAGTGGAGAAAGGGGAGAGGTGACCGCGGAAGGACGAAGGAGACTGTTTAATTTCGCAGGTGGAGACCGAGGGTGGGACAGTCCCACAGCTTTAAACGGGTGTTATCCAGCCTGGGGGTGGCTGTAGACCGACATCAGGCAGTTCTGGCGGGTGCTGCTGCACTGGGTGCCTAGGCTGCCGCCCGTGAGGGAAAGGCTTTGCCAGAGGAGCCCCGGCCAGCGCTGTGTTGAGGTAAAAAAATCCTTCCCCCCCCCCCGCCCTTTTTTTTCTTTTCCCGTATGGGTGTGGGAGCAGCGTTATCATCTCCCGCGGGGTCTTGAAGGCGTAACTGGTTTGTCTCGTTGCCTGGAGGTCCTCGCCTGTTGTGGTAACGGCAGGGGAAAGGCGGCTTGCTGCCCTGGCCACCGGTAACGCTCGTCTCTGTTACGAAAATGAGCCTTAATCTCTACAGCAAACATGCCTCGGGGGGCCTTAATGTCATTCAGAAGATCCTGTTGCTTTTAAAGTAGAAATGGGCAAGGAACGAGGCTGCAGTGCTTGGTATGGTGCTCCCGCCTCCAGGGGCTGGCCGGGGCGGGCGGGAGTTTACCTCAGGCCTCCCTCGTCTTCCCCCTGGCTGCGGGGCTGCCGCCTTTGGGGCGCGGGGTAGGGGCATTTCACTCCACACAGTAGCTTTGCACTTCAGGTTGGTAACTTAAAGACGTCACTTGGTGTTGAAATTAAATTTTGGCAGGGTAAATGCAGGCTATTGCTCTTCCTTGACTTTGCTACCTCAGGTGTGAAGGGTTTTCAGCCCACAGAAAACATGTAATAGCCTCAATGAGGCAGTGATGTGGGGGCTTTGCCTTATGTGTGAATCTAAATGCAAACCCTGAAAGGGAACAATTTAAAGAAAATATTATATACAATTAACTGATTTGGAATTAACCTTGCTTGCTGTGGCTGAGGTTGATGCAATTTAACATAACGTATATTCAAGATAAGTAATTTTATATAGCCAAAGATGACTTTAAAACAAAGTGGTGATTTCTGGGTTTGTATATACCTGCTTGTGTGGAATGTGAATGAGAGAGTGAAATCTGGCCTTCATTTTCTATTGACTGGATTTGAAACTAGCATTGCAGAGATAAAATTTGTTTGGCACAGTCCTACTGTTCTTCATTTAATCTACCCTTGTGTGAAAAATGATAGCTGCTTTTACAAAGTGTCAGTTTTCCAAGTCTTTTGGAACTCTGTCTTAATATTAATGTGTTTTGACAGAAATGGAAGCTTAAAGTTTTTGTTCTTTATGCCAAGAAACTGAAAACCAAAATCTTCTCTGATAGAGAAGCTTTGATTTGCTATGTTCAAATTTCCATTCTTCTACTAGAGAACAAAACTTGTCTTGGTGTCAGAGTTTCGTCTGCAATGAAAACTGCGCTGGGGGCAGGAGGCATGGCAGGACTGGGTCTTCATATGGTGCTTATATTGACGAATCTTGCACAGATTTGAATTTATAAAGATCTCATTCAGCATGTAGATGAATCTGGTTTTGGTTTAAAAAATATTAGAATGCTTCTTTATTCAAGATCACTGAATAAGGCTTTGGCAGAGCCTAATATGCAGGTGATCATAAGTACTTGTCTTTCATGTGATAAAGGATACACTATCAACTGTTTGAGTTACGTTGATGCTTTTTGGTTTTTATTCTGAAACTTAATTTATAAGAGAGTTAAGTTACTTTAGCATTAAAATCTAAAAATGTAAAACATTTTTTCTCCTCCCTCCTAGAGGATGTATTATTTTGTAAATGAATAGCATGTCTCGCAGCTTGTGAATTACATAATTATTTGAACTATCTGCATTTTCTTTTTTGAGGCAGTCTAAAATGGGTCTGTTGGAAGACTTGAACTTTTAGTAATGGAAACTCCTTTGGAGATCTATATGATATCTTGAAGAAAAATTAATACCTTAATTTAAGATTGCCTTAAGATCTCAGAAGTTAAACATAGTTATTGGGGTAGCGGGGTAAAAGTGGTAGGCAAAACTTACATGTTTCATTCAGCAGTTTCCCTAGCTGGCTCCTCTTGTTCCCACAATAATCATAGAAACATGTGCTGTATATATTGTAGTACTATCAAAAAAGCATTTGAATAGATGTGTTTGCACTTCCCAGTCCTCTCCTCAAGGTATAGCACAACGTGTGGGAACTTGCAGTATTACCTGATGATGAAACTGAAGTGATGACTAAGAGAAAACACCAAGTAAATTTTTTTGTACTCTCATGTTTTCCTGTGGTTCACTCTCTCTCTATGCCCGAGAGTAAGCTTCATACCAGCTGTAACTAATTCAGGAGTAGATACAATTCAAATGGGGATGCAAAACTGTAGTAAATACTTGCTTTTATGGTGATTGAACTTAAAAGCTTCATTATCTTTATCAGGTGTGAGGACACCAATCGTTTTCAGGAGGGTGTCATTTGACCAAATCAGATGTTTTATAAATGGCTCTGGGTGTGGCTTTGGGTTAATTAATGTGAATTAATTAATGTAAAAATCAATGTCCATATGGCCTGTTATTCTCTTCTACCTGGCACCTACTTCTGGATACTGCCAGAAAGAGTATTAGTACAGGTAACCATGTAGTAAGACTGCTCCAGAGCACTCTAAGCATTTGTGGCCTGTAGCTTCCTGAGTTACAAGTTGTATCTAGCTATTGCTAGACTTTATTCCATATAATTGTCTAATCTTGCTTTGAAATAAGCAGCACCCACACCTCAACTGTGGACTGTATGAAGAATGATCTCTTGCTTTATGTCCTGTTTCTGCTTCATTCAAGGCTCCTGTGTGCTTGTATTGGGGGAAAAATTGTGAACAGTGTGGTGTTGCTTGCTCACCTTCCCATTTTGAATGTGAATCTATAGTCTTGTGTAATGTCCTGCTATGGTCAGCTCTTTTTCAATTGAACAGTCCTAGTCTATTAAGTTCTTCCTCTTAGAAAAGGCTTTCTGTGGCTTTGACAGGCCTTGTTACCCTCCTCCTTTCGCTTCTGAGATGGAGGGGTGGAAATGTATGTGAGCAGCATAGACTTGTGCCATGGCATTCTCTCTCTTGGTGTGATGGGGTGGAAAGCATGTTATGGTGGCATGGACTACAAAGAAGGAACTTGTTTTGTGCTGGTAGCAGTGTGAAACTAGAGCAGTAGTTTGTCTATACCTTGAAAGCACTTAGAATGTAAATACTGGTGCTGGGCAGGGAGAAGGAATGTAGCACATGGATGAACAAGTGATAGCAGGTTCAGTTTGTACTACCTAAAATAACATGAATACAGTTTTTTGGGCTATTTTGGCAACTTCTCTTGTTGCCTAGAATATCAATATTGGATCAGTAGTAGGTGCTAATTAATAAGTCTTGTTTTAGTGAAAATCAAGAGTGTCTGCTGATAATATTCTTCAGTATATTATATCAAGAAGGAAGGAAAGGAACGCAAAATTGGGGGGAAGCCCCCAAGATATTTGGAACCAAAAGGTATTCTTTGAAAACTGAAGGATATGAAGCTTTTTTGGAGCATTTTCTGAGCAGCTAGACTTGAAATAGACATCTAAAAAAATAAATTCATGAATGTTGTATTACAGCTGTATTCAGTTATGTCAGAAATCCCAAGCAAAAGTTCTCAAACTTAGTGGGAATTCCTATAGTCTTAGTGATTCCAGAGTTGATAAATAGACTGTGAATACTCTGAGTTAAATTTTAATAGCATATGAATGAGAGGATTTTAACTGCAGTCCTGTTTTATATGAAAGTTTGAGTCAGGGTGTGGAAGAAAGTCAAATGCTGAATCAGTATTTTGGCAATTATTTGAATAGATATGGGCTGCAAAAAACAGCTTTTGGTCCCCCAGTTTAAGCAGAAAAACGAACGGGATGTGGTATTTTGTATCTAGAGAACGCAGAATTATACTCGAGATTTGTAAATGGAGTGTGTTTGCCATTGTTTTACATTTAATAGACTTGTTTTGTGAATTAAAATCAAGCACAAATTCCTGGGGGAAAAAAAACCCCAAACTTAGAAACGTGACTGTCTGGTCAGGCTAATTAAGCCACTGAAGTCTTACACATTGGTGATATGTTAAAGCAAATAAAGAGTGGCTGTTAATCCTGTATTGCCACTGCATGGATTTCTAGATGAAAGTACAGGTTCTCACTTCTGTACAGATTGTTACCTCTTTTAAACACCTGAGAAATCAAGTGATCAAATGCTGCTAATGTGGTATAATTTATATATGTATATATTACATGTATAATATGTCAGACTTTTTTTGTTTGGTCTCCTATCTTATTCAGACTTCTTGTTCACAAATGGTTGACTTATTTGACTCTCAACACCAAGTACAAATGGTGTTCGTGGGTTCTGTCATTGGAAAAGGCTTTCTTAGTTGAAGTTGTAATGTTATACTAAGTGATAGTGCAACCTGTGCAATATAGTTATATTCCACTCAGCAAACAAAACATTTGAGTTGGCAGATAAATGCAGTTACATAAACTTTGACTGACTGCTATGTATTTATAAATATGTATTTACAGTACATTTTCCAACACTAATTTATGCTTTATGCATATGTTAAACTAGCATATTAATCTTGGAGAGTAAACAGGAGCTTGTTGTATATCAGCAAAAAGTTATTTCCAGCTAAAGTAATTTATTTAAATATGAAAAATCAACGATTACTGAAGTGCTATTTCAAATTTTATCTTTTAAATAATTTGCTCTTTTTCCTCTTAATGTTTATGCATTTTTGTAGCTGGAGGGCTATAGCTGCTGCTTTTAGCAGTATTCAGTTTGGTGATATTACTATCAAGTTGCATTATTCTTAGCATATTATGAACATAAAGATCATCTGAAAGTTCTGATAATTTGTACGTTTAGGATTAATGCTACTAAACATAACAATCATATCACATGATTATATTGTAATCCAGTAAGCAAATAATACCAATTAAGCTTTTGTGTTCTTAGTGAGTAAAGCAGAAATAAAACAATTTTTACTGGTAATGATAAAATGCATGATTGTAACCATTTCCCTAATGCAGATTTGTATCATGTTATATGCAGGTTGTTCTGGTTTCGGCTGGGACAGTTAACTTTCTTTTTAGTAGCTGGTACAGTGCTGTGTTTTGGATTTAGGGTGAGAATAATGTTGATAACACTCTGATGTTTTAGTTGTTGCTAAGTAGCCCTTATCCTAAGTTAAGGATTTTTCAGTTTCCCATGTTCTGCCAGCAAGCAGGTGTGCAAGAAGCTGGGAGGGAGCATAGCTGGGGCAGCTGACCTGAACTAGCCAAAGGGGTATTCCATACCATGGAACGTCATGCCCAGTATATAAACTGGGGGGAGTTGGCCGGTTGGGGCCAACTGAGTCACTGCTCAGGGGCTGGCTGGGCATCAGTTAGTGGGTGGTGAGTAATTGCATTGTGCATCACTTGTCTTTCTTGGGTTTTATTTGTCTCTCTCTTTGTTATCTTCCTTGACATTACTATTATAATAATATTTTATTTTAATTATTAAACTGTTCTTATCTCAACCCATGAGTTTTACCTTTTTTTCCAATTCTTCTCCCCATCCCACCGGGAACCAGGGGGAGTGAGTGAGTGGCTGTGTGGTGCTTAGTTGCTGGTTGGGGTTAAACCATGACACAGGTATAAATAGGATCCTATTACACTGCAGAAACTAGTTGAGTCCAGACCCATCATTAATTAGGCCATGCCACCGTTTGTAAGCTGTGTGGATAAATAGGTGGAGAGCTGTAGACCAGAGCAGTCAGACCTGATGACCTTGTGTCTACAGTATACAGATTTAATGATTTCTCTTAAAATCTTTGACAAACTTCAGAGTGACCCAGTGGACTGAATGCCTATTGCTGTCTGTGATGCATTAGGGGCAGCCTTGGAGCACAGTTTTCAGTTTATTTTGAATCAGAGAAAGCACATTTTGTGGTTCCTTGGGACCTGTGTACAGGCACTAGTGGGAGAGGTACCTGAAAAGCATCACCCTCATATGGAATACAAACTTTAAGGTAGCTGTACCTGCCATATCTAGCATTGCATGATGGGTTTTGGTGTTACAGACACTACCCAGCAAACCTTCTAATGTGATGCAAACCTGTGTTTTATGAGGAACACGTAAAATGGGATTGGGGTGCGGGGATGAACAGTTATTGGTTTCAGAGTCTTTTCTGGTATTGCAATTTTTGTTTCTAAAATTAAGCACTTCTGTTCACACTTTTGAAGTCTATGAATACTTTCTCTAGCTATACTAACTGTGACTACTACACACAGTAGTTGTGCGGAGTAGACGTGTCAAATGTCAGCTGTTACATATATGTATGGTCTTAACCACTTGAAATGGCCAGGATATTGTCTGCTGTGAAATTTTACCTGTAGTCAGTTCAGTAATATAACATTTACAATAAAATTCTTGCCTTTTTCTGTTAAGTCCTGCTGTATTAATGGGCTTTTAAGGCAATTAGGCTGTGCAGCTGGGCTACCTTATGTAGTTGTATACGTAATGTGAGAAACGCTACAGACTTTAATCTCTTTTTTAATGATCTTTGGTCTGCTGGCAATAGCATGTTTTAATATGAAGGGAGCAACTGCGAAAACTTAATTTGTCATACATTTCTTAAAGTCAATACAGTGATCAGAATTCTCCTGTTGATCAACAACTATTATATTCAGTTTGTCATGTGCCCTTGATAAACTAACTTAAATTTAATGTTACCTTTGTTTGATTTGAGGCTTTTTTGCACAGATAGCTTTGCATGGCCCTCTAAACTGTGCCCAAATTTTGTAGTTGTGACTGGTATTGAGAGCCAGTGTAGTGTCCTTTTGTTTTTTAAATACTTCCTACATAGACATATTTAATCACTGGCCAAATGCTGACTGGGTGTATTCCCTTTGTTTCTTCAGTTGCTTGTAGCTGTAAAATTCAAGAGGTTATACCAATGTGAAAATGAGGCAGGTTCATATATATTTATATAATCAGGTTTGCTGACCAGAAAGTAGCTGTGACTTTCTTCTTTCTGTATCTCTTGAATAGGTATAAAATGTTAATAAGCTATAGTAGAAACCAGTGTTTTATAGGAGCTCTGCGAGTCTTTTTTTGATTAATCTTGATGGCTTTTATATGTAATGGCATTTTGTATGTGTGCTTGTATATAGAATTTAGCATTAGTGATATTTATATCTAATTTGTATTGTCTAGTAGTATTATGGCTTAAGACCGTGGGGGAGGAAATGTGCTTCCCCAATTCATGTGTTTTTAAGGCTTTGTTTAAAACTGAATTGCTGGTTATTTGAACTCTGGTTCAAAGTTGGGTATCTCACTTGGCAGGTGTCAGTCCAGGCTAGCTTTTTATTGTTAGTTTTTCCTCTAGAATGGAAACCCTTAATCTATGTGCAAGCAGGCCTTGAACTACAATGTTGTTAGTAAGTTACAATTATGCTAAGCTGTAATTATGCTAGGTAGTTTATGCAATAAACTTGGGGAGAAGAAGAGTAAAGATAAGGATTTAATGTCTAAAGGGCCAAGTTAATAAGGTCACTAATTATGTATATATAATGAACATATTCTTTATTCTGCCAGTTTTCAAGCTAGTTGTCTGAACAAATATGTAATATAATGCAGGATCTTGAGACTTTTGAGACTGCTGCCTGTGAGGGCCTTGAAATGTTTTCAGCTGGTGATAGTGCAGATGCTGTTGTGTCTATTGAAGTTCCAGTTGGAAACTGAGGGATAGGGTGAGCATACTGACAGTCACCCTGGCTTCAGTTAAGTAAGGTCCTACCAGACACTCACTCTGTTCCCAGTTTAAGCATTAATTGTTCTGTGACACTTGGTGGTTAAAGTATGAATTGCCTCCTGTCCCCCAAAAACTTAAGTTAAAAAGATGGAAAAGATAATGTACTGTTCTGAGCACAATAAAGTTGTTTTTATTTTAGTTAGGGCTCAAAGCACTGTATTAAGCAAATTGTGTGGAACATGAAACATCTTACTATGTTTGTTAGTGGAAAGAGACATGCAAACCCTGCTTAGATGAAGTCAAAACCAGTTGAGCTCTAAGTCATGTACTAGATTTGTGTCAGACCTTTGCTGTTTGATTCATTCACTTTTACCAGCAAGAATCTGTTGTAACTTACTGATTTGATACATGGCATATGCTAAACTTGTCCTGAGATATTGAATGTGATGGATAACACTTGGGCTAGATGTCAGTTAAGTTTGGATTTTATTTCTTCCTTTTACAGTTTTGTCTTTTGAACCACTAAAGGGGATTTGCTCAAAAATACATGATGCTTCCAGCTGAAACGTCTTGATTGTTGCAGTTATTTTTCAACACAGCTTATCCTGAATATCCTCTCTGACCAAATCAGTGAGCGCTTTATAAGGTGTAATATGCTTATTTCCATACCAGCCCTTTGAAATACTGCCATTTACTCTCTTTGGTTCTCTGCAGTACAGAAAAACTCCTCAGTTTTGTTTTAAACACCTAAGATATTTGTTAGAGGGTTTTAATAGCTTTGCCTGAAACTCAAATTTAGACCATCAAATTCTGCTCAACTGTCACAAACCCTGGATATGCCAGAAGTCTCTGAGCACTTGAATTTCTGATGCTTATGTTCCCTAGCTGCCTTATGTTGTGCTTCTGGTCTTAATCTGACTCACCTCAGATGCTGAACCATTCACTATTGCCAAGACTAAGACTTGTCAGGATTTGAAGATACGTTTTGGGTTTTTTTTTTTTTTTTCCTCCTTGTCTGAAGGTGTCTGTTAACTTAGAGTACAGTGTCCTTCCTGGGTCTCTTATATAAATTGCTTAATTGTAAGAAGGTTCACTCAAAATGATAGACATAGGCTCAAATTATACTGTTGCCATGGAGGATTTGAATTTAATTTCAACTCCTCAGTGCTTCAGTGTGGAAGCGTAACAGCTTCAACAAACAGGATTTGGGAAGCTCCCCCACTGAAGAGCATAGGGGTTTTGGTTACTTAGGGGATAGGACAACAATAGTGCTGGTGAATGACGTCCAGTCAACCAGGTTAGCTAAATTGAAGTTTAAATCTGAATACTAAAAACTGTTGTGTAGAAAGAAAAAGGAAAGCCTTTTTGTTTCACAAATCACTATTTCTCAACTCATTATTGCCAGTTAAACCCTGAATCTGGATTTCTTAGCTGTCTATGTCTAATCACATATGTGGAAAACACAGATAACTTAAAAATATTCAGCTATGTATCTGCTAGTCACTGAACAAGGAATGGATAGGAATTGTTAGAGAATCTAGAACAGAAACTTTAATCTCTCCTGGTGGTTTTTCCTGCAAGGGCCCATAATGACAGATTCAGGGAGTATCTTCTTGAACATTTAGAAACTTGTCATGCTGATAAACTCATTGAATTGAAACTGTTCTCAACTTCTCTGAGCTCAAAGCATTATTTGCTTAACCTAAAAAGCCAAACTATTGTGGTTATGAAATAATTAAACAGCCTTGGAAAAGCTCTCTATTTAGAGAATAATCTTATTGTATAAAATAACACCCTTTTCATCCCAAATGTCATCCAAATAATTCAAAACCTAAGTGCAGTATATCAACCATGAACACTTGGCATCTATTTCGCTAGAAATTGTTTATACAATTTGTTTTGCCTCTTTAGTTTTATGCCTTAGATTTTTGTCTTCAAATGGATATTTTTTCATAAAACTACTTCTGTTTGTTTCAGTAGGGTGCCTCTGCCTAATACAGTGACAATCTAAATTTAAAATTGGGCTTAAGAATAGAATAACATCCTGATTCTCTCCAGCTCTAAACTGTGTGCATTATGCTGTATGTGTTTTCTTTATCAGGTGGATACTGATGCATAGAGAATTTTTGAGGGGAAAAATGCACAAAAAATAAACCATTTTTAGATGCAAATATATTGCGGACAGTGGATGACTCTAATAGCTGTTTAGTATTTAATATCCAGAACTTTATTTTTTGTTTATAGTCTTCTATGGTGTATCTATTTGTCAGATGATGACAGATCTGTAATACAGCTGCAAAATCTTTTCCCTTCTTGCCACTGAATGTTTAAAACAAAAAAATATAACAAACCAACCACAATCCCCCCTACACCTTTTGAAAACCAAGCACTGAAGTGCATTGTTTTAATATGAACACAGGTTCTGCTAGTCTGCTGTTCTTCTTGATGATACTCCATTTATTACAGAATCAATTTATTTGGTCCAAGAAGATGTTTTGTTATCTGTGCTTAAAAAGGAGGAAATAAAAGTAAATAAAAGGTTGTAGTTGCTCTCTGATCCTGAAGAACTAGGAGCAACTATAAGTATACTCATCAATTGTTTGACTTGGGAAACTAACACCTTTTGAGGTACTGGTGTTCCAACACCTGTAAAATAAATAAAACCCCCAACACTTCATTTAGCTGTGTTTTAATGACATACTTGGAATGGCTATTTGAACTCTTCCTTTTTAATCCAGATTAAAACCTTTGAACCTGGCTTATAATAGAGGCAAATTAATGCCTGGTGTAACACCAAGGGTTAATAGAGTTTTGTCCTTTTTCAGTTTTGTATTTGACAGAACTGCCACAACCTACAAAGCTTTGAATATAGTTTTTCAGCTTTAAGTATTGACATCAACTTCAGCCATGTAGTGACTTTACTGTTCAAAACCAGCTTACTTGTTTGTTTAAACTTACCTGGGAAACAGCTGAGAAGAGGTGGAGATCTGTTTTAAAAATCTTCTCTGGTTCAATCAACCATATGCTCTACAAACTTGTCTTGAGGGAAGCTACCAGACCCTGAAATCACATTCAGGCCACATGAAACATCAAGTGACACAGTTGCTCTCAGTGCAGTGACATTTTGAAGTAGCATAATGCTCAACAAAGCCATGTCATCACTGTAATCTTGCATGCTAATCCACTGTTACTGTGTTCTGATGTCTCAGTTTATGTTCTTGGGGGAGGCTTCAAAGATGGTAACCTTTTGCAAAAGTCTGTATTAACCAGTCTGCTACAGTGTGTAGATATATTGTGAAAAGTTAAATGCCACCTTTGGTCTTGTGTTGGTTTGAATACTTGTATAATATATTGTTAGTGGGAAAGAGGGGAATAGATTTTCTTTTTTTGGGGGGTGGGGAGTCCTGTTTTTTGGAGTGGTGTTTTTTGTGGCATCAAGGATTTCTTCCGTTGTATATATTTATATAACTGTGTACTATCTTTGGAGTGAGTAAGATCTAAAACTAAATCAGTCTAACATTGTCTAGGAAACAAACTATGATTCTTAAGCTTTATAGCTCAAGCCTTTTTGGTTTTGTGATGTAATTGTAGCTGACAGAAAAGTCTAGTCTTAACGCTCAACCACATTTAGATTTTTAAGAGTTAAAGCAGGCTCTGAAGCAATGAAAGTTCACCTTAAAATAAATAAATAATAATCTGAAAAAAAGAAGCTAAGAAGTTTGGTATGTATATATAAAAACTGCTCTTGGCTCCAGGCATTAACTTTCCACCATGTCTGGTCAAAAGTATATCTTTTTGAGGTCAGATAAAGTTGCGTCTGTCTTGTGTAAAGCCAGCAGAGTTTTTTGCTTTAAACTGGTGATACTGAGTTTTGATTTTAGCCCAGAGCTTCACTGTAAAAAACCCCCCAAAAAAAACCCCAAAAAAACCCAAACAAAACCCAAAAAAAACCCACCACAGGTATTAAATTCATGCATCCAGGAAAAAACCTTCCTTCAAGTTGACGCTTCCCCCCTTATTTCTAGTCAGATGTACTTATTTTTGTGACATTTAGGTGTGGAAATTGTTTCTTGAGAAATTAAGATGATGTGACAGATTACTGTATGCAACAAGGAAGAGGTGGTGACATTTCTTCCTTGACAGAGAAGAGTTGACCATACAAGTTTTATTTTAATTTATATCTAGTTATGAAATGTACTTTGTCTTACATTGATTAAAAATTCGTGAAGAATGTCTGCTGTTACATTAACATTGATGAAGAATGTGCCTACATTTTGCATGCAGTTGCCATAGCAACCGTGCTGTAGAGTGACCCAAATTAATTTTCCACCAGTCACTAAGTGCCCTGTCAGTTTTTTCTTGTGCTAGGGATAAGCAGGCTGGAAAGTACTTGTTTTTTGAAGCATCTTGCCTTATGATTTCTCTTGAAAGCAATGGCTGAGCTATGCTAATCAACCAAAATCTACCATTTTAATTTGTGCAGTCAAATGCAGGCTATTTAAACGTCACCATTATAGAAAGAAACACTTAAATGAATAACTAGTGATTGAATGGAAGTAGATGTACAATATCTCCGTAGTAATTGGAGTAGACAATATAGTATGGTAACTTGCAGCCTCTGGCTTTGCACTGCTTTTACATACAGGTTTCGAAGTTCCCGTTAGTGAGTAAGTCTTTATTGAGCTTGATCTAAAAAAGGCCAGAGAATACAGTGCTCTGTATATCTAGCTAGATCCTCACAATTCATTAGCAGGATGCTCAGTGAATGCCAGTAGAAAAAGGGGTCCTTTGGCAACAAAAGGATACAAAATTCTGATAGAGGTATTAGCTGCTTATTGCTGGTATGTAGCTGAGTCCCATTTCAAAACACTTTTGCGTGTATAGTTGGTTTGTCATGTAAATGACATGAAGTCAGTTGTTCAAGTTTAAAGTTACAACTCTAATTATTGGACAGTGTAACATAGCAAGGCATTTTGGTGCTTTGAGAAACCTTGTGCAGTTTTGCTCAGTGTGTGGGCCTTCTGGGGGGCATGTTTTTACTGTTAAACTTTGAGCTTCCTGGTGTATGTTACTACTTCCTTTTTAAACCCTGCTGCACAGTGCTATAATCTGGCAACAATCAGAATGCCAATTTGTGTATGTATTTCCCCTTACTGGATATCTTTTTGCCTCACCTTTGTTTTTGCTGGGCTTCTATTTCTGCATCGATGGATGCATCTTTCTTACTTGAATGTCACTTGTATCTTGCCCATTTGCACGATCTTTTCTTATATATAAGGGTCATTTCTGTATGCAGAGTGAGTGCATCTGTATTTAAATCTTGTAATATGCAAAACAGTGTAATTTCTAGTATATATTTTCATAGATAGTGGATAAGGTACCTTAAAAAATATGGTCCTAAAATGCCTTGTGTGCAAAAGTTTTGCAAATACAAGGTGCAGTTTTGCTGTTAACTTTGTAATAACTGTTCAGATTTTATGGTACTGAGTTGATATGCTATCAGCTTACACCTAGGCAGTGTTCATATATGCAGATTAATAAATATCTACCTTGCTGGTTTGTTCATTAAGACAGAGGTTTTACAGATTGATTCTGATCTTTGATAGGTTAGTTGCAAAAACTAAAGGACAAAACCTTTTCTTCAGGTATAAGACACGATTTTGAGAGGATGGGAGACTCATTCATTGGCTTTGTTGAACCCTTCTGCTGATTCAACCAAGATCAAAATGTGTTTATTATTTATAGTATGGGCTACTTTAACTTTTTGAAAGAAATATGTAGGAACTCCTCAAACATTATGTTGCACTCAAACTAACACAAAGCTTTTAATCATGAAACCTTACCTAATTTCTCCTCATTCAAAATGTTAAAAATGTTTGCATGGCAACCCTAAATGTATGAAAAAAGTTATGTTAAGTTTTTGTGTTGCATTAATAAATATACAAGAATTCCTGCTGATAATACCTGCTGTCTTACAGCTATTGAAGTGGGATTTTGTGGTGGTTTTTTCTGAACTTCGTCAAATAGCTTTTAAAAAGGTAAATCTAGATTTTCAAAATGAAAAGAGGTGGCTGATTCCAAACAGCTGAGCAGTGAAAGTATGTTTATATGAACTTCAGGCTTGGGAAAACTTAACCCTTTATACTTTCAGGCATTATTTTTCTTTAGAGAAAGAAGACTTAAAGAAAGACTAGAGTAGGACAGTCTCTCCAATGTCTTACGGAATAGTGGTGACATGGACTTAACTGGATAGGGCATGTATCCAACTTCAGAGAAAACCACTGGGCAATCCAGAGTGATCTCTTCCTTCATTGTGGTATAGTGGCTTTTTAAAAAAATCCTGTTTTAAAGACAACTGAAAACATGGTGTTGATGACTAATGATATTCTCTCTCTGAAATATTAATTTCTATAGAAGCCAGGTTATTTATGGGGAAAAGAATTTTCAAATATCGTGTCTTTGAAGAAAAAGCTTTTTAACTCCAAGAAGTAAATTTTCTTTTGAGTCATAAAAGCTGATAGGGTTTTAAATGCTGAGCATGTACCTTTGCTTAACATTTTGCAAAGTTACTGCTGAGATGACAACATCTAATAGCTTATTAATTTTGAAGTCTGTTTGTAATCAATATGCATAGACCAGGTAATACAAGGCAGAGACAGATGGGGGGGGGAATTTGCACTGATGATCATTCTCCTGCCCCTATAGACTGCTAAGACTGTTGGAGTGTCATAATAAATACTTGTGTGTACTACTTTTCCTCTGCTGCATGAAGGAAAGTAAGTGGACTACATGATGTGGTTGCTTCTAATATTAGAGGACTAAATTGGTGACCCAGGATGTCCTTTCTAGTCTCATGTTCTCTATTTCATGTCTCTTCCAGAATGATAATGTGCGAGTTGAAACTCCCTTGTTAATCGTTTGTAATAATCCAATCTCTTGTAATAACAAGAAGTCTAGTACTAGACTTAAAGGAGTAATGTAGTGAAGTAGGTTGAAAGGAAGCTTAAGCAATATTTAAGGAACACACCAGATACTTGGGAGACCTATTCAAGAGTAACAAACCATGTGATTACACTGTAATACTCTGTAGTCAAATATGGTCTTACTACTTTTGATTCCTGTCCATAAGTGTGGTGTATAACAGCCTAAAATATACCTAGACATCTTAGATTGCTTTTTCTCTGCTCAGTTCTTCTTGTGCTAAGGGAAGTTCCTCTGGTGGCTGAGTAAATGCGGTTGTCAGAGCCTTTTTTTTTTTTTTTCTTTCTTACATTAGGCCTTACATCTTTCATTGAAAGTGGAGGAGCATTACAGTTCCTTGCAGTAAGACTTGTAATTTGTTAAGGAATGCTGTAAGAGATTTGACTCATTCCTAAATGGCTTTCATCTTTCCAAAAGGGCTGTTCTTGTGCAGTTCTAATACTGATCTCAAAAACTATTAACTGAGGTTATAAAAGGATCCGTACTGAATGGAATCCCTTTCTTCCTCTATATGTATAGCAATAAATTATTTATTTGCATGGAGACTTAAGGCTACTCTATCATGACTCTTCAAAACCACTGTATTACGAGTCTCCAGAAAATAACAGAAGCCTTACCTCTGGCATGTGTTTACCTGTAAATGGAAAGTGGTGATTCTTACCAGCACCTGCAAGAGGGACACAGGACTCGGGGGGGGGGGGGGGGGGGGGGAACAACCAAAACATAAACCCCCAAAACAAACATCACTTCCCCCCTGCCCCAAGAAGCCCTAAATTCTCAAGCCACTATAAAGTCTGTTATAGTGGCATGGTTTTCTTTAGGTCTTTTCAATAATCTAAACCTAAAAGGAAGGGGCTGAGGAAGTCACAATCCCCAGTTCTCCTCTGATTCTGCAGCTTCCTGTGCTCTCAAATTCTAAATGCATGCCTATGCCTGGGAAGCACTGCGTGTTGGCTGTCTTAAAAAGGGCAGCAAAACTGATGTCTCTAGTTCTTGTTTAATCAACTTGAAAAACTTGGTTCAATACATATATGTTAAAAATTAATGCATATCAATATAAAATAGTCTGGTCAGTTTGGAAAAAAAAGGGTGGAAATATTCAAAGCCATCCTGAAGCTTTAAGTGTAATGCTGATCTGCCTAATAAAGGTGGAAGATCTGAAGATTATGAAATGCTTAAAACAGTGTTTATATAAGGAAGACTATGTGTTTTTATCCAGTTATTTCAGCTACCTTAATTTTTTGATGCCAATATAAAGATATTGGTGACAAACTCCTTAGAGTTTGAAAAGAGGATAAAGGAAAAAGGTAGGATACACAAAAATGTGCTGCAGTAGGGTGAATGTGTATGTGTGCCTGCATGTTGTAGTACTTAAATATTTAATTTACTCATTTTCACATGAGTGTGGTCAGGAACAGATGGAAGGAGTTAGAGAACGGAACAAGAGTTTGTGATAGCGTCTTAACTTACCTGCCCTCCTACCGTCTCCAGTTGGATGGTTTTGTTCCTCAGGTAACACTCATAACTATTATCTGTTGCAATGTGCAGAACAGTGAGGTTGTGTAAATAACCACTGAAGACTACTTAAGTGTTCTACTCTGCTTTGTAATAGGTTTGAATTAAATATTGTTCAGCTGGGGGGAAGGAAGAAAACAGCAATTAAACATGCTTAAATATTATTTCAGTTGTAAGTCTTATTTTCACTGTTGATTCTAGATCTCATTGAGGATGAATGTTTGTTCTCTAAGTGTGGGGATTAGAGAAAGGGGTCATGTGACTGATGAGTGACTTCATACAGAACTATTATGTTTTCAGGGAATAAAGCAAATATTAGAACCCCTGACTCAGCTGTAGGCAAAATATTAGAGTTTAATATTAATCACTGCAGAAAAGAGATTGAGGGGCTTTTCTTCCTCCTGTTCTACCTCCTTTCCTGTCTCCATCCAGTGGCTTGCTGGGGGCTGTCAGAGTAGCACAAGGGATTGTGCTCAGGGAGTTGGATGCTGTCGTAACTTCAGGCACACTTGCACAGAGGGGATCTTGGAGCAGGGAGGTTTGGCAAAATTACTTTAATGTCTAGGTGTTGAGTAGTCAGATTTATGCAGAGGATGCAGAAGGCAAGCTGGGAGGAGAAAAATGTTCTGTGCAAAACATTTTTCAACATGTTTACTAAGTCTTTCTAATGACTGTGTAATAGCAAGCATGTCATGGAACTCTACTTTCTACACTACTACAGTAAAACTGTGATGATAAAACTTGAAAAAGTTGTGGTGGGGGAAGTGGGTTTAAGTAGTACCTGTGGAAGAGATGCAGGGTACTTATGAGCTCTGTGAGGTTTCTGCATTCTCTACTCCAGAAATAGATGCCACTGTTTAAAACCTTTCATAATTATACGTGTACACAAGTGACATTTATTCTTAATACTAGGCTTGTTTTAGTTTGAAGAAGATAAATGCAGCAAACACATGTAATACAAGAGAAGGCAGTAATGAAAGGGGAAAGGTTAGTGGTTTTTTAATTCAAATTGTTACCACTCAGGGTGGCAAGGTTTGTAGTAGTTGAGGGATGATTAGAAGATTAGTCATAGGCAAAATGGACTGATAGACTGGGGGAGGGGGAAGTATATGCATTTCTTCATTTAATTCAACAAATAATCATTTTGTATCTGCTTGACTTGAATTTGGTTACAGTGATCTGAAGAAAATTACTTTCTAAAAGTCTTCGTATACCCTGTAGGCTGATGGACAAGAAATGTGATATAACCTGGGAGCTTTATTTTAAATCCTGCAGCTGGTGTTGAAAGGGGTCTGTCCTGCACATAATTTTTATTGTAAAGTATATTCTAGTACAGGTGTTCATGAACTATATATTGTCCCTTACTGAAGAGTCAGCAGGTGTGGTTCTCTTTACACTGTTCAAGAAGCTAAACACTATCTAGTTTGCTCACCCTTGTGAGGAATTATCTTAGGAAAAATGAGTTGTCTCTTTAATGTGGATCATTTAGGTAACTTGCTTTGTGGAGTTGCCTGGTCAGCTGTCCTGGTTAAATAAGGAGACAGCAAATGAGTGGACAGAGGAAGTCTGTAAACTAGTTTTGCTGTGGTGGCTGTCATCTCAGAAATTGGACACTGTTGCACAGAGGGATAAAAATCACTTATGTGACCTTCAGAAGTGTCTATGACAGAGCTACTAACTGAATGCAGAGTTTAAGAATTTCAGTACCTTAACTGTAACAGTGTCCTCTCACGTAATCACAAGCCCATGCCACTTTGAAGTTATTGCTATGATTGGGCTGCCCCTGTGAGTTAACAACCACAATTGTCAAGCTGTGGGCTTCTTCCCAAAGAGGTGCTCTCCTCTTCTCCCTGTGCAGAGGCTGCAGGTCCCTGATGCTTCCCTTGACCTGGTTCCAAAGCTCACCTACTTAAGTTCCCAAAAGATATTTTAGAGATTTTTAATCTTTATCAATCTTTGTTTAATCTTAGCCTGGTCAGGCCTTTTGTTGGTCTAGATTGCTATGTAACATGATGAGAGCTTCTATAGGAAGAAGGGGGATGGTGAGAGTGTGTGGTGAAGGCAGGTCAACCTCTTGTCAGAAGCCTCTGGATCTATGTAGGCAGCTTATGAAACTGGCTTCACCTGTGCTTTGTGGGAGTTTGCTAATGAACTTGCTTGGGCTGAGATCTAGGAACTTCTTCAAAGACCTGGCTTTTCTGATGTGTACGTCTTAACCACAGAAATACTGTCTTTCACCTGAAGTAATGAAAGTAGACTTGATCTACTAAGGTTTGGTTTTGTGCCAATGGGGTTGAATTTGTATTTATTATTACTCAAAATGACTAGCTAGATCACTTGTAATTCTTAAACATATATACAAGCTTAATAATTGCATCTGTCATTAGTTTCTGTGGTTGCCACTATAAATGTATTGGCTGTTTGAACATTTTACAGATGACTATAGTTCTTCTTCTGGAAAGTGTTTGCAAATGGCTTATTTGATTGCTAGGTGACTGGGCATGCAATATAAAAAACAAGCTTTGGTTTTTTGCATCTTGAATTAATTTCTGAAATTGGAAGCCGGTGAAAAATTATCTACATGTAAGTAAACATTCTGCTACTGGAGAAGTAGGTAAGAAAGAGCGTGTTATTAGCCTTAAGGAGTCCTACTTTAGCAGGAGGTAATGGTGACTGGTGCTTCAAGCCAAGATGAATTACTTGTGCAGCTTGTAATTTGTTGAACTCTGTGGTCTTCCAGAAGGATCCAAATTGGAGTTACCTCATGAATGTATTTGGCACCTGTTTTTCTTTGGAAACAGTAGCTTACCTTAATGTCTTCACTTATGGGTTTTTCTTCTGAGTTACAAATACCTGTTGTGTGAGCAGTTAGAGACTAAAATAAATACTGGGTTCACTTGCACATTTACAACAATACTGACATTTAACTCAGAAGGTTGTGAAGCTCATTATGCAACGGATTCCAATTCTCTTCTTCCTAGACTGTACAGGAGAAGCTGGCATTGCTATTTCATGTGAAACAATTAGATCATGTTACATGGTACAGTGAGTGAAATTTTCTGCTAAAATAATCAAATGGAAGTTTACTGTCAAAGTATGGAGCCTGCTTATTTTCTTCTCGTAAAAGCCATCATTAGTTCATAAAATGTGTTCTTAAATGTAATATAAACTAAAATAAACTCATTTTCCTTTGAAGGCAGAAAGTCTGACAGTCTTCCATTTTTAAGGCCCTCCAAAAGGCCATAGAAATAATAAAACATGCATATTTCTGTTTTTTTTGTTCTGTTAGCTGAATGTGCTCTGTAGATAAGTTGCTATGCCATGTGATGTATATAATTTATCACTGGGTGGTGTCAACGTATGGTCCTCTGTTATTGGAAGATTGAGAACTGTGTAGGAATCCCATATTGGGTTTGTATCACACTAGACCTTACACAGTAAACCACAGGAGATCAGATTCTAAACTCTTGCATGATTCACTCCAGTACTTAGTTGCTCTTCAGATTTTTATATTTTTGCCTAAGAATCAACCCCTTCTCTCTTGCCTGCAAAAGTGTTTTCCATGTATCTGAATAGGAGGGTTTTTCTAAAATTGATTTCCAGGCACTATTCAATGCAAGATTTATGCATTTTTCAGTAATTATAACAACACAGCTGCAGTTCTTGCTTGTTGAGATTTGTGATTCTGTAGTGAAATTTCTGGTGCTCACAATCCATTCTTGATCCCAATGAGGGGATTGTCAGGAGAAGCGTGCAAAAGTCTTTAAATCCTCTTCATGTGTCTGTCTTGGCAGTATCTATCCCAAAATGATTAACAGTATTTCTGGGACAGTTAATAGGGGAAAGAAATGGTGTTAATGATTTGAACTTTTTTTTTCCTGTTAAATGTGTTAGTGCACTAGTAAGTAAAGGGAAGTGAAAAATCATTTTTGAGCTCTGGAGAGTAGAGAGAAAAGGTAGGTGAAGGGGCTAAGATGAGCTGCTGCTTATTTTTTTTAGATCAGTTAGGAAGTAGGTCTGATGTCAGAGGGAGCATGTCCCTGGTGAAGTTTTGAAAACCTAGCATTTCAATGGAGATATTTTATTTAGATGGATTATCATAACATACTTGCAACTTCACAGTTCAATATGTCATTGCAAACTAGCTTTGTAAAATACTTTTGCTTGGAGCTAGTTACAACTGAGCTAGTTGCTTTTGGTGTGTTCTGGAAAAAAAAACAAACTCCTGAAAATGAAACTTAGGAATCAAATATTTTTCTATATGATCTCTTATTAATGATTTTTTTAAAGTGTTTTGTGTATGCAGAAAGTGAACTCTAAGGCAAAATCCTCATATAACCTCTGGAATGTAAGGACCTTAGACCTCTAACCAAGTCCAAGTAGTAAAAACCACACAGAAAAGCTGACTTGTGAGAAATGCTTCTTATTCCATTAAGCATCCTGTGGCCATTTACAAAGCAAGTGCTTAAAGGGTTTTCCAAAAATCCACTTCCCATTAATCTTGCCAGAAACTCAAGCGCAATATTACTCAGGGAGTTTAAACTGGGCCAGTGCCACAGTGCATACAAATTCAAAATAAAGGCCACACGCACAGAAGTGAATTCAAGTAATGTGAAGTTGTTTTTTGCAGGAGGTTTGATGGTTGTGTGACCAGCTAAGATAGTAATAGAAAAAAGGACGGTGGAAGTGTCATTTTGAGTCAGTCTGCCAACAAATGTCTGTTATGATGCAACAGTGGTTTTGTTTCTTTTCCTCCAGAGGTTTCTACATTTTTAATATCATATTCTAGGCTGCAATCTCTAATTTAGGAATGGCTTTGTTAGGCCAGAGCAGAAATGTCTCTAGCCTTAGTGTTTTGTTTCCTATAGGACGTTCAGCATCAGTACCCCAGGAAAAATAAAAGGATAAGAGTGTAGTGAAGCTTCTCAGAATATGGTGCCATGGTCTAGTGATCTATTGCTCAGGAAAGGGCATCTTGAACCACGAAGGGTTTCATTGTGTTCAATTGCCTCTATTAGCTTTTAAGTCTGAGTGTTTCCAGGCCATTTCTTGATGCCATCTGAACTTTCTGGAACCATGTAAACCTCTGCAGCAAGGAATTCCATGGTTAAAGATTTTCCAAGTATATATTTCCTTTTGTTTGTCTGTCTTCCTGGAAACTTAAGACCTACAATAATAAATGAAAAACTAAAATTAGAGTGTATCACAGGAAGAAAGCAAGAAAGACCAAGAGCATAGTGAAGCTTCTTTGTTCTTGCAGCCATAAGAAGTAGATTATTATAAAACTTTTTTTATTCTGTCTGGTAGATACATTAGTCTCTAGGTAGTACAGTAATAATGAAGACTAAGTTCATGGAGCCCTAGGCAGTCTGTAAATGCTGTCATCTGCAAGTTTTACAATCGAAATAGAAGATAAGCATGAGGTAGAGACTAAATGCAACACAAGTGGAGAAAACAATGCAAAGTACTGCAAACACTACTAGTATTCAAGTTTTTGAAGGGGTTAGCTGGTTTAAAAGGTGGATCTTCTTTTCTCTTTAAAGGGAAACTTATTTGGAAGGTACAAGTAGAGCAAAACTGCAATGAAGATATGAAGAAAAAACTAATTGAGGCTTTGAGAAGAGAGTTCTTCTAGTGTTGTAAAACTCCTTTGTGCTACCTCAGCTTTTCCCACTTGTGAAGATGTACCTAGTTGCTACTTGCAATCTCTCCTTTGCAACCACCTTATATAGAGAATTAAGTACAAATGTTTTCTCCTGCTTAAGTATTAAGTATGGTTAGATACAGACTCAGTAATGAAGGTCTGCAGGTGAGCTTCTCACTTTGGTCAGATTTGTAAGCCATAAACTTTATGGAGTAGTGGCTTAAAAAAGTGGCTATGAAAATATCAGTCTTTCCAAGTTGGGGAAGAAGAGAGAGAGAGTATTGTTCTGGTTTTAAAAGGTGAAAATTGTTCAGTGAATTTAGTGCAAGGGAATATACCAAAAGCTTATTTTCTAAGTTTACTTAGACCCTGAATTTTAAGAGTATCCCATAGAGGAAAACTGTGCTAGCTCCCCTGAATATGCTAAAAATTCTTCAGATAATTGTAGGAAAGCAATACAGGAAATATACTTTTAAAATAGAATATGTCTAGTATTCAATGGAATTACTGTGCAGGTTAAAGAACCCTTGGCATGCCTGGTGGGATTTTAAGATACTGGGATACATACTTATAATTAGTATTGATTTAAGGGTGAGACTTGAGCAGGGGGAAGGGAGAAAAGTCCAGTTGTCATTAGCAGGCCCTACTTTTGTTGAAATCAGTAAAGTCAAGCTGTTTGCTTTATTAGGTGCAAAGCTAGTTAACGTTGGGAGACTTTGAAGTACCACTCTGAATATTTAAGCCTCAGATATTATGCAAAATATCCTCCTATAAAAATGCTGCATTATTCCAGGGCTATAGTGGATTTTGTAAGTGAACTTTACAGAACAAGGTGGGAATTTATTGGTATAAAGAATACTGCAACTCCATACAGAATAGTTAAGTATTATGGCATTTATTAATGAAAATATACTTAGCAATTCAGGAGGTTTAAATTTTAAAACTTTAGGGAACAACCATTTGGAAGGTTCTCTGTTACTGTATTATTGGATCATCACTTGGAAATGCCAACTTGTTGCTCAAACTGTGACAACTGTCTTCAGTCTTGGCATTAATTTTTTTTTGGTGTATTCTTTTGCCTTTGTTCTTTGATTAACCTTCAGGATCTTTGTGGATTTTTTTGGCACTGTTTACATCACGTTGCCAGAACGTCTCAAAAACTAATTGCTAGGCTAGCAAATGAATGATGCAACACAGTGTAGAAGGAGGCAGGGGAGAATGGCTGCTATCTTCTGGTGGTTTGAAGCACTCCTGTTGCGCAACAAGTACAAAATTTTTTTGTTCAGTATCCTTTTTGGTTCATGGTCATGATGTGAATTTGGTTATCTAGGGGTATTCCCATTTCCTTCTGAGAAGGACAACTGAAAATATCCAAAATGGCTTGTATTCACTGTTTTGGAAAGGAGTGTAGAAGTGAGGAAATGGAATTTAAGTTTCTTGGGTCCTGCTGCTGATGTGTTGTCTGAACTTTGGCCCTTGAGATATGGCTGTGCTGAGAAAATGCAGAAGTAGACATTTTCAAAGTATGTTTAGATTATCACTTAAAACTATATGAAATTAGATTTTAATATGAATACTCAAAGGATCTTGTAGGGGAAGTTGCAAGTATTTCTTAATTTCTAGTTTGAAAGCCATTATATATAACACTCAATGTTATTTTTATGGTGGTCTTGAAAATCTTCAGTATATAGTCCCTGAAGACACATAGGCTTCATCCCCAATTTATGTAAACCAGCTGAAATCCAGTGCTTGAATCTGTACTTCTCAATTTTATTAGACCTGTTACCTTCAAATGTCCCTGTGTTCCCCCTGCGAGAAACAGCAAAACTAATCAGTGAGAATTGTCAGTGTATGTGGCTTTGAGAGGTAAAAAACTTGACCTGAAGGCTAAAGGAATGTTTGCAGTGGAAAAAAAAAACTTTATTCAATTTTTTGAATAGTAACATTTCTTGACCTGTCTGTAATGTCAAGATGTTTCCAGGTGTGTTTAAAGAGGAGGGGGGGAAAACAACACTCTCCTGTTGCTTTTTGTGTAAGGCATCTGACATCAGACTTATTTGTCTTCCTTGTAGAAAGCTTGGACAATGAATGTGCTGGTAATAACTTGTTTAAAATTAATAGAAATGCAAATCCCTTCAAGTGGTATGTCACACGTTCAACTCTCTGGAACTAATATGTTCAATTACATCTTATTTTGAAGAGTACTATAGTACCAAGTGCAACAGCTTTCTTTTAAGAGATGCCCAGTTTAAAATGTTTTCAGTGAATATGTAAGATGTTTCTTGTGTTCCATCTTCACTTCTGTTTTCCAGTCCCTCCCTTATTCTTGTCTCTCTTGGTTTCAGTTGTCTCCTTTTTTTTTTTTCTCCTCTCTGTGTATATTTCTGTATGATCCCTTCTTTCTTGCTCTACTTAGTTTTGTTCCTATTTATTCCTCCTTTATGTTTTTCTTTATATATGGTTGGATGAATGCAGAGCTGAAAGAGGCTGGACAATAGAAGAGATCCTGTATACATCTTTCATTGTATGTGTGAGTGGAGGCTGACGGTAGGAGAAGGAGGTGAAAGACTATTTTGTCCTGCTTTTCCTATACTTTACCTTGCTGAATTGTTCAGGTTCTCGATTTGTGTGTGGAGAGTGGTATATTGCTGTACTCATATACAAATAAATTGGAAGAAGTTAGTCTTTTACTGAGAGGACAGGAAAGGCATGTGAAGAGAAGTGGCTAAGGAGAAGGCAACTGAAGATGAGAAAAACCTAGGGGAGCTAAAGACTTGAATGGATGAGCAATGATGATACAGTGTCGTGGTTTAACCCCAGTCAGCAACTAAGCACCACGCAGCAGTTTCCCCCTCCCAGTGGGGTGAGGAGGAGGAAAGGAAAGAAAAAAAAGTAAAACTCGTGGGTTGAGATAAGAACAGTTTAATAACTAAAGTAAAATGTAATACTAACAATAGTAATAATGAAATATAATAGTAATGAAAAGGAATACAACAAAAAAAAGAAGGGGGGGGGGAGGAAAAAACCCCCAGTGATGTACAATGCAACTGCTCACCACCCTCTGACCGATGCCCAGTTAGTTCCCGAGCCGCGATCCGCGTCTCCCGGCCAACTACCCCCTGTTTATATACTGGGCATGACGTTCCATGCCAGTTAGTGGAGCTGAATTGTAACTTAAGGAAGAGACGTGATGGCGTTTAGAATATCATGGTGTTTCCTAGGATACAAGGTGATGTTAAGATGCACAACAACAGTGACCTATCGGGCAATCTTTGCTCATTCTTGCATTGTAACCCTGCTTTTTTATTGTGTTCCTTTTCGTTCCAGGACTACTGCAGGTTAAAAAAAAAGATTTTGAAGGGAATCTATTAACTGAAGACCAGCTTCATGCATTATCTAACTAGTGCATCCAGCTTCTTGAATTTTCTTCCTAATTTGAGGCTCATTTTGCCTGTGCCCATCCTGTTCTCATGTGCATCTTAAATGATATTGGTTCTTAGTTGTTATCCTGTGGTTTGATGGCTTGGTGTTTTGATGGAGATTTGTTTCATAATTCACTACTGCAATGAATTCTTCAAGTAACTTAAGAGTAAACTGCTTTAGATTAATGTGAGGCAGCCATTTTGTGTGGTACAGAATGGTGCAGAAGTATGAAGGTATGCAAACCCCTATGCTTGGCTAGTGCCAGGTGAGCGCTATGCTGAACTGAGAGACTCTACAGTTCACTTTCTGAAGTATGCAGTTTTAAATGCTGTTGTAATGTATTACCCAGTTAATGCTGTTGCAGTTTCCATTTTAACACTGTTGTCAATGTTTACAGCAGTTAGGCCAGTGTGCTCCTTGTTTACATGTGTTATGTTCTTCAGTTAGAGGGAAACAAATTACACTGTTCTTAAAAATAGGTAATTGCTTCTTATGCCTAATTGATTTTTAGAAATTACAATGCAGATGTGATTGAAGAAAGCTTGTGTGTGCTCTGCAGTTGGTTTCCTGAGATTCATATTTCTATGAAGTGGAGCCATGCAGCATATAAATGATATCATCACTTGGTATGTGTTTGGAAAAGAAATATTTGCAGCTATTTATAGTGTTTAAGCCTTACAGAATATCCTGGTGGATTTTTTGTTATTAATTAGTTCTATAAGGAAATTTTTGTTCAGTGGCTATTGGGGGAAAGTTGGTGTAAGTAATGGATACAGGAGATATATCGGGACAAATGAAAAAATGGAAATGATTGTTTAAGGTTAATTGAGTATTTACTGTTTTTAAAGTGAAGCTGAAAATGTTATCAGTGTTTTACTATCTCTTAGAAATTATATGAGCAGTCACATTTGAAAAACATCAGTGTCTTTTTTGGTTTGTTTTTTATTGATGAAAACAGTTTGGCAAAACTGAAATGAACTTGCAAAATGTTTTTTCTTCAAATGCGTTTATGCTTTTTAAAAGGTTTTAGATAACAGTTCTGAACTTTTTATGTGATACTACCATGACAATTACATCTGTTGCATCCCACATGACTAAAATTGTGGGCTTTTTTTTTCAGTTGAATACTAAATTTTGTCTTCAGATTAGCAGTAAAATGTTTTGTAAATAACTAAAAATGCTGGAAGGTGAATTCTCTTCAGTACTTGTGGGTGTGCCAGGAACATGTGTAACTGGTAGTTACAGGAATGGGAACAGAACTAGCCTTTGATTTCTAAACAGTTAAAAAAGTCTTACTTTCTAGTATTCCTCCAATATTGTGGTTGGAGAATATCTTAAAATGCAGTAACTCTTACAGTTAAAAATACAAATATTGCAGTTATATTTTATCAGCTCTGAGAAGACCACCATTTCCATTAGTACTTTAATACATGGTGCCTTATCTAAACTGGGAAGGTAAGAAGTAGAGGACAAAATTATTCTAATAAACTGGAAATTAGCAATATAGTCTTCAGATTCTTCATTTAGCTAATTCCTGATACCAGTGTTCCCAGAGTCCTGCTATGTTTCATTTAAAATTCCATGTTTACTTCCATTCTTTCTAACTGTAAGAGCCAGAAATAATCTTTGATAAGTTGTACTTGCAGCAAAAGAAAGAAAAACATATTTCTCTCTTATGGTCTGGTGTGTGTGTGTGTGTATATATATATATATATGTATGTGTGTATATATATATAAAAAAATGGTAGAAGGAGTTCAAGTCTGCTTCTGTTTTCCTTCAGAAAAATGGTTGATTAAAACGTGCCACAGCAGAGGAACATGGTAGAACTGATCATCTGATTGCTGTGGAGTTCAGCTCCCTGACACTGTCATTCATGTTCACAAGATATTCTTGAAAATATTTCCTTCCACTACTTTGTTCCCTACAAAGGGAAGCACTATGTAAATTTGGTTGCAGTAATTGCTTTCCCTTTATCTCCCCCCTTTACTATCTAGGAACTCTTACCAGACTTGGGGAATAAAGTGCTCCGATATATGAGCTTGTGGCTGGTGCGTAGTATTTTTCAACCTTCTCATGCAGAATAGATAAAATATGATTCTGCAATGGTGTTGAGGAAATGAGATTTTTTTTTTTTTGACAGAAGTGTGGCTCAAAAGTAACTTTAGTCAACAACTTTGTAATGTTTTATACAATATAAGCTGGCGAACCAGAATTCTGTGCAGTGTGAAGGGGTGGGATGTTAGAGACAAGTCCTTGCCAGCATTACCCTGAATGAATTGTGTGCTCTAGTCCAAGAACAAGAGTCTTTTCTCAGTAGAAAAGATTAGTGAAGTTACATGTTTAAAGATCTTGAGGTGTAACCTAATCAAGAGTTAAATAATTCTTTTTAAGAGTGCAAGTACACAGTTCTGTGAAACAGTGGCCAGTAGCTGGGGATCTGGAAACACTTGGATAGAGGGCTTTTACACTTGACTGCTCTTAACATCTTGCAGAATATGTTTCAGATGACACTTGAAAAAAATGCTTAATTATATATTTGTATCTACAACTTAACATCTTTTACCTGCTGCCCATTTTCTTATAGCTGGTAATCTTTTCAAGCTAGGTATTTAAGCTTTGTTCTTTGCATGTGTTGCTATCCCTTTCCAAAACCCAACTTACCACCTGTTAAGGTTGTTTAGAAGGTTGTTCACCCTGTTGCCCTGTCAGGGTGAACACAGAACAAAACTGACATGAACAAGTAGCAGCATTTTCTAGGCTTTCTTGTCTGCTTTCCTTGTAAGTGCATATCAACGGTGCCTAAAAAACCTAGCCTGAGGTTCAGGCTGTGTTCAACAAAATTCAAGTGAATTAAGGAAGTCTGCACTTAGCATCCCACCTTGTCCTTAGCCCCTAGGTATTTACTTTATCATGGAGTGGCTGAGAACTGATACAGATTGCCTAGACCTGCCTTGAGCAGTTCTGACCAATGATCTCCAGGAATCCCTCCCAACTGATGTGATTCTATGTGCAACTGAGTATTTTAGCTTTCAGGATATTTGTTATTGGCCGGTTTGAGGCATCCCAGGTCATAATGAGTAAAACAGACACAATGTTCTTGGTGAACAGTTTTATGCCCTTTGGCAGTGTACCAGTTCATTTTAAGTATTGATAAAAGGATTAGCCTCTCTGCAATACTAGAAATACCATTAAACTTGTCAGTACTTATGCAATACAGAATTTTCTATTCATACATCACTGTGGTGTGATCACAGACTCCAGCATTTATAGAGGCTAGTCTGAGACTGATGTTCATGATTTGGCTGTAGTGGAAGTTTCATGAGTGGTGTAATTCTTGAAGAGAATGTCACATTTGAATAAATTGCCTTTCTTATTGGAAATATGCATTTGCGTGATGTTAAAAATCCTTGCTCAAGAAATAAGTGTATCAGCACTTGACACATGGACTCCTTGCAATTTTTAGTGTATTCAGAAATGATATTTGGCATATAACTTGCTTTGTATTGTACATGTTGTTGTAAGGTTTAATTGACATCAGTGCTAAGATTTGGGGAAGACTTGGGGTTTTGTATTCCTTTCTGGAAGGATATATGTACTTAAATTCTACAGCAATAGAGGAGATGGTATTAAATAACATTAAGAGATTCATTAAGGAAATGTTACCCTCATCAGGATGAGCAGATTATTTTATAAAAATCCCTGTCCAGGTAGATGGAGTGCACTATCTGCATGCAACTAGTCAAGTTAATATGTATCAAAAAAACCAATTGTAGGAATTATCCATGGCAAAAAAATAAAGTTGCTTGTAAATGTTTTCAAGCAATATGGTAATGTTTTTGCCAGGAAGAAATTTCACTGAGAGCCCTAGCTATTACACTTGAACAAAAACAGAAAAAAAAGCCAGGAGAGGGGAAATAGATAACAGTTTCCACATTAGTTACTATAATTGTTTGATGTCTGTAAAAATAAAGCTTATGTGGTTTAAAATAACAGTGTATTCTGAAATAAGTATCTCAAAGCATGTGCTTGCATACACATCTCTAGACAGCTTTGAAAAGAAATTGAGATCATACTCAGCTATGCAATAATCTGCATCTTATGATTGTATTAGAAATTGATACATTGAGACTGAGCTTTGCCTAGCAAGCTTCAGAGGATTCATTGGCTTCTAAAGAAACTAAAAAATGATTGTGTTTAAGGGGTTTGGGAAAGCATGACAAGTCTTGTAAAACAGGTATTACTCGTTTTATTTTAAGATAGAGGCAGACAGATTGAATTGAGTCCTTGCTGCATAACAGTCTCTGAACAGAACACCTTGAGAAGGCACCTCTCTGCAGAGTCAGTGTTTTCCCAAGGCAGAGATGTTTTTCAGAGTTAGGGTTTAAGTTGTTTGAAGGAACTGGCAAGCTATGTTAAGCGCAGTGAAGTTGTATGACTAAACGTACAATGAGACTTTGCTTTCCTAAACTCTAATAATGAATTTAAAATTATTTTTTTTCCCCAAGGCTATGCTCCTGAAAAGGAGGCAGTTTGCACTGTCTGTGAGGAAGGCTGTAGGGTAAGCTATTGCAATCACACTGAAGTACTACAGACTTGATTCTCAGCCAGGGTAAATTGGTACAGCTATAATAAGGTGGAAAATCACTGCAGCTTCATATTGACTGAAGGTACCATTCAAACTGCTGTTGCTTTAATTGCTTTGAAAGTAGAGATTGTATTTGTGTTCTCTGTGTTACCTTTAATGCTGTATTAATGCTTTAATCTCTCTATTAAAGACCTGCTTATGGTACTAAGGAAAAGTAGTTCAGGAGAAGGAAGGAATCTGGCAGTGAGCAGTAGCCAAGGGCTATATAAGTGTCATGCTGTTGGTCTCCCTCCATATTTGTATGTTCTGCTCCATCAGTTTACCCTCATTGCAGCTCTTCAGTAGAAGAAATGGAGGGGACTTAGTGTGCAACAACTGCTGTTGAAAATAGTGCCAAATTTTCCTAAGTTTGTAAGGACATGTCTAGAGCTAGCAAGACAAGCTATTGGACTATGTGACTCCCAGCTGAACCTTCCTCCTACCTGCAGTCTTGCACCTTATGAAACCCTCACCTAAGAGGGTTTTGGTGGCTTGGTTACTGAAGTGGAAAGATGCAGGTAGGCAGTGGTACTGTGTCAATACAAACCAGAAGGTACTACTAGTTTTAAAAATCCTAATTGTTGTCATGCAGAATAGATGATAATTATGCCTTAGATTGGATTCATTTCACTATGGAAGGCATTAAATCCAATGAGAGCAAGGCTGCACGTGTGTGTTCAACTATATTAGAAATATGTATTTGCAAGGCCAGTTTTATGGAGAGCAGATGATGATCTTTTGGGTTTATCATCCCATTCAAGTGGTATTAAGATTTTGGTCTGATTAGTGTACAGAGTTTTTTATCAAGTGTTACTACTTCTTTGTTAATACCCATTGAGGCTTGCTCCTAACTTCTGGCATGAAAAGAAATAAAAATATAAAGATTTTCCTTTTAGGACTTCTTGAAATATATCTATAGCAATTAGAAATGGCTTTTTCTTAAGATTTCTCTTCTTGTCCTTTTTTCAGAGAAGGGAAGGAAAGACTGTAGAAGAAAAAAAAATCCTGTTTTTTTGTTTGGAATGATATGGAAAGTTCTGTTCTGTAACTATATTGAAAAGTAAATGGTTCAATCTGGCTCAAAACCACAGATTTATTGTTCTGTGATTCCAGGATGTACATTGTTCTGTGTAGCTGAGTGACATCTTGCTATTAATAGTGCAAATGCAGTGCAAAGGCGAGGTGTGTGTGTGTGTATATATACACACACAATATAGAATGAATTATGTCCTTGCTACTGAGCTCTGGCACTGCTTCTTGCTTTTTAACAAGTCATCTTCAGTAGAGTTCATAGATAAAAGTGCATCAATGTGATTAAATATGATTGGGGATCACTGCAGGAGGCATGGTATACAAACATGGTCTTAGAGTGTATACATGGGTAAACTACAAAAGGCTAATGTTGTGATTTAACCCCAGTCAGCAACTAAGCACCACGCAGCCGCTTCCCCCTCCCCCTCCCAGTGGGGTGAGGAGGAGGAAAGGAAAAAAAGTAAAGCTCGTGGGTTGAGATAAGAACAGTTTAATTACTAAAGTAAAATATAATACTAACAATAGTAATAATGAAATATAATAATAATAGTAATGAAAACGAATATAACAAAAAAGGGGGGGGGAGGGGGAGGAAAAAGAAGCGATGCACAATGCAATTGTTCACCACCCACCGACCAATGCCAGAGCCGCGATCCGTGCCTCCCGGCCAGCTCCCCCCTGTTTATATACTGGGCATGATGTTCCATGGTATGGAATACCCCTTTGGCTAGTTCAGGTCAGCTGCCCCGGCTATGCTCCCTCCCAGCTTCTTGCACACCTGCTTGCTGGCAGAGCATGGGAAACTGAGAAGTCCTTGGCTTAAGATAAGTGCTACTTAGCAACAACTAAAACATCAGAGTGTTATCAACATTATTCTCTCACTAAATCCAAAACACAGCATTGTACCAACTACTAAGAAGAGAGTTAACTCTGTCCCAACCGAAACCAGGACAGCTAAGTTTGAATGCTTGTCATAATTACTAGATGGTTATAAGAATATAAAGAGATAGTGCCTTTCACTTGGCTATAAAAAGTGATTTTAACCATTTATTGAAGTGTTCAATACTGGTAGACTGCAAAACTTGTGTAGCCAGCTCTGTAATTGTGTTCAGTGCCAAGGCTATGGGGTCTCTTGTTTCAGTTTCTTTAGAAGATTCTTAGGAGAGGTGGGTTTAAGTTATGGGCCATTAAAAAAAAAAAAATACATGGTCCTCTAGTAAAAATGAATTACTGATGTTATTAAATGTGTGCTTCTTTCTGAGTGAAGAAAGTCTCTTCCTCTGTTGTGGGTCTTCACTAGTATTTCTGCTGCTTGCTTTGCTATGTTTGATACCAATTGGTTGGGGATTTTTGGATGCTAAAAGGGTTACTGTGATGGAAAAGCTAGAATATACTCTGTTTTGAGGACTGCAGAGCTGAAATCAATTACTATACTGAGCTTGTGATGAAACATCAGAAGTGTTATTGTTTCAAAGGCAAGCAGAGGTTTTATCACTGATGCCCCCATGAGGTGTTGAGTGTCTGAGGTAACTTATGTAAGACATGATAATGGCGAGATGAGCTTCTCATGGCATGTGCTTGTGTTTCTTATAGAGAGGAACCGGAAATCATACTGTCAGTAGCTGTGCTATACCATAGTTTATGCAGCTGTTTCCTCAGTTTCATGTGGATGATGTTAAGCCTAAAAGCTATCTTTTCTCCCTTCTGTGATGAATTGTAGTCATGATGACCTGCTAGTCAATCACTGTGGTGATTTTTGGTTTTATGCAGCTTAAGGAAAACTTTGGTTCAGCATTGACAGTGTGTAGCTAACAGAAAATAACTTTTCTAAGGACAGTGATCTATTTCATATAGCTTGCTTAGTTTCTTGTGATAACTTCTGTCATGTCAACAGTTCAAATGATACAGCAGTCAGCTAAACTAGCTGAATTGGGAACAGAAGTGAAATACAGGCTCTTGGAGTGTCTTTTACACAAGAAAATCACTGCTAGCTGTCAATAATAGTGAGACAAAATTCCTTCTTTGCTAGCTAAAGGTTGTTTAACTCATATGCTGTACCCCAGACATTATGAAGTGGTTTAGTGGCTATGTGGAAACACACATGTGCTGAAGATGGGCTTTACAGAAGTCTATGGGGAAGTGGATGGGGTGCTGTATCATGAAAGCTTAACTTAAATTGTTGCTTAAGATGTGTAGTAGCCTATTTCTGCAATCTATACTATGCTAAGTGGAAAACTAGTGATATTAACGTGTATTTTAGTAAGATTTTTTTTATCTTTGCTTTTATAGTGTTGAAACTTAACTTTGCTCCTCTTATAGCTGGATTTAATTTGGAGTAATGAGCAAAGAGAAAAGGTACAACAGGCAAGATTTTTTTTTTTAATGGGCCTTATGTTCTCCATTGAGTCCTCTTCTATAAGAAAGTTTTGGAGAGGATCTGTGACTCTTGGAAGAGTCCTGACCTGAAACAGAATGAAATCCATGAGCTTTCTACCTTACTGTTGGAGGGTGTTTCTATCTGTGCATACAGAGGTAGAAGAGAGCAGGAGAAGTACCTGAAGCTGCGAAGGTAGATGGAGACTTCTGTATCCTCTGTTATCTCCTGTTGCCAACATGGAAGGAAAAATTCATCTGCCACCAGATACTGTAAAGCAATGTTGTAATATTATGTGTCGGGAAGATTTGACAAGGTGGAGGATTTCTGACTGTAAAATCAAGGTTTCTGCCCCTTCTTTAAAGTAGCAGGGACCTTGGAAGGTCATCTAGTCCAAGACACTGCTCAAAGCAAGGTCAACTAGATCAGGTCAGCCTGTTGGTCAGTCTGATAAGCAGAGACCTTGTGGATTAACCCCAGCCCATTCCAGAAGTTTGCAATTGCCTCTTCTCTGAAAACATGGTGTTTCTTCTATTCTTTAGTCTAAATAGAAAGTGTTTATCTCCTTCCCCTTTGCATTGCATTTTCCCAATTTATTTTAGTAAATTTAGGGTAAAATTGTTTGACATTCATTCCTCAAAAACACTTCTGTAATACTTGCTTTGCAACAAGGTAATCCTGTGTTTATACACTTCATACATCATTTTCTTTAGCCTAAACTAGTCAGTTACTGTACAGCTGTTACTGGAAATAGGTTCACTCTGTGTGCAGCCTATGCTGTTAAATATTATCACAGAGTTGCTTTTTCTGTCATTAAGTAGTTCTGAATGTTAAATGTTTGACAGCTGTCAGGCTTTTTCTGACCATTCTTCTGTTGTAAAGGTAAAACAGACAAGGCTATTCTGAGGAAGTCTGCTAAAACTAACAAATGAATCACTTAGCACTGTGGTTAGCTTATTTGTTTTAAGTTTGTGTGGATTCACTTATTTTGAAAATTTATCTAGGTAAGGCTTTGTTTCTTCAAACCTTTCTAATTTTTACTTAATCAGACATTTCGCTTACTAAAAGTAGTTCAACGTGTCAGTGCTGCAAGCCAACTCTTTATTTTTCTCTTTGCTAGAGTAAATTGGGCTCTTTTCAAATCACAATAGAAAAATAAATACCTGAGAAATAATGTCTCCCTGTATTTAACAAGTAAATATTAATAATCTGAATATAAATTGTCATTATTTGAAATTGCAAAATTTCCCTGTGGGGAACATTAATGATCCACTAGCTTGCAATTTTCTTGAAAGGTAGAGAACAATTTGCCTGGAGTTGTTCTTCACACAAGAGGCAAAAATCAAGTGTGTTCCTTGACTTCTTCAGTGTACTTATTTCTGGTAGTGGGATGTAATTCAGCTGCAGTTCACTGGCTTTGTTGGAACATGAAGGTAGATATAATCTGTGACCAGGAGGCAGTTGGCATCAGCTGTCAATATAATGTTCATAACTTACCACTACAACAATTAGATAGCCAGTATAGCATTTTCTGTTTCTTCTAGAATTAATCTACGTGCTTTCAAGAGTGATCCTTGAAGACAGGCATTTGAATACTTTCTTAATTAGCATCTGACTGAAACATTGACAAACAAAAGTGTGTTTTTGCATTCTTGTTAAAGTGCTATTTGAAGATCTGTTTATATAGTTTCTAATTGTGGTATCTGTTCATGTAAAGCATCTGTAAAACTTCCCTTGGAAAACTAGATTTGATTAACACTGACTAAGGGTCGGGCATCAGAAAGCCAAGTAGGGTTTAGCGTTTCATTAAGACAGTTGCAAGAATGGTACAAAGAAGCTTCCCACAGTGCCTGTCTGTCCCATCTGGCTATAGCCCTGGTGCTCTTAATCCTTCACTTTGATAAATGCTAAAAGTCACCCGGTCTCTGCATGTCTGACTCAAAATGATCATAGTAAGTCTAGCTGTATAAAACAGTGTTCATGTATATCTGCCTGATGCTGCTCTTAATTAAAATGAGGGGAAGATACAACTGTGAACAAGGCAGACTGGTGAGCGGTACTGTAGCCTGGGAGGGATCAGTGTTAAAGCTCTGACTGTGGTTTATGCCTGATGTTAATTATTGATAGGCTATGGGACACTAGTGCAGAACAAATGTGGAAAATGAAATAGTAACTAATCCTGTGCTCCTCAAAAGGAAGGATTAGAAAATTTCCCTTGGAGTAGGAGTTAAAAAGCATGCATCTTCGCATATTTGCAGTGCTATCCTCTGGGATCCAGCACCATCCGGTTCTATTTCATTGTGCTAGGTGGAAGTTGGGAAGAAAGTGGGTATTTTATTTATAGTTATCTGGTGGCTAAAAAACATTAGTCATAAACTTTTATCAGTGTTTTTGCTAGTGCAAGACTAATATTTGTCAGCTGCTCTTCTGTCTGTGTTCTAACTGACACAGGTTTATTGTGGCTTGGGGCAAGTCATCAACCTGCTCTTTGTTTCCATTCCTATACATATACAGTAGAAGTAATACCTGCATTCCTTAAAATCAGTTTATTTGGCTGGCCTTTTGAAGTGACAGGCAGTAACTGATGTAGGCATTGTTATGTGTTGCAGAGATGCATACAAATTGTGCTGCAGAAAAGTATTTCAAAACTGAGCCATTGACCTGTAATGTCATCTAGGAATTTCCAGGTTGTTTTTATACTGTTGTACGTCCACAACAAAAGAGATCTGAGAAACAGGCAAAACCAGAGTTTGTTCCCTGTTTTGTTCCACTGTTCAGCTGCTACTAGTTTGCTGTGTTATTTAAGCCTTCTGTGCATAATAAGAAAGAGTAATGTACTCTTAAAACTGAAGTTTTGATTAAAACTTCCACATCAAGCCAGGTTTTACCTGACACTGTTTAGAAACAGCTCAACAATGCGTTGTGTCCCTTCTAAGAAGTACTGGAAAAGTTGCGTTACCAAAGACACACCTGTAACTGAAAATGTTAGGATTATAAAATCTCTTCAATTACTGGGAGAGTCTTGAGTCTCAAAATGACTATGAGAGAAGGTATAACCTTTTCACAGAAAAGATCAAGAATGAAAAGGCATTCAATCTACAAATTGATCGAGAGTCCTTAGCACTTGGTGTTTCTTTGAAGTACTGGGGAACTGTGGTCAGAAGATTTCTGGAAAGGTGTGAAGGAATTTAACAGGCAACAGTGGAATAGGCCATTAGCATTTACCCTTTCACTTTATACTTTTTAAAAAGAGGAATTCATGTAACTAATTCCAAATATGAAGTCAAGGTAGAGCTGAGGCCTTTAAAAGGCGGGCGGGGGGGGGAAGTCTGTTTAGAGAGCTGCTGGTTAGGATTTTAATTTCGGTTATATCTCCACAAGTTAGCTTGCCCATCCTGCTGCTGCTTCTCCTAAGATGCACTGCTTCATAACCTCCCAACCAGCAAAGGCCAGGGCAGTAGGGCTGCTTCCTTCTTTCCACCTGCTGCCCTGTGGTGATGATTGCCTTGCTGCAAATTTCACCAGAACATGCTGGCAGAGTGGGGTATGACTCCAGAACCATGCCACAGCTTGGAGCACTGAAAGGCAGCTTCAGCTATCCCTTCTTCTTTAGCCCATACCTTGGGAGAAGATAATCTGGAAATGTCTCCTCCCACATGTACTCCGAGATCAGAAGATGAGCTGGTTTTTTGGCTGCAGCACTGGCTCTTGTGAGCATGGGTGAAGGGAATCAGCCTCAGAATACAGGATTAGACCACCCACTTGCGCCTATGCCTGAAAATGACACTGCAGATACTCTTGATCTTTAGGTTTTTACTGATTTGCTTTAGAAGCAGCATACGTACCTCACAGTAATTCATCGTACTCACCAGAATAGTGACCGCTTAAATCAGTAATGTTTGGCAGTGTGTCACTATTTTTTTGGAGGGGGAAAAACCAATACCCACACCAAAATGAACAACAACAAAAAAACCCCCTCTCTTCTCCCTCCAAACTGCAGCCAGGATAAGATCCTTAAAATCAAGCAACCCCTGTTTTATCCTTGCTAGCTTGTAAAAATACACCTCCTTTACCACTTTTCCAAAGACAAAACTTCAATTTCCCAGAAATTGTTCAGAAAAATACTGAAATGAGAGCAATTCTATCACTTAAAAAAAAAAAAGAAATTAATGGGAAAAGGGAGGATCAATCTTCAAAATGGTAAATAGTGTTTATAATACATTGGAGGAAACGCTGGCAAACCAAGTGGGAACTCCTGTTTTGCCCTATTCAAAATAGAGCTGTGATCTGGATATTCTGCAGTACACTTCAGAACTATGCCTGTCCCTGTGATGGGAACTGTACCATGCACCTCTAACACCTCCCCACTGAAAAGCTCTGTTGAAACAAAAAATAATCATAGGGCTTTGTTTGGTTTGGGTATTTTTAGTGCAACTCCAACAACTGCGACCAATATAACAAAGGTTGCAGCCTGAGTGACACAAATACTAAAAAAAAAAAAAAAAAGTAGGAAAGACATTGTCGGATGGTGGAAGTAATGATTGATGTAACTGTCCTTTCCTTTACAGTCAATAAATAGGTATCTTAATTCCTCATCCTTTTTGAGATTTTTCTTCTCTGTTACACTGCACCTGTGATTTACGGGTTAAATCACTTTAATAAACTGGTGTTCATTTCAAAGCAGCTGTTAATACTTAAGGTCTGATTGAAAGTTGTACTTCAGATGTGCATGTAACTGCAAGCTGAGGGAGCACAGCAGCAGGACACAGATGCCAGTTATTACTACTACTCTGCACAGGTACTGTCAGCTTGTGGGACATGATACTAGTCTCTGTAATTCTTGCAGCAAATTGTATACATGGTCATATACATACACATATGCCGTGATTCTCACGGTATTGCAGTGTGATGGCAGTAGGTTTTCTTTGGCTTGTATGACTTAGCAAATACTGATTCTTTTTGTCCTATGTCTTTTTTTTTTTTTCATGAACAACTTAAAACACATTAATTTGTGGAAAAGTCTTGACAGAAGTTTACACTTTCTTTTCTGTCACAGTGAGCATGGCAGCTGATCCTGAAGGATCACATAGAATTTCCTTGTAGTCTACAGTAGCTGGCTGCAACAGGCCTGTTTCCAGGCAACTAGACCCAATGGTTACTGGCTTCTTAGTATCTGCATTGCTGAGGATTCATTCAGCTTAAGATGGGGAAACATGCTGAATTATGGATAGAGAAAAGGCAGATTTCTAGTTTTTTATCAGATACTTGATTTTTTTACTGAAGTACAAATTTTTGAAATTGTTTTGGTTTTGCTTTAAAGTTAAATATAGTTGGATTTTGCCAAGAAGCAATGTTCATCTTCAACTAACTCAAAAGATGCATATGCACATATCTATGTATCTCTATACATGCATAGAAGTAGTTAGTTGGCTGGGATGAGAAGTTTTCCAAAAAATTGTCATCTTGGGCTAAACAGCCTAATTTGCACTTCAGTAGTGTTTCAATACAAATCAGAATGAAACTTCAGTATAATAATGTACTGAAATTATTTACTCTGCTTTTTCAGCAGCAGAGGATAAAAGAGCTGTTTTAAAGGTCGTTCTCCACAGGTGTTCTTGGTGAGACTGATAGGTTGAAAAAGCAGGGGGGTGGGGGAAGACGGACATGGATGGACATGAACACTGAGTGATAGGTTGAACAGATATGGCCTTTATCCTTAGAAGCCCTTACTAATTTTAATGTATCGCTTAAGAATAGTAATAGGTTTTGGTCCAAGTTTGGCTAACTGAACTAAAACTGTGCAAGAAGGGGGCAACAAGAATGAAAATACCTAGAAAAAGCAAATTATAGAACAGAAAGGCTTTTAGAAATTCCCTACTGTTATAGAAGGGCAGGTGAGAGTGTGTGTATGAAAATAGACACTACAATGAAAAGGAAATGCAAGTGGTCTCATATATTCACAAAAACTGAATTTTGGACAGCACTTACATAGCACATCCCTAGAACTACCTGGCTTTTCAGAGGCTGTACTGTTATTGAATTTTATTAGTGTTTTTCTGGATGAACAGTGACAGGAAGTAACCACTAGACAGCAGCTGACATGCATTATAACATAGTCTTCAAATAAGAGCTGACCAAAATGTGTGGAACCCTTAAATCATATTTTGGCATCTGATGAAAATCTGATTTCTCAAAAGGAAACCACTATGACATGTGTAACTTCTGTACTGTGATTCATATACTGTAAGCCTCAGTTGATTGTGACCTTTTTTAATCTTGAAATTTGGGAGTTTTACTTTGAGAGTAGTTTATAATGTTCTTTAAACTTTCACTAAAACTATAACAGTACCAGAAAGGAGGCATGTTTCTTGACTGTTGGCCATGAGGAATATTGGATGCAAGTAATGAAAGAAGTAGTTATTTTTCTAATGGAAAGCTAATGTCTATTATTTTTTTTAGCCTGTGATAGGTTTAGCAATGACTCATCAAGCTAAAATGTAAAAACACCATGAGTTGATCTATTTCTGGGTAAAACAAATCAAAGAGAATATAAAGCCAGATTTTGGGTTGATTTGCATACTCCCCCTACCCCATGAGTCCAGTGAGATCAGAGTTTAAATCAGGTCAGTGTTTGGACTAGTTTTTGGGTAGTTCATCAGTTAAAGACCAGTCTTGTCAGCTATTATATGGAAACCCTGGCGCTGAGTTCTACATGCTCGTGAAAAAGCTTGAAAGAGCTTAATGACTTCTTGGAAGACTCTTAGAACTGACTGGAGCGAGCCTCTAATACAAAAGGGCGAACACATGTATTCAAAATTATCCAAAGAGATGGCTGTATCTTGAACTCCTGTTTCATAGCACAAATAGGGAGGGTGTTTAATGAGTGTGCTTAGATCAGAGATCTCACTGGAGTGCTGGGAAATAGATAGTCCTCAAAGTAACAATCGACATTAGTGTGTGATGGAGCTGATGACAGGGTAGTCATCTTAGTCCCAGAAGTGAGTGGTGAGTTTGAGGTGAGCTTTCTCAAATTTTCATCTTCAATAAATATCAGTCTGAAATCTTCATGGAAAACAAAGCCACATTTTTAATATAAAAACAACTTGACATTTTTCAGTATACTTTTTAATGAACATTGCTCTGAGCTATGTTATAATGAAATTTGCTTAAAAGTAGAACAGGCTGGTGATACTTGGCAGAATGACATGGCATATGGTAAAACAGTTGTCATTTATTGGCAAGCGCTCTCACTTTTGGAAAGAGTGGCTTTCAGCACAGTGGACTGTATCTTGGTATTCAGGGCTTTAAGGGGAAAAAGACCTGCTGAGCAGTATACATGGGTTACTCTGAAAGGTAAAGTCTTTCAACAAGGGTAGGACAGGAAGCTTTCTTTTTTTATTCTTTGTTTTACATGTGGCATCTGACTTTTGTCTAGCTCTTTATCCCATTTTTCACTTTTTTTAGAAACATTAAAATACTCAGTAGCTTAAAGGCAAGTGAGCTTTTTTAACTTGTACAAGATGGGATTTCTGGGGCTGACAGACCCACTTCTTTCATTGTAGCTGTTCATGTACTTACATGTGGATTTCTTGCACTTGACCAGATCCTGCAAAAACTACTGCTAAGTTTATGATTGTCAGGACAATGTCATGTGATTGCATCTATAGACTCAGTAAATGAGTACAGGAGGAGTTACTGGGATTGATTTTACATCATCCTGACACAATTCTAGTCGGATTTAGGGTAGATGTTTAACTATTACTGATGGTATAGTATGTAATATCTTCTCATTCTGCTTTCCAAAGAGCAGCTTCCTCTTGAGAGAGAGCCTGGTCACAAGTGCTAATCTTTCCTCTAATGAGGAAATGAAAATACCTAGGAAAAGCAAATTATGGAGCTAGAACAGAAAGGCTTTTAGTATGGCTCCTGCTGCCCTTGGACAGGTAAAGGAAACTTCTTTGTAGCCATTTGTCTAGATTTGTGACAAAAGGCAAACAGATGACATAACCATGCTTGACGATCCTAGAAGAGTACACCCATGTTATTTTGTGACCAGCATATAGCACTACTTTTCAGACTAAAATCTTAAAAGTACCTGATTGGCAGCTTTCTATTTTGCTTGTTTCTCATCCTTACATGATCATATTTTTCATTTAATACGAGGCCTTAAAGTGTCTGTGCATATGTGCATATCAGCCTAGATACAAAGTTGAAAAATGGAGTAGTAAAGGTGCAAAAACTGAAATGCAAAGTATTTCTGTTTATATTTTGTTCAAAGTTTTAGACCTCAAATTGTGTATTCTCCAGCTGAATATTATGGGTCTTGTACATTTTTCTCTAATGCGAGGTGCAGGGGGAACCCAAAACAAGATGATTTTTTTTTCTGGAAGATTTTAGAAATACACAATTACTTCAGGATTTCCCATGCTATTAATTTACTGACATATGGGAAATTGGAAATGAATTGCTAAATGCCCTGCTTTGGGTTCTGTTCAGCATGGCTTGCTGTTCTTTGCATGTCCAGTCATAGGTGATAATTCCTACCAGTAGCCAAAGAAGGATTGTGGTGCTGCCACTGTTTCCTAGTTGCCTGAAGAAATAATTGGACCTAACTTCTTGTGGTTGGTGGTAGGGGTGTTGGTTTTTAAATACATGTATGCTTTAAGGACTATTTTTCTTTGTCAGGATTCAGTGTTATTACAACACATAGGATCTGGAAAAAGGATTATATAAAGATATTGGATTTTTTTTTTGAAGGGTATGGCAAAGCTGAAATACCACAGTACTCTGAGGAGAGGTCTGTCACTAGTGGCACATGTTCCAGGTTGCATGGGGAAGGGATGGAGCTACTGTACAGGAGAAATAGCAATTATTTTTCACAGTTTGGTCAGATGTTAACCCATATTACAGATCTCTGGCTGTGTCCCAGACTCATGGGCTCATGAGTTATTAGCCTATTTTTTAATGAAAGATTCTTGTCCTTGTGATTGTAGAGCATGAAATGGAGTGCTCTGAAGAGTAACTTAGAAGGCAGAGCTTCAGTGAGGCAAATGCTCTTTGAATTAGGGGGCATGGCTACAAGCTGGGTCAATTATACTGGTCTGCAGGCATGTGTGTAGAGAGGTGGGGTCTGGCAAGAGTCAAGGAAAACAGGTAGAGTCAAGTCTGAATTATCCTCATTTGAACTGGTTGCTTTTTAACTAATTAGTAACTCTGGACCAGGACCTTAGTGAAGATAGAATAAAATGAGCTTTCAGTATCACACACATTCATTCCAACCCTCCTTTTTTTTTTTATAAAACTAAGAATGACTGGTCATGAGTTTACTATATAGTGACTTGGTAATACACTGGGAAATACTAATTTTTTTAGGAATTATCTTGTAGCATACCAAATATACAATTACTGAGATTTGCTAAATACCCTTACTGCTACATCCTTTCAAGCTATCTTTAGTATTTAAATAATTTTCTATTTTTTTTAAGGAAATAAAACAATTAATAGTGCTTTTGCCCTAGAAATACTCAGTCTTTGTTCTGGTGTGTGTGTGTGTATACATGTTTATATATATTGCTGATCTTTGGGTTGTGTAGATATAATTGAAGTGTCTGTGCCAAAAAGTCAATTAATGATTGCCTTATTTGGGGGTTTGGACCAGAATGATACAGGAAGTGTCTTTAACTTTTCTGTTTTTTCCCTTGAGTGTGGGCAGTGAGAGGGGTTTCCAATTAGTGAAATTTATAGGTTAGTTATGATTCATCTCCTGAAATCAGCTACATGAATTTGAATTTTTAGTACTGGATGTTTTCCACTAAAATCTTATTAATTTCTGCTTAGTGTTTGGCAAGGATATTGTATTTGTTGTCCAGACGCAGTTTTTCAGCGTGGGCACATGTTGAAGACCTTAAACCTTGAATGTAAGGGATCAGTTAGGACTTTACTTCCATTGACACATATTGGACACTGAGTTGTATGGTTCTGCAAGTTAGATGATGATATTGTAGCAAAAGTAGGGAAGGAAGATATTTCATTGACAGTTAAAAAGGCAATTAAGTGTGTAGAGGTTTTTTAAATGTGGAGCAAGTGTTATTTGACATAGTTTGCATGTGATTACATTTTATTATAACTTTATCTGACTGTGGACAGTGGGGAATGTATAGTCTATATGCTGATCACTGCATGAGCAAGAGGTGCTGCATAGTTCCTGCCTGAAAGAATTTCTAGTCTGTAGCAGGTGTCCTGGTCCTGTTACTGACACTCAAAGTTAAATGCTATGTCTGTTGGCAGTGGTAGTGCTCAGGTAAAATTAAGTATCTGATAATGTGTTGATAGCATATGATGATTGACACTTTTGGATTAGTCTGCTTTAATTGGCTAAATAAGTTTCTAAAAGTTTATTCTAGAACCATAATTAGATATTTTTTGCTTCTGTTATAGGGTTGATAGTTGTTAATTCTTTTAACTAGCTGTAATTTCCCTTGGCTTTCTACTTAAGAGCTTTCTTTATGCACAAACCCCCTAAAAGGGGACAGTCCGGAAAATATCTAAAACATCTTCTCATCTGAGAGATGGTCAACTGTATGGGACTCTTGTCATCGCTTTAATGTGAGTAGAAGTGAGCTCTGAATTTTCAAGTATAAATATGAAAGCTGAGATCCTAAAACTCACTTGCACTGTGAATGAGCCACAGGTTTGAGAAGCCTATTGTGATGCCTAACTCATAAAGAGCAACACAATTGTGTGTCACCTGGTAATAATCTTCACCTGTACAGAATCAGTAAGAATCACTCTGGGTATAGCTGACACCGCATTGTACAAAATACCTATATTTAGAGTATTTTTATGCATCTTATTTCTGTTCATAGGATGAAATGAATGATGGATGAAAATAACACTTATCTACTTAAATCCTAAGGCTTTTTTATTCCTTGTAGGAGAATCATGCAGGTACTTAAGTCTTTTCTCAGAAGGTTTTCTCATCAACCTCAAAACTTGCACTTTATCTTACTGCATAACATGTAGTAACAGAAAAATGTATTTTAAAGTCAAGCTCTTTGATATAGACACAAGAAAGATCTTTACACAAGAGCTGGGATAACAAGAATCCTTCCAATAGTGTGATGTGAACTGTCAAATGGCCCATTTATAAGAACAATAACACAGATTCAGATGGAAGGCAGAGGTTTGCTGTCTGCAGAGTATGCCTACCACAAAGATGGAGTTTGCAAGACCCCTCTGCAGGCAGTCTTCCCTAGTCTTTCCTGTTGAGTTCTTGCTGTTCCTATAAAATGCTTAGGCAATGACATAAAGAGCTAGAGAGACGTTCTTGGTGGGTTTTTGTTTAGGGTAATAGTTCATATACTGGATCCTCCTCCAGTGAGTGGTTACTTGTGCAAAGTGGAACAGTTTTAGCAGAAGCAATAGAGTACACTTAAGACTAGCATATCCCATAGCCTTTGAGTTAGAACAACCTTCTAGCTATCCTAAGAGGTGAGTTTAGCTCTCAGGTAAAGAGATGAGTTGCATCCAAGTCTTGCATGGGTATTTAAACCCCTGAGTTCTCAAATTAAAAGTGAGAAAAGATTATTTTTCTGTCCTCCTCCCCTGTCTGCTTAGTTTTATATTCCTTTGTGTTTTCTTTTGTGTATTGTTATTTGTTATAAGACCTAAAACGAACAGTTTTGACGATTGCAAAGATAACCAAACACTGCTCTTGGGAGGTAGGAGTGGGATTTTCCCCTTCCCCCTTTTCAGAAAGAGTAACTGGAATGAGGTGAGGAGAGAGAATTCACTAGTGGGTTGGCAGCCTGCTTTAATATTTTCTTAAGTGTGTTCATTCTTTGTAGCTAAACTGTGAAAAATGATCAGATCTGTGAAATGTATGTTTCATACCTGTTCTGCCTTTCTGCCTTACTTAATCTAAGTACAATATTTCACTTGGCAAATGCTACTGTTTTAGCTAGTGTTGGCTGTCTTTTGATGCAAGATTTCCCCTGCCTCTGTTCTCCCAAAGCAGACTTACACATAAGGCAGCTGGTAAAGGGAGAGCACTATCAGAGCACTAATATCATTGAGAGTGTCTGGAGCAGAGAACAGCATCAGGATGGGAAATCAAACTCCAGAAGAGAACAGATGATTGCTCCTAATGGGAAGAAATAAGCTAAAGCAGCTGTTTGTATTCGAAAGTATGGGCCTATAGAGGAATGCAGCTTTGTTACTGACTTGGACTTTCAGAAAAAATGCCTGAATTGGAGGTACTGAGGATACATTGTAAATAATTTATGTAGAATATCACTTCTGTTAAGTGGGAAATTTAATGGCTAGCTCGCCATAACACTGGCAGATAAATGGACCTGGGGAGAAAAATTCTTTAGTGTAAAACTGGCTTTTTTAAAGTGATCTTAGACATTGCTTAACTGTGGCAACAGAAATAAATAGAATCCTTGATACAGAAGGAACAACTGTGGTCCTTCAGCTTTGACCTCTGAAAATGAGGCTATGGTTATACACTGTACAGAATCTGTATTGTATTTACATGTTTTCAATTTATCTGCCATCAGTCTCAATGTATAAGAGTCATTTTGAGGGCTGCATGACAAAAGGATTCTCATTATTTGTTTAACCTTGGTCATATGTTCTTGTGAGCCCACTTTCTCTAATCTTTGTTAGATGCATGCCCTGTCATTATGCATGGTGAACTTTGTGATCCTACCGAGTGTCAGGAACTATAAATGTAAAAGAACGAAGTGATTAGAAAAGTATGTCTTTTGATCTGCAGAAATACAAAATATTCAAGAGCACCTGTTTTGAAGAGCCAATGACTTAAGATCGAAGCCTTGCTGTCTAATCTTCCTTTCCTACTGAAAGGAAGTGAGGTAGCAGATGTCACTAAAAGTGAGGTACTTCAGTGTAATTGCATCATCATTCTCTGCATGCTTAACCATAATGCTCTTCCTAGCATGGAAAGGTAGCCTAATAAGAGAGGTTCTGATCTTTTATAAAAAAAAAAAAATAGAGCTTTCTGTATATAGGCTGAAACTTCAAATATTTTTCTGAGGCTATACAAGCCTTTTTATCCTCATAGGTCTGGCTTTGAGTGTTTAATGTATGATAAAGGTGATCTAGTACTGTTTCTTGGTATGTAGACTATTGAACAAGACTGAACTGAGCTAGGAGAAGGTAAGTAACAGGACAATGTGTGTAGAAAGTCCATAGTCTTGCTCTGTCTTTTGTAGGTTTTGAAAAGCTGATATTAATAGATGTGACTGTACTGAATATCTGTGCAGGTTTTTCTTATGAATGGATGAGGTTGGATGGGACCTCTGGAGGTCATAGTGTTCATTCAGCCCCTCTGCTCAAGCAGAGTCACCTAGAGCTAGTTGCCCAGGACTATGTCCAGGTGGCTTTTGAGTATCTCCAAGGATGGAGACTCCACAACTTCTCTGGGCAACCTATGCCAGTGCTCAGTCACCCTCACAGTAAAAAAAAAAAAAAAAAGTGTCCTGATGTTCAGACAGCACCTCCTGTGTTCCTATTTATGCCCACTGCCTCTGGTTCTGTCACTGGCCGCCACTGAAAAGAACCTGGCTCCATCTTCTTTACACCTTCACTTCAGGTATTCATATACACTAAGAAGATCCTCCCCAAGCCTTTTCTAGGCTTAACAGTCCCAGCTCTCTCAGCCTTTCTTTATATGAGATGCTCAAGTCCCTTAATCATTTTAGTGGCCCTTTTTTTTTGACTCTCAAGTAGCTCCGTATCACTCTTGTAGCGTGGAGCCCAGACCTGGTCTACAGCATTCCAGGTATGGCCTCACCAGTACTGCATAGAGGGGAAGTATCACCTCCCTTGATCTGCTGGCAATGCTTTACCTAATGTAGCCCAGGATACCCTTAACCTTCTTTGTGGTAAGGGCACCTTGTTGGCTCACGTTCAACTTGGTGTTCACCAGGACCCCAGGTCCTTTTCTGCCAAGGTGCTTTCCAGATGACCATTCCCAGCATGTGCTGGTACATGGGGTTGTTCTTCCCCAGGTGCAGGACTTTGCACTTTTGTTTAACTTTGAGGTTCCTGTCAGCCCACTTCTTCAGCTTGTCAAGGTCCCTCTGGATGGCAGCATGACCCTCTGGCATATCAGCCACTCCTCCCAGTTTTGTGCCATCAGTAAGTTTGAGGGTGTGCTCTGCCGCATCATCCAGATCATTAATGAAAATGTTAAACAAGACTGGACCAAATATTGATCCCATGGTACACTGCTAGTTCCTGGCCTCCACCTAGGCTTTGTACCACTGATCACCACCCTTTGGGCCCAGCCATTCAGCCAATTTTCAGTCCACTCACTGTCTACTTGTCCAGCCCATACATCAATGGCTTGTCTATGAGGATCTTATGGGAGACAGTGTCATAAGGCATTACTGAAGTCCAGGTAGACTTAAGTACTTCTAGAAGCCCTGTTTGCCTTTGACATTCCTCACCTGATTCAGTTCCAGGTCGGCTTTGGCTTTTCTAACCACATCTCTGCATGTAGATGGTGTCTCTGTGTCCCTTCGTCCACCTTTTGTGTACTTTCCTTCTATGTTTGAGTCTCGAAACACACATTTGATTCCTGAATATCTCAGACTGTCTGTGATGGATGCCTGCTTCTATGAGCTTCTGTTTGTGGATACAGATAGAGTATTCTGTGGTGTCAAACATACTTTTACATTATACAGAATTAAGTATTTGACTGTTCTGTTGCCTTTCCTAAATGCAAGAAGCTGTGGCTGAAGTCCTAGCAGTCCCACGCCATTTGCACTAGCCTTACAGATGATGCTCCAGACTCAGACTTTATTTTAACGTTCTAATTACTGTATTTGCTTGATGGGTTGGTAACATTCAGAAACCTGTAATGCAAAAGGTAAATTCAAGAGGTGTTAAGCTGTCTTCTTCCTGAATGGCTCTTAATAGTCTTTTTTAAATACTTTTTGACTTCATATAAAATACAGCCTAAAAATGCAGTGAGGTAACCAAACTTCCCAATGCCATAAAACCAACATCTAGTGACTTCATCAGAGTCCAACTGTGGAACTTGCAGCTACAAAGCTGAACACTTAAACAGATATATGCTAGTAAATCACACTGAAAATACTGTTTTCTGCCCACCACTGGGTGATAGTAACACAAAAGTTGATTGGCTGGTGGTTTTTTTGGTAGTATTGTGTTTTTTTGGGGGGGGGGGGGGGGGGGGGGTGTTTGGTTTTGGTTTTTGTTTTTTTTTTTTTAAGGGTTGGATAGGTGACTTTGCCTCAGTGAAGATCTTGCTTGAAGACCTCCACTTGTTTAAAAAAAATCAAATCTTTCCCAAGCTATCTGTAGCTCCTGATTACTGTTCTACATATACTGTATTTTTTCTCACTTAGATTCTGCTTAATGAGAAAGTAGTCTTCAGTGTCAGAGGTCTTGACGCTATTTATAGGATTGCTATATTAGAGAAGAACATTGTCTTTGGGATAATAAGCACTGTTTATCAAGTGATTATAAGAGTATTACAGCGATCATTTCAATGTACAGAATTATGCTTCTCCAACTGATTTACTAGTGGACTTTTAAATACTTATATTGAACTTTGGCATGTTGGTTTTATATATAAAAAATTACATTAACTAGATTAATTTGTTTTTTGTTTTAAATACTCATCTTCTGAAGCAAAAAAAAACATTCTACTGTGTTAAGGTTTGTTAATAAATACAATAATGTATCTTGTGTTGTGCAAGTTGTGTTTAATAACTCATCCACACGATGTAAGAGTATGTGCTAACCAGTCCTTTAGTAATTTGAGATACCTTGGTGGTGCTAGAAAATTTGATGCTATTACAAATTTCACCATGGCACATACATAGGGACAATATTGTCCCTATGTTGTTTTTTCTGTTAGTTTTTCTTTTATTTTTTAAAGTACTTCTAGAAGCTTCTAAATAGAAAAAGTTTAAAAACAGCAACACAAACCAGTTCTAATAAAAAATAAGATTAAGTACTAATTTGCTGCTTATACACATGCCATTGCCTCTTACACTTCTTTCAGTCACTGCAGTGACAGATTAATAAGACACTAGATTTGGATGTTTTTGTGTTACTGGCAAATATAGACATGAGTATTTAGTTTACAAAAGCTGCTGCTGGGTGTTCAGGCCAAGAAAAGGTGGTGTGAGAGGTGCTGCTAACATCTGAAAGTCACTACAGTAGAATTCGCTTATTCCTCCTGGTTTAAGAATTTATGGAATAACTAAGTTTATAGGCTTTATCTTTCCATCCTAGGAAACTGGCTCTCTTATGTAATATTTTTAATCAATTAAATGCTAACCTTTACACAATAAATACCCAGTTATTTCAAAGGTATGAGTCTAAATAGCAAATCACTTTTATTACTAAGTATGCAGTAGCTCTTGCTTACAAAGCCTGTGGGTTTGAAGAAATTGTAAGGGATTAGTAATGATGTTCCCCCTTCCTTCTCCCAAGTAGCACTTTTAAAGGGAATCAGTACCCAATTCAAAGGCTGAAACTACATATATTATAAAGGTTTGTATATACATGCATAATTGTAGTAAAATTAACCCCAATGGTTTCATTTCTAGTGGGCTAGGAAAAAAAAAATAGCTGAAGAGCTGAGAGTCCTCATAGGACCTCTCTATTGTCAGTTGGTGCTTGAACAGTACTCAGAGGCTTTAGAGTTTAACACTAATGTATAGTTACTGAAACAGCAGAGAGGTACATATTAAAAGCTGCGGTGTCCATAGTGAAGTTCAGTTTGTTGTGGCAGAGCAAGGCACATGGCATGCCATCTTCAGTGCTAGTCTTAGGGGATTCCACCCAATGTTAAATCAAACTGGGAGGGAATCATCAGCATTTTTTGCTTAGACTTGCTTTGAGGAGAAAGACCCTTACAGGGTCTATAAAAGAAACTGTGTGACTGGAAGAAATAACATTCCTCTCCCTCACCCCCCAAAAGCTCTATACTTGATGTCCATAAAACCTTCTGCAGTTTTTTAGGTATAAAACATTAATGAACTTGTGCTTTGAGATAGTTTCAGTATAACTTTATTCAGTATTGCAAGTCTGAATTTTACATGTTAGCCCTAAACTTAATTACTGCTATCCAACAAAAAAATTTGCCATCCTGATTTTTACAGTCTGGACAAGGACGAATAATAGCTTCTGAAGAGTTGTAAAGTATAGCCATGCTAGCAGGAGCTGCTTCATTTTTGTGTGTGTCTTCAAGAGAAGATGGTAAAAAGCCTCTTGCAAATGATACTGATGAGGAAAGAGAAACAAAGCAAAGGCCTCCTGAGAATTACAGCATCTGGGCTTCAAAAATGCTGAAATAAAGCTCTGAAGGAATTGTAAATCTGAAAAAAAGAAAGATGAGAGGCCTGCAGTAGAAGTAGTAACAGACTCTAAATTAGATTTGAGTAGCTATAATGATAGGGCAATATATAAAAGCAATTTTGAGACGTGTTGCTGGGAGAAGAGGCTACTAATCTTTGTCATGGCTCTAGACATAAAATACTGAAACTTTAGTGCTTTTCAGAACTCTTTCTATTATCCATAAATGTTTAAATATATAGGAAAGATGCTGTATGTGAGTCTCCTACAGGTTTTGAGACAGATGCTTGTTTGGTGGACCTGGTCAGAAGTCCATAGGTTTCAGTGAATGGTAATCTTCTCCAGCAGGATATCTTAATTGGGGGAAGTTCTCCAAAACACTATGTGATTATGCTACAGAAGCATTATATCCAAGCTGGCTGATAGTCAAAATTTAAATAAAACCTGCCTACACTCAGTACCAGAGAATCTTGCTGCATCAACACTGTATTTGTTTCAAAGTGATTTGGATGATTGCGCTGCTGATTTACTCAGTGTCTTTGGAATTGCTTTGTTAGTGTAACTTGGCACAAATTTAAACCTCTGGGTATTTCTGAATATCACTCTTCACTCATCTCTGCCAATGGAGTAAGACAGGCTTTTCCAATGAAATATTTTAAATACCTGGTACTCATAATCAGAGAGGGCATTTCTTCATAGCTCATTTGTTTTATATAGGCTGTCAAAGTGAATTACAGAGCTTTCATGGAGAGAGCATGTTGGGCCTTATAACTGAGGCAGCTGGAGAATGTACGGAGGTACTTTTGCTGTGTTTTCAAGAGAGAAATAATACTTTTGATTAAATACAGCAACCTTAAGTACCATATCTGTAAATTAATGCAGAACTCATTTATAATAGAGTTTTCCTTAAATGTAATGAAGGCTTTAACTCACAAGTAGTTAATGAGCATATAGATCTTTCATTCTTCATGAGAAACCCTTGAAGTTGGCTGAAGTGGTACCTCTAATGTTGGGTGAGAGAATTTTGGCCTGGGAGTTAGGGTTGCTATCCAGTTGTTATACTGTGAGAATGAAAGCAGAAACAAACTTAGAGAGAGGTTTTTTTGAGTCTGCTAGGAGGGCATGCTGATAGTAAACATACTTGACTAAGTCCATTAGCTACCTAGTCATAGTGAGACCCTACCTGGAGTAGTGCATCCAGTTCTGGGGTCCCTAGTACAAGACAGACATGGTTAGAATGGGTCCAGAGGATGAAGGCTGAGAGTGTTGGGATTGTTCAGCCTGGAGAAGAGAAGGCTTGGGGGAGATCTTATTGTGGCCTATCAATACATAAAGAGGGCTTATAAGAAAGACTGAGAGACGCTTGAAAGACACTACAGACACAAAGCCTGTAGTGACAGGACAAGGGGCAATGGTTTTAAACTAAAAGAGGGTAGATTTGGATTGGACATAAGGAAGAAATTTTTTATGATGAGGGTGTTAAGGCACTAGAGCAGGTTGACCAGAGAATATGGGGATGCCCCATCCCTGGAAGTGTGCAAGGCCAGGTTGGATGGGGTTTTGAGCAACCTGATCTAGTGGAAGATGTCCCTGCCTGCAGCAGGGAGGTTGGACTATATCTTTAAAAGTCCCTTCCAACCCAACAATCAAAACTGTTCTATGATTTCCAGAAAGGATTAGGCAGCAAGAATGATGATGTCATGTTGCGCACTACTGTTCGTGTAATCCTTTTTTAAAGTTTGTCTTGTCTTCCCCTCCCACCTCCTCATCCCCCTGCTAGATATCATTCCTGTACCGATGACATTCCTGTACTTCCCAGGTTGCTACTAAGTACTGTGCTTAGTATTTGACACTTGGTTTATTTTTACATACAGAATGGCCTTCTCAAGCAGACTTGGTAGTTGCTTTCATCTCACTTTGACCATACTGTCTTTATACAGCCTCATTAAAATTATGAGTTGCTTTTAAACAGTTATGTTTTGTTGTGTTTAAATTGCACATTTGTGATGCCTTTATGGAAATTGTAACTTGAATATGGGTATCAAGCTATAAGATTATCCTCTAAGAAAGGAGACACCAGAATAACTTTTTAGCTAAATGAGGGATCACAGATTACTCATTTGTCAAGTTTAAATTGGAAAGTGCTTAAATCCACAGGTAAGGGCAAAAACAAGTAGCCTTACAAAAAGCAGAATTTAATGATCAACAATGTGTTGGACAGCAATCCATATTTCTCATGATTTTTCTGAAATACCATTATTCTCTTGAAATTGTGGGGCTTTCAATTTGAGGGTGTTTTTAGAGGTAGTCTTTAACAGCTTGTTAATCTCTAACAGTAAGCATGTCTCTCTCCTTTCTTCCCTTCATGCCACTTGCATTGTGCTCCTTTGAAGTTCTTACAGGAGAAGCATATGGTTGGTTTAGAAGTAGGTTGAGAGAGGGAAAGAATTTTCTTCAAGGTGATAGGTTTGTACTCACATCTGTAAAAACTGTGATTGCTCCAGATCAGTTTGTGTTGCTGGGAGATTTGATTTCTCTCAGGTCAGTTCTAAGCTTCCCTGTTGATTTGAGTAGCTTCAAGTCTTTACATCCTTTTATGATTCCTTACTGTGTAAAAGAAACCTCTTTGCTGTGTCTTGGCATGCTTGCATGTCAGAACAGAGTGTAGTAGGGAGATGCTCTAACTAGTCATAGTTGAGCCACCTCAGGTACCAAAAGCTTCTAACCATGACAGCATGGATCTCTGCATGATTTATTTACTCCTACCCTCATAAGCTTTGTAATGCTGTAGTCAGGCTTGTCAGGAAGATGACTCGTTTCTTCTTTTTGTGGAATCTGGGGCTTATAATGCTGTCTTTGCCATAGTAAGATGGGTCATCTTAAAATCAAGAAGGATGCAAAATAGAAAGCTTAAGTTTGAGGAACTGACCTGCTCTGGAGCTGTAATAATGCATCTGTTTGAAACTTGGTGGTGAGAGCAAAGGAGTTGGGTAGTTTCTAATGGGACAACACTGGGCTACACTGGCTTCTGTAAGACAGACAAACTGGTGTGACCAGCTTGTGTCGCAGAACATGGACTTCTCTTTCTGCATGCATAGTCACATAGTCCTCAGGGAAACGTGGTTTTTTGTTTTAGGTTTGTTTTTTTTTTTAAACCAAAGGGTCTCATCTATATCATCTGAGTATTATTTAGAAGGATTGTCACTTTACAAACAGCTTCTTAGCCAGACAGGGAAAAATGAATGTGGCTTCTCTTCCATCTTTACAAACTTAGAGATGTGTAATAATTCATTTTCAAATATAATTGTGAGATTCCTGTCCACGATTACTTGTTAAGGAATTATAACAGCACAAGTAGAAGAACAAAAATTTAGTATTTTTATATATAATATACATATATAAAAACCTAATGTTCCACAAAAATCTTTCAAAGTTCTGAATTCCAGATAGTCCAAGAAACCCTCAAGCTAAAATCCTGTAAGTATTTATAGTTTGGTCATATGCTCCTCTATTTTGTATGTGTGAAGGAAATGAATTTTTCGTGTACTTACTATTTTATTTCACTAAGCAATAGATGTTTGAGAAGACATGCATTGAGCAAACTGGAAAGAAAATTAGTTCTAGTTTTCTTAGGTATTTGATTCTTGGGAGCTACATTCTGAACAATTTCTGTTAATTATTTTTAAAGTAAGGGATGAAACCATCTGTCTCCTTCTAATTAAGATTTTTTTTTTAGAACCAAAACCATTAGATTTTTTCTTTTTTTGAAACTGAAAAATCCCTGGAAAAAATGCACCCTCTGCAGTTCTTATTTAACAATGAGTGCTGTGTAGCTGAGCATCTGCTTCCTCTTTCAGTCCCACTAAAGGCATTGGTAAAGCTATTTCCTACATATCTTGGAGTCTGAGTGCCAGAATATGGTGTTAGAAATAAGACTTATTAAGGATGTTTCTCTGTATTCCTTTACTTTCTATATATAAAATGTTATTTCTGCGGAGCTATTCCTGTCATTGCCGGCAAAATACTAGTTTAGTCATGCAGTCTGTACAGACTTGTTTGTTTCTGATATTTTTTATTGAAATGGGAAAAATATATTTTCATAGAAGCTGTCCAGTTGCTTGTTTCCCAAATTCAGAAATTTAACAGCTGTGAGCAGGATAAACACATGTCTAAGTCAGATCCTTCCAGGAAAAAAAAATCCTCCCTCCTAAAAGATGTTATTGCATTAAAACAATATAGAATAACTTAAAAACTGTGCTAAACTACTAATATTCACACAATTAAAACATGTCTAATGGTCTTATAATAAAGGTAGTAAGTAGTAGAACTTGAATTTGCCTGGCAACAGGCTCTGTATTACTCTCTTACTTTTTTAGATGGTATGAAACTAAGCTTCAGGTTTTTAGAAATATTAGTACTTTGTCTTAAAATGGGATTAACAGACAGAATCAGTATGAAGAAATATTCTGTTTTCAGCTACAACTAGAAAAAAAAAAATACTGATCTTAACTGGATCAGACATGGAGCTCTTCCAAGACGGACTCCTTTTTTCAGATCCTTGGTTAGTATGCTTACTGTATAGCTACTGGAGGTTTTCTTGCATTAAAGGCTGGCTGTTCTATGCCATGTTTTTAAATGACACATTGGCTAACCACAGAAAACTGTGTGGTTGATGGATTCTTATCATGTTCCCTTACACTTTTATTCTTAGCAGTAAATTATCAAAGAAGGGTTTTGACTTTTAATTCCTGATGCACAGCTGCAGTGAGATTGGAATGTATCTATTGATGAGTTATTTTTAACTAGTTGGCAATGACTTTGAAGCCAAAATATTTTATTGACAAAATAGTACCTTATTTTTAAAAACAATGAAATTCCTTTTACACTTCTTCATTATCAGGAGGTATTTATTTCAAGAAAACTATAATGAAGGTTTTCTGCAATAAAGAATTAACATGAGAAAAGAGGGAAAGGCAAGACTGAAGGGAGGAAACCCAGAACAGTTGTGTTTGGTTTTCTGTGTGTTCTCTATAAAGCCTGGCTGGATAATAGAGAACACTGCAAGTTAACGTCTCTTAGTGAGTGTTTCAGAGAGACTTGGACTGTGGATTTTTTTACTGTTTCTGGCTATATACTCCTGACTCCCCTATTTCACTTGATGTTTCCAAATCGCAAACATTAAAACTTACAGGAGAAACATTGGGAGGAGGATCTTGGGATTGTTGGTGGAAGTTTTCAGAAACATGTTACTCTTTTTTTTTTTTTTTCTCAAACAATGTGGATTCCAGTTACAGCTTCATGCTCCTTTGATTGTAAATCCATGAAAACTCAAGCTGATGCCAGAAATATTTAGCTGCTGATGGTAGCCACAATGATTTTCTGTAGCAGCTGCCTTCTGACCGTTCTGTCACAGTCAAGTGCAACAAGCAAGATGAATCAAGGTAAAACTAAATTTAGGGTAATATCAGATTTAAGGTTTGCATGATAACATAATTTTGGGAAGCTTCCTTGTCTTCCCTATCAGCACTCTTTGTTACAATGGTGTGTAACAAAGGATGTACTAAATATTAGTGATGTACAGAAAGCATGGTGGGGGAGGGGATGGCAACCACAAATTCACATTAAGTACTTGGAAAAATGAGCTTTTCTCTTTCTGGTATCAAGCTCGATTCCCACAAATGCCTTACTTCCTGTGCTTGCTTTTCTTTATAAACGCATCCTATTCTGTTCTGCTAAAGATGCCTACAAATAGGCAAAAGTGATTAACTCACTGGTGAGGTGAGGGCTATTTTAAACACGGAAAGAAAGCATAACTTTTTTCCCCTCTTATCCTCCATGCAGTGAACAGATGCAGTTCTGGCAAAAATGTTTGTAAGACAGATACTTAAGCCTAAACAGATGATAATCCTCTGCATAATACCTTGAGTTTGTGTTGTGGTTTAACCGCAGCTGGCAACTAAGCCCCACACAGCTGCTTGCTCACTCTTCCCTAGTGGGATGGGGGAGAGAATCAGAAGAGTAACAGTGAGAAAACTTGTGGGTTGAGATAAAGACAGTTTAATAGGTAAAGCAAAAACCACATGCACAAGCAAAGCAAAACAAGGAATTCATTCACTACTTCCCATTGGCAGGCAGGTGTTCAGCCATCTCCAGGAAAGCAGGGCTCCATCATGTGTAACAGTTACTTGGGAAGACAAATGCCATCCCCTTCCTTCTTCCCCCATCTTCATACGCTGAGCATGATGTCATATGGTATCAGTTGGGGTCAGCTGTCCTGGCTGTGTCCCCTCCCAACTTCTTGTGCACCCCCAGTCTACTTACTGGTGGGGTGGTGTGAGAAGCAGAAAAGGCTTTGACTCCGTGTAAGCACTGCTCAGCAGTAAGGAAAACATTCCTGTATTATCAATGCTGTTTCCAGCACAAATGCAAAACATAGCCCTATACTAGCAACTACAAAGAAAATTAACTCCATCCCAGCCAAAACCAGCACAGTTTGTTACAGTATTAGTGCTGATTATAGTACCCACTAACTGATTAGCTAACAATGAGCTAGACTAAATATTGCAGGTGATCATAGGAAAGGGTATAGCGTAAAGTTTAAATTCTTACGTTTTAGAGGGATTTTGTTGAGAGCTACTCTCAAAGCTTTTTTACATATGCAGTAGCTATCACTTGCATTGACAGCATATTGGGGAATGGATTCTCTTAGTGCATGTTACTCTCAGGAACCATTTTCCCTCTCTTGCTCAGTGTATTTAGAGCACTGAATGATGAAGATGAGCTGCACCTGACCTGACTCAGAAGGTAAATTATTAGTTGCTTTGAAAGATATTCCCATTTCCAATGCATTGTTGACTTAACTGTTACCAAGGCTACATGTGAAGCTATACTATTTTTTCCCTGTTTATTTTTCAACATGCAGTAGAATGCATCAAAGTGTTGGTGAGATGATGATTGCCAATGTGTCTGTGGGTGGGGAAAATAAAAAATGGGGTCAGATGCATTTCACGGCCTGTTTTTTCTCTGAAGTTGCTACTCCCTTAGTTTCTACTGTTTGACTTTACTGTTAGCCAGTGTATCCAGTTTCCCATTTCTATATACCAGTATTCATTCTTCCAGTGCAAGGGATGGGGTTGTTGGGGGGAGGGGGTGTGTGGGAAGCCCTTAATGGCTTTTATGGCTCATTTCAGCACGAGGTTGAGGAACAAAAAGAAATACCATATCCATGTTAGACACCAGAAGTCTAGGAGCCATATCAGCGGATGTGAATGCAGACCTTGAAGACACCAGGGCAGTTGTGCAGCATACTACTTTGTGAAGAGTATTTAAAGCCAGAGTTATGGGAGGGGATGCCTGTGGAAAAGTGTCCTTCAAGGGCACTCCGGTGGTTTCTCCCTCTGTTTTGTAAGTAAGTGTGGCCTGGAAAAAGGTGGATGTGGAATTCCTCTTAATCTTGTAGTGTTGCAGCTGTGGCAGGGAACTTTGCCATCATAGAGTGTGGAGAAATCAGAAGTCACTTCCCCCCCCTCTTTCTTTTGTTAGCCTTAGCTTGAGCATCTGTGAGAGAGTAATTAGATGGGTAGACCTACTATGCAAGGAGTACACTGTCTCATAGTATTTTGTACCAAGGCACAGGATTTTTTATATTCATACTACCTGCACTGAAGGAATGTATTTTGTTGTACAGTGTGACCTCTTTGGATGCAAGGGATTTTGGAGTTATGTTATGAACTAAGGTTAGTGCTTCATGTACTGAAACACTGTCCGCAATGGTTTCATTCTTGCAAACCTTACATATTTACATATAAACATCCGTGTGTAAATAAATACATAAGCACACATATTTCTATTTAGAAAGATAGCATGGAAAAGCTTTTCATTGAAGATATGGATTTTGTTTTTCGAGCCTATCCTGTGGATCCTGAACTGAGTTTTAGGTTTTTTAATTCTTATTTTGTTGAGCATAATGAGGAATAAAGTTGACAGTAGTTATAACTAGAAAGCTATTCAACCTTGCTTTACACTTCTGCAACCCTCTTCACTTACTGTTAAATTTGACTTCAGAATAGCATGGATAACACAAAATACTAAGTAACAAAACACTTTGCCTATCATTCATGGGAAAAGGTAAGTAAGTGTTAGAACAAGTTAGTATTAAGGAGTTAAAGCTCATTCTCACAATCTAAACTATGTAGTGAGTTAAGAGGGTTTAAGTACTATCCTTTCACTCACTCCAAGGTCACTTTGAAGTCACTGAACATTGCTGTGTTTCCTGGGATTAGAAGATGGTAGTTTGGTGTGGAAGGACCATGGTATTTGGCAGAAAGCATGGGCCACTGGTTCAATTGTGGACATACCATGCTCCTTTATAGCCACACTATATCAAATGGTTAATATGGCTGCAATAGAACGGGGACTCTCAATTATAGGCATACTTAAATTCTGTATTGAAATGCAATCAATATAGATGTTTTTCAGCTGTGTAACTGTTTATCTGTTCATGCTCTGCACATTTTTGAGTTGGAGTACAGTAGTTTGCATGACTTGCTGTTCTGATTTCTGAATGACTGTAAAGGGATTATACTCTTTAGGCCACTTGTAGAACTTTTTGCAGGGATAGCAAAGCATTTACAAAGCTTCTCTGAGCACAGATACTGATGAATGAAAATAAATTTCTAGTACCAGATTTTGTTGAAGTCTGATTGCTATTTCCCTTCAAATTCTACTCCTGATTAGAAAAATTGCTAATTTTTCTGCCTGTCTTCTGCAAAGTAGGATTAAGAGAATTTTTTTCAATACCTCCACTCCAGTGTAGATAAGTTAAATAACCTTGACTTAAAAATCGGTTCAGGATGAAGGTAAAATATATTAATTGTCTGTTCTTTCAGTGCTGTATCTTGCAATGTTTCAGAGTATTCAGGTGTCACTGAGTGTGCAGTAACAATAATCTAGCTAATGCTGTGAATTGCCATTAAAAACAAAATCCCTGTAGTTCAATCTAATAGAAAAACCTTCATTTCTATATAAAACTGGTCAGAATAGAGAAAGTAGAGGGTAGAAAGAAATACCTTGTGGTGCCAATGAGCTACCTGTACCATTGTGGTTCCATTGTGCTTGTCAGTGTCATAAACTATCTGAAGGGAAGGGTGAAATAATAGGGAAGACAAACCTTGCTGGTGGCACAAGTTACTTCAGGTAGTGAAAACCAAAGCTGAGACAGGTAGGAGTTCAGTGCTTCATCACTGGACATTAAAGAGGTAGAAGAAACTGTTTGTAAATGGCAGATAATAAGAAAATGTAGATGGCAAGAGGAGGCAATGAATAATAGAACTTGAACCATGCTTGTAGGCAGGCTGATTCTGAATTGGCTTTTGCCCGTCAGGAAAGGTAGGTCTTCTCCCATTAAACTTGCTTGGAGCCAGAATTGATATACAGTCAAAGCTAAGCTGGCAAGAGAAAAGCAAATAGCATGTTAGTAGCAGTTGTGCAGGGAGTAAAGAACAAAGCAGGAAACCTAATCATGCAACTGTAGAGAGTCACATTTCATCTACATTAGTGCAGCATAGTTCAATGTGTCACCTCAAAGATATTACAGAGTTAAAAAAAAATGCAGAACAGGGAGATAAGATATTGTCTGACTTGTTTCTTACAGAGAAAGTAGTAAAAGGCATCAAAAGAAAACTGAGGTAAAAGCTTGAAATAAAAGGTATTCTCTTTTCCAGTAAACAATGAAACTTAGTATCTTGCTTTGTTGTCATGTGCCTTGTGACTACCAAAAACACACATCAGTTTGTGAAGTGCTTAGAGAAGTTCTTGAACAAAAAGTTTTGTCTACACTTATGAAAAACAAAGCTGTTAATGAGCACCAGTCAAGACAGTTTTGAAATTGTGGTGTGTCAAAAAGATGTGGTTGTGGGGAAGTACTGCTCTGCAAGTATTTGATTATTGATATTTATATTTATTTGAGTATTGATATTTTCTTCAGTCATTTTACTGTAAGGGATGTGATGCTGAGTTTCAGTGCACCTTTAGGCTTGACTCACACTTCTGCTCTTGGGCTCTGAACTGATTTCTGTGTGCTGGGCCTGTATCTGGGCTGATGATGAGTATCTGAGTTATTGCCACAGGTGTTCCCTGCTATGCTTGATGGGTGTCTGAGGTGTGTTTTCCTTAAACTGTTCACTGTAACTCTTACAGGCTGGTAAATTCTTCAGAGAAGAGTTCCTTCTATCTTCTTACATGGACAGGTTGAATCTGAGAGATCCTGAGCAGCTCATCTTAGGTCTTCTGTAACGCCATACTGTTGTGGGACCCTACGGATTGCTTGTATGTTGGTGTGCGTTTGATCTTTTTGTTGCTTTTTACCTCTTGTTCTACACTTTTGAATGATGTAATTATTTTAGTGCTTCAGCAGAGTGCCTCCATTGGGAAAGTGAGAAATGGAGAAGGCAGAAGAAAATATTCTCAACAGACTTCTGAAAGGGAGAGGGTGAATGGTTGACTGGATGTTGTGGCTGATTGTTGTCAAAAAGTCTTTGCTGGAGTTAATGAAAGGGAAAACAGGAAAGAAAATCAGTGTAGACTGATGCCTCTCAAGTGTCTTGTGGATTCCTGCATTTTAGATTTCAGAAAATAACTTCTGATATACAATAAAATAGGCTGCAGACCATAGTCTTTTTTTCCTTCTTACAGAGAAGTAGTAAAGGGCATTTTAAAAATGGGCGGCAAAAGGGATTTTCCTGTTGTTTGATAGTATGAATACAGAAGCAAGATGAAAGACAAATATTTCTGAAAATGACACCTGTTTCAAATGTTTTGACAATTTTGTATAGGAAGAATGGCTATTCCTTTTGTGCAGCTTTTATTATTGTAATATAAGAATGTCTCTTATTTTATCTCTATTTTTATATATTCACTGCCAAAATCTGTGTTTGGAATTTTCTTAAATAGAGAATAAATAACAGTTTTGTGGAATAGGAGCTTAAGAGTGACAGAAGTGTATGAACCATGATCTAAGAACAAAACTCAGCAGAACTGCTTATTTCTTGACTATTAGATACTTCACACATCATAACCCGAACATAACTTTTCTCTGCAAGTTCCAACACTTGTGTCCCAGGAATCATGATGGTGATGCCTCACTGAAAATACAAAATAATCAGCATTTATCTCTGTCGTGGTTTAACCCCAGCCAGCAACTAAGCACCACGCAGCCGTTTTCCCCCTTCTCCCTCCCAGTGGGGTGAGGAGGAAAGGAAAGGAAAAAAAGTAAAACTCGTGGGTTGAGATAAGAACAGTTTAATAACTAAAGCAAAATATAATATTAACAATAGTAATAATGAAATATATTAATAATAGTAATGAAAAGGAATATAACAAAAAAGGAGGGGGAGGAAGGGAAAAAAACAAACAAACACAAACCACCAGTGATGCACAATGCAATTGTTCACCACCCACTGACCAATGCCCAGTTAGTTCCCGAGCCACGATCCGCGCCGCCCGGCCAACTCCCCCCTGTTTATATACTGGGCATGATGTTCCATGGTATGGAATACCCCTTTGGCTAGTTCAGGTCAGCTGCCCTAGCTATGCTCCCTCCCAGCTTCTTGCACACCTGCTTGCTGGCAGAGCATGGGAAACTGAAAAGTCCTTGGATTAAGATAAGCGCTACTTAGCAACAACTAAAACATCAGAGTGTTATCAACTTTATTCTCACACTAAATCCAAAACACAGCACTGTACCAGCTACTAAGAAGAGAGTTAACTCTGTCCCAGCTGAAACCAGGACAATCTCAAAGATGTCTGTGGAAATAAAACAGAGCTGTAACTGCAGTTATGGCTTATGGCATCATTTTTAACAAAAATATCTTAGTTTTCAGGTAGAAACATTTGGAGAGATTTCAATGAGGCTGTGCTGCTTATTCAGGAAGCAAGGATGACTTTTTTGAAAAAAGCATTAAGGAACAGACTTGGCAGATAAGTACTGACCCTATCAAAAGTAAATAAGAGGTGATTTGGAAGGTGATGAGGGAAGAAAGGAAGAAAAGAGCAAAAGTTTTATTTCTTTAAAGTTCTCCTCTACACAATAGGAAAATCTTCATAACCAAACAGACCCAAACCATGTCCATGTTTGGGGGGGAGGCAGAATAAATCCCTTCTGTAATCTATTACATGTCAGTCTGAGTTGTTAAGAAATGAACTTAAATGTAGTTAAAGATAAATGGAGAATGAGTAGACTTCCTTCTCTGAGGAAGTTTCCCATTTGGGCAGTTTCAGCTCTACTTTCAGTTCAATACATGTGTGGAGTTGCTTGGAGAGATTAATTCAACATTGCAGACAGTCACTACTGGGATATTATGACAACACTTTCTTGAGTCCTGGTGATCCCCTCACCTTCAGAGTTCTCTATTGCATATGTCACACTAGTGAAACTTGCTCCATTACGATATGAAAAGGGGTCAGTAAATTTAGGCTTGCTGTGTCCCATACAGGTAGAGAATTTAGTAGAAAGTTTCTCCTCAGACTAGGCTTGCTTTGAAAAATTAAGGGAAGCTATGAACACTCTGCAAGTACAGGTTGTTTGTCCTTATTAGTTTCTGGATTTTACTGAGTTAATCTAGGAATAGGGATTACAGGAGTAACCTGCAGCTTCTGGCAGTCTAAAACATTTTCTTCTCTAAAAGAGTAGATACTGCATTTAGTCTTCAGCTACTTTTCTAGAGCACTCTGAATAAAAAATAAATTCTCACTTGGCTCTGCGTGATTCCAAAGCTATTGTGATATACTTTCATAATAAACTGAGGAATTCATAATGTATATCCCTTTTCCTGTACATATTTCATGGACACTGGTAGTACTTGGACATTTTACTTGCACATGGGTTGTGAACATCTTGGTAATGCTAGTAGGTTCTTTCCTGATGTGCTGATGTGGATATCGTTGCTACTTGCCTTTTTTCTTGGCACTTTGAACATAGCAGAATATACTTGTTAATAAGTATCATTTTCAGATTTGTTGGTCCTAGTTTTTGACTACTAAGGCTTTAATTTTTTTCTAATTGAGAAAAATGGTGACCCAAATATGAAATATGCAATAGAAGAACCATTTCTGTTCAGTGAAGAGACTTAAAGTTGTGTTCCTGCGAAAAACTTACAGAAAAAAAAATAAATAAAACTGCTTCATGTGGTTGTTTAAAGCTGAACTCCTTAAAAGCACCTAAAGTAGGAAAAAACCCTTTCTTGATGTTTAAATATGAGCTAGTTGATTTAGCAGAGATAATATTTTAATGCAGTGGAAACTAAACTTGGAGGTCTGGAAATTAAGAGTATGCCAACTTCATTGAAATCCTATGGATTTCTTGGTGTAAGACAAAACATGGGGAGCACATGAAAGCAGGGTAAAACTTTCTGAATGGCTGCAATTACTTTCCTTCCCTTCTACTTACTCTAGACCAATTGAAGTGTTTTTAGGGAGAAATTTCTTGGCAAGATGGTAAAATACGAATAATTGGGTATATTCCTACCCAGATGTAGCAACCATGCCACAGCATTCCAGGACTGGAGGAGCCTGATTGAATTAAAACTGTATTTCTCAGATTAATGATTAAAAGTCCTGTCAAACAGTACTTTTTATATATTTATCAAAATAAAGTTGTGAGGCCAAGATAATTCCCCCATTTCCTACTGGAATTAAAATAGGTGAGATAGAACCTCCTAAAGAATTCTAGTGGTGCATGGTATTGTGCAGCTTCTCCAGCCCAGTGCCAGAGCTGCAGTTTCTTCTGAATTTTTAACTAGTTGGAATTCATCCAGCCTAGAACTGACTTTTTAAAGAAGCGTCTCATAAACAGGAGACTCCTGATGGATCTCTAATACTTGTGTGAAAAATAGTGATTATCCCAAGGACCTTTACAGTATAACAGTGGAATTACAATCTTGCTAGGATTTAATAAAATTAGTGTTGAACTAAACAGATGACATGGTATCCAAAAAAAATAACCCAGCAAAGATGGGAACACCTTTGAGCCAAGGCTTTCCAAAGAAATAACACCACTTCCCAAGACATCATGGAAGTAAGAATGGTTTAAAGTTTCATCTAATATACTGCCCAAAGCCTAGATGACTCCTATAAAGTGTTGACAATAGTGTCATCAAAATACCAGACCTTCTTGGTGGCAAGAAAAAAGTATTTTATTTAACAGCTTCAGCATGCAATAAAGGGAATAAATAAAGAGCAGTTTATGGTACAGAAATGGAAGGCACACATTACTACATACATACTTCAAAGATGTAAAATGTCTGATTCTGGAAATACAGAATGAAAATAAAACTTAAGATGCATGAGATAAAGACTAGACTTCATTTCAGAGAAAGGCTAATAGAATTACTAGTGAAGACAAAGTCTTACTGGAGTACAGCAGCTAAAATTCAGGGGGTGTTTGCAAATCTGCAAGTGATATCTGAGAGACCACAGCTTCAGGGGCAGATGAATGTAGTACAGACCCTGTGCTGCTAGAAATTTAAGATTAAATACTTAAAATAGTTAAATGAAGACATGACCATACTATCCAGTGTAATGCAAAAAATGTGGGCGTTGATACTTTAGGCTCAAGCTATTTCTTATTGTTTGTTTTCTGGAAAGCCTTGGCTCATTGAGGGTGTTCTTCCCACCTTTGTTTTCTGATAGTGTCCTCTGTTTAGACCACATTTGAGTTTTTGACTCAGGTTTGCCTTAAATACTCTGAAGTAGTTATTCAAATATCTGAAAATACTACTAATTCTATTCTATTGCCAATAGTTACTATATAATACTTCCTAAATTATTGTATGCTGTGTACTATATTTAGAACTGCTATGGGTATCTGTAACACCACCAAACTTTACTTATAAATTCAGTTATTCAAGAATAAGTTTGTTCTCAATGAGCATATATCGAAGTCAGTCTGGAGCTGTACTCTAGGTTAAACATTCATATGTACTGCATTAATTAAATCAATATCCTCCCCTTTTTTTAAGGGATTATCTTTCAGTGCAGCTAAGTCTGGGCACGTAACAGCATTGGTTTTCAGGTATAAACTGTGTTTGTCTAATGCCAGGTGCCACAAGAAAGTTGTATTTTCACTGGTTATGTTATTTAAAGTTCAGCGATGTTTGTTTCCCTCATAGTTCACAGATTTTCTCTGCAATACTCAGTTCTACTATTTGGCTCCACCAGGTTTAAATCTGTAAGTTGAGGCTCTTCCTCTGCAACTGTGCATTTCCCTTTTCTACCTGATTCTTCACAAATTTGAAGGCTTACTTTGTGGAGAGCTCAGCCTTAGCCTGACTTCTCTCAGGTTTCCTCCTGCTCTACAGCCAATATCACTTATCAGTTTGATACGTGGAAGTGATCTGTAACACAGGAGGTCTTGTACATACTCTGGTAAGCACCTATTTTAATCTCACAAACTACAAGTTCTGGTCACCAGGCCCTGCAGTTTGAGCCACTTTACATCTCTTCTTTCTCTTCTAATGTTCTATAAACACTTTTTTTCAATCAGTTGTTCCAAATGACCCAAGCATTTACTAGCACGAGTACTGTTTGTGGGTATATAATGATCTGGAAATTTGGTTACAAATTTCACATTGTGGGCGTATTAGCAAAAGATCAGTCCCCTTGTCACATAAGGGTTACACAGGACCAGTCCCTTTTATACCCCTTTCTGTCTATCCCTCCTTTGTTCCTCCCCTTCCCCTGCACATTTCTCTATCAGTTTGCATAGCTTCACTGACATACCGCCTACCCCAAATATCCTGGACACTCAAGTTTGCACTCTTATCAGTGGCAAAGTTGGGTTGCCTGCAGTGTCTTGAGCCTAATCTCTAAGCCTATCGGTTAGTATGACTGACTAGGCTTGCTTCTTGCCTGTCAGGTTTGTGTCTCTGTATTTTGTATATAAACTTAATGAAATAAGCATTCCTGTGTATCTTTATCAATTAATATGACTAACCAGTTTGGTTTTCTTTACTGCTTCCCTTATTTTTACAATCAGGTTTGTGTCTTAGAGGAAGCCATAAACAAGAACATACTTTCTCATTACTTTTTGCATTGAAAAGGCCTTTGACCAGATACACTTAAAGGAGCAGACACTCTTCTTCCGCATACCCTTACAATCTTCTCAATACCTTCAAAGAAATAGTTATGATTTGAGACAATTTAGTTTTTACAGTAACACTTGTGCAACTCTGTAGTTGTAGATCATGCTGTAAAGTGTGTGGATTTCCCCCCCGCGCGCCCCCCCTCCCCCCCCCCCCCAACACAGGGTTTGAGTTTTGTCCTTGCAAATCTCAAGACTCCAGTTTTTCTGGAAATGATTTGATCCTAAAATTCATGCTTTCTGTCCTAAACTGTTGAAGAGCCAATAGATTCTTTGAAGTGCTTCTAAATAATATATTAAAGCAGAGAAGTTAACTTTCTGTAGATCAAACGGTTGAAATGGAAAGCTTACCCCTGTCCCAGTGACCATAATTTTTTTTAAAGTGGGAATTCCAAGGTGGAAGTATACTTATTAACAAGTACACTTGCAGTCCTGCTTCTGTGTCTATAACAGGTCTGAGCTCTAATTTTGCATATCTTTTTAGTAACTGCTGAATGTTTCTGTATTGTATATGTGCACACATATGCTGTGACCATCGCTGTAAATGTATGCCTCTTGGTACATCATGCTGCATTTAGGGTGTGCTGTTCTAGTTTTAAAATTACAATTTAATTGCCTTCAATGTTCACTTACTGATAATGTAAATGAATGTCAAGTGTATTGAATTAATTATGTTCCTTTAATTGAACAAGATCTGCTTGGAACAATGTAAAATTGTATCGCATATTAAACCCCACTAAATACCACACTAACTGTACAGAAAATGTGAACTAGAACAGTCCCTAAGATTTGGCCACAGGGGCATGTTTTACCCCAGAACATAGTTATTTTCTAATAAGGATCTTTCAGTCTTTCTAAGATTCAGCGAACAGTCTATATCAGAGTTAACTTTTCTGGTCTGAGTATTTCAGTGCTTTCTTTCATAAGCATTTTATTATCTATTTTATAGTTATGGAAATATAGTCTTCTGGTAGACATACAGAATTATGAATGTTTCTGTAACACCTATACAATCTCTTAAAATTATATCATAAATAGAAGTAATGTGCTTGTGGGAGGTTGCATATGCGAAGTCTGACACTATGGGTATACCTATATATGCAAGTGAGTGTATATGTATGGCTAAAATGCAACTAGGAAGAAATGAGCCCTCCTCCCTGCAAGCAGACAGATGAGTTGAGCACCAGGGCTTCTATGGGAGCAATAGGCTTCTATTTCACTCCTATTTTGAACTCATCCTGTCAAGTTAACATCTTTTATTAGTGTAATTTTGCTTTATTTTTCTTATTTTGACTTTTAAAGTACTTTTTGTATCTGATTCTGGTAGCATGAAGAATTGTCTGTAATAATGAAGAATATATTAATAGTGTATCTGTAACATTATTTAGCAGAGAAGACAGGGTTTTCTGTATCAGAAAGTACCATTCTTAAACTCTTCAGGTATTACATATTCTGAAATGAACCAAATCCTTATGATAATTGGGTAGAATTGTGAGTATGTTTCAGGAACTTGAATAATTATCTCCTTCAGAGTTTCACAATGAAGTTTTTAAAAGGGAAAAAAAATTCAAAGTCTTTTTGGTCAAATTAAACCTTCATTTGCTAGGATGGTAGACCTGAAACTGCCCCTGAGTGGGTCTCACTAAGTTGCTCTTATCAGAGAGAAGTCAGTTTTCCTCCCCACCAATGTTCCAACAATCTTCGTATGCATCTGCTTCTAATGAGTATTTCTGACAGATGGGGGAGAGAAATGCCATTTTCTCATGCATATTGTGCTATGTAATATTGCACACAGGCCTTTAAATTGCCTGTAAAGATTTATCTCTGATCACTGCGGTAAAATACCACCTTATTTACAATTAAATGAAAAACTCTATTTGTCAGGCTCTTCCAGACAAGTATTTTAAATGTCACAAATCAGTTGTTTGCTTCAGATTCAATGGTTATTTGATTTGTTATCTTAGTGTTTGCAGGGGGGTGCAGGGGGCATGGATAACAATGTGATGAAATGAAGCAATGTTTGAGTCCTGGAAGGTGCTGAGAACTTCAGTCTTCCACTAAAAGCCAGAAGAATTGATGGCACTTGGAGGCAAACTTCTTAAATAGAATAAAATTTGAAAAGTCAAAAAAACCCCTCCCAAAGCCAACGTAGTATGATTTGTTCTCTGTTAAGTTACATACTGTAACTGAGTAAATCAGCAAGATCTCGGATATTCTAGCATGCAAACACTCTTGAACGGCATATAATCATCTTACTGGTTATGAACTAAGTAAACAATTGACAAATCCTGTTAAAATAGTGCTTTTCTGAGTTATTGGATGACAAACTGAATTACGCTATCTGTTCCCCAACACAAACATAAAATTCACCATTGATGTTGCAAGTTTGACATCTTTTTTCAGAATGGCAAGACTTGAGCTTTTTGGCCTTGTTTTCAATTTTTTTTTTTTTAATTTTGGTGAATTTATTTTGAAGACAGGGAAAAATAATTTTACGATTAAAGCTGCATAAACCTTTGCTGGTGAGGTGACTAACTCAAGTACAAGTAGAATAAGGAAGACTTTGGAAATTAGCTCATCATACTTATGGTAAGAATATCTTTGCATAACTTCTCTACGTTGAGACTAAGTCTTCCAATCTGTGAATTTTCTAGCTCTGGCAATGATGCTCTCTTTAAATGGTCTGTTTAGCTTGAGAAGCATGCAGTACAGCAGCTCTTCAACCTGCTTTTATTCATTAATGCTTTGTACCTGGTAAGGATGTCAGCAAAAAACTTTGTAGTAGACTTGTGTATGTGAAAGCACATAATGTAATTAGCTTTAAAAGAGTATGAGAACATTATTCATTATTGAGGTGATAGCAGTAACTAGATGGAAATTATATACTTGGAAAAAATGACCACTTTGTAAAGGAGCTTGCACATGGGTTTTCTTAGTTCAAGTTGCTGCACACTTGTCTCTTCTAACTTGAGAGTAGTCAGCAAAGGCCCTCCTGCGGGCAGGTGCACCCAATGCAGGGAACTCCAGTGTGTTATAAGGCTCAGTAAAAGTGTGTGTTTGTATATATGTACATATATACACATAAAACATGTTGTAACAACCTGTTAAATGAAGTTGCAGGGTTTGACTGTCTCTGAGCTTGCGGAGTATGTAGCAACTCAGTGGGGAAAGGGGCATTTGGGGAGAAAGCTGCAGTATCATTTGCTCTTGCAATAACGGTTACTTTTTTCCTGCCCATTACTACTTCTCTGAGTAGGAAACACTTTGTCAAGCCTGTGCAGAGATCTGGAATTCAAATGGTCTGCATGTCAAAAGAGCATGCCAAGGTAGTTTACAAGTGCAGGAAAGTCCCAAACTTTGTTACTTATGTCAAAATAAACGATTGTCAGAATGCTAGAAAATAGGTAACTGGAAGGCATGTCTATAGGTAAAGCTTTCTTGAAAAGCAGATTCAGGAATCGTTCACCCTTGCATAAATCCTACCCTAAAATTGTTCAGACCTTAAATTAGATGAAGTTTAGCAGCTTTGATTTTGGGGATAAGGGAGATATTTAACTACTGGGAAGGTTAACTGTGACAATTCTGGTTTTTTTTCGTGGTGGTGGTTTGTTTCTGTTTGTTTTTTTTTTTTTAAAAAAACAAACCAAACCCCACAAGAAAAACCCACAAAACAGACACAACAAAAAAGCCTTCTAATTTATAGCAGTTAACAAAAGTGATCTGCTGTAACTTAAAGTGGGGTATACATAACCATCGTATTGGTAGCTGAAGGGTGAACCTTAGCTAGAACTGAGCTTGCTGGTCCTGATCCAGTGCCATGTTGCTGTTAAGAGGAGTGCTTATGTATTAAGTGCTTGGCTGGACCTGAGCCAGAATGTTCTTAGCACAGTGTAGAGTGGTGTCTTAAATTACTACTGTATGACAAGTGTTCATGGTGAGAATTGAGAGTTCAGTTAGCGGTGTATATGTCTCAAGAGGGCTACTTGGAAGCTGAGGAGAAGAGAATGAAAATGATAAAAGACAAATTAGGGCAAGCTATGTTCACCCAGATGTTGCCACTATTGTGGTTTACCAGTTCTCCCATGAAATGTTCGTGGAGAAATAATGGCTCTGATGCCAAGTGTGATACAGCTTTTATTAGAGGTCTGCTGAAATCCTCTCATGTCTATCACATAACCTGAAGTTACCATTTGCATGGTTATTCAGATCTGTTCAAGGTAACAAGACTGAGGATATGAACTCTTGCACAAAATCAGATAGTTACCAGCTAATGAGTTTGTCTAGCTAAGGGAAGATGTTGTGTCAGATGAAATTCTGGCCTAGAGTTTCCACAGATTTGCAATTATGGCTTGATTTGTAATAAAATCTTTATTTAAAAGTTAATTATAGGAAAACGGTCTGCAGTAATCCATGTAGCTGTCATATTAAGCATACAACAGTCAATTTACTAACATCAACAGTTCACAAAAAATAATGAAATAAAGTAAATCCTAAAGACTAGAATCTAAAAATTTAGCAAGCAAGAACATATTTTTGTGTCTTGAGAGGCTGAGGTCAAACTCTGCAAGCAATATATAATGACAAATGAATTTTTTTTCTAATAATGACAATGATTTTTTTCTACTTTATTTTATATGCACAGTAAGCTGCAGATAGTTTTGCAAACACTATAAGCAAGCCAAGCATATAAGTACACTAAATTATATTCCCTTAAACAAATGAAACTGCAGCATCATGCCAGGACATGGATTCAGTTGTAAAATTGTATCAAAAAAAATACTGTTCCAAGAAACAAAATTATCATAATGGTGTCCAACTCGTATAAACAAATTGTTCTCAGGAGCCCTTCTTACCCAGAAGGTCTGCTTACTTTTTAAAGCCATGTGATGTGATCTGCTTATGCTTAATACTTGATTTTAAAGGTACGAAAACCACTTTGAGAACCCTTCTCTATTGGAAATAAGTGAGTTTATTTTCTAGAGTTTGACAGCAATTCTTTCGTGTGTTTGATTGAAGTTATTCAAGATACTAGAAGATGGGTTATGGCTGCTAACTGCGAAGGGAATAATCAGAAAATTGGGGAAGGATTTTAAGAGAGCAGTTGAGTGACACGAGTGGAAGGTGTGGTTGAGTTGCTACCTGCTTTTTGTGTTACAAAAAGATGTAGAACTCCCATGCTCTAACATGGGAAGTATTAAGTATCCACAGAGATTCAGAAGCAATCAAAGCACAAGCCACTAGACTTTATCACAGAATGTGTATAATGCTTTGCTGCTGTACCAACTGTATAGTAATTGTACTTCTGCTCCAGTCAGTGTTGTTTAGCAAAATATATTAAACTGCATTTTCACGTGCACTGAGGAAATCAACACTTTCTAATTAAGGTATCTATATCAATAACTAGGAAATAATAACATGGGAAAGGAAGAAAAGAACTGAATTGGAAGGAAGTCAGCAGTTTCTGCTACCTTTATTCAGTTGTTCTGCTTCTGTAGAAAACAGATTTGCAAATGATGTATTCTTACAAGCAAATGTGAAATTTCTATTTCTATATAAGCAAAAAGAGCTGTCAGTTTTACACAGTAATATATGGTTGTGGGACTCTTTTTCAAACTAATATTCATAAGACCCCTTAGTGCAAGCATTGTTGTAGTGCTCAGTGTTGCTACTTGGTTATTCTTCTATGAATGGGACACCACATACCTGAAAAGTGTGCTAAAGTGGTTGCATTCAATATTCTTTTATATTGAGGAATCAGATGGAATTAGTGTTTTCACTCTCTTAGAATAATTTTTTTTAAAGAGAATTTTCATTAACTACAGTCACTGTCCAGAATAGTTTTCGGCCTTAAAATCCTCCTCGGGAAATTTTAATACAGGATGAATGCTCACTGTAGAGTTGCATAAGGGTTATTACTCTTTAAATACATAGATAGGAATTGTCTCCTCCTGTAACTAAGTGACAGTTAAAAATAGTGACACTTGTTAAGATAAGTATGTAGCTCTTAACTATTGTGATTTTTTTTTCTACTTTTATTACAAGGGGAGGAAGATGACCAGGAAAAGCTTGTTCATGTGTGTTGGAGAATGTCTGAGACACCAAATGTTTAATCAGTGACTCTTGCTGTGGCTTATTAAAGTGTATATGTTACTTAATATGCACAAGAACAATTTTATCTGTGTTGTGCTTTAACCCCAACCAGCAACTAAGCACCATGCAGTCGCTTCCCCCTCCCCCATCCCAGTGGGGTGGGGAGGAGGGGAAAAAAAAGTAAAACTCATGGGTTGAGATAAGAACAGTTTAATAACTAAGGTAAAATAAAAATACACTACTAACTAAGACTAATAATAATAATTGTAATGAAAAAGAATACAACAAAAAAAAAAGAAATAAGAAAAGACAAGTGATGCACAATGCAATTGCCCACTACCCACTGACTGATGCCAGAGATGTGATCCACCCCTCCTGGCCAACTCCCCTCGGTTTATATACTGGGCATGACATTCTATGGTATGGAATACCCCTTTGGCTAGTTCAGGTCAGCTGTCCTGGCCATGCTCCCTCCCAGCTTCTTGCACGCCTGCTTGCTGGCAGAGCATGGGAAACTGAAAAATCCTTAACTTAGGATAAGCACTACTCAACAACAACTAAAACATCAGTGTTATCAACAGTGTTCTCACACTAAATCCAAAACACAGCACTAAGAAGAGAGTTAACTCTGTCCCAGGCGAAACCAGGACAATTTGCTATGAATCTGGTCTTATCTCCAAATACTTTCAATCCAGAAGATATGTAAGATGCATTGTTGCTGTTTGTCAGTGGGTCTTAAAGAAAACATCTCATTCCAAAATTCCCGGAAAACTTTGAGTGCAAGTATTTGTATTTGCAGTGAGCAGCTACAAAAAAAGAAATGCAGTCTGCTTATAGTGGCTACTTTTAGGAAATTCTTTGCAGTCAGCTCTGTAACCTGCATATACACCCTTTTGGAAGGGTAAGCTAGTGTGTAGTCTGTTCAGGACTAAATAGATGGTTTGATTTGTTTACGATGAAGAGGGTACATAATATCTTTTTGAAGAAATCTTATTTTGTTTGTGTTTTACTTGAAAGTGATGTAGCCACAGGTGCCTCTGACCGTTTCTGTCTCTTCTTCCATGTCTCTGTCAACATTAAATACAGAACAGATAAAAAGACTTGTTGTTAAGAGCTTTAACCCAATATGGGTGCTTGATTCCCCCCCCCCCACTATCTAAAGTTATTTGAAGTTAAATGGTTTCATGTATGATTCATCTGTACTATGCAAAATGTTTTGAGCATTTAGTTACAGAGGAAAACATGTCCTAAAGCCTTAGAAGTTTGCCATAAAGATGAACAAGAATATGCATATACTTATTTTAGTTGTGTTTTTTAAGACAGTTTTGGGCTTTTGGGCAGTATGACAAAAATACACAGCCCTGTTGCTTCTAAATGCCTTTTTGTATAACATACTAGATAATGATACGTGCATCATGTCTGCATGGGACCCTTCAATCTCATACCAGTTTCAATAATCCTTGTTCTAATCTTGTTCAATATTCTAGTTCTAATATTGTGAGAGTTCACAAACAGTAGTTATTAGTCTTATCTGTTGTCTTTGCACTTTTACAAATAGTGAAGCCTGATTTTGTTGTGTAAGGACCTACATTACACACTGTACTGCACCACAGTAACCTTAGTTATTCCTCAGAATGTCTCCAACTCCTCTTTATCACTCCCATGTTCCCTCCATCCACAATCTTTCTGTGTGTACTTCAATATTCCCTGACCACCCACCAGCTGGAAAAAGGTGACATACTCTGTGTCCAGCTCCCAAAGGCAGGACTGAGCTCATGTGCCTGTGCTAATTGGTTACCTGGAGGACAAACCTTAGTGAAGACAGACAGTATTCACGTTGTAGTGATACTTCCCTACTCTGTAGCTGATGTTTGCTGAGTTTATAAGAAACTGATATCTTTGACCTTTGTTCTCCATAAAATTCGTGTGAAGTGGGTGATTAAGTTCAGAAGCTTCTGAAATGGATGTGGCAGATGTCTCTATAAATAAACAGCATAATCACACAGTTTCATTTTCAGAGAAAGCTAGGACAAAGTAACTGAATAGAACTCTATCGTGTATAGAAGCTGGTCCTGATATTTATGCTTTTACAAACACTAAATGCTACGTAATTTTTGAAATTTATTACCAATTTGCTTATGCAGGTAGAGTTACCATAATAACAATGTCATATAGCTGCTGAAAGGGTTTTTATCTAATGTTTTTTCTTTTGCTGATTGAGAGGCAGGTTACCCGCCACAGTGTTCCGTGTTTGTCTTTAGCATGCTACTTACAACTTTAAGTGAGATTTAAGTGAGATTCAGACTGTCCCATCTTCTCACATACCAGATTTCTTAAAAAGGAAATAGGAATTTCTTTTTTGATACTAATGTATCTGACTACTCAGACTTTTGCAGATGAATCTTCAGTTGCTCAAAATGGTTGTAGTTTCATACTGGCAGATTATCTTTAACATGGGTTATGTACTTTCTTGATCAGAGAAAGCATCTTGATCAGCTGTTATGCTGGAGAAATGGAGAAGAAAAGGGATATTAAATAAGCATCACAGAATTAAATAATCCCTGCTAGCACTGGGTTTTACGTTCATGTCTCTGAATTAGCCGAAGAGACATAGATTGGAATTGTATTTGTATAGGTAGGGAGATCAATTTTTGAAGAAGTGCATTCTGGTGCTTGAACTGCAAGAACAGCTCCCACTTTAGATAAACCATGCTCTAATCTGGATGTTTTGAATGAAGCAATATGACAAATGAGTATTCGTATCACACTGTCATGTCCACATCGCTCATTCCACCCCACCCCCGTACTTGGCTTTTTTGAGCATGTTGTCAAGACCCTTTAAGTGAACAGTAGATACACATTTAAGGTAACTTCTGAATAAGGGGGTAAAACTGCTCTTCCAAATGTGCAGCCTATATTTGGAGTGGTATGGTTCTGAGAGGGAGCTGAGTGTGATAATTAGCAGGTTGTTCAGCACTTAGTATGATATTCTGGAAGTGCATGCCTGAGTGGGAGCTTTGAGAGGAAAGCATGAGAAATGCCGGTGTGGTTTGCAGAAAGGAAATCTTGATTATTTTGAAGCTAGTGGAAATGGTGTTGTGGATTTTTAGAGACCAGACTCTTTAATTCTATGTTATTTTTCAGATTTGTTGGATTGACAGTCCTACTCTGGCAATATTCTGACTGCCCTAGAATATAGTAATAATAGTAGTGGCACCAAAATTTCATAGTGGAAAAGCATGATATTGATTTAAGTGCGAGAAAGTCATCTAGAACATTGTGTGGAGGTTGCATTACTGTAAAGCATGAAGCAGGCTGTGTCACATGGGAACAAACTGTTGGTAATTAGTAGTTTATGATCTAGCAACTCAGTGCTTACTTAAAGTGTAAATCTTGCTCTATTTTCTTATATTTGGTTGTTATTACTTACAAATCTAATGAGATTGGCTGCAAAATTAACTTTCTATGGAGAGTTCATAAAATAAACAAGAACAAAGTATTGTTAGATGGGTGAATTTTATTCAGTATGTTAGATTGTATTAGGATGTGGCTTTTCAGTCTGATTAGAATTTTAAACATGCCTGGGAATTAAGAAGAAAGAAATAGTTACATTAAAAAAAGGCCCCAGAGCGGCTTCTTAGAGAGGACACTTTGACCTTGAAAAAAGATAACATCAGAACAAGTATAAAATAGAAGAAATAATCCTGCTATTAACACAAAGTACTATAACATAGCATTGTTCATAAAGCAAAAAATCAAAAGAATAAAGAAACAAATAGATAAGAGGGCAGTATTCACAGTAGCCAGACATGTAGATCTATTAAGAAGAAATCATAGTATAATTAATTTTAAGATGGTAAAGTTTTATTTTGAGTCTGTTCTAAGCTACCATGAAAATAAAGTGTTTTAAGGGCCTGGAACAACTACCAGTTGGTAATTTTTTATGAAATATTTCCAAATATTTCTGTAGTTATTGTTTTAGATTCCTAAGTACCCCAATTTACCATCTTGTCATATATGTACTATATCACAGAAATACTTTTTACTGGCGTTACTGCAAAGAATGCAAGATTGCAAAATGGGGAGCAGCTCAATTATTGCAGTAAATAAAAAGGAAACTGTCACAGCCTGCAACTTCTTGTTACAATGAAGATCATTCCTATGCTTTTCTGTGAGCAGTCAGAATATGTGTAATGGCATATATTGATTTCATATAGTTGTAAATAGGGAGAGTCTGTCAGGGTAAAATATTGATTGAAGTGAACATATTGATTTGGCTGACAACATAAAATTAATATGTATTTATAGGTTACATTTTGATATTTTAAGTTTGAATTCAGAGGTAAAAAGGAGTTGTGGTTTATCAATTAGCATTTTCCTTAATAAACTCGATTTAATTGGGAAGCAAACGCATAGAAAGAGCATCCTGACTTAAACGTGATGATAAATACAACATCTAATCTATTGTAGCTGGCTAGCGGGCAAGATAGGTCATGGGAGTGGTGTGTTATGTAGAATATTCCTTAAGAATTGTTTCTGTCTTAACTGCTAAACTGTTTCATATACATGGTATAGCCATAAAAACCACTTAATCTTAACTATTTTGAATATTTGAATTAGAATTTTAAGCAGTGTAGAATATACTGCTACAAGATGATACTTGGGATAAGTTATTCAGAGGTTGCATATTTCATTCATTACCTGTGTGTCTTGTCTCTGTAGCAAAAAAACATGTAAAACAGGTAGGATGATTATAACCAGTGTGAAGATTGTGTATGACCAGTTAAGATGATAGTCTTTGTTCTGAGTGCATCAAATTCTCTAGGTATGTTAAACTGAGGCTTTTCTACCAGCTATAAAGAAAAGATGTGTTTTGGTAACAGTGGTATATTCTAGACAACTTTTCTTCATTTTTTGCTTTTAACTTCCCCCGTATGTACTTGCACAGACTTCGAAAGCTACAAATAGTTTGTCTTAATTTTTGGTAAAAACTTTGTTGAATTTAGGCTGCTAGTTGTAATATTTCTTTAAACACTGAGAAATAAAAGGCTGTTAAAAATTAGATGTGTGCAAGATAGTGTAGTTGATGTCATCAGCTGATGTATACTTTGTAGTCTGTTTGTTATATCATCTTTAGTAACAGTATTAAGTGAAAAGGCAGTTATTTCTACAGTGTTTAACCAACAATTTTCTTCTAAGCAAGTTTCTCTACAGGGTTTTTCTCCTTTGTAGAATAAAATATTGTTATAAAAATTTAAAGGAGAGAGAAGAGCTCAGCAAAAGTTGTACATCTGCTTTTATCATCCATATCTTTCACTAGTAGACTTTGAAAATGCTCTAATATGATGTTGACAATGAACGATATATTGCAGAAAGCCATCATTGGCTTTGAAGATTGACTGAAGGTTTGAGTGGTCAGGTCTGGATTTATCAGGTTGGTTACAGAAGCTCTTGCACCATATTTCCAAACTATCTCAAGTTGGTGCAGCGTGTGGTCCCACTCAATATAACGTTGTTTTGCTACTCAACTCTCGCATTTAGATCAGAATCACTGATGTCAGGTTTAAAATAAAGTTTAATTTGTAGACAAACCAGTATGTTAAGCCATGGCACTACTTAGCTGGTTTTGTTTTTCAGGAAACCTCAGACATAAAATAGCATACAACACTGGTAATGTCTATAACATATTTGGTCAAATCAGGCAATGTTGTCTGTTAAATGTATTAAATGAGAAACGTGTGCAACAATCCATTGCTTCCAGTAATGGATCTCCAGATTTTTAATCCTGTGTGGGATGACATAGCAAGTTCTGAATTTTTGATAACAATGTAACCATCAAGAGAAGAGCTTCAGAGAAACACAAGATCAGAAACTGCAATGTGTGTGTTCCTTTGCTAGAACATTACTCAGCATGCAAGCTTAAAAAACATCTTTAAAGTAGATAAAATGTGGGGAAAAAAAGAACCACACACACAACCCCGATACAATGACCTGGAAAACTTGTTTTTCCCTTAGGCAGAAAAAGTCTGAAGCCAGGGTCCTTGTTTTGAGCTACAAAGTAGCTGTGAAACTGTAATGGGCAGCAAGCCAACTTGTCCATTTTATTCTATTTTTGAGAAATTTACTCACAAGTTCTTGTATGTATTTTTTAGTATTAAAGCAGAAAATAAAAATTTTTTGTAATTGTTAATCTTCTTAAAACACTTTGGCAATATAAAAGTAATAAAGCATCATGGAGACGGAAACATGGAATTCTTGCTTACAAATGTGAGTGTTGAATAAATATCAAATAAGTTCTGTCTGTGAGTGTAAAACTAAATATTCCTATCACATACTGAACACTCTACCAAGCATTTTCTTCTTGCAAAATATTGCTGGAGGGAACTTTTCTATTGAGTCTTCATATTTTTACTTTAAAAATTTAAAATTCAAATCAGCAATTATTTTTGGTAATTTAACTTCATAATACCTCTTAAATTGAATAATCATGAACCTTGTGCTGTCATCTTCAGGAGTCTCTTTAGAAAGAAGGTCCCATGGTTTTTTTTCCTAGCCTTGCTGTGTTCTGGTAAAGCCTATATACAAATACTGAATCTACCCCCATGTTTATGCAAAATAAAGCAGTGCAGCTTGTTTGGAAGAAAAAAGTATTTAAACATAATTTTCAGGCTAGGTATTAGGACTTGGTACTCTTTCCTATGAAGTGATTTAGTAGTGTTATGAAACTTCCACTAATGCAAAAGATGACACTTCTGTTATGTCATGCATAAACTTTGTGGGGTGTAGTGTTTTCAGGTGACTTCAAGTCGGAGATCAACTATATCAGCAGTATTCAAGTGTATTTCCTAGCAGTTTTATTCATGAATGCATTTGTAACAGGAAGGCTTTCCAGGTCTGCATGTAGCTGTTGCTTGGAGAGATTTCACTACATACAAAAAAGCCAAGATTAGGTAACATTAGTTTATAAAAAGGAAGTAGTATTACCTTAAAGTTGGATGTGATAGCAGATGTGATATTTTTAGAAAATCAGCAGAATATCTCATTTCTAGATTCAATGGCATACTTGTAATAGAGCAGTGCACTATTAAAGATAGTGGATTAAATAACTTTTGTGCCTTCTCAAGGTCAGAGTTTAGGAACTTTCTTCAACAAAACCATTTATATGCTGTTTAGTCTTGTTTTAGATAATTATTTTTGTCTTGCTTTGCTTTGGTTCTTGAATATCTACTGATACAACCCTATTTTCTGTTTGCTTCAAATGTGAATAAAATATATAGTGAGAGTAGCTATGTACAGTTGTGATCACCAGGATTATATTGAAGTTCTGGAAGTGTCCTAACACCCCTCTACAGGTTGTACAAGATTGTTATGCAAAGCTATGAGAGAAAGCAAGTGATTTAAGTTTGATAACTGGATTCCCCCTGCTGTCAAGATGAAGTCATTCCGATGGTACTAGTATTTCCTGAAGTCAAGGATTAATGCTCTACTGGGCTCGTCTTTCAGAAGAGCCCAGAGGAACACCTATTGGGGAAACCTTTCCCTGCTGTTTTGTTCTTGATGTAGCTGAAAGTCTTAATGCAATGAAAAACACACTCAGAACACGAGAGTACAGTGCATTTCTTTAGAAATTGTATGAAAACTTGTCAATATTTTTAATTAAAATCTGAAATGACATTACAGTTTCAGTTTCCTAAAAAAATTCTTCAGAGGTGTTTTTGGTCCCCTCCCCAAAAGTTAGTGGGCTTTTCCACCAGAATTCTTTTCTGACAAAGTCTCTTTTGAAGATATGGACAAAGCTGTATGTATGCACTGATGATGTGGATAAATTTTGACACAGTAAATAACCTTTTCCTGAGGTGACTTCTGTTCTTTTTAAAGACAAATTTCTTGGCTTCTGCTTGAGGGCTGAAGGGTGTTTCTTTCAAGCTTGAAAAGATGACTAGGGAAGAAGGGATACTAAAGATCTACAAAATCATGCATTGCATGTAAATGGCAGATGAGAACTCACTGCTCACTGTCTCTTCCAGCACAGAAAAAAGCATCAAACTGGGGGTGGTTCAGAACCAACAAGAGCTAGTTCTTTGTGCGTCAGCAGATTTGTGGAAATCCTTGCTGAAGGGCTTTGATGCAGAGAGTTGTGTAAACTTCAGGATACCTGGATCAACTGCTGATAAGAGATTTCAATTGAGATCCTAAATGGCCACTAATCTTAAAAGTTCCCTGAACTTAAATTAGTTGGGAGGCTGGGAAAGTGCAAACATGGAAGTATCAGATATGATCACTGATCTTCCTTGGATATCTGGGAAAGCCTTTATGAAATACCAAGGAAGAGAGACCCTTGGTCTGAGCCACTACAGCTGGTTCCTCTCTTGCTCATTGGAATCTGACTGGAACATAAGTAACACTAACAGTAAATCACTACTGTTACTGAGATGAGTGAGTGACTGTTGTTAAGGATACTAGAGTGATCTTACCTACGTACAACATTAAATGTTGACGCAGGAAAGAGAAAAGCTAGAGTCCTATGCAAGGCTTCATAAACAAGTAAGGATCTCTATCTGCCACTTTCTATTACAGCATCATAGAGATTTTAGGATCTAATCTTAGAGCTGTGATAATCAATACGAATTCCTGTTTACTATGAAGACTGTTTTAAATGAATTCATCCATACAGTAATGGTCACTGAAAATTTAAAGGAATCACTTTAGGGAGCAAAGCTCTAGTTTTCTGAATTGAGAACTGCAGCACAGCTGCAACAACTATTTTTTTTCAACACATGAGTACAACAGCAAGTTTTAGACTTCTACCTAAAACCTGGTCAGAGTGTTAGCATGTTAATTGTAGCGATCTTTAACTGTATGCTGTTTAAAAGGAATTAATACTTTTTTCCCCTCCACGCAAACATTTTGGGTAGAGATAGCAAGAGACTGTGTTCTTGATCACTTAAGTGTTTTTTCCTTCCCACCTCCACTCATCTGTTTCAACTGGATGACAGCTTCTAAGTAGTTAGAATTTACTGAACTGAGACTTCCATCTCCAAACCACTTGGTGTAGAAATTGAGCAAATATGTTTAAACTTTTCTAGAAAGAAGGGAAGACAGCTTAAGTGTCTGAACTTGTCTCCTATGAGTGTAAGAATCACTCTCATTTTACAAAGTTCCCAAAGGTAAACAATGTTCAGTAGTCACCATTCCTGTCTGCTGAGCTGAGGCTCAAATATCAAAAAGGAAAAAAGGATGCTTTTCAAATCTAGTGACTGAAGCATTTAATGTCACTGGGGAAGTATAATATGCACAGTTATACATCATTAGCTGCTACTAAGTATAATCCAGAGTTTAGTTCATGAATCAAAGACTGTTTACAATCTTAAGTGAAATAATTCATGGACAAAAAACAGAAGCCAAAGAACTAACTTGAATTTTGTTTTGCAATATTTAATCATGCTAGGTGGAGATGAGAGAGACTTCTTGGGTAGCATCTGTGCACCTGAAAACGTAGGATGTTGAATTGCACAGAAAACAATGTGCTGTTCATTATAATAAAGGTAATGCTAATGTGCAACCTTCAGAGAATAAATTCAAATGGTCTTTCAATAGAAAGTAAAAATAAGTAACTTCTGCCAAATAACAAGATAGACAGCATCTCTTCAGGCACTAGTCCTAGGCATAAGAACACTAAGACTGAGCGCTAAAATACTTGATCCTTAGTAAGTGTTTCACAAAGAACATGTTTTATTGCTAATTGGACTCATTGCTGAATGATCGTATGTATATTTTAAGTGAACAGAATATTCCTTTCTCTTGTATATGCTAATACTTTACCATTCTTAATAAAGATACTATCCTGATGATCAAACTCTGAATGTATCCACTGCAATGGTGGTATTACAGCCAGTCCATTCTCACAGATTGACACTTTAAAATTTCAGCATAGTTGCAGCATATTCTCCTGTTACAGATAGTATATCAATCTGACTCTACTAGTAACATCTATGTTTTGCATAAAAATCTGAAAGGGGAAGGAAAAGAGCAGGTTCTTGGCTCTTTCTCCAGAGAACTTGCAACTTGTGCATGATTGTTGCAGGATCCATTAGGAGCTGTTAAGTGCTAATTCTAATATCTTAAAGCAAGCAAGAATTTGAAGAATAATTAGAGGAAAAAGAATAAATGAAGTACGAAAGATATTTGATACTATCATGTGGAGAATGCAAATCTATTTCTGTTAAAGTGTAAAGATTAAATTGTGCTGTTGGCCTGTTAGGTGTAGGGTGATTTGAGAGATTCACAACACGTTCTGTTTTCGAAAAGGTAATTTAGTTTTACAGTTAACTCCTTAGAGACTGTACTAAGTAATTACAACATGCATGTGGTAAGAATGTTTATGATGACATAGAATAAAAATACCCTTGTTAAGAAGCTCTCAAGTACATGAAATCTAAAAATGCAAATTCATCAGCCAGCACAGCATTTACCTTATAGGATGTATAAGTACAGGATGAAAGAGAAAATGTTTCTGATGGCTGTAGGTTAACTAGTAAGTTTGCATGCATTAGCATCTCTGCACTTGCAACTTTTTGCACTTATATCAATGGTATTTAAGGTCAAAACTCTTACAGTTTTTGAATCACTTTTAGATAAGACACGTATGTATCTAAAGCTTTCCAGTTTCCTGTCCAGTTTCCAGTGTAAAGCCATCACTGCTTCTGCTGATGTTAGATAAGCACCCTGACAGAGGACTTAGGCTAAAGTGAGAGCTTGCAAAATTGCCAAAACCATTCATTAAAGCATTATTAGCAAGTTACTCTTTGGTCATCTGCTACATTGTTGCCTTCCAACAGTAATGCTGTTGGAAGTTCCTTAAAAGATGCAATCATGTATGACTTAATGTCTGTGACTAAGTATTTGGCTTACTTTTTGGAAATACAGTTTCTTCCTTATGGTGTACCTTTTGAAATCCAAGACAGAAATAAAGGTCTTGTTTTGAATCCTTTGTCCCTAATGTCTTGTTTCATTTGGGTCGTAGAGAAGGCAATCTTGAGCTGAAGAGATTCGGTGCATTGTAAGGTGGTGTTTAAAGCTGTGGTTTCTGCTGGGGAAGTGTATGTAATTCTTTCTTTCAAAAGTGGAGAATTGCATCTAATAAAATGACAACTAGGTAGTTCTTTAATTTGGTCTGGAAATGTGGACTTTTGTTTTAGCAGAACTCTTCATGCTTTACGGCAACCACAAAGTGAGATTGCTATACTTGTGACAGGTATAGGCAGAGAACATGATTTTGTGGAATTACACTAATTGTGACCTGCAGGGTACTGGTCAGCTGCATTACTTGCACTTTTACCAGATTCTAGAAGAATACAAGGTTTTTACAGTATGAAAAACTACTGTTATATTTACCTTTGTAAAGATTATTTAAAGAAAGACTTTTTAATATCTCAAAGATATGCAAAAATTCTTCAATTTATGATTATGTAATAACTTTACTACAGCTTTAAAGTGTGGGTTTTTTCTTAATTGACGTAAGTGTATGTTCTGAATTCAAACACCCAAGCAAATGCAGAAAATTGACTTGTGTATATTGCAGGGACTGGCCAAATTAGAGAGCATAGGGCAGAGAATTCAAACCAAAGCATCTCAATATTACGTAGTTTAAGAAAAACCTGTCAACATCAGCCATATGTATGATCTCCTTCTCCTCCCAACCCTTCAAGAAAATAAAATCTTGTACATGCAAATTTCCTTATGAAGCTGTTTCTGCATTAAGTAAATCACTTGCATTAGTGTTTCAATGCAAGAGATGTGACATGTGATCTTGCACCATGTCTCATCAGACCAGAGTAACTGGAAGCAATGGCAAGTGGAAGTGACAACTCCTGCCAGACCACAGAAATACAGTAGTGTTATAACCCAATAACAAGGACAATAATGTGTCATGCTTGTTAGTCCTTTTTTAAAAAAAAAAAAAAAAACAAAACAAAAAAAACAAAACCAAAAACCTTTTTGTCTGGTTTGATACAGAGTAAAAGCAGTATTAAATGCTAGCTGTGCCAGAATAATGTCTGATTTTGATATAAGCTGAAGAAGCCTGATTTTCAGAATTAAGACTAATTCTGCTCTCAAGTTTTGTGCTTTCATTGTCATCACTCTGGATGGGCACTGGTACTTAATAGGCCTAACAATTCTATTCATGCTGGGAAGGGAAGATTGATAATACAGCATCCTGTGTCACAGCACCTCATAAATCACCATGTTATGATAAATGCACACAGCATGCTCTTTGTTGTGACTGTAAACCAATAAAATCAAGACAAATGATTTAAAATAATTAAAAAAAAAAAAAAAAGCCTTGGGGTGATGTTTGCTATTGGGAAGTAAAAACCCAAACAAACTTGTTTCTTATAGGTTTAAGTAGCTGTAGTGGCTCTATTATGAGTCAACAGTACCTTCTTGTGTGAAAGAAGGTAACGGGCTGGAGGGAAATGGGAGAAAGGCAAAATTAAGTACCCTTAAGTAATAACACATTGTGTCTCTATTAGGAACAGTGAAGTCAAGTGGTGCAGGGATACCGAATGGGAATAAAGAGCATGCCAGTTTTAGCCATAGAGATAATAAGATGTGTTATACCTATCTTGGGACATTATAAAATCATATTTTGTCATGAATGTTGTTATTGTTTGTACTGTTGGAGTACCCAGAAACCGTATTAATAGATTATGAATCCCTTTTCTGCCATGCATAAGTACAAGTTCCAACCTCTTTGAGGTAGGGACTTTCTTTTAAGTATGATAGAAGACAACAAATAAATGGGAAGAGCCTGTCAGGATATGAAGCTGTAGTCTCAGTACCCTGCATAACCTTTGTCAACTTCAGGTTTGATTTTGTAGATGAGTTACTTGGAATGCTGTGAACATCTCTTGATGACAAAGAAGATGGTAAAATAAGTTTTGGCAAATCTTGTAGATGACACGTCAAAACATTCCCATTTGCTGTCCTTTTAGAAAGTATTAATTTTATTGTGTGTGCATCACTGTAAAGGAGAATTATCTAAAGAGAATGTGAAGATGATGGTTATGCAAAGGCTCTCTGTCCTGGTTTTGGCTGGGACAGAGTTAACTTTCTTTTAGTAGCTGGTACAGTGCTGATGTTTTAGTTGTTGCTAAGTAGCGCTTATCTTAAGGCAAGGACTTTTCAGTTTCTCATGCTCTGCCAGCAAGCAGGTGTGCAAGAAGCTGGGAGGGAGCACAGCCAGGGCAGCTGACCTGAACTAGCCAAAGGGGTATTCCATCATGCATCATGGCTCGGGAACTAACTGGGCATTGGTCAGCGGGTGGTGAGCAATTGCATTGTGCATCACTGTTTTTTTTTTTCTTCCCCCCTTCCTTTTTTTTGTTATATTCCTTTTCATTACTATTATTATAATATTTCATTATTACTATTGTTAGTATTATATTTTACTTTAGTTCTTAAACTGTTCTTATCTCAACCCACGAGTTTTACTTTTTTTCCTTTCCTTTCCTCCTCCTCACCCCACGGGGAGGGGGGAGGGGGAAACGGCTGCGTGGTGCTTAGTTGCTGACTGGGGTTAAACCATGACACTCTCCTAGAGAGAAAGGTCAGTAGTGGAGTAAGTAAATAGGGTATTGCAAGCTGTTTAGTGGACAGGTCAGAAATGGTAGTCTTAAACAAAGGTATGGCTCATACCACAAGGGATTTCAACTGTGGGAGCAAACAGATTCTTTTTGAAGGTGTGTTTTATATTGACCAGAAAAAATGTGTTCCAAGTGTTAGGCTAAGAGGATAACCTTTTTGACAGGAAACTGGATTTACTGTACATAAATTACAGTCATCAAACCTATGAAAGGAAACTTGTGATTCAGAGCTGAGCTGATGAAAGAAATATTGTGTGAAGCTGAAAACCATACAAATACATTTAATGTAGAAGCATTTCCTGCTCATTCTTCACTGAGTTTTCTTGAATCAATGGTTGTCCTTGTGACTACTTTCCAAGTCTTGCACCTTGTCAATATATTTTGAACAAAAATTGTTTACCAACTTTCTGATTATTTTTTTAATTAGACCATACTCTGACCACTGAATGTGCAGCTGAAAAGGATGAAAAGATCCTGTTCCAGTTATGAATGCGTCTCTTTTTGTACTGTTTTGATTTTTCCAAACTCAAAGGTCAGGGTTATTCAGCTTCCACTTGGCCGCCTTCTCTGAACAAGTAATCCACATTTCAAACACATTACAAAGTCTGACTCTGAGAGGCATTGAAGAGAACAACAGAATTCCAGTATATTACTCTGACTTGACTGCACCAATTACAGAACAGGCATGAACAAAAGCTAGTAGTGCTCTTGGGAAGGAGGCTTCCCCATATGGATGTGTGCTCTGGCTAGTGCTTTGCTGACTTTACAGTCCTCTTTGGTAAGTGATCAGGAACTATTATGTTTCTGTATACGAGCACAAAAGGGAAAATTTAAAGAAAATTGATGTTAACACCTGTTATTTTTGGGATTTAATTACACATCAATTACAAAGGCTCTACTAGACCTATAATACGTGAATGAGATCCCGAACAAGAAAGGAATGGGTATAGGTATGGGGTTTTTATGGATATGTGTCATGGTTTAGAGGGGCGGAGGGGATTGAGTGTTTGCTAGGGACTGCAGTTACAAGCTAGCTGTTAAATGAATATAGTTTTTGCTGAAGAATACTAACTGTTCATTGAGCTTTTGGTGTCTTTGGCAATCAGATGAATCTGTTGTTCATGAGTTGGGTCATGTAACTGTATGCAGTTATAAGAAGTTAACAGACTCATTTGTAATAAAGATTCTTAAATCCTGTGGGTTTAGTGTAAATAGAGTTCATATAGCAACGGAGACACATAGTCATCTTAGTAATGGAGTTAACATTTAACCAGCACAAAATGGACAAGGAACAATGACACTGTATCTCCTTATGCAAAAAAAGAAAAAATTATATCTAACTTACTTGAACACACACTGAAAAGTAAGCAACAGATGTTATAGTTAAATTAATGTATATTTGAATTTTTCCCTTAATTTGTTAGGTATTCACTTATGATAATGTTTGTTTCTTTTTTTTTTTTTTTTTTAAGCATGGAGATACAGTTGGGCTCTGGGGAATTCATTCAGCTTTCTCTATTCTTTAGTAATTTTAATTAGCTATTAGGGCAAGGATATTTTTTTACATTAATAGTTAAACTAGAAAAGCAATAACTTATCAAAATGTTATTTTTGCTAATTATAACATCTGAATTCTTTTAAGAGTGCTGTTTAGTTCTTATTTTACTGTTACAGTGTACAAAGGTTACTTTAAAAGCGAAAATATTATAACAAGTTAAAAAAGGGAGGAAACACCCCACAACCAAACTGAAATTAGAATTGTTACAAAAGAAATGGTCTTGGTAGATATTTATTTTTCTTAGTAGACTTATGTTAGCTTAAGTAGAAAACAGGTTGTCATACTGTGCCTCTGTTATTAGGCTTCCATGTTCTCTACTATTAATTTCAACTACTGTTACAGATTTTTTTTAAAGCACTCTACTGGAAGAAAATTCTGCTGCGATTTCAGATTAAGACATGTAGTCTGCAGATACTCGTAAAAGTATAGATCAGTCTACAGCCATTTGTGGAAGAAATGGTGCATGAGCGATACAAATTCACAGAGGATCTGTGAAGAGAAAATTACTTTCTTGCTGGAAAACGAAAGCAAGGGAGAAGAAATGTGGTTAAGGCATATGAGATCAAACCTTGCTCTTCTAATACATAGAATTTCGTAATTTATTATTAAGGCTCTAAGAACTTGCCAAAATTATTTCTTCATTAGGGTGACAATAATACTTCAACCCTCTTCTCCCTGCCCCCAAAAAAGTTTGAGAAGTGCCAATTTATTTTTGTGTAGTGTCTCATCTTTTAAGTGAATTACAGCTTTTACTTTTTTGTGCTGTATATGGCCCTGGAATAATAAATAATAGATGTGATTTGCCTAAAAGCAAAACTGCAGCTGCAGACACAAGTAATACAAAATCAGTGTTATGGTGTAATATTTCTTTTTTTCTTTTTTTTCCCAAAAGACTTGGAATGCATTGGGGTCTTTGAGTCAGCTGAGACACAGATGGAGCCAGTCAAATGTGGAGCATGGCCAGCATTCCCAAGAGTTGTTTTCAGTCTATTTTCTAGTCAATAAGTTTCACAGGAAAAAAATGATAACAGTGATGGTAGTGCTTTCCCTGCAGAAAGCAGAGAGGATGGAATATTTCCACGGTGAATTAAAATGCACACATTGAGCAACAAAAATGAATTAAGGCAAATTCAGTAACTTCATTTTAAAAGCAACTGTGAGCTTTAATTGTCATAAATTCTGAACTAATTAAAAACATGTTGACAAAAATTGGACCAACAGCTCGTCATTTTCAAATCTAAGTGAAATGCAAAGTGCTGAGAATAAATTACCAGGTCTGAATTCAGTTCTTAAGTTTAGTGCGTTTGCTACATGTGGGGTATCTCAGGATAGTGAGGCCAAAAAAAAAAGATGGTAGAAAATATCAGAAAATATTCTTTCTATGTGATTAATGTTTTACAGATAAGCTCTGGACTTGGTGTCTAAACTTTGAGATCTAGAAATATTTCTCAGCGACTGGGTCTAGATGGGTGATTCAGTCCTATCTTAACTCCATGCTGGGTGAGAACTAGGCATGTACCATCTCCTGTCCTCCCTCACAATGTGTGAGGAGGAAATAAGTCTGGGGACATGGACTGTAATGTGTAGCTCCAGATGGATTCCAAGTCTGGATTATTAAGTAAATAGGACCACAAGATGTGCTGTGGCATGTAACTGCACCCCGAGTATGTTCCCATCTGCTCTGATAATAACTAGGTATAATTTAACATGAAAAGAAATACTAAAATCCCCAGAGGTTAACTATTTAAGGATTCATAAGTTACCAAAACATACCTTCATATGTTAGTTAAATTAACGTAGTGCTTGAATGTAAGAATAGTGTTCTTCCAGGGAACAGGGTGGATAAATCGTCTACTTTGCATCTTCAAAATATTAACATATAGAAGTTTGTATATACAAAGCTGTGCTACAACTATCATATGGCTGGAATGTCCTTGCAGTTAGTATTTCACATCTTTCTCCTCAGTAAGAAGATAAATCTGGCTCTAATATTCAGAAGCAAACTCTGCATTGATGTACCCATACTTAAAACATGACACAGGTGCCACAGGGTGACTAACTGCAGAATGCAGAAGAGTGATTAGGCATTTTGCTTAGGTGTGCTTGTGTGTCACTATAGACTGCCAGCACTGGACGTTACTGCCACACAAATATTAAAGATCTTGAAACTAGGACCAAAAATCCAAAGGATTTTATAAAGTATAGGCTAAAATGAACATTCTTTCACCTTTACATGACTTCAATAAAGGGCTTATGACAGTATCCTAGATGTCTTTTAAAATACAACCCTAAAATAATTAGCAGAGTGCTTTAGGGTCCATCCTAATATAAGGTGTAAATTTGCAAGGCTTGTATGTGAAGTGCATTGACTGATAGGATATAACACAGAAGTAAGTGATTATTTTGCTTTTTTTTAAAGACTGGATGACAAGCATGTCAGTGTGGGATTTTGTTCTCTGAGCCAATTACTTGTTTATAACAGAAATTTCCTGAATGACTTTGCAGGCTTTGGCATCCTGTGGTGAGACTTCTGGAAAATGAATGAGAACTATATATACAGCTAGTAGAAAGACAGAGGAATAAAAGCATGTGTAGTGGAGAACTGAGTAAAGCTGTTGATGTCTTTTTTGCTAGTTAAAGGTCTAGTTAAATTTCAGAGTAAATTTAAGTGTCTAACCAAATTCCAGCCTGTATGCCTTTCTACAGACTGAATTGCTCGACTACTGCCCTGAATAGAGTAGAATAACACAACGTATCCTCAGCTATGAGGAATGGTTAAGAACTTAGTTCATTAAAATATCAATTAGGCTGAATTTCACAACCCCTTATAAAGAATGGCATCCCTAGCCTTAGGAATGTCAATGGCAGTTTGGGGTCTGGCTCCGAGAAGTATGTGAGTACAGTACTGTCCAATAGAATTATTTGAAGTGGGCTATAGCTAATATAGAAATGTACTAATACTTTAGTACACCTTACATGATGAAATTAGAAATAGGTATTTATGTTTTTGAGATGACACAGTTGAGAAGCAAAATTCATCTCTGAGTTTTCTGTGAATATATGATTAGAAAATTTCTTTCTTTGTTGCTAGGATGATTCATTTATTTTTGAACAGTTTCACTGAATGAAGTTTACTTTGCATTCCTCTGTTCTAGTCATTTTAGCTCACTGATTGAAAAGCATTAAGCTCATATCCCAACAGTCTAACTTGAGCCTCTCTTTTTTTTTTTTTTTTTTTAAATCATATGTGGTTATGTGATGGTTTACAATCCTCAAGTAATGGTGGCTAATTATCTACTATCTATGGAATCTGTATATTGGGATACATGCAACAATGTTAAGGCAGGGCTGTATTTTCTCACACAGTTAACACCATAGCTGTTTTTTTGCTAACTTGCTGCATTAAGTTGTCAGACTCAAGGGTGGGAAATGAATTGAGTTGCTTCGTTTGAGGTGTAATGAATACTTTGCTTAAGTTACGTTTTTCATGACAACAAAATACTTAACTGAGAAAATTTAGTACAACAAGGTTCATAGAATAACACATTTTTCAGTATTCTGTTATGTTTATGTAACTTGGAGTAATTGACCTTTACTTAATCAGTGCCTCTGTGGTGCACCTTGCTGCAAAAATAATCAAGACTTTTAACACTTGTTTATAATAATCAACATTGAATTTGCTAGTTCTGTGCATTTAAAATAACCATAAAAGACTTTCCAATACCTCTTACTGACTGTACCTTGTGTATACTGTAAAGGCCTTTAGTAGCAAGTCCTTAGTTGACTTTTCAGTTACCATGGTAACTTTGAACTCTCCTTAGCTGTGGAAAAAGCATAATTTTTTTTTTTTTTGCACTATCAAGAAAAAAAAAGTATGTTTATGTTTTTGAGCAAGAAGAAAAACTAACCATAGGTTTTTAAGGAAGTTATACTGGATGAGTTTGTATATTCTAAAAAAGATATTTTTTTAAAATACTTTGGGGTTTTTTTATTTAGGTATCTGAAAAATTCCTGAAATGCGGGGAAGCAACTGATTTAATTAAAATACATTAAGAAAGTCTTCCCTGGTTATAAACTACATATAAATGTATATCTATATTTGTGTGTATATATTCATATATATACAAATGTGAATTACATTGCATTCATGTAATAAATTAAACTGTAAAAGTTCTGTAAATTACAAAGATTATTCTTGTAGTGTGATCCAGTTCAGATCTTGAAGAATTCAAGGAAAACAAAATAATAAAATAAACCAGGTTTTTATTAGAGCTGTGCTTTAAGCCTCTTATTTTCATGTGAGGGGTTTGCTGCCTCTATCCTGGACAGTTTGTTAAGAATAAGACTTGGGTAGAGTAGAAATGTGTAAGAATCCTTTGAATGGGGTCTTGCTGTTGGGGAAATGTTGAAAGTAATGCAGGAAAAAAATATTCTTGTGACCACATTGCTTAGAAATAATGCAAAAATGTACTTGAGCTATCCATAGTCTTTAATGTTTTTTCAGCTTGAAAGCTTTTAGCCCAATTTATTTACATCAACATCAGAAAATATTGATAAAAGAATTCCTTTGTAATTTTTTTCTTTTCAGAACATAAAGATTTATATCTGGTAATTATGGAATTGTCTTTGATGGTTATCAAGGCAGTATGATAGTAAGCAATTAAAACGTATAATCAAAAATGAGCACAGGACAAAATCTCTGGCTTACTTGGCAGTATAAAGCCTGAAAGCTTGCATTTATTCCTGCTTGCCTTTATTGTATTAAACATTCTTTTAATTTCCTTTGAAAGTCACATTGCTCCTAACTACAACACAGGTGCTTTTGTGATACTTTAATAGAAAATACTCTGATGTAGCAAACCAAGGAAAAGTAAGACACTATATAAGCTACCTCCAGCTCCTTTGCTTAAAAAAAGGTTTGTGTAGTCAGCAAAGTTCCACTGGTTTTACCAATGTCTGACAAGTTCACCCCATCAGGGTTCTTTACTTTTTTCCTGTTCTAAACTGACTAAAATTTGAGTTTCATTTTTTTCAATCATGTTACTAGAGGAAAATAAGGAACTTATTGACTGAGTCTGGGGATAATAAAAAAAAAAAAATTAAGCATTTTTTCTAGATGAATGATACAAAACTAGGGCTAGCTATTTGATATGAGGGATAGCTGATCAGAAACACTTGTACTGTCTATCAGGAAAAAGGTCAAACCTCAATTTTGAGTGACTGATATTTCTTCCAGTGCTGGTCCTTTAAACCATCAAGACTTGGGAAGTTTCTTCTCTTTAATAATAACCCATTTTTATTCCAAATGCACTATTTTTAGGGTTGGATATTCTTGTTCTGATTCCTAATATAGTGTGGACAGTACCCAGTCCTGTTCTGCAGTGGAAAAAAAGGGATTTTTTTTTTTTCCCCAAATGTCATCCTATAATGGTATATATCTACATAAGATATGGAGTCCTGACAAGTATAAGAAAGATCTTTGTCTAATACATACCAGTCTTGCTTCAAAAGACTGGAATTTGGGGTGATAATGTTTGGCCAAGACACAAGCTTTTGCTCCTACAGGTGACTACATCTTCAGTGTTTTTCTAAGGAACTACTTAAATACCTGAGGAAAAAGCTCCAAAATTAGGATTAGATTTTAAGAATATTTTTAGTATATAGCTGTCAGTTACTCTGCCTAAATATTTGTAGACAAAATACCTAGATGCAGCTAATGCCCACATCTCACTTCAGAGTAGATTGTATTAACTTCTGGGATATAATAAATCCACTGGGCCCAATGCTTGAATTAACATAATAATTAAAGTTTCAGCACATTGTTGTAGGTCACAGTAAGAAAATGTTTAATCTTTCTGCATTCATCTGTGTATATTCAAGGCATTGGGAGGTCTACAGAGACTGAATTAAATTTAAGTGTGTCAGAAATGAGCAGAGTGTTTTAAGAAAAATGTGAAAAAGATTTAGCTTTGTTGGGAGCTGTTCATAATTGATTTTGTTCTAGGAATAAAAGATACAGCAGAATTGGGTCACTACTCAAGTTACAGCTCACTTAATGAGAGAAAGCTGTAGGTGTATAGGAGCCAAGATACAGAATTATTCTGCATCTGCCCACTTAGGGATTTGGGGCTTGTTTGGTTCATAGTTCATTGTCTATGGTCAACTGTGACTATAGGAAAAAACATCTGAAGTGCTGGACTGGAATGAGTGACCACAGGATCTAGTAGGTCAGGTGAAAGTTACTCTGCGGTGTGTGTGGGGGGGTACTTTACAAAACTACTAGAGTGTTAAGAGAATGAAAGTGTGCATTTCCAAACATAATGCCAGACTAAAAAATTGATGACATTAAGAGGATGATTTAATATCCTTTTATGAGTCTTGAGTGAAGCCAAGGAATGTTCAAAATTATCTTGTCCTAGCACTACTCGCTTGCCAGGGAAAAATATCTAGATGCTGATTATTGCATCATCAGAAATGGGTCAAGATCCAACTTCTCTTGAAACTACTTTGGAAATCCAAGGTAACTTCCTGAATTTCAATAGAATCTTTAGCAGTAGTTTTTCTTCTGAAACAGTTCTTTGCTATTACAGGAGTAAATGGATTTAGTCATTTAATGGGTCATTTACTATGAGAGGAATCCACTTGACAAAAAAACCCAACACAACGTGTGAAGAAAAGTTCTGTTGTTTGTATTATAGTATTCTGAGAGGCTGGTGCAGGCTGTTGTTCAGCTGTGCTTGGGACTGCACAAACAGGCTCAAAAAATGGAAGATAAGGAAAGAAAATAAAAACAGAGATACTAAAGTGCCTAAATCAATTAGTCTGTGTTTCTTGTATGGCAGCATGGAAAAGTTGCTTATTAATTCTGTACTGGAGGAGCAGGGAAAAAACTGAGAGGGAGGTAGTCAGACAAAAAGAGCTACATGAACTGCCCTTGGATACATCAAACAGTTGTAATTTTGTGGCTAGCAGATTAGTGAACACTGCCTGCTTTTGCCTATGAAATGGAAATACTTCAATATGCATATTGTTTCCATAGCCCCAGACTAATATACAAACAAATAATCTTTGAATGATAAAATAGTCAAATTATCCTGGAGTTAAATTGTGTTTTACCTCTAAATTTCAGTTTAGGAATCCAATGAAAACGAACATCAGTAGAAGAGAATTAGGAAAGAGTGGACAGCTAGTCTGCACATTTCTTGTTTAATGATAATTAAGCAGAATTTTAATGATGGACATACATTTTAAACCATTTACAACTATACCACTGTTTCATTTGAATACTGAGATATAATATTACCTCAACAATAGCACTGAGGGGTGGGATTCTAATATACTTTAAACACAGCTTCCTATTAGTACCAAAACTGAATGCTATAGGGATTGCAATCAAAACTCTTAGTGAATCTTTATGGAGTTGGAGCCTTGGGGAGAAATATAGATAGCAATTACAGAATGTTTTCTTGATTGACAGATGCAGTAATTCCCTTTCTTCCCTGGAAGTTCAGAAAGGTTTAAATAATTTCACGAACATAATAACTGACCTGATGTTTCAGTGATGAATGCTAGTGTGTTTTGTGAAGAACTCTTCAATTTTAATTAATTTGAAGGTATCCAGAGTAGTCATCAAATGACTTTAGAAATCTAATGATATGTACTCGGAATCAAATGTCTTGTGTATTGTGCATAAAGGTCTTTACTCATTTTCTAAGGGTGCTATAAAATGAAGAGAGACTTCAGAAAAGCAAAACCATATTCAGCAATCCAAAGAAAACATTAGGCTGTAGAAGAAGGTTGAATTACTAGCTTATAGAACTCATGGTACAAACATTTTCTGAGTTTATAGTGATCCTGTCACTCTGGCTACTGCACCATGGCATTTTCCTAATGTAGTAGATGTAAGACCTAATCGGCCTCTGGGGCTGTATGTCTAAACAGCTGAGCAGTAATTACAGGGGACCCATGAGGCATGGACAGAGAGGGAAAAAGTGGAGGCGGCTAGTAAGAGCATTTGTGTTCAAATTACGATTTGAAGCAAATTTTCAGTTATTTTATGCTATAGGGAAGAACAAGACTTTATCTTATTTCTTCTGAGGGGAATGGAAGGGGTTTATTATACCTAGAGTTAGTATAGAATTTTTCCTACACTGCAGTTTTTGTGTTCATATAGTCAAACCAGTTATACTCCTTGCTCCTGACTCCTGTGTAGTTTTGTGTGGGACCAACAGTGATGTTCAAGCTGTGCAGGAGGAACCAGCCTGTGCTTCCTGCTGTTGTTGACACAGGCTTCAATCTTGCATTTTTTTCCTCATTGGTTAGGAGATGGAAATCTGTAGAGAATAGATGTCAGTGCTGAAATATTTAGTGCCAGGATGCAGAGTCCATTGCTTCTTCCCATGCCCCCTCTGGCCAATAGCTTAGTCGAGTCCCAGCAGCTGTGGTGAATGCAATCTTCTTGTTTTAATATGTAGAGAAACTTTAGACCCCGCATGCAGATTAGATTATTGAAAAAGAAATAGATGCAAATCTGAAAGTTATGTACTATTCCTGTCAGTAGAATATCTTGCCTTCTCTTTTGATTATACTTTGTAAGATATGTTAAATCATTTTTTCAGTTGTGTTTTTTGTTAAGTGTTCTTTGGATGATTACTTTGTTGTTGTTTTCTTCATATCCATAGGGCATGAGGCTGTAAATAATACCAAGCTCCTGTGCAGTAATAATAAATATTGAAATAAGTTGGGCAGTTATTTTAGACAAGTTCTTTAAGAAGTGAAATTACTTGTTAATATCTAATGTTTTGAAGATGAGTCAATGTTTCTGACTGTGTCACTCTTTCTATCTATCTTTTTTCTACCACTTCCATCACCTGAGAAATGAGATCTTAAGTTTTATGTTAGATGCATGTAATGATGCAAATATGTCAAATTATCTATGACACTGTAAGTCTCTCACCTTCTTAGGCATAGTTATTGCATAAAGAATAGGATAAAGTATCAGTGGTGTAAATGTGCTGTCTTCAGTGGAACTTACCAGCAGATAACTTGGCCCAGACATGACAGCAAATCTTTATTCTAAAATGTCAATACAGCACTAGTGTCCAATTATTTTTATACTGTGCTAATCTTCTGTCAATTTTACAGCGCTACTGCAGACTTCTATAAAAAGACTATCAGTAATCTCAGTAGGGAGGCCTCCTTATCAAGCAGTTTCAAAGACTTATTACTTCTGAAAAAATAAAGACCAGTAGGTAATATTGAGTTCATGAAAAAAGCTAGTCAGTTTTCAAAAAAACTAAATGCATAACATACATAACACTGATTATTTTTACACTTGCAGAAGTTTTCTTGGATTTTCTCAGATTTGATAATGAGACTTTATGATAGTTAGAAATCTTTTATGTTTTTACAATACATGCCTCAAATGGTCCTTTAAAGATAAACTTAGACATACCTCTTATATATTCATAGCTGAAAATAAATCAGTGCACATTGCTAAATACGATTTAAAAAATATGGTCAGGCCAAGAAACCTACTTACTTTTTTTTTTAAATGAGACTTTTTAAAAGTGATATTAAGAGTAGGTCTTGAAAGCCTTATTTTGATATAGCTTACTGGTAGTATGTTAGAACATAATTAAACTCTGTTAAAGAGTACTGTACATACCAGGACTTGACAAGACATAAAGAAGAAGAGGTGATAGAAAGAATTGTCTTCTGTTTAATATAGGAAAACTTACAGTTGTTACTTGAAACTTCTTAATGTATCCATCAAGTTTCTTTAAATTATTTCCTCCTTTATCACCTTATGGAGGTAAGCTTTAGACAATCAGGGAAAAAGGTGTGGGCAAATAAGTTTAAGGGCTTTAATATTGCACTGATCTCTTACTACGTATTTAAGAAGCTGTTTCACACTACAGAATGAGGACCTCTGTAAGCAGACTTGTTTCACAAAGTGGCTTTGCAGTGACAATGACTGAGCTCTGAAACAGATTAGGGCATTTGTTTCAGTAAGCTTGTTTCCTAAAAATCACTTTGTTAGGTAGCTGCTGCTGCTCCTTTATAACTTAATGTAAATTAAATTGATAGCTATCTGTGTTCATTAGCAAAACAATTGCTTACATACTTCTATGTTTGCAATTGGGTAAACCCAGGTTTTGAGACCTCCACATGTGAAATTACCATCTGAATATCTGTGGTGGTTGTTTACACAAAACCCTGGTGTTACATCCTCCAGACGTAGGCCCCTGCTTACATCTACAGAGCTCTTTACCAAGTAACTCCTGTGTTCCAAAATATGAACTAAATTTTGATTGAGGGTGGGGAGGGGAAGGATTATGAAAAACGGTTGTGTCCTGTCAAACTATTACAAAAATAATTGTACTTTGTTTTTTGGTTTATTGTCCAGGAAAGTGAGCGTTAATTTAAGAACAAACAATAATGCCAATACACTTACTAGTCCTCCAGCAAGCAGTAATATTAGAATAACTCCTAAATCCAGTAAAACCAGTCCTAGCATGCCAGACATGGAAAAAAAAAATAACTACAATACATCAGTATACAGTATAATGTCAGCCTTCTGTAGGTTTCATCAGGGTTTAGTATCTTTTCCAAGACAAAAATTCAGTTGGTCTTTTACCCATATTCTTAACATGTCCCCACTTCTGTTTTTGTTTTTATATCTGGCTGCTGCACACAGAATGGAAATAGAGCTTTTTTGTTATTAAGGCCTATTCTGATCTTCAGCTGTGATTGGGCATTTCCAGTGGCTGCTGATTAGTGAGAACACAGAGCAGCATACAGCTTAGCTTACCTTTGCCTCTCAGCAGGAATTACAGTGCAATAAGAATAGTCTCTGAAGGAGAAAAACTGAGAGGGAAGAAGGGAGTGGAGGGCAGCATTGAAACAACAGAAAAAAAGGAAAAACTTAATAGGTCCAACTGTTTCTAGGAAGGTATATCACAACCTTAAGATTGTATTATAACAGCACTATCATAACCATCAAGGTTTTATGTATGTTGGGAAGCCATTTGAGTGTTTTATGTGGATTTTGAAATAATCATTTCATGATTATGTACAAGTGCTCTGGATTTGTCCTTGAATGTTTCTTACAAAACACATGCAGGTGGTTGTAGTTCTCTGTAAATACCTATGGGTGTTTTTCTCTGTAAAATACAGGCTATTCAGCTGTCTTATGGCCATGACCTTGACAGGAGTCACTATTGTTATACAAATAGTTACTAATAGTATTTATTTGCTTCCATTCCATTTTTTTAAATCTAGATATGTAGTTGATTCTCCTTTCCAGAGGAGAATGTTGTCTGTTCTTACCCCAAATCAAGAAGGGTCTGTGCTTGTGCTCATCACTTAAACATTTGTGTGTTGTCCTCAGTTTTGCCTGCCCACTACATTCATAAAGGGAAATTAAAAACAATTTTCATCACTCAGTGTAGTGATCATTAGTCAATTTAACATTTGGAGAAAAGTAATCTGAATTTTTACTGAAGTGTATTAGATATTAGAATTCAATACCAATTGTTAAAAACAAAGCAATTTAAAATAGCAATATTCTTTTGCTTGCTAAATGAGAAATTCTTCTACCTTTGCCCTCCTTCGAAAGAAAAACTGTTTCTTAAAATCTTACAAATTACTTATAACTTTTACTTTAGTTTTTAATAATGAAAAAAGGGGAAAACCAAACAGTGTGTTCTTTCACAAACCAGAAATTATTCCAAGACTTGGTGTCCAATCTAAATCTATTGTCAATTGCTCTAGAATGATGAGCTTTTTTAACTTGCAAAAACATTGCAGATTTCAAAGATGCTACTACAGACAGTTAATAAAGATCTCATCGCTTTAGTATAAATAGTTGTCTTAGCCTTAAAATTAAGAGAAAGAGCATATGGGGTATTTTGGGATCTATTTTTGATTCATTGGACAGGATATATGAAAATTCATTAAGTATTTACAGGTGAAGTCAGCATATGTGGAAAGAGAAATGAAAGAGCTTTCTGATCCTGTAGCTCATTTGGACACTTTTGATCTAGTTACTGATGGTGGCCGAAGGAACTCTGAGAATGAGGTGCCAAAAGAAACACCAAATATACCAGAAGAAGGCATATTGCTCCTGTTGCTGCTTCTCACAGAAAGCCTTATTTAAAAAAAAAAAATACAGTTTTGGCTGAATTATTAGCCATCTGATAGTGAATTAAGATGATGAAGCTCAAATGGTTTTTTTGGCTAATAGCCTGGCTGTCTTTGAAAAGTTTTGAGGTTCTTATATATCCAGAATTTAAGCTGTAAAAAAAGTTCTTTTAATGTTTGTAGCTAACATAATAGTTCCTTTAACTTTCTTTAAAGAGAAAGCATTGTAATGGGATATTAGGAATTGCTTTAGATAAAAAATTTCTAGCAGGTAGCAATAGGCCATAAGCGTATCTCTCTGCTCGTTATTTTAAACAGCAGATCACTTCAGTTAAGACTTCAGCTTTCCAAGTCTCCTTTGTTGCTATAGGATTATTTCATAGAATATATTCCTCATACTGAGTAACTTGAAAACATGTTTCTTTGTTTTAAATGTGAGAAAAACTCTCTTTAGATGACAGTATCCTCAATGGGCTGGAAAATGTGGTAAAAAAATTGTTTTCATATTTAATTTCCCATGTTTATAGGAAGACTAAGAGTTTTAAATAGCTTATTCCAAACACATTTTGAAGACTAACACAGAGATCCAACAGGCACAGATTGAAAAAATGTGACAGTTGTGTATAATACCCTCTAGAAGGTGTTTGTTTTGGTTTCCCTTTTTCAAATTATTGCTGTGGTTCTTATTACTGAGACAAATGCTACATATTCCTGTAGTACATATACTAGTACTGTACTACAGTACTAGTGCAAAACTGGTTTTAAAAAAATGGCTCATTATGCACATAATACCATTGCAGTGGCCTTTTCTTTGCATCCCTGGAAAACTCATTATTATGCAGGGCTTCTTTCAACAGGAGTTAATTAGGACCAAAAAATTGCTTGTTGTTTATTGCATCCAAACCCCGGGACATGCTGCACTAATCCTGTAGTGCTGTGTGGTGCTGTAAGAGGTGTTCAGTTGATGTTTTGGAAGTTTATTAGCATTGGAAATGTTCTTTATCAGATCATTTAACTAGTTAACTCTCTCTACATATTACAATAAATTCATGTAATGTGTTAGTTTGGGACTTTTTTCTTATTCTCTCATTTGAGATGTATGTTAAAAATAATACTAACAATGTCAAAGCAATCTTAAGTATTTCTTCCTCTCCTAATCCACGTTTTTATTTACGATAATGAAAAATGAATGCAAGTCCTCTGGAAAACCCTCAGCAAGGAGTAAGGTGGTATTACTTTGTCCAAGGAGCAGACCAGAAATTGGATTTTTATCCAGGACACAGACTGCTTCCGATTTTTATAAGAACAACTGCATTTGTTTTTTGTGCAACTCTCCCCTCTAAGATGCAGGCAGAAGAGAGCCAGCCCAGGATGGGAAGGAAGAACTTTACCTTTCCTGTGTCATCACTCAAACCAGATTCATTTTAAAACTTGCATTTGCAGAAGTTTTATAGTTACAGAGAAAAAAATTAAAAATATTATTTTTGCTATCGTAACGTCAGTTTTTCTACCAACTCTGCTTTCTGTAAGTAATCTGGTATAGAAAGCCTCTATGCTTCTGATCCTTTGAAAGCTGAAAATCTGTATTTTTGCAGTTTAGCTGCAAAATCAGTGGGAGCCTTTAGGCCTGGAAAAGGCCTTTGGTAAGTTGTTCAGCACAATTTTTACTTTGGCAGAGTAACTGAAGCCTGTGTTTATTTGTCGGTATAATGCTAGCCTGGTTTCCCAATGTCTGACTAAAGTCCCTCATTGAGTTTTAAGGTAACGGTAATGTTGAGTAAAACTAGTTTCTTGTTCTGTGGATGTAGAAGTGTTATGTATATTTGGCATTTTGCAGTTTATTCTTAATTTAACAAGAATGCCTTTAAAATTACAATGTCAAACTTTGGGGTTTTGAGTAATTATATGAAAGGCATTATCACTAGAAAGTCCTACAGTTTACATCATAATCTACTTTTTAATGATATGACTTTGTAGTAAAAAGATCTACTTATTTTCAACTTCTAGCAGTCTAGTATTTAGTGTACCCTAAGATGGCATCATTCCTAAAAACTTTTGCTCACTTTACTCTCCCTCCCCAATTGCAAGTTTGCTTTTGAAATGCATACTCTGTGTGATTAAATAAAAGGAACTGAAAATTAGTGAGGAAATTGTATGGTCTGAGCCATTTTAGAAATGAATTAAAATTGTTGTTTAGCAAAATGGAGTAATTTATCACTTATCTAGTGTTCCCTGTAAGTCATTTATCATGAGTGGCAGCTATCATCATTTTATTCTAATCTGAGATGATGAGGAGGGATCAGAGGCTTACATTGAGTAAGTTCATACTTGTAATTGGCAACTGAATTAATGATTGTGTGTAAAATAAAACGGGAGCTAAAAAACTTTCCCCAGTTTCTCCTCTGCTCCTGCAACATATTATACATGTCTTTATCACGCTGTTAAATTCTTGTTGTCAGGTGGAATTTTACTTTGCACTTCAGTTTACTTAAATGTATACTACTTTTACTTGTATGTTGGATACAAGTAGTGCAGACTTTGCCCAGGATTTCAGGTGCAGTGTCTTTTTGAGATACACCATGTACTGATAGTGGACTTCATAAACAGAGACTATGGTAGTCCAAATTAGTTGGTTAGAACAACTAACCAAAGTCTTACTTCCCTTGTCATCTCTAAGTGCAGCATTTTCTCCTGGAGAAGGGCTTGAGATGGTTCACCAGCTCCCTGGATCTTTGAAATGAATAGACACTTGTACAGCATTTTTCTGCAAAAGGATCATATAAAATAATAAACTCTTGAGAAATTATTCCTGACTCCTTCAGAATAAGTTGCTCATGCTCTTAAATGTTTTGTTCTCATGTTAGCCTAGCCATGATTTATCTCGTAATGGACTTATTCCCTAATAAAGGAGGAAGAAGGTAGTGTAATGTGACCAGTAAAATTGAAATTTCTTTTAGAATGCTTTCTGGAGCTAGTAACTGCTGGTTTTGTTATACTGCATCTTCATCTTTCTGTAACAATATCAGCTCTTTTCAGACTAAAAGTTCCCATTTGCAGTGTAGCTGTTTGCTTTCACCAGCCCGTGAGTACGACTTTATTTGCTGACTTACGTGTAATAAAGATTTTTCTTGTTTCTTACTCAAAATTTGCTTAAATATTACAACAATGGATTGTGCAATGCATTTCTGGGTATGCTGACAAATAAGATGCTCAAGAACAGCAATTTTGGTTCCTGCATCCTTTCCAGCATTCACCATATTAATAGGGAAGGGAGCCAGGGATTTGTATTTACATGATGTGGAGGAGAAAGGGGTGGGGGGGAGATAGAAAATCCTGTTTCTTTCCATTTTTAAAAAAATTTCTTTTGTTGTTCTGGAATCATGAATCTCATTTTCTCCCCAAATTGTTCCCTTGGAATTTTCTGTGGGGACTTTTTTAGAGGGCAAGGAGAAAAGTTGTTGAAAAAGAACAAAGGAATGTGAGAAAGGGAAGGAAGAATGGGAGATTGCTATTAAAAAAAAAAAAAATTAACTGAGCTTCAGTGAGATAGGAACAGAAAACTGTTGTTGTTATAGACTATCAGTACTTTTAAAAATAAATTCAACCCTAACTGAGAAAGTAGACAATCTGTACTCCATTTGAATTAATTTCTTAGGTTTTATCATAATTCCATCTTTTTTGTTGGTTTCATACTTAAGTCTTAAATTTGTTAAGCAGACAGTAATGATTTGTTTTCTTCTTTGAGTGCCTGCATGATTTGTTTATGTATGCAATCCAGTAAGCCTTTTCTATGTAATTGAGAAACAAATTAAGGTCAAATTCAGGTAAAAAATTTGGAGGAATGCTTTATAGTCTTATAGTTTTTCATCTTAAGATCCACTGAGTGATCTATTAATGGAGAGGTATAGGCTGGCCTTCTAAAAGGGCAGTATGCTGAGAAGCCTTGTGCGTGATGTATCCTGAGATCATTCTAGGTTCAATGGCACACACCTTACGCAGAGGGAATTCCCCTTGTATGTAATGGCAAGCCACTAGTTTGCTATTACTGCAAAGTTTCCAATTCTTGATATTTACTACAGAATTAGCAGTTCAGGCTGTCTTGTTTTATTGTATCAGCTGTTTCGGTGTAGTTTTCCTTAGGTTGCATTACATTCTGAAAGACTTTATAAGTAAGAAGATGGCTTTATGGATAAAAGTTTGAATTTTAAATTGCCATGAAATGAAGCACAAAACAGTACATCTAGTACGTACTAGACTCTGGTTTGGCGTAACTTATTCAGTCCATATTTAATGTTTTGAAGATTGTACAGAAGGAACCTGGCTCTTAGAAACAGAGTATCACCAGTATCAGCTTATTTTCTCTTTGAAAATAATTCTTTTGGTAGGTAGACAGATAAATAGACAGCACTCTACTACATTTTGTTTGTATAATAATAGATTGGTTTGTCACATGACATGGGTACTTGGAATTTAGTTAATAAACTTATTTTAAGACTTACGGTTTCCTCTTATGTAAAGACACATTGCAGCTATTGATAAATAGCTTTGATTTACTCTCTCTAGACAATTTTATTTCTCTAGTCTGTGGTGCCATTATTGTTACTGCCTAATAAGACCAGAGCATCCAGTCATATGCATTTGATTTAAATTAGGCATGGGCACATGATCAAATCATAACAGAATCAGCCAGACCTATTTTACGATTTAATACTACCAGGGAGAAGGCTAGATATACTGTAAAGCTTAACATAGTGCTTATGTAGGATTGTAAAATCTGCTAAGGCCTGTGGAAGTATTTCTTCTGGACATTTGATCAGACCCTAAGGACCTAAATGAACCACCAAAGAAGTGAATATTAAAACTGTTGTTGACTTCAATGAGGAACAGGGCAAATTCTAAGTAAGGAAACAGGAAAAATACCCTTTCTGCACTAGTGGGTGCTTTAATAAAACGTGCTTCTTGTCTGAATCCTTTCTGTGACACAAATAGATCATGTCTTTCTGTATTTATGCATACCCCATTATTCAGGATTGTAACTGCAGTAATATACAATAATTTACAGTACTCAAAATTCAGAATAAAAACGTTAAATTCAGCTATTGGTGTTCATGTTATCTTGTGCTTTTCTATGCAGGTAATTACATTTTAGTTATTAAATGAAGTGCAACACTTCATACTGGCTAGAATGACTGCCATGCATTTTTAATGGTTTCTCTAAGTGTCATTAAGTGATAATTTGAAAAAATAAACAAACAACCAGCAGCATACACAATTGGTTATTAATAAAGCCTGTTCTTAATTCACTTTTAAAATCAAAGTAAGCTGTGGTATGAAATGTAGCAATAGATTATAACTGCTTTTTTATATAAAACATTTGAATGCTTTATATAAATTTTTTCAATCTGTCCATCCTAAATATATACTTTCATATCAAGTGTAAAATAGTACATCTGCTTGACATTAGAGAGTTGATACAGGGATGGTTACCAGTATTGCTTCATGGCTTTTCTGTCCTATGTCTAATTGATGAAACATTTTGATATGTATGTGGCTCCTGCTGTATATCTGCTAGAAATGTCTCTGTTTTTCAGTGACAAAACGCAATAAAGTTTTGTAACCTGATTTCCTATTCTTGATTTTTCTGAATCTTTGCTAGCCTACACTGCAACCATACAGTGGCAGAGCTGTGGCTGTTTTACCTTCTATCTTCCCATTTCCTAGCCAGGTACAGCAAGGCAGTGTTGCAGTTGCAGTGTCTAATCACTTTCCAAATGTCAATGCCATATTGAGGGTAAAGATGTCTGGGGTGTGTCCAAGTGATCATAAGAGGGAGTTTTAATTTTTCCTGAGGAATGCATTACTCCAAAGACTGGAGAAATGTGGAGGTAGTTTATTGCTACGTCCTCTCCCTTCAGATAATTTCTGTATTATGTGCAGTTTGGCCAAACTAGAACATTGTCATAGTAAATATTATTTGAATTCATGCCACGGATATCTCTTCAAATTATAAGGAAATACTTAGTTTTGTTGAGATACTTCCTGTGAAAAGATACTATACTCTTAATCTCCTTTCAACCATTTGAAACCAGTAGTTTTCAGGTTTCATTTTTCTGTAATGCTAAGAAATATATTTTCACTTGTCAGATGCCTGTGGAAAAGTATTGTAGTTCTTATCACGCAGCACCTACTGGAAAATGAGATGGCTACGTAGTTGAGTATGCAGTCTCATTAGCTGCTCAGTCAAGCCTTGTGACCTTTTGTCTGTCAGACTTTTTTTTCTAGTGGTGAAACTCATCAGAACAAAAATCAAAGTTCTTTTAACTATTGATACCAGAAGTTGATTTCCTAATATATCAAAATGTTGTTGAATCATTTCAGTGTTTTCAACCTTAGCTTCCTAAAAGCAGTTTACATCAGAAATTTCAATTTAATAAGTTTTACTGAAAACATAGTAACTATTGAGAAAAAGGGAATTGCTGCTGTACCTACAGCTGGAGCTTGCCTGGAGGAGTTATTGGTAAAGTTTGATTTCTCTTCAGAAATGAGATTTTGAGATTGCCAGAATCACAAGGCATGACATTTGAGCTCCTGGCTGTCCTTGTGCTCCTCTGTGAGCTGGCATTCCAGCAGTCTTTTAGGGGCCCATAATTACTAAAACCTTAAATGGCAAAAGAAATGGATGAAATGGAGCCAGTCCAGATCAGGAATGATGCCATTCAGTCAGGGTACCCATAGTTGCACAACTGGAAGTTTGGAAGGTGATGTTGTCTTGAATCCCACAGAGCGGAGGGTTCATCATCTGACTCTGCAGCCCGTGAGCGTACTGTTGTCAGATCGAAACCTCTCCCAGTTATCTGAAGTATGGATGTGACCTACCTGATAAATGTCAGCACTTTAATGCGTTAGTATCCTACCCTAATGGAGTCCTGGTACTGGTTTGCAATGCAAAGCCATTGTAATCAGGGTCTGTATCATAGTATTGCAATGAAGTCTGAAGACTGAATGAATATGTGAAACTCAATCCTACAGTGCAAAAAAGCGAATAACGGACACTTTCAGTTTGGCAGGTGAGCCAAAAAGTTAGTTTGGCAGGAAAGGTATGAAATTAAAGTTTTTTTTCCCCAGTGTTCAGGTTTTTAATCAAAGTATTTTTCTGAAGTAAAATGGTACGCTTGGTTTTGGCTGGGTTTTTTTCCAGTTTACAGTAAATTTTTAAACAAATGAATGCTGGTTTTATGCAAATGAAGTAATTTGTTTAAAAATTGAATGCTTCAGCATAACTTAAAAATTCACTCAACTCCCAAAGCTTCAGATTCAAACTTTCTGTACAGTTTTGTTGCTGAAATTAGTGATTAAATTAAACACCAGATTCATGAATTCTTTCCAGAAATGCCCCAATGGTGTGTCTCCACCCCGTCAGTTGGGGGAAGCTTCATATGCGAGTTGATTTTGATCAGCTCGTGCCAGAGTGATGGCACAGTAATGTGGAGGGAAGAACTACAACTTACCTAACGCTTTTTTAGGTACCTTGTATGAAGATCACTAAACATATCAGTTAATGACAGTTCTTTGGTGACATTACTGAGTATCACAGACCTTACTATTGAAGCTAAAAGGAATAGGAAAGAGTTCAAAAATTAAAAGTGAGTGCTGCAGGGTGCGTAGCATTGGTTAAAGAAGATGCTGCAGAAGAATTCAGAGTTTGCTGTTACTGGTTTTCCCAAAGGGCCATCCAATGGGATCCAGACAAAATATATGTTTTCCACTCACAGTGATGCTGACTTCATCTTTTCAATGACAGCTCAAGCTGGTTTTTTGTTTGTTTAGTTTTGCATGTTGTTGTTTTTCTCCAATGAAGAGGTGTAGGGTTGCTGATTTGGCCTTTTATTTTTCTCCTTCAAGAAAAATGCAGTTAAGTCAAAAAGTTTGTCTTGAATACTTACAGTTATGGAGTGATAGACACAAATGTTAGCCTTTATATTGGATGTCTGTGGTAAGGTGTTGGGAACTGGGCGGGGAGGGGCAGTTTCTATAAGGAGAGGCTGGGGTTGCCATGTGCTGGACGTGGCTGGTTCCAGCAGACCCACTGCAGGGCACAGCTGAGCACCTCAGCCACGAGTGAGGCACCTCTGGGAAAGAGTGTGTAAGAAAGGGTAAAGCAGCACTGAGGAGTGAGGAAAAAAGTGTGAGAAACAGCCCTGTGAGCCCCAGGATGCTGCAGGTGCCAGAGCAGAGACTCCCCTGCAGCCTGTGGAGATGAGACCATGGGGGAATAGGTATCCACACTGCAGCCTGTGGAGAACCGCACACTGGAGGGGGTGGAGATTTCCTGAAGTATCTGTGGCCTGTGAAGAGCCCATACAGGAGCAGGCTCATCCTGAAGGACTGCAGCCATGGGAAGGACCCATGCTGGACCAGGGGAAAAGCATGAGGAGGAAGGAGCTGCAGGGAAGAGCTGTTATGGACTGACCACAGCTGCCATCCCCTTGTGCTGCTCAGGGCAGGGTGGGGAGAGGTAGAGGATTTGGAAATGAACAAGTGATAGGAACGAAGTTGAGCCTGGGGAAAACGCAGGGGCAGGAAAGTGTTTTAAATTTGGTTTCCTACCATCCAAAACTATTTTAACTGCAATAAATTAGTTTTCCCCAAGTAGACTCTGTTTTGCCTGTGATGATAACTGGTAAGATACTTCCCTGTCTGTATCTTGACCGATGAGCTTTTTCATCTTATTTTCTTCCCCTGTCCTGTTGAGGAGGGGGAGTGAGAGAGCGACTGGGTGGGTGTCTGGCAGCTGGCCAAGGTCAACCCAACACAACCCTAAAGGCTTTTTCAAGTCTATGTAAATTGTGGCTCTATTTACAGTCCGAGGTTATAATTTTGCTTGAATGAATACTCCTGCTTGCTGCTTCATGCTCTTCTTCAGGAATAATTTAAAAAAAATATGTGCCTGGCATGCGTTTACACTCCCATGCGTTTTCATGTCTGTGTGAAGGGTCTGGCTTTACAGAAGTAGTTTACAGTACATAATATGTATACGTGAATGAATCAACATGCAAAATATTTTGCATGTCCTTCAAATTTTTCTGTTACAGTCATTAAATACATGGGACAAAACTACACATACCAAGTTGCTGCATTTCTTTTATCATCTGTCAATTGCAGTTATTCATGCTGGTTTAGTATGCCTTTGCAGTAAGCATCCATACCAAATAAATTTGCTCTTGAGCATTCTATGCTTTTATTAAATATTCATTAAATGAGATGCATTGTATTCATGCAGTCTGTTGCTTAGTGCATTGAAACACCAGAAAATGTATTGTCTGTAAATTCTTTATGCAGAATGAGACAAGGTTTTCCTCCTCTACTGAAACATGTCAGGGTCCAGGATGCATTGCTATCGGTGTAGCACTGTTCTGCATGCAGGACTGATTTGGAAGGTTTAAGACCTGGAGAATGAGTACAGCAATTCCTGTGTGTCCTTAGTGCAAGCTGCAGTGTCTCTTAACCTGCTGTTCCTGATAGACTAGGAAGGGGCTATAAGCAGGATAAATAGGTGTTTTCTTGCTTCTCTATTAGTAATGTCAAAGGTAAAAAATAAAGACTTTTGGACAGATTAAGTAGGCTAATTTTTGGCCTCAGTCATGCACGTGGAATCTAGCTCATATCTCAATCAAGTTCAACAAAGGGCAAAATTTGTCCTAAGTGTCAAAAATTTATGCTGGATAAAAGCGGTCTAGTGATAAAATACCAGACTTACTTTTAACTGTTTTTCTCTCCATAGTAAGCATTAGTCAGAACACCTCTAAGAATGTAACTTTTGTCCAGAATAGAATTTCATGTTAAAAAAAAAAAAAAAAAAAAAGTCTCAAGACTCTGGTTCTCCTGAAACTAGAAGAGTGAGACACCAGTTATGTTGGAGCTTTTCTCACCATGCAGCCACTTGTACTCATAAGCCTGACTATCTGTTTGAGTTCCTGCCCAGAAAGGTGATCGGCTTTGTCCATGGAGATACCAGCTATCTAGATATTACAGCCCTACAGAAGTCTGGTTAGGCTGTAGCACATTATGATGATACTTAGCTCCTACTGCATATTTATTGTGTATGATGAACGACCAATACAGGAAGGAGTCTGTGTGCTGTTTGTGATCAACTGCTTGTCGTAATAGAGGAACATTGCTTAACCTGAAACTGGAGACTGAGGGGTTTTTTTGGTTTTGTTTGTGTTTTGTGAAAGGTGTTATCAACAGATAGCAGGGAAAAGCATCCTTAAGGGTGCTCAGAGAGGTGATTTTTAATTTTTTTTTTTTAAAGTGTTTATTTACAAAATAGGCTTAGGCTGTGAAATCCAGCTGTGAAATCCCTGTTACAAACTCTGATTTCTTTCGTTTGGGGCAAGATATTGCTGAAGCCTGCTTTGGGCTGCATACAGAACATATTAGATAAACAGTCGGTTTGTGGGTTTTTTTTATATAGTAGTCTAGTATGATTTGGCTGCTGCCACCAAAAAAAAAATCCTAAGAATTCTACATCAAATCTGTGAGAACACTTCAAAATAAATACAGACCAATAATTTTTAATGTTCTTATTACAAAGAAAAGCCAAAATGCAATCGCTGTCTGGAGTCCTATCTGAAGTCACTTTGTAGTGCTATCTAAACTTACTATGCTCTACTGTCTACAGAGAAGCATTGCAAATATCTAACATCAGTGTTAATGTATAGTCTACTGCAGAGGGTCACAAGCAGATGACATGGAACAACAGAAGACAGATATGCCCAGGGACGACTTAAAAAAAACGGTGTTCTCACATCTGCTTTTTGCATGCTTTGTCATTCACTGGTCTCTCTTAAATTCACACTGTTGTTATTTCCCTTATCTATATATTTATACATATGTTTGGGGTTTGTTCTGATGGTATCATAGACATATGTATGCAGCTGTGTTCTGGAGACTGAGTTTATTCTCAAGAATGACAAAATTCAGCATTCTCAGATTTTCATACCTTCATCCTTATACTGCACCAACATGTACAGGTTTCCATTGAAATTTTACTAGCACTTATTATTAGTTAAACAAATAAATCCTGACTTCATATAGCTCTAAACCCTGTACACATGTAGTGTAAGGTCAGCATATGTGTTCATCTGTAGGACTTAAGGGGAAAACATAATTTCCATATATGTTATGCTTGCTTTTCTGATAAGACTGAAGGCTTAGCTTCTGCTATTTGTGTTTCTTAGTCACCTTCAGGATAAACTAAGAAAATAACCTGTATGGCACATACTGGCTAGTAAAAGTACATCCCGGAAAAAACCTATTTGTTTACTGATGCATGTTAACTTGCTCTCCAGCATGGTGCTATGTGCAGGCTTGAATGAGGTAGATTCTTAAATGAGTGTTTTGCAGTTTTGATTTACTCCAGACCTTAGGCCAAAGCACTTTGAGATATTTAGGTTCTTGATTCTTTTTGAGATACCATGATTTTAGTGAGAGTTCGGAATGAAAAGATCTGGGTTTTGACTGGAATAATGCTTTGGTTTGCATACTCACCTAAATGTTATGTACTTACATGTGTTCTAGATCAGATTGCTTAAATAACATTAACGTGATTGCTGATGCAGTATGTTTTCTGAGTTTAATCATACTTATGAAAATACTGTAAGAAGATAGTTTAAAATACGTTCACTGTAAATCTTAGTTATCTTTTTTCTTTGTGGATTTTAAGTTTTTAAAATTAATTACTTTTTTGATACAGTGCTTGCAGTAATACTGTTGAATTATCTATGAAAATAATTCATGCAAGTTGCTTTTAATTAAGTGCCAGTGATTTATTTGTTTGTTTCTCTCCTTTTGTTTGTCAGGAAAAGAAGAATATATTGCGACGTTCAAGGGATCAGAATACTTCTGCTATGATTTATCTCAGAATCCCATACAGAGTAGCAGCGATGAAATAACTCTGTCGTTTAAAACACTTCAGAGGAACGGACTGATGCTTCACACAGGAAAATCGGCTGATTATGTCAATCTTGCACTGAAAAATGGAGCTGTCTCCTTGGTCATTAATTTGGGCTCAGGGGCCTTTGAAGCACTGGTGGAACCTGTGAATGGGAAATTTAATGACAATGCCTGGCATGATGTGAAAGTAACCAGGAATCTGCGTCAGGTAACAGTACAATGGATACAAGAATAACTAACTTTGTTATGAGTAAATGCTTGATGATTTGAAAATTGCATAGTGTGACATTGGATGTTTAGCAGGCATTTGATTAGTTTTTTATTTGCACAAGGAGGGATATTCCTGCCACACTTGAGCAGGGGCATATCTAGAAAGTAGTAGGGCAAGCAGCTGTCTGAGACAGTATCAGTTAGATGTTTTAAAGACTGTAGGTATAACCCAGGTGTTTCTCCAGTACAACTGTCTGCCCTTGCAGTCTTGCATTAGTCAAGGCTGATGACTTTCCATGGGACATGAGTTACTCTAACTGAATTGTAACTCTTTAATTAAAAGAAATGTTTTATATATCTTTCTCTTTTTAAAAAGTGGGCAGTAAATTTGTTATCAGATAAAATTTATGCACTCTGTGGAGGCATCTTGCATGTCATGCCACCTTTAAGCAAAAGCAGCAGTAAAAAAATATCCAGGAAATTGCATGCTTACTCTTGGTGATGTGGTAGGGGGTTTGTAGTTCAACAGTTAAATTTGAGGTTGGGGTGGGAGGGATGAGGGTAAAGAGAATACCATGTATGTGTGTATACTGTATGTGCTAA